>NW_023425427.1:31610803-32223303 GCF_014108245.1 Pipistrellus kuhlii
TCCTGAGAATGCATACAAAATTAATTCCCCAGCTGCTGACATGCATATAAGCAGCTGCTGCTGTTACGGCCTAACATTTATGGTAGTCTGTCAGCACCTCTAATCTCTGCCCCAGCAGATGAACTACTCAACTTAGGCATCACTGCACTTTCAAGGAAAGATCTTTGAATTAAAAACTGGGTGGCACAGACTGCAAGCTGTGAGTCACAGAGCTGTGGCTGCATGTTGCTGGGTCTATCAGCTGCTGAGCCATTTTTGCTAAAAAATAAAATAAAAATGAGCTTAACAAAATACCTCTGTAAGCATTCAATGGAAAATAGAGTTCAATCTATAGAAATACATTTTAGAAACACATACTTTTATAAAGTAATGCACATCTGTATAAACACAATGGAAAGAGAGAACCTACAGAAAATAGAAATTAAGTTTTAATAAAGGATGTATCAGAACTTAAAAGTTCCATATATTTTTACATGACAGATTATTTTTGCAACCATGAAACACTAGGAAGGTTTTAAAATGTTACAAAGTGTCCTGGCTGGTGTTGCTCTGTGGTTAGAGCACTAGTCTGCCCACCAAAGGGGTCTTGGGTTTGATTCCCAGTCAAAGGCAGGTACGTGGGTTGCAGGTTTGATCCCCACCCCAGGTAGGGGTACATGTGGGAGGCAACCAATTGATGTGTCTCTCTCAAATTGTTATCTCCCTCTCTCCCTTTCTCTCTCTACCTCCTTTCCCTTTCATCCCTTCCCCTCTCTAAAAATCAATGGAAAAAATATCTTCAGGTGAGGATTAACAATTTTTTTTTTTAAAAAAAGCTACTTAGATATGTCAGATTAAAATAAGATTCTTAATAATATACTTTTTTCGGATTTCTACACTATTTTTATAAATGGCTGAACACTCTACGATTTCCTCTTCATTAGCAAAAACAAAGCTACACAGTGTTATCATGGCTCTACAGTCTTAATTACAAGTATAAGCAAGTATATTAAATAGATATGCCAAACTAACTTTAAAAAAATACATATATTTTATTGATTCTTTACAGAGAGGAAGGGAGAGGGAAAGAGAGTTAGAAACATTAAGCAGCAGCCTCCTACACCTCCCCCACTGAGGATGTTCCAACAACCAAGGCACATGGCCCTTGACTGGAACTGAACCTGGGACCCTTCAGTCCACAGGCTGATGCTCTATCCACTAAGCCAAACTGGTTAGGGCCCAAATTAACTTATAAAGAACATTCAAATAAACATTTCTGGGCCCTAGTTTTAAAAATGCACATGTGCCCTGGCTGGTGTTGCTCAGCTGGTTGCTGCCATCCCATGTACCGAAGGGTCCAGGGTTCAATCCCCAGTCAGGAGTGTACAGGAGGCAAATGATCAATGATTCTCTTTCTCTCTCCCCCTCTAAAAATCATTTTTAAAATGCTCATTTTTTTCTTATATTAGATTCAAGTATATTTATCAATTCCTTAATATTTATTATTAACTAAATTTATTGTTAATATCATAGTCTTTTACAATACCTTGATCTTCGTGTTTCCAAAATTTTTCCCAGTCCATTTATTGATCTGAAATAAATTTAAAAATGAGGAAGAAAAGGTAAAAAAATGTTTTTTAAAAACATTCAAGGCACATCATTTCTAAAATATGAAGCATATATCAATTTTTCTGGAACTAGAAAAAAAAAACAAAATATAGAAAAACAAAACTTTCATATTTTATAGTTTAATTATCTTTTTCTTCTACTCATAAGTCAGGTATATTCTACTGAGGCATTAAAACATGATATGCAAAAATTTACTGCACAACTCACAGAACGAGGGGCTACTTTGCGATTTATAAAAGGTCATTCACTTCAGAATGTGATTCATAAACAGTAATTCTAATGTTCTTAAAATAAGTAGATATGTAAAACATTTTATTGATACTCAATATTCCCCAAGCAGTTTGTGGAAATGACTCTACACATGCTAGAATTAAAGCCTAGCTCTGAATCGCTTTGACCCCAGCCCGTCCTCAATACTCACAGCAACACTAAGGTATACATCCAGGTCCTTTAGAGAATAACCTCTTCAATTCCCAGAGTAGAAACTCTACCCACTCCGACAGCCCTTCCCTTTCTGATACTAAGATAATAACATACGGCTCCCATTACATGGCACCAAAAACACTTAAATCTTTTTCAACATACTGTACACCTGATCTCATTATCTTTATATCATCAATGTCATTGCCTTTAGTGTTACTTGCTGATGATGTTTGCTATCAATATTTGTTCAAGCTTGTTCTCATGTGGAAGGCCTCCCACATACAACGATTCT
The DNA here is from genome assembly GCF_014108245.1 of Pipistrellus kuhlii. Classification (NCBI taxonomy): domain Eukaryota; kingdom Metazoa; phylum Chordata; class Mammalia; order Chiroptera; family Vespertilionidae; genus Pipistrellus; species Pipistrellus kuhlii. The sequence continues at coordinate 31,613,127 of NW_023425427.1, forward strand.
GAAACAAGTCTCACCACTGTTTGTTTCACAAAGTTCTTAATCTTCTCTTTTGAATGTACTCTGTAACCGATGGCTATTTCCTCTCAAATGTTTACCTTCCATCTCCCAAAATCTAAGTCTGAGTCAGTTGCAAGTCTGGTATACCATGGAGGATAAACAGCCAAAAGGGTCTTTAACTTCTCAATGTGCTTTGTCCAAATTATTTTCTGGTATAGCTGTACAGCTCAGGCTGGCAACAAGCTGACTAACAGTCAGTCCTGCAGATCCAGCTTAGTCTTTATGGAAAAAGAAAAGCCCAGTAGTAATAATCTCAGATGCAAAATTTTTTGCTACATAGATTGTGTTCTTTATTTCTAGTACCGTATTTTCTGGCGTATAAGACGACCCCCTAATTTTACAGTTAAAACATAGGTTTAGGCCTATATTCGCTGTATAGGACTACCCCTCACTTCCGAGGCAACACCAGTTTCTTTTTTTAATAGACCGCCTCTCTGACTCTGGCCAATCTGAGCAGGCATTTTTTCATTTCAAAAGTCGTCTTATACGCCGAAAAATACGGTAATCATAATGATGTATGGGATTTGAAAAGAGAACAAAATTTAGAAAATGAGTGTCAAAAGGGGTAAAAGAAGTAATCTTCATTTACTGGTTCATCTTTCTAGACTTAAAATTGTCAACCATCTTTCTATTTCTTCAATTTTTTTATTCACTGTACCTTGAAACTACTATATAAACGAAGAAAAATATCTATAATATGACAATGGTAAGAGTTAATTACTCACTATGTGCTGAGCACTGTGCAAAGTTTACTAACATTATCGCATATAACAATCAAACCAACTTATAAGGTTTGTATTACTCTTGCTTTACAGATGAGAATTAAAAATAATACAGTGAGAAACAGACCAAGGACCAAAGTCCATGACCTTAAATATTATGCAATATTATCTGCCCTCTACTTGGAGACATTATTACAGTTTTTCATAGTAAAGTCTGAGGGGCTATTACTATTAAAATAAGACCAAATATGGAGAAAAACATGAATTTTTTCTTCTGTAATCATTATCATTGTAGGCAATCTCCTAGTGAGTCTTAGCTTCATTAATTCCATTCATAACATATACTATAATATATGAACTGGCACTGACAAATTCAAAATCTGATGTCAGCAGACTGTGTCCACTAAAGATGACTAATAATAAAAACTATTCAATGTATCTTTATAGGCATTTATTAGTTTAGGTCTTATAAAACAATTCAAAGTCCAAGTTACTGTTGGATCATTTAACACATATTAGAGTATCATTCATATTATCCTATATTAATTGGTAAAGGCCATGAATACTGCAGACATTAAAACAAGCTGGAAAGAGATCAACCAAAGGACTTGTATGCATGCATATAAGCCTAACCAGTGGACACAGACAACAGGGCAGTGAGGGCATGAGTGTGTGTGGGGTTTGTGAAGGTAATGGGGAGGAGGGGAAGATGAGGACAAATATGTAATATCTTAACCAATAAAGAAATTAAAATGAAAAATTAAAAATGAAGAAATAAATAAAGGTCAGGTGCTTTAGAGTCGTGCTTAGGTTTGAACCCCATGCTACCACTTCTGACCTCTATGACCATGGGGCTATTACTTGTCTTTGCAAGTCACAGGTTTATCTGCTACAAAATGGTATTCAAAAGGGTTGTTTTATGAATCAAAATAAATTAAGAATATGAATTATTTGGTATGAAAAAAAACAAACCGGAAAACAGGTATGGTCAGTTGACAGTTAAGAAAGACAAAGTCAATGAAGGTTCAGGTAAAAGTAAGACCACATAAGTCAGGGAAAACTTCACATAGGAAAGAGGAAGAAAAAGGTGGGGAAAGGAGGGGTTTTAGCGAATGGATAAAATTGCTGGGAAAAAAATAAAGAAAAATAGAGAAGATAAGGAATTCAAGGACTGGCAAAGTGAAAACACAATATAACTAATAAAAGGATTTCACAAGACACATGAGAAAATAAGTAAATAATCATCCTGGGTACAGAGAACATCATGCAAGGAAAAAGTCAGAGAAGACAGGAAAAGCAGGATGAAGTTAGAAGACCCTGAATATCAGTCTATGAACTCTGAACAATGCTCAGTAAGCAATGGGGAATAATTTCATATATTACTACTTATATAAGTCAGTCAATAGCAATACATGTGATTCTCTAATGGTACATGGTAAAAATATTTTGTGTAGTACATTTAGAATTTGTAGGTACTTAACAGTTATAATTTTGTACCTAATAGTTGTTCTTAATTTGTTTAAATCCTCTTCTGAAACCAAGTCTGTTTTATTGATGAGGATGATATCTGCCAAAGCAACTTGCCTAAATTAGCAAACAAGAACAGATGTCAAAACAAAAATGTTAAGAAATTAAAAATAAATAGAAACATTTCCTTCAGATCAATTATCAGTTAAAAACTATATAGTACTCTATATAGCAATTCAAGTTATTCCTAACCTACTTATTCTTCAGAAATAAGAACAAATTATATTCATCACTATATAAATTCAAATTTCACATTATTCATTAAAAATATTTACTAAGTACTTTCACTCACTACTCTAGAACAAGTCTCAAAAGTTTATAACCAAGGATGATTTACAATTAGGATGATTATCAACTCATGATTTTCTTTGTAAAGAAATGCATAAAATTCAGATTTCCAATATGGCAAAAATAAGGACAGCTTACTTACTAAAATATTCCATGTAATAGTTAACATAATTTTCAAAGAAATAAAGCGAATTAAGTTTTTTTTTTTAATATTAAACAGTATTTTAAAAAAACTACACCTCAGAAGATTTATCAGGATCTCTAACAAATATCTATTTCATCACTATGAACATATATTTTTTTTGTACGACAGATATACAAAAGTTCAAGTTAAAGAATCCAGTTAAAAGAAAGCTGAGTAAAAAAATAGCTTACTATGCTGAAACTGGTTTGGCTCAATGGATAGAGCGTCGGCTTGGGGACTGAAGGGACCCGGGTTCGATTCCGGTCAAGGGCATGTACCTTGGTTGCGGGCATATCCCCAGTAGGGGGTGTGCAAAAGGCAGTTGATCAATGACTCTCTCTCATCGATGTTTCTGACTCTCTATCTCTCTCCCTTCCTCTCTGTACAAAATCAATAAAATAAAAAAATAAAAAAATAGCTTACTGTAACAGAATTTATATATTCTATTAACAGGAATAGTAAAGCTGAGGAGTCTTTAAATTTTCCTCAAATCCTCAGGAAATTTTAATCATGAGACTATCTGTTCCTATCCTAGTTTTGTGCTACCTGGAGGTATAACACAATCAAATTCTCAAAAATAAATTAATTTTAATTCATTAAAAGAGCAGGTTTCAATAGCATGCATATCATGATCCCTTTTTTTAAAATAAATTTTACATGAATGTGCACATTTGAAAATATAAACAGGTGTAATCTTTAAATTGGAGGTCTTTTATGTTTAATTTTATTTTAGCTTTTATAATATTTTCCTATTTTCTGGTTGGTTTATTTACATTTTCTATAATAAACATAATTTAATAAAGGAAAAAGATACAAGAACATTTAAGTTCACTCTAATTTGAATTGTAAGTATATACCAAATGAATGCTTAGGCAGTATTACATAACAACAGAGTACCACACTCCAAAACGATAGGAAATCAATTGATTTCTTGTAGTCTTCATTATTTATGTCTGGATCATTCATAGCAAATTTCAAGGGAGCTCATTCTTAAACCCAACAGCATTTTTAGTGACTGTCATTTATCCAAAAACCTTTTTCCTATTAGTGAGAATATGCTCAGAGTAGGCAAACTACTTAAATATTTTAAGTCTAAAGAAACACCAATAAGAAGCATAAAAGTATTTAAACAAAAAATGTTCTAAATGCCAAATTAAACCATATCCATATTGGGTCTTCTGTTATTCTGAATAACAGTGAACATTTGATCAAATGAAATCCTGTTAAAAAAGGCAGTAAGTAAGCCAACTTTTTTATGCTCTTCTTCAATCCCCCCAAAAATGTTATGAGAATAAAATATTTTTTTAAAATGTTTTTTAAATGTTAACAGTTCTCAAACTCCTCATTAAGAACTCCTATGTCCAGCACTCACTTTATGCTATAATAAAGTTTTAAACAAAAGTTTAGTTATCAGACTATTATAAATAAAAATAATTCCACTACAGAAAAAAAGATAAATTCCTTGACTTATGTTTTTATATTTGCTTTTGGTTTTCACATTCATAATTTTCTCTTTCCAATTAGCCTGAAATCAATATATACTTTAAATATGAATACCTAGAAGCTTCATTGATAAGGCCATCAGGTTTTTCTTCTGTTAAATGCTAAACAAAAACAAAGTTTGAAAAAAGTTACTGTAGTGCAACAAAATCTAATGTTAACACAAAGGGTTTTACTTTGCAGACTCCTTTCTCACCTCTGACAAAGACTTTAACAAGCTCTATTACTGAAAGTACATATTAGTTCTTCTCCATTTGTATTTTTTTTTCCCACTGTGAACCTGTAGGGTGTTTGTTTGTTTGTTTGTTTGGGGGGGGGCAGCTTAAATTGTGTCCCCTGACATTTTTTCTTAAAAGGAAAACCCTCCATATTTAAATAAAGTCAAACACATAGAACATTATAGTTCAGGTTTTAGGCATTTTCCTTTTTATAAAGTTGTTCTTGTTCTAAATATTCATTGCTACTTATTTTAAAAGATAACTATTGAACTGTACTTTGAACACATCTAATATACTTCCCTTCATTCCTGCCCACTCTAGAGGACATAATAATAGAATTTGTTATAGACTAATATACTTCTCTTAAAAAAAAATACACTTCATAAGACTTATTGAGATCTTTAGCAAATATCTTCATCATTATGAATACACTAGTGACCCAGTGCACGAAATTCATGCACACTAAAAGGGGATTAATTAGAGAAAATAATTTATTATTGCTATTTGCCCTTTCTCTATAATAAAAGTGTCAGAGATGAAAGAAAATTAGTAAAATGTATATTGAAAACCTTCCTCCTGTCAGAATCTGAGGCACACCATGGGACCCAGAGTCAAGTCCCTGCCCACCTACATATACTTCAAAATCGAATGAGACCCAGACCTAGCCAGCCCCCGCCACCATTGGGCTAGATCCCATTGGCAAGCCCCACTGGGCAGGGGACGTAGCCTCAGGTCCCCTGGCCCGATGCCAGGATGGGGGGCGTGGCCTGAGGTCCCCCCAGCCCAGACTGGAGTAGGAGATATGCCTTGAGGTCCCCCATCAAGCCCCATCAGGTGGGAAACATGGCCTGACATCCCCTGTCAAGCCCGGCTGGGTGGGGAGCATGGCCTGAGGTCCCCTGTCAAGCCCAGCCAGGCAAGAGGGTGCACCCACAGGTCCCTGGCCTGGTGCTGGAGAGAAGGTGTGTGGCCTGATGTCCCCTGTCAAGCCCTATGGGGGTGGAGGAGGGTGTAGCCTCAGTTCCCTGCTGATTGCCTGTTAAGGCTCCTTATGGGAACTTGGCCTCAGCTGTGAGTGAAACCATCTTTATGATGGAGTGATGGCCAATTAGCATATTCCCTCTTTATTAGCTAGGATGTGTTCTCTGTAAAACAGATATACATAAATTCAAATTAAAGAACCCAGTTGACAGAATGCTAATAAAAAAGAGCCTCACTCCCCACCCTAGAATTATATTACATTATAATTAACTCAGCACTGGGCCCTTCATATACCCTAGAAACAAATGTGCTGAGAGAAGGGCCCAGCCCTAATTCTAGCATAAAAATAGTTTATCATTTAGAAACACTTGAGTGATCTGGCCTCTCCATGCAACTGTTTATTTTGTTGTGTTTTCCAGAGTCACACTAGCTTCAAAATAATATTTTGCATTGACTTACAGGCCCACAAGGTAGTGCTCATCTCTCTGGATGTAGTTATCATTTTTTCATAATCCTATTCATATCTCCAATGTTATCAAAGCCATAAAGTTCCCCTGAAAAAATATTTCACCTTCATTATCTTAACTCTCAAAAGCTGTATACTGAGATTAGATTATATTCTTCATATTTGAATCAAACTTCACAATTATTAAATCCTTTTACACATATTATCTCATTTAGTCTTCATAACCACTATGGGAAAAGGCTATTCTCATTTTAGAAAAAAAGAAACTAAATCTAATGCCATGACAATCACAGACTACATTATTATAGGTGTATTTTACTAAAATTGAAATGTAAGTAAAATCTACAATAGAAGTAAAATGAACATTATTTTTAAGTCTTTGTGAAAGCTTTTTGTCTTATCAAATCAGTTTTGCATACAGTATTATACATATGTTAATAATCACATAAGAACATGGGTAACAACTTCTGGCTTTTTCTTCTCACTGAGTATATATACTGAATGACCAGATTATTATGATCTCTGAACACATGATAATCTGGCTACTTAATGTGTGTGTGTATATATGTGTGTGTGTGTGTGTGTGTGTGTGTGTGTGTGTATGTATGTGTTAGACCGTTGAGGCTCAGTGTATGAATTCATGCATAGGTGGGGTCCGGCCAGGGGCAGGAGACATGGGCGGTTGGCCGGCCTACCTGCTGGTCGAACGCCTGATCGAGGGTACAATTTGCATATTAGCCTTTTATTATATAGGATATATACTGAGTGGCCAGATTATTATGTGTTTAGAGATCATAATAATCTGGCCACTCAGTATATTTGTAAAAATAATCTAAAAATTAGATTTAAAATTACTTCACCATCTTTGCTTTGGCAGCACATTTACTAAAAAAATTATTTCATCAAACTAGTTTCACAATTCATGGAGAGGCAGATCATTAAGATATTTGAATAGTTTGAAACCTAAGAGCAATCTATTAATACTTTTATTTGATAGTATTGGTTAAGTCTATAGAGAAAAGTGTTTTTCTTTTAAAAGTTTTTCTAATTCTATTTTGGAGGAAGTAAGACTAAACTAAAACTACAGTAATGATGTACTGGTTTCCACATTAGGTATAATGCTATAAATTTAACTGCAGGCCCACTCAAGTCATGGAAATCATAAAACTTGGAGAATATTGTAGCAAAAATTGTTCCTTGCCAAAAGACCAAGTTTACTATTTTTGACTATTATTCTTGCCCTGAGGCTCTAACTAATCCTATTATTGTGTCCTCTAGAGAATAAGGTTGTTAATATCCTGGAAAGAATACCTCACATTCAGGCTTAACAAATATCTGTTAAGTGAATTTTAATTAATACCCATTTGTTGACAGGTACATGAACGTCATTTAAAAAATCTACACTAATAAAAAAGAAGTATGCAAATTGACCACACATCCATGATGACCACCAGGCAATCAGGAGTGAGTACGCAGATTAACCCAACAAAGATGATGGGCTAATTTGCATTCTCAGGTGCCAAGAAGCGTGAGTCCTGGGGATGGGCACCAAGCCCACAGCCTCCTGGGACCATCACTGGCCCCGGGAGGCAAGGGCGGCCGCACAGCTTAACAGCACCTAGCAGGGCCTGCTTGTCTGTCACCAGGGCAATGTGGGAGCAGGCAAGCATGGCTGCCAACAGCACCCAGCAGGGCCTGCTTGCCAATTGCTGTGGTGTAGAGCAGGCAAGTCCCGCAGAAAGCAGAGAAACATGGGGAATGGGTCTTAGCCATCAGTAGGACATTCCCTGAGGGCTCCCGGATTGGAAAGGGTGCAGGTCGAGCTGAGAACCCCCCACCCCCGTGCACGAATATCGTGTGCTATGCCTCTAGTTTTATATAACATCAAGCAACAAATCCTTTTCTATTCAGTAGTACATCTATTCAGCAAAGATGTATTTTTAGCTAGTCACCTGTTCCTGATTGATCCTGTAATACTTAAGTTCTTTTAAATTATTTTTCAAATTATCATATTATTGACTTTTTGGAAGCTTTGTTTACATATGAATTTGGTGCTATTGGCTATGAGCTGGTGCAATATGAAAAAGTTTGGCAAGAAAATTAGAAACCAGTTTTGAATTTCAGACCCAAACAGAATTAACAGTAGTTCCACAACGTAACTCTTGTTTTTAGTGCATTTACTTCTCAAGAAAATTATAAATCTTCACTCAAAGCTATATTTTACTACCTCTAGGCAGTCCATCAGTATCACATAAAAAATGCTACAACTCTCCAAAATAGCCCAGCCAGTGGGCTCAGTGTATTGTGGATTGTCCTATGCACCAGAGATCACCCACTGGATTCCTGGCCAGGGCACATGTCCAGGGTTGCTTTTTCCCCCGTGAGGGGGCATGCAGGAGGTAGCCAATCAATATTTCTACCTCCCTCCCTCCCTCTCCCTTCCTCTATTTGAAATCAATATAAACATATTAAAACAACTACATCATCTCTCCAAAATAAAAATCTGCCAACACACAAAACTCTATGAAGAATATGACATATAATAATCATATTACAGCCGAAGAGATAAATGCCCTGTTCTATGAACATATGAAGGCTATACAAACATACAGAAATAATAAATGCATACTAACATTTATTTTCTCTGGATATCAGCCTAACATTTCCCTTATGCAAACTCCCACCTCCCCAAGACAAACTCTATAAAATGACTAAAACCAATGGCTGCTATTCAAAAGGACATTCTCTAATATCAGCTTTTATACTATTAAGTCAGATGACTTCCATTTATGAGGTTTAAAGAAATGGGCATTTTGACATTCTATTCTATCTCTAAAGGCAAGGAAGAAAAAAATTTTGGAAAAAAAAAATTACATATATACACATATACCTCCCCAAAGGAATCCTCATCCTTAAAGACTGTGGCTTTTGCTTATATTTCAAAAAAGACAAAAATAATTTTGGTGCTAATTAATCTAACATATCCAAAAGATTAAGGTTCCACTCTATAACTTAAGAAACATAAGAAACATAAGAAAGTAACCATTTTAAATAATACCAGTGTAGGCACAACTTCAATAAGGGCTATAGGTGTCCTTTTCTGCAGAAATAGAAACAGGCTGCATTTTTTTAATTAAAAAAAAAAAAAAGAAAAGAAAATATGGTTGCTGACCAAAGTGGAAATAAATCTAGTGTCAAAGATGTCAGATGACATTAAAAAAAAAAAAGCAGCATTTCTTTCCAATGGATCGGTTATAAATATAACACTATTTTGGCTTTTAAAAAAAGATATTGCATAATGTCAATCTACTTATTTTGCTGGTCTTTTCCAAGCCAAACTGTTTTCTGACTGAATTGTTTCACCAGCTTGTGTAATATGACAAAAGAACCAAGAAGAAACCTCTTCCTTGACCTTTTCTCTGTAACTTCATTCATTGATTTTATTGCATTAAATGCTGTCACATTTGTAGAACTGAAAAGAACAATGTCAGTAGCCTCAGTGTCAAGTCCTAAGAATAGAGAGCTGTCACTGAAGTTGTCCAATTCTTTGCCCATGATTAAAAAATGAATATTTCAGATCAATGGGTGACAATCCCATTAAGGTGATAGCCCATGATATCAATTACCACTTCAGTTTCAATTTGGCTGGCTGGCCACAGGGTACCATTTTTCAGCTTCACTTGTGATGGGCTGGCTCTGTGAAGCATGACACCCTTAAATTGCTGCCCATTATCCAAGTGTCATTACTTGTACTGCTTCAGAATTCTCTGAATCACAAGCAGCTACTGAGGTCAAGCTTTGCAACCCGAGGAATTGGACAAGTTGGCAAATTCTTTATATAAAGGAAAAGTTATTTATCTGGCATCTGACTTAGAAAATCTAAAGTTTCCATTATCCTGACAGTATGTCAGTTTTATGTAGGTATATTGATTTAATAATTTAAGAGGTTTTATCAAGGTGGCAGGGGGTTAAATGTTTACTGTGTTTGCATTATTCAGAATGCTGCTTTGATTTTCTGGCCTCTATCACACCGATAATAGATTCTACTTAACTCCTCTCCATATCCAAATATACACATAAAATTGTTCTAATAATCATAAATACATAAAGAGTTTGACTTTAAGTATTGCACTTTAAGTCTATCAATAAAATAAATAAATCTTAACTGCTATCTATTCCATAAGATCCTAAATTTAGCTAAAAATTTATATAGAAAATAAATTTAAACATTCCAGAAATCATTCAGAATTTGAGGATTTTTTTGTTTTTTTTCTTTCTTCATCAACATTTTGCTAGAAACGTTATGAGTTCAGAACTGTCAGAATTTTTCTAGTAAAATTGTAATATCTGGAATTTTACTTTGATTCTTAGGACTATTATTAATAAATTTGGACTTAAAAATCTACTAAGAAATTATCACCCAAACTTCTCAAATTAGGGTACTCTACCCGAGAGGGAACTGAAGAGCCAGAGAAAGGGTACTGATAACCATTTGATAAGACTGCCATAGATTTCTAGATCATCATTTTAATAAAAGTTTATAAGAAAAACAAATTTTTTAAAATTAACAAGTTTAGATATATTGTAGGACAGAATACAAAGCAGACATAAATTGTTAAACGTTAAATTTAATCTTTAAAAAAATTATTATACTGGGCACTATCCATATCCCCAGATTGGAACTGGGAGATGGAGAATAACTTTTCTCTCTTCTTTCACTTGGAAGGTTCAGAAACACGATTTGACTTTATTTAATAACATATTTTTATGTAACAATATACTTTAAAAAATCTTGCTAAGTGCATTTTATAAATTGAAGCCCATTACAGTGCACCTGAGGACTTTGTTAAGGACCAAAAACATTCAGGGTAGGATGCCTTTAAGAGTTGCTCTTTACTAAATCTACGAATAAATCCTGATTTCTTAAAAACAGGGTGAAGCAGTATTGTTTTTTAAAGCTCAATTATCTACAGCATTGCAGTTTAACAAGAAAAATAAGCTCTCATGCTTTATCAAGCTCAGTTTCCTCTATCAATCAGAAAAACTTAACAACATTGGGGTTGAACCCTACTGAGGAGTTATACACATCCAAACTTTAACCTGTAATATTCTTATTACAAAATATTATACCTCCAACTTTTATCACATCAAGCCAAAGTAATAGAAAATAATTAATTCAAAAGCACAAAATAATAATTAAAAAACACAAATTTTGTCTACTGTTCAGGATACTTAAAAAAAAAAGATTTTGTCAAGGAAAATTTCAAACAGATACAAATGTAGAGAAAATAATATAATCAATGACCATATACTCAGCTCTTAAATAATTAGCAACTCCTAGCAATCTTTCAACTTACTTTTAATCCATATTTTGAGTCCACAACAGTTATTATACCTACAAAGAAATAAATCATTTATCACCTTTATTCTTGAGAGTAAAAATTATAACTAATATATTTCATCATACAAATGTGACTCAATAAAGTATATTTTTCTCTTGCCAAGGCTGCAATTTAATTCAATTCCATTAATAAGCACATGCATTTTCAAATGTGTACTGAATCTTCAGCACTACTTTAAGGTATTAGAATATAAAATAAATAACATTTTTAATTTAAATAAACAAGCTTTTTAACTTATAATCCAAAATATTATGAGACAAATTTTAATTTCATAATATAAAGTAAAATGTGACAAATTACACAAAACAGGTTATTTCTAGTTTATTTTCACATAATCTAATTTGAGAATTTTCTTAACATTTAAATTATTGTTTAATAAACCTGAGATGTCTTAGGATATAATCTCTCACTAAATCTAACTCACACAAACGTTATATATAATTTGAACCTAAATCTCCAGATGATCAATTAGTTTGACAATCTCTGAATTTATATGCTAAATAAGTTTTTCAAAGGATAACAGTAGAATGAATTTGTTGATGCGTAAATAATTCAACCAACTGTACGCCACAAATATTAGAGCCAAATAACAGGGCCCAGCTTCAATGATTCTTAAATGATTTCACTGCTTCGTCCATGAAAGATCTGGTTTAGAAAGAGGTAAGAGATGTGGGGGAAGGGGGAAGACACAACAGAAGAGAGGCAGACAACACATAATAAGACATAAATAAAAAAAGGATATAGAAAATCTACCTAGTATTTATTTTGAAAGGAAACTCTTAGTCGAAGTACTAATTTGGGAGTTGAGATTAAGATCTGACATCCAAAAAAATAAAATAAAACATAAAAATATACAAAATATCTGACATCTAATTCCACCATTGTCTGGGGCATTAGAATTTGTATGAACAAAGACTTACTTCATCATCAAACTATTAATAAACAAGTTTTAAAAGAGTAAGAATGTAAGGAATTAAAATTATAACATGAGTGAACAAAAATCATCTTAACCATACAATAATATTTTACTTGAAAACAAAACAAATTTCTTCTTTAAACTTACCATCAAGATAAATGTCAACCCCTAATTCATCATCAATCCAAAACATAGAAGCTACAGCACCTGAAAATATATATAGTAATCAAATAAAAATATTTCTCCAAACTGAGAAACACAGTTCTACCCGTAATGTTTTAATTTGCCCCAACAGAATTAGCAGGGAAACACGTTCACAAATTAAACATGGGTTTCCAATCTTCTTATGGAAATTACAGTGATAGAATCTTTTACTATTTACATCCATTTCTTCCCCTCTCCCTTTATCTTAAAAAACAATAGACCAACTTTTATCAAACAATAAACCCAATACCAAGCTTCTACCAATGAAATAATGATTTACCAACTGATATTATCAAATAATTTGAGCAATATGGCTGTATGCACAAAGAACATATTTTTATTTTCTCTTTCCTGAAAATAATAATCATACAGTTCAAAAATATTAAATTGTATCTCTAAAGGAAAGCAAAAGAAAACACAGATAATTCCAAAATCATTTGTCAAAAAATATTTATAAATTCTATAGAAGAAAAAGAGCAAGAAATCCTTTCACTATTTATTTGCCACTGATATAAAATTTGGGTTTGAGGAAAAATAATTTCTAAATAAATTAAAACTTGTTTTTTAATAGAAACTGGTTCAGTACCAATCCACACACCGATTAGTTTACCACAACACAAGAAAAAGAAAACTGACACCAAAAAAAGTATTTGATCTTTCAAAGCATCACAGGTCCAGTTAGTGACAGGGCTGTCTAAAAGAATGAGTACTGGGGAAAAACAAGGGTAACTGAACTTGTTCCAATGTCTAAAACTGTCCACCTACCCTGACGAGATGTGATCCCCCAAGCATCACTGTGTGTCAACAATACCTGTCAGCTGTTTACAATGATTACTCATGCAAGATATAGCAAGGGCCCCAAGATCTAATGGTTTCCTGTTACCTATTGATTTTTTCCCAAAAACTTAATAGTTTTCCAATTTGACTGAAATAGGATTTGTGAGTAACAGGGGCTGAATCAATGTCTGTCCCTTTCAAGGAAATTACTTTACCACGACAATTATTTAGCTTAGAACTGGAGAATGTCAGTCTCCTAAATGGGAAACAACTGAATCGCCAATACAAATTTTCTTCACTTACTTGGCTAACAACATGATTTTAATTAATGAGGGGGGGAAAAGTAAGTCTACTGTGAGTATCACGACTCCAAACAATAAATCATAAAAAAAGTATTAAGTTTTCAACTCAGAATAATTTCTAACATTATACATAAGTCATCTTCATTTTTTTAAAATTCACTGATTTCTATTCAGATATCTTAGAAGTACTTGATAGTTAGCATTTGCCTAGTGTTAAGTTGAACTACAAGAATATATTAGAGCTTTTATCAAAATCAGATGGGTATCTGTGGTATAATACTTACCAGGCTACACAAGAAAGAACTATTTCAAATTTAGATGCAGGAGTTTAGAAGGAGAAGCAGACATGAGAGAATGAAGTTAATCAGTAGTTCTCAAACCAGGGTGATTTTTCTCCCCCAGGGGATATTTGGCAATGTCTGGAGATATGTTTAGTTGTCTTAACTAGGGTACTGCTCCTGGCATGTAGTGGGTAGAAACCAGGGATGCTGTCAGACATTCTACAATACACAAGACAGCCTCCTACAACAAAGAAGTATCTGGCATAAAATGTCATTTGTGCAAAGGTTAAGAAATCCTGAGTTAGATGATAGAATCTCCCTTTTCAAGACCTAATAAAATGAAAAATAAGATAAAAATTTTAAAGCTAGATTTTGGCAGCAGCAACCAAATACACAACCTCCTGCCATAAGTTTTGAAGAGTGGTGGTTAAAATAAGAAACAGAAAATTCTATGTGACTTACGATAGCTCTTAATTCTACTTCCATACCCAGTAAGATTACAGGGAACTAGTTTACAAAGTTCTAATACTTTCCATAAATAGTTTTCAAAATGACAAGAAAAACTGAGGGAGAATAAGCAATATAGAAAAAAAAAATTGAAGGTAAAAGTTTCCTGTCATCTATACATTTGTGGGGGAGAGGGGGGAGAGTCACTTTCTAGGGCTCAGAGTAAAATGAAGTGAAAGGTCTCAAGCTCAAGGACATCCCCACACAAAGTATGCGATATATATTCATGAAAATTAGAACAAACCCAGGGGATAAATGGCAATGGACAGAGACTTGGGAATACCATGTACAGATAAAGTGTTCCAGAACTGTCCATCTGAAACCTGTAAAATTTTATTAACCAGCATCAGCCAAATAAATTTAATAAAAATCTAAGTGGATACACAAATTGTGTATATTATTCACTAATATACTGGAATTCAGCAATGCAAGGAATAAAAAAAAAATTAAAAGCACTTGGATTTCCAGAGAGCAGAAAATAGAGCTGAATAGTAAGTATGTCTACTGTATCACTACTCCAAACAATAAATCATAAAAAAGTATTAAGTTTTTCAACTCAGTATAATTCCTAACATTATACATAAACCATCTTCACCTATCTACCTGATCACCCCTAACCACTCTGCCTGCCTGCCTGATTGCCCCTAACCACTTGCTTAGGCGAGCGCTGTCTGTCTACCTGGTCACACCTAACCACAGGCCTGCCTACCTGATCACCCCTAAAGTCACATTGTCCATCTGGCACTCTCAGTCTCCCCTTTCCCTCTACTCCGAATAATACCCAGTTTTCAAACTGGAGCTCAAGAGAAAAACAAATATAAGTAAAATGGATAGAGTATATTACTGAACTTCAAAAATTCAAGTCACTTTCAAGGAGGCAGAAAAAATACCCAGACTTTTCTACAGCAATATTCATTGCCCCAATATAATAAAACTAGAGGCCCGAGGCACAAAAAGTCGTGCACTCGGGGATGGTGGGGTCCCCTGAGCCTGGCCTGCACCCCCTCACAATCCAGGAGCCCTCAGGTAGGGTTCCTAGGCCTGGCCTGAGATCAGGGCCTATCGGGGCTTTCCTTCCCTGGGCTGCAGGCAGCTGGCCCCACCCCTGCTGCTTCCACTGCTTGCCATCTATGCAGTGCTATCCCCCGTCCCCTCCCACTTGTGGCTCCCTCTGCAGGTTACAGGCTGGGGTGCAATGGCTTGGCTGGCCTGGGCCTCCCTCTTTTTTTGCTGGGGGGTGGGACCAGTCCTGTGAGGGGCTGTCGCAGGGGTCTTCAAACTACAGCCCGCGGGCCACATGCGGCCCACAGAGGAGTCTGATCCGGCCCGCCAGGTTTTTTGGGCAGTGAGCGCAGCAGAGGTGTTACAGTAGGAATTAGTAGTTCATATAGTCCGGCCCTCCAGCTCTCTGAGGGACCGTGATCTGGCCCCCACTTTAAAAAGTTTGAGGACGCCTGGAACTGATCTCCCCTAACCACTTTGCCTGCCTGATTGCCCCTAACCACTTGCTTCTAGTTGGTCAGCCTCCGGTTGCTACTGGTCATTATGACCCAGGGTTTTTATATATTAGGATAATGACCAGAAAGTTCAAATGAAAATTTTCCCTAAAAATATTGCCTTCAGCCAAGTAGTCTTTTGAGAATAATACAATAGGCAGACATTCTCAAACATTAAAGAAAACAACAAGCATTGAAACTAAAAAAATAGAGCATTCAAAAATCCTTCATCATGAAATAAAAAGAAAATACTGAACAAGGAAATTCAACTAATCAAAATATACTGAGTTCTTGGAACTACATTTGCTAAGATCTGAGAAAAAGAAATTGTGTCTGAAAATCTTGAACCTAGCCAAGTAATTCCTCAAGTAGAAAAACAAAACACAAGTATTCTCAAGCAATTAAGTATGCAAAAACTCAGGAATCAGCACCTATAGCTTGAAAAGATTACCTGACCATGAAATTCAGTCAATCAAGAGAATGATCAACAAAAGAATGAGAAGCCACAATACTGGTAATGAGGATTAAAACTGCTTAAACAGAAAACTAAACAAAGTAGGACAGAATGTAAATATTAGAAACCTTGACAACACAGCACAGAATACAATAAATCCAAATCAGGAGGAGGGAAAAAGTTGATGGGTGTTAATTCCCTCATCTTCTATTCCAGAGAGCTAATAAATAATGCTCTCAAAATTGAAATGTGAAGTTTAAAAAACAACTTGTCCAAAAATCTTTTTCTTTTTTACTTCATTCACATCTCTTGTAAACAAGAAGCATTTACCTGATATTCAGCAATTCCTTCACGTCTTTTAAATTCAAGTTATACTAAATAATTCTATATAATAAAAGGCTAATATGCAAATTGTCCCCTTGATCAGGAGTTTGACCTGGAGTTCAACCAGGGGGCGGAGCCAGCCCTCCAACTACCTACAGACCCTCCCCCTGAAAGACCCCTCTCCCAAAGAGTCCCCGTCACAGTGATTGGGGGTGGGGCTGGTTGGAACCCACTAGTTTGTGCACCAGACCTCTAGTTATTTCAGAATAGCACAAGGAATGAGATCCCATTTTATATAAAATATTTCTGCATATTTATACAGTTTTCAGAAATGCACAGCACAGGGCTTCCCAGACTTATGAATTTACTAGAGGCACAGTGCATGAAATCATGTACAGGTGGGTCCTAGGCCTGGCTGGTGATCAGATTCCCACCTCCCCCACTTCCCCTTCCCTAAATACCCATATCTGCCACCACCCACTCCCAGTTCCCTGGCCCAATAGGGCAATTAGGGCCTGCTGACAGGTAGAGGGACTGGGAGGTTGGTGGCCAGTCCTGCCCTGATCTGAGGGGGGGAGGGGGGGCAATCAGGGGCGTGGCTGGCCAAGAGAAGGGACCAAGGGAAGTTTGGGGGTTTGATCAGCCGCCGCAGTGCATTCCGGTCATTCTGGTAGTTCAGGTTGCTTGGTTTTTATATTTATAGATAAGAATCACCTGGAGGTTGCTAGGCCCCACCCTTAGAGATTCTGAATCAGTAGATCTGTGATGGGGTTCAAGAATCTGCTTTCTTTTGGCCCTAACTGGTTTGCCTCAGTAGGTAGTGTCCAAGGCACATGCCCTGGTTGCGGGCTCGAGCCCCAGTAGCGGGTGTGCAGGAGGCAGCCAATCAATGATTCTCTCTCATCATTGATTTTTCTCTCTCCCTCTTCCTTCCTCTCTGAAATCAATAAATATCCATATACTAGAGGCCTGCTGTATGAAATTCGTGCACGGGGAGAGGGGGAGGCAGTGTCCCTCGGCCCAGCCTGCACCTTCTCCAATCTGGGACCCCTCAAAGGATGTCTAACTGCCCGTTTAGGCCCGATCTCGGTAGGCTGCCTGCCTTCCTGATTGCCCCTAACCACTTCTGCCTGCCAGCCTGATCACCTCCTAACAACTCCCATTCCAGCCTGATTGATGTCTAACTGCTCCCCTGCCAGCCTGTTTGTCCCCAACTGCCCTCCCTTGCAGGCCTGGTGCCGCCCAACTGCCTCCCCTGTTGGCCATCTTGTAGTGGCCATCTTGTGTCCACATGGGGGCAGGATCTTTGACCACATGGGGGCAAGCCATCTTGTCTGTTGGAGTGATAGTCAATCTGCATATTACTCTTTCATTAGATAGGATAGAGGCCTGGTGCACGGGTGGGGGCCAGCTGGTTTGCCCTGAAGGGTTTCCCAGATTAAGGTGGTGGTTCCCTTGGGATGTGGGGTGGCCTGGTTGAGGGGCATGTGGTAGTTTGCAGGCCAGCCACACATCCCAACGACCCAAGCAAAGGCCCTGGTATCTGGAATTTATTTACCTTCTACAATTGAAACTTTGTAGCCTGGATTGAAGCCAAGCCTTCTGCTTGCTCTGTGGCTGCTGCCATTTCTGTTTGGATTTGTTTACCTTCTATAACTAAAACTTTGTAGCCTTGAGTGGAGGCTTAGGCTGGCTAGGGCAGGTAGAAAGCATGGCTTCTTCCATTGCCTAGGAAACCCAAGCCTCCCTCCTGCTCTCTGTGGCTAAAGCCATCTTGGTTGGGATAATTTGCATACTCGCTCTAATTGGCTGGTGGGCACGGCTTGTGGGTGTAGTGGAGGTATGGTCATTTGTATATTACTTTTTTATTAGATAAGAGAGAAAACTCTAATATGCAAATAGACCAAATGGCAGAACAACCAAACTACTGAACAACCGGTAGTTATGAAATGTGTTGACCACTAGGGGGCACATGTGGAATATGGCGGACATTGGCAACAGGTGGCAGAGTGCAGAACATGATGGGCATTGGTCTCAGTAGGATGGTGGACCAGATGAGCAGGGGCACCAGACCAAAATGGGGCACCGGTCACTGTCATCAGGGCAAGACTGAAAATTCTTTGCTCTTGCATATCAAAGTCCTGCCTTGTGCTTGCACCTGCTGCCAGGGCTGGCCCCACTTGCACCTGCTGCCATTACTTGAACTCATTGCCAGTGCCCAGAGCTGTCAGTGGGTGGAAGTGGCAGCTGCTGGCCCTGATTGCCCCTCAAGGGTTCTCCACCTCCCCCAGCTCCTGAGGGGCAACTGGGGCCGGCGGCTGCCTCTTGCATCCGCTGCTGGTGATGGCCTGGCTCACACCCACTTCTGGTGCCGGCTCCAATTGCTTGGCGTCATCAGCAGGAACAAGCAGGGCTGGTGATGTCAGTGTGTGAGAATGGAGCTGTCAGCAAGTAGGAGACTGGGAGCCATGGCAGAAGGGGCTGGACAGAGGCACGGATGATGGGCTGAGACCTGCCCCCATGCCCACTGCAGCCTCGCAGCTCACAGTTCCTTTCAAAGTGTGTGAATTTGTGACCTGGGCCCCTACTATTAAAAAAAAAAAAAAAAAAAAAAAAGAATCTGCTCTTTCCACAAGCTCCTGAGGCCAATGCTATCATTCAACCATAATGAGTAGCTTGGCACAGAGAAGTCCTGGGAATGAAATTTACCTACTTGAATTTCAACATACTGAAACATAGGATGATTTTAAACTTCATATTTTCTTAGGTATTCTTTAATTTTTAAAAATGTTTAATTTTTATCCAAACAATAAAAATCATTATTCTAAAAAAAATCAGAAGAAACATTAACCCATTTATATCTATAATTTGTACAAAAGCTTTATCTGAGATCTTTAACTTTTCTTTCTTCCTCTGAAAAGCTGAATCATGTTTTATTAAACTTACCTACTCTCAAAGAAAAATTACAAGAGGCCCTAGCTGGTTTAGCTCAGGGGATAAAGCATCAGCTATGGAATGAAGGGTCCTGGGTTCAATTCTGGTCAAGGGCACATGCCCATGTTGCAGGATCAATCCCCAGTAGGGGGCATGCAGAAGGCAGCCAATCAATGATTTTCTCTCATCATTGATGTTTCTATCTCTTGCTCCCTCCCTCTTCCTATCTGAAATCAATAAAAATAAAAGAATGTCACATAGACCTCATTAAAAAAAAAGTTACAAGAGTTTTTCTGGTATTACAATGAAAGATACTGATATTTGCTATTTTAAAAAGAGGCATATATTTTCCTATCTTTCTAGATTTAAGTGAATTTAATACTTAACACTAGTGTAATAATTCAAATTGTATCATTGGTCAAAACTATTGGACATGTATGAAATGTATAAAAAACCTAGGCATTCCATAAGGACAAAACAGCCCATTCAATACTAGTTTGAAAACATGAGGGCAATGTTATTATGTAATACTTCTAAGTATAATACCATTTATTACATTTGAACCTTCAGTATACTACAATATTTCTTTTAAAATAATTATGACCCTTTTAATAAATTAATCCCAAACGTTACTTTAATATAGTTTTATGGTTCAATGCCATAGATCCAGATCAAAAAGAAATAATGGTATGGATCAGACTTACAAAACAAAATGGTATGAGTTGGACTTGGAAAGGTTCTGCAAACTAGGAATAAGAATGTTACCTAAAAGTTATTTGGGAACCTGGGCCGGCTCGGTTGGAGCATCATCTTATGCACTAAAAGATTGCTGGTTAGGTTCTTGGGCAGGGCACATACTTAGGTTGATGGTTCGATCCTACATTGGGTGTGTATGGAAGGCAACAAATCAATGTTTCTCTCTCTCTAAAAAAAATAAAACATATATATTTAAAAAAAGTTATTTGGGTAAGAAGGAAACAAACCCATCGACAGAAACAGGTCGACTTTGTGTAGCTTTCACTGGGGAAGTTTATATATAATTCCATTCAAAGGTAAAAATTTCATGAATAATCAATCTACACAAGGAAAAAGGCCTGATTCAACTCTACACCTTATAATAATGCTAGAGGCCCGATGCATGAAATTCATGTAAGAGTAGGCCTTCCTTCCCCCAGTTGCCAGCACCAGCTTCCCTCTGGCACCCAGATACTCGGGCTGGCTTCTCTCCAGCCAACTGCCGGCACCTGGGACCTGGGCTGGCTTCCCTTCAGCCATCTGCCAGCACCCAGGACCTGGGCTTCCCGCCGGCCATGGCTTCATCTGGCAGGATGTCCAGAAAGATGTCCGGTCTGATTAACATATTACCCTTTTATTATTATAGATTTACTCCCAAAATTATTTTAATTTTAGTAGCAGAAAAACAAAATGCTAACAATAATTTACAGGAATAAGTATTGCTAGAATTAGAATCCAAAAGCTCTTGAGATTACATGACCCTCTAAGAAAACTGTATTGGAAAATAATCAGAAATAGTAGTAAGATCTAATCAAATACAAAGTTAAAAGTAAAATGTCTCCAATTTTCCTAAATTTTCGTATTTTTAACAATTTTTGTTTCTACTAAAAACCCTAAACCAATCAATAAAACTTCAAATTCTATTTTGAGATTAAAAGTACTAAGTACTTTGATCATGATTTATCTTCTAAAGAACATGACAACACATATTTTTCCTCTCTTAACCAAAGAAGAAAGCTTTAAAACTCATTTTAGAGATTTCTCTAGTATATCGATAGTTATTTAAAAAAATGTAAGAACTATATGATGGTTATTAATAATGTTGTTTCTTACCAGGATCTGCTAATCCCGTGGTCTCTAACAGTATGTAATCAAATTTCCCCTTCTTCTGCATCAAATTCTCAATTGCTTTAAGGCCATTGTCCCTGGAGAATAACAAAATATACTATTGGGTATTGGCCTGAACATTTTAAAGCAATCATTACAAAAATTTAAAAACATATTCAGCAATTTGAGACAAAAATATCTTTAGGCATGTGAAAATTTAACTCACTTCCAAACTTATAACAAAATATCCATTCAATATTTACCAGTGAAGGAAAAAAGTAGATGGATATACACTGATAAATAAAAAGAAATCAGATACATAATAATACTTAATTTTACTAAAAGTAAAAGCAGGGGAAATGTTTGCTATACCTGACTATAAAATAAGTCAGAATCTATTATTTTTATATTTTTTTGAAAAAATCAACATCACAAATAATAATAAAATTTATGAATTACAGTAATTTAATATAACAGCTAAAAGGATACTATTGGCAAATACCATTTATCTCTGTTTTAAATTAGAGTATCAGGTTTTAATTTCCCTTTTTCCTTATAAAAAGTACAAGAAAATAATTAATAGATGTATTTTGGTTATTTAAGAAAATTCATTATGACTTTAGCCTTGTTAATATATTTGACTCAAAGTCAAACACCTAAGATAGTAAATGATGTAGAGGAAATTTAATTCATTAGAATATACTAAACTCACAGTGCAGTTGTTAATTTTCCTAATTCTCTCAACAAATACTTGAGTGACTGGTATGTGTCAGATCCTTTTCTAAGTTCTATGGTATATTAGTGAATAAAATAGATAGTCCTTGGAAAGAACTATAACTGGTGGAAAATGATGTGAGGATTTTTCTCTTTTTTTTAATAGTCATTCATTTTTGTTTTTAGAGGATGAAGTCTTAGAACAAAGACCAATGACTTAACTAAACTCAGGCCATTTTTCACAGATAAAATGAGACTTCTATGCACCACAAAGATTTAAATAAACCCTGACATAAAAAAAACTCAATAAAAGGACCAAAATATTAGAGCATGTAGAAAAAGAAATAGCAAGAAACACTTTAAGTCTATTTTCTATTTGAAAATACAATGAAGCAGACTGTAAATTCAGTAAAATTACATAAGAAAATCAAATATAATAAGTTAACATTTACAATAAACCAACAAGAACACTAAACACATTCCTCACTTTACTGAACAGCACAGGCAACCGTTTCTAAGTTCCAGCCATTCTTCGTAGAGCTCTCCACCTTGGCTCACAGCTAAGGATTTCTCCACTGCACTTCCTGAAATAATAAGAAGTACTCCAGATTATGTTCACTAAGAAACCAAAAAAGAAAAAAAAAAATTATATATATAAAAGGCTAAGTGACCAACTGTCTGGCCATCCAACCAACTGGCAGATACATATGATGCACACTAGCAATCATACATAATAAAGCAATCCTACATACTTTTTTTTGTATAATAAAGCTAATATACAAATTAACTGAATGGCAGAATGACTGGTTGCTATGATGTGCACTGACCACCAGGGGGAAGACACTCAACACAGGAGCTACCCCCTGGTGGACAGTGTAATCCCACTGGGCTCAAGGCTGGCGAGCGCAGCAGCGGAAGCCTCTCCTGACTCCATGGCAGCACTAAGGATGTCTGCCTAAGCCATCAATCAGACATTCCCTGAGAGTTCCCGGACTGCAAGAGGGAACAGGCTGATCTGAGGGACTGAGTGCACAAATTTTCGTGCACTGGGCCTCTAGTTTAAAAATAAAAGTTGACTCACACATGTGCAATACATATAGCTTTTGCTGGTGCCAATCTAGACAGAGTAGGAATATTCCTATCTGAATCCATTTTGGGACATGGTCAGTTATATGTTGCTTTCGTTTGAGTTCAAAGAGCTTGTGATGTTAAAGTTCAAGTTGTAAATACTTAATCACAAGGGAAATTAGGTACTCTGAAAGTGTTTTTACTCTTAATGTGATATACAGGGATATATTAGAATAAGTTTAATCAATTTATTAGTCATTGTTTTTATCAATATTGTTTTTATGTTATGTTTTTGTATCATGTGTTTGTTTTTATATCATTTTTGTTGTTTTTATATCATGTCTTTGTAGTTGTTACATCAGGTTGTTATTTATTAATCAATTTATATATTATTTTCATACACATTTTATATATTTTCATCTCTGACACTTCTATTATAGAGAAAGGATGAATAGTGATATTAAAATATTTCTTCTAATTAATTTCCTTTAAATGTACATGAATTCGTGCACCAGGCCACTATTGTGTGTATATATATATATATATATATATATATATATATATATAGTTAATGCTCAATAATGGAGAATTCAAAGCAAAAAATGCATTTTATAACTTTTATTCTATTTTATTCATGTAGCTTCCTTATCTTAATCTATACTAACTCCAGCTTATTTTAGCTTTCATTTCTTACAAAGGAATGAAGTCCCTAAGGAGACAAGTCTAAAATTAATGAATCATACCAATGCACTCTTTCTTGTTTGTGGTCAACTTCCTAGATAGTGTATTTTAAATATTAGTTTTCATATGCCCTTCAACCTCTTAGGGTCCTTATCTATATTTTTCTTTTCATTCTTCCTCTAAATTGTTTTTGTTTCATTAGACAGTCTACTCTGTAATCCAAATATGAGTAAAAACCCTGGTTCATTTGAGGAAGTTTGCTTAGCCAGAGAATCAATGTGCTCACTTAAATATTAAATTTAGTTTCCTAGCAATGCTTACTTGAGAAAAAAATATATTGAGATTCTTATACACATAAGAATCATATAAGAATACTTTTTAAAAATCTTAGTTTTTTCCCCAATAAAGAAATATACCAAAGCCAGGAAAGAGTTCTAATTGTCCAGTAATGCAAACAGCCAAAAAAAATTTTTTTTAATTCATATACTTTTTGTTTATATTTCAGTTAGGAGCTGACAAAGAGCTTTGAAAGGTGTTGCCACAGAATTCAGGGTGTATAGAACATCAATAAAATGTGAAGGAAAGTATCATGAATGCTGTAAAGGACAAATTGTGAAAATGACCCAGGAAGAATGAAAAAAAAGTAGTAAGAAATAATGTTATCAATATCCAAAAGATCAGTTAATTAGAAGCCAGAATATAAGATTGTGATTTAAAAATCTTGGGATTTTAATTTTGTCTAACAGGACTTTTCTCTTTAGTTTACTGGAACCACAAACGACAATTAACCAACAGGCTTCCCATTCTGTTCATAAAAACTAGCTCTTTTATTAATTTACAACAGAAAAAAATAGTATACCTTATGAATTATCCCACAAAAGTTACATTTTTGGCTAAAAGTGAGCTTTTATTAAAATTCACACTTAAGAAGAAAAAAATATAAAATAAAGAACTGAGTTTTATATTTCTGTAAGGATTTTTTTTAATACAGTTCAACATTAAAAACAAAAAATTGAATGTTTATTGCATGTATGTTCACTGGTAACTGAAGTTTTTTGAAGATAGAGACCATATGTTCAACATATTTTTAAAATCTTCAGTTTTAATTGCTTTGCAGATAAACATTCAACTAGGAAACCTTACAATAAATGAAGCATTTTTAAATTTTTCAAAAGCTGATACTAAACAGTATAATCATTACAAAAGTATCTTTCTAGTTCCTGAAAGAACTTTCTTTCATATCAAATATCATAGATTTTTACTTCTGGAGTAATTTATTTCATGTAAAAATTTAATTCCATTTATATGAATTTGAAAGTTATACACAAAATTTTATAGAAACTATCTAATTTCAGTATTCAAAATCTGTCCAAAGTAAAACTTGACAGAAATTAATCTCGCCAAAACCGGCTTGGCTCAGTGGATAGCGCACTGGTCTGAGGACTGAAAGGTCCCAGGTTCGATTCCGGTCAAGGGCATGTACATTGGTTATGGGCAAATCCCCTGAGGGGGTATGCAGGAGGCTGCTGGTTGATGTTTCTCTCTCATTGATATTTCTAGCTCTCTATATTTCTCCCTTCCTCTCTGTAAAAAAATCAATAAAATATATTTTAAAAAGAAAAGAAATTAATCTCATTCTTCCAAAACTATCCACATCAATATATTCACATTATAATGCGCTGCATTTCATTTTTAAACATGAAATATCAAGTCACAAATAGGATGAATTATCTTATAAATTCTTGCAGCACAGCATTTATTCAACTTGACTTACCTTCCCCAAATTCATTTAAAATAACTGCAATTCTTTTACTGTGTTGCTCTGTCAAAATATAGTTCAGAAGTGTTGTCTTCCCAGCACCTATAAAAATATGTTTTATAGATCTTATAAAATAACAAAATTTAAAGATACAAAAAGATAAGAGTCACAATGGTTTTAAAAATATTATTTAATTAAGTTTATTCCAGAGGAAGATTAAAGTGTCCTTTGAAAAATATTAAAAATGTTTTGTTGACATAACAATTTATAAATACTTACAAATACTCCTATAAGTTAGGTCACACAGCTTTTTTCAATCTCATTATGACAAAAATAATATGCCTTCTACATAATTTATAATACAATTAATACAAAGGCTTTAAAATTTTCTATTAAATAAAAAAATATTGAATAGCTTCCAAATAATAAAGTAGTGATGTAGTTTATACAATATTTAAGTCCTTTTGCATGATGATAATGTTTCTTAGCCAAGAATATAAAACTTAATTATAAAGATCTTTTATTTCAATTTCCATCATTAACCAGATACAAATTGAAACTGACTATATGTCTACTTTTAGTAAGCTTAAAGCAACATATGAAATTATTTATATATAAATAATTTTATATATATATTGTAAAATCATATATAAATTATATATAAGTTATATATAATTATATATGTGTATACATATATACATATATATATCACACACAAAATAATGGATGTAGGAAATAACAAGACAGGAATATTCAGTCTTTAGAAAGACAAACTCATAAAGCTACACTAACTTTATCCAGTAGGTGGCATATAAACCTATTATGTTCAGCTGAAGTAGAAGAAAAACATTTGTCTTGTGAGCCACAGACAGCAAAGTTCATAGAGAGGGGGAAAAAATCCCAACTGCACAGTACTTTATTTCAATTGTATAAATAAATCATTTATTTATTTATTTTTCTGTTGGTGGACATTCAGTTGTTCCCAGTGTTTTGTTATTACAAGTACTTGTACTTATCTTCTGAAGTGGATTTACAAGATTTCTAGGAAATTACTGAGTATTAGGGTATTAATATCTTCTAGGTCATATTCCTTCAAAAACTGAAGGATGGAAGGCTTGTATTTAGAGTGCTCCATGTAGGAAGCTCAACGTCACTGAAGTGTGAAGTATAGAATGGAAGGGACATACCTTGAGGAGGCAGTGCCATAAAGAAATTCTCAAAGAGTAAGACAAAGGCCTTGGACATGAGTGCTCTATTAGGTAGTGGCAGTGAAAATGGACAGGAGGTTGTAAGAAATCTTATAAAATTATTAAGGCTTAACAATTAACTATATGATGAAGCAAAAGACTTTAACATGTAGTTCATTCTAAAGCTATTATGGATCAGATTTCATGTTGTACCTTGGTGAAAAGAGCACAAAACAGAAATTCAGATCAATAACGAGGCAATTATGTTACAGGATGAAACATTTAATACATGTATAAGATGTTATGGAGCACCTAAGAGGACATCTAGCCAGAAGAATAAAAGTAAGAAGACTATGCAAGGGCCTGGCTGGTGTGGCTCGGTGTTTGAGCATCGACCTATGAACCTGGAGGTCACAGGTTGATTCCTGGTCAGGGCACATGTCCGAGCATGCAGGAGGCAGCCAATCCACGATTCTCTCTCATTATTGCTGTTTATATCTCTCTCTCCCTCTCCCTTTCCCTCTGAAATCAATAAAAATACGTTAAAAAGAAAAGAAGAACAATATAAAAGGGCTAAAGTTCTTGGTACCATTTAGAAGTAGGTAAATGTTGAGTCACAGTTTTGCAGGCTGGAGAGTTTGTCAAGAGCCAGACAATTCACATTAAGGAATTTGAACTTTTACCCAAATAGAAACACCGAAGAGTGTGATACAATCAGAATGACATTAATAAAGACCATTAAGGCTAAAATACACAGATACTTCTCAAACTTTTCCAATTAAGTACCTCTAGTGTAAGTGCATAAACTGTCCTTCAGGAAACTAGCATGTTTACAAACCTATGAATTCAAGTGTCCCAGTGCATTCTTGAACGACCTCAGTTTAAAGAAATACAGTCTGCTTCTGGTCAAGATAACAGTGTAGGTAGATGTGGTTCTCACATCTCCCCACAAGCACAAAGTTACAACTACACTCCAGAACAACTATCATTCAGAACCTCCTGAAACTGAGCTGAATTCAAGTCTTAAAACTTCCCTAACCCGGTGAAGGAAACAGACACACAAGTTCAGGAAGCACAGAGTCCAAACAAGATGAACCCACATGAAGACACATCACAATTAAAATGCAAAAGGTTAAAGACAAAGAGAGAATCTTAAAAGCAGCAAGAAACATTGCCGAAACCGGTTTGGCTCAGTGGTAGAGCGTCGGGTCTGTGGACTGAAAGGTCCCAGGTTCGATTCCGGTCAAGGGCATATACATTGGTTGCGGGCACATCCCCGGTAGGGGGTGTGCAAGAGGCAGCTGGTCGATGTTTCTCTCTCATCGACGTTTCTAGCTCTCTATCTCTCTCCCTTCCTCCTCTCTATAAAATATCAATAAAATATATTTTTTAAAAAAGAAAGAAACAACTAGTTACCTATAAAGGAGCCCCCATTCGACTGCTGATTTCTCATCAGAAACTTTGCAGGCCACAAGGGGTCAACAAGAAGTATTTAAAGTGATGAAAAGCAAGAACCTCTAACAAAGATTACTCTATCGAGCAAAATATCGTTTAGAATCAAAGGACATACAATGAGCTTCCCAGTCAAGAAAAAGCTTGAAGAAGCTGAAACCGGTTTAGCTCAGTGGATAGTGCGTTGGCCTGTGGAGTGAGGGGTCCCAGGTTTGATTCCAGTTGAGGGCATGTACCTTGGTTGCGAGCACATCCTCAGTGGAGGGTGTGCAGGAGGCAGCTGATGGATGTTTCTCTCTCAGATGTTTCTAACTCTCTATCCCTCTCTCTTTCTCTCAGTAAGAAAAAAAAAAAATCAATTAAAATATATTAAAAAAAAAAAAGCTAAAGAAGTACATTACTGACAAACCAATGTAACATGAAATGTTAAAGGGTCTTTTTCAAGAAGGAAAAAAACAATATGAACCATAAAATGGCAATAAATACAAACCTATCAACAATTGAATCTAAAAAAAACCCCCACAAACGAACAAACAGATCAAAACAGGCTCATAGATATAGATGGGTGTTGGGAGGATGGATGAAAAGGGTGGAGGGATTTAGAAGTAGAAATCGGTAGTTACAGAATAGTTATGGGGATGGAAAGTACTGCATAGGGAATACAGTCCGTCATATCTGATAACTGTATGGTGTCAGATGGGTATAAGATTTATCGGGATGGTCACTTAGTAAGTTATATAATGCCTAATCACTGGGGTGTACACCTGAAACAATATTGTGTGTCAAATGTATCTAATTGAAAATAAAAATAGGCGGTTAAAAAACAAAAATAAAACCTCGGAGGGCAGGGTGTACACCTATGAAATGTTAAAGGCCAAGTGTTTTAAAAACAGATCTCAAACAAAAGGAAAAAAAAGTTTGAGAGAGGTGGTATTTCCAGGAGTGGCTGGGGAGAATGGCTTGAGGGGAGGAGAAGGGGAATTCACTGAGGCCTGCCTTTGTGTGGAGCATTTTACTGACAGGACATCCTTTCATGGCCACAGGCTTACAAGGTAGGCATTTCCGGCCCCATTTTGCAGGTGAGGAACTCAGACAGGTGACTAGTATTGTTTGCATTTTCAAATGAGGTAGATAAGCTTTGGAAAGGTAATGTGCTCAAGGCCAAGGGCACAGTTTGGGGGCGGGTCCGGGCTTCAGACCGCAAAACCAGAACTAGTTATTCAAAATGCGAGGTTAATTTTGAATCTCACAGGATACATGTGAATCGGGGAGCCAGTGGCCCAGCCCGTACCTCCAGAGGCATCTGCCAGGATGCCTAAAATCTGTGAGCCCCGCCACATTCCCGGAGACCAGGGTCCTCTGACCGGGATGGTTAGTTACCTAAATACCCGGTGATAATTGTGACTGGGATCTTAGCGCCGGGGCCAGGCTTTTCCTCCTGCTCTCTCTGCTTCGCCTCAATGGGGACCAATTCAGGACAGTCCTCCTCCGCCGCCAGCTCCTCGTCCTCGTCCACGGCGCCGAAGGCCTGTGACATCTCGGCCGGCCGACAGTGCGCACTCCAGCGCTGGGACCGCCCGCAGAAGAGCGGCCGCTCACGCCGCCCACGCCACGCCAGGCGCGGTGCTTACGTCATCACGCCGCGACGGCGGGCTCCTCCGAGCCCCGCCCCTTTTACCTGGGCTCAGGCTACGGGCCGCCCAGCGTCTTAGCCACGCCCCCAGGGTGTTCCCGGAAGCTGAGGGCGGCGGGCGGGGTTCGTGGAGGAGCCCAGCTCTGACGCTGTCACTGTGTGCGCGGGTCCGAGGGCCGCTTTAATGGCTGAAGGCTGAGAGAGAGCCGAGGCCAGGCTGGTTGGAACCTGACCCGAACAGCTTCCACAGGGCATACACTTTATCAACGTGACATTAAATGATTTTTTTTAGTATAATTAAAAAAATGTTTTTGATTCATAAGGAAAAAAATGGAAGGTTAGGTTAGAACAATACATGTGTGAGGCACCACTGTACAGTGTTAATTATATGTATACCTGACGAAATAACCAGTGAAACCTTTTTCTTTTTTAATAATTACATATATTATGTGTATCCAAATGTTTGCAATGTACACACATTACTTTCATTTATTGTTCTTTGTCACTATTTGTTGGAATCTTAGGTAACCGAAGTTCATTTTCTTTTAAAAAAAAAATATGTTTTATTGATTTTTTTAGAGAGGAAGAGAGAGGGATAGAGAGTTAGAAACATCGATGAGAGAGAATCATCCATCAGCTGCCTCTTACACACCCCCTACTGGGGATGTGCCCGCAACCAAGGTACATGCCCTTGACTGGAATCGACCCCGGGACCTTTCAGTCCGCAGGCTGACGCTCTATCCACTGAGCCAAACAGGTTTCGGCCCTAAGTTCATTTTCTATATTCTTTGGTTCATGACTCTCGCTCATCATTAATCCATGAATAGCCCTCCTTTGTATTGATATATACAGAGTGTCCCCAAAAAATGTATGCACACTTTAACAGTTGATAGTTCAATTTTGAAATTGAAATTTATTTTAACAAACACGACCTCTATTCAAAGTAATTTGTGTACATTTTTGGGGACACCCTATATTTATAATGATGTATCCCATGCCCTTAAAGGGTTGGGTACCAGAGTCACCACCGTATTAATAATTTGGGGAAGATTTGAAGCTGAAAGCTTACACTCTTTCTCCAAGGGCTCTGATACCTGGCCTCGGAGAGACCTGATTTAGGCAGCGCTATGGTAGGGGCCCCTCCTGCATTGGAGCAGAGCAGAGCCAAGAAGCTCTCAAGCTATCTGGATTCCTTCAGCTCAGCTTCCTGCCAACAACCCTGCCATTGTCCTTTGGCACAATTCCGTTCCTCACCTTTGTCTCATTTTCTTTCTTTGATTCATTATGACAGTTGCCATGAGAAAAAGTGAGGACTGGTGCTATATCCAAATCAGAGGAGAGCTAAAAATAATGCCAACTTGTTTTTGTTTTTCTCTCTCTCAATTTTGCAACATTCTGCAAATGAAAGAACACTCTAGTGGCCAACAACAGCTATTGCTTTAGAGAAAAGGAAACTGAGGGTTTCAAAATTAGCTCAGTTCCTCTTATGTAGCTATACGCGATAAATAAATAAGCAAAATATTTATCAAATGCTTAACACTAATAGATTAATTTGCTGTTTTTCATCACATTAACTTAGTAGGAACATCTATGAAAAGCCAGAGACCAATGGCTTTTATTTTTGTGACTGCTTTAGTTACCGCTAGTATTATATTGATATATCAATATTCAAGTATCCTAGAGTCCTCTGCTGAGATATGAAGCCAGTGTAAAAACTTGAAATAATACTTTTCCCCAGAATAGTGAAGGAGGCTGACAGGTGTGATACATAAATTTCAGTGTTTTTAGAAAGTGAGACTTTCATTTCAAATGTTGCTGGTATATTATCTCAATTCATCAGTTTAAGCTGTTAAACCATGATATTGATAAGGCTTAGCTCACAGTCCAGTCACTTATAAATATATTAAAAAAAAAAAAAACTGTTACCCAGTGGTCAAAAATTAAAGGCACCCAAATTTTCCATCTCAAAATGAATGGACAAACAAAATGAGTGGCATACTATTCACTCTAAAGTATACTATCAGGCAAGGAGTGGGCATTGAGCAAAACTAAAAAACAACAGTTGTGTAATGATTTATGTTGTAATAGTTTAGGAGACATCTAATATCCTCTTCTATTCTCAATAGAAATTTAAAAGTGATATTTGTGGCTTTATTTAAGTTTCACTTTCTAATTTTTATAGTTTTTGAGAAGTGTATGCTCAAGTCCACAGGTATCTGCTCATGATTTCTCCTCTGTAAATAAAAGTCACAGAAACAAAAATGAAATGGTTCCATTTTTTCCTTCCTCTTACTATTCCTCCAAATCCCCTCAAAGAGTGTTTAACTGCATGTAACTGAAATGTGCTATCAGGAAAGCCAGGTCTTCCTGGTTTCAAGACTCCTGTCCTTGAGGCCCATAGCTCTGTTTCTCAATTAGACACCACAATTTCACTCCTGGAGAAAGATTCATGGACTTTCTTTAGATGGATTTGCTTTCTTTCTTCTCATTATTTTAAAGTGTCCTTTCTGCCGAAACCAGTTTGGCTCAGTGGGTAGAGCATAGGCCTGCGGACTGAAAGGTCCCAGGTTCGATTCCGGTCAAGGGCATGTACCTTGGTTGAGGGCACATCCCCAGTAGGGGGTGTGCAAGAGGCAGCTGATCAATGTTTCTCTCACATGGATGTTTCTCTCACATGGATGTTTCTAACTCTCTATACTTCTCTCTTTCTGTCTGTAAAATATCAATAAAATATTATAAAGTGTCCCTTCTGCCCTGGCACCTCAGTGTAGATTGCTCCAGCAGATATGTGGAAGCCACCCAGCCTCTTCTGGATCTCCACCTTAAAGACACAATTTTTCCTTAGGGAATGTCCTTCACATCAACATCCTTCAGCATACCACTCCTTCTACAAACTACTTTTACTTTATTTTAACAATCCTTTCCAACTTCTGTGCATGGTAATTTGAAATTTCCTGAATCAGGTACTATGCTACCTATCTTCCCCCCTTTTTATATAACTATAGCAGGATCTCTGATTTTTAAGCTAGGTACTCAGCCTGCAGGGTAAAGCTGCACTAGACTTCCCAGTCTACCTTGCAACCAGACAGCAATGTAAAGATGACGAGGCTTGGGCCAGCCCGGCGTGGCTCAGTGGCTGAGTGGCAACCTATGAACTGGGAGGTCATGATTCAATTCTGGGTTGAGCTATGGGCTCAACTCCCAGGGAGGGCTATGCAGGAGGAAGCCGATCAATAATTTCTCCCATCATTGAGGTTTCTATCTCTCCCTCTCTCTTCCTCTCTGAAATTAATTTAAAAAAAACACACATATATCTATGATAATAAAAGCATAATATGACCTTCCAGACATCATTCCTACGTCCTTCTGGATGAAGTCTCCACGGGGAGCCGAAGCAGAGGTGGTTAGGGGTGATCACGCAGGCAGGCAAGTGGTTAGGAGCCAGCAGTCGAGGATTGTGAGAGGAATGTCCAACTGCTGGTTTAGGTCAATTCTGGGTCGGCCTAAACCGGCAGTAGGACATCCCCTGAGGGGTCCCAGATTGGAGAGGGTACAGGCTGGGCTGAGGGGAAAATAGTCTGATGATAAGCTAAAGCTTGTGTCTTTGATAATAAAATTTATTCCAATTTCAGCTTGGTATTTTAGAGTTATTAGCTTCTCTTATGTTAGCTTAGCTCAATTGTGAAATATTAAGTTTTAAATTTAGTTAGTTGTCATACTAATTTGTTGTCAACAATTCTGAGTTACTTATAATTAAGGTAATTCTATGCATGCACTGTATTTATTGTATTACAAGGTTGTGCTTTTGATTGTGTGCTGACATATGGATTTTTACAATTCAATTGCAGTTAACAAGATTTTGGCAGCAGTGTACAATGCACAGACTAAAATTCATTTCTGAGTTGCTGCTTGGAGAAAAATGAGCTTACATATTATGTTTTGATCACAGTTCTAAGTTATAGCTTAGTACTTCCATGCCCTTGAGTAACACTACTAGAAACTATTAGTAGACAGAATATTTATCTATATACTTTTACATCATAACTGTTCTTTTTACTTCATTTTTCTTTCTGAAATGCTGTGAATCACATAAGCTAGTAATGATGATGCAACAGAAAGTTAAACACACTTCTTTATGCACTAATAAATACAAAGTATGTATAGCAATGGTATTTACATAAATATGTATAATTATAAGAGCATAATCAGCTGTTAACACAATTTGCCTTTCAGGGAGAGGGAATAGAAAAGGTGAAATGTGTGGCAGATGGAAAGGGGTGGGAGAAACAAGCCTTCCCACCCATTGAAAAAAAAAACCTTTAAAAATAGCATGTATGAAATACCAAAAAAAAATGTGTTTATTATATATCTTGTTTAGATAAAATTGTATCTATTGGAATATATATATATATATATTTGCAGAAAATTATAATAGAAACAGTAATGTATATGAGTACTTATTTAACATAAATATGAGGTGAAAAACATAATTTGCTTGTAATATATGTAGTATGATTCCATTTCAGTACAAATCTAAACAAAAAGATTGCCTAATTATATATACATATGTATGACTATGTATATATGTATATGTATGTAATGGTAGCATATGTATGTGAGAGCAATATGTTTGGAAGGAGATACCACATTGTAATAACATGGGCTACAGCAGGGAGGTAGGCTAGATGAGAAAGACAATGGAGAACAGAAGAAAAGTTACCTTTTATTTTTATTTTTTAAATCTTTGTATTGCCTGGCTGGTATGACTCAATGATTGAGCGTTGACCCAGGAACCAGGAGGCCACAGTTCCTAGTCAGAGCAGGTGCCTGGATTCAATCTTGATCCCCAGTAGGAGGTATGCAGGAGGCAGCCAATGAATGATTCACAATGGTATTTCTATCTCTCTTTCTCCCTCTCCCTTCCTCTCTGAAATCAATATGTATTGATTTTAAAAATCTTCATATATAAATGGTTATAAAAGCATCAAAAATTTTAAATATTTATACTAATAAAAGTTTAATATGCTAAGTAGACTGGGAGACCTTCCGGACATCCTTCCATACAAAGCCATGGTGTTGAGGCTCAGGGAGATGTGGTTAGGGGCAATTAGGCCAGGAAGGGAGAGCAATTGGGGGTGATCAGGCTGGTGTGTGTAGGGGAACAGTTGGGGGAGAGCAGGCCAGTAGGGGGGGGGGTGTGAGGAGTTGGGGTGAGCAGGCTGGCAAGAGGACATTTGGGGCAATCAGGCAGGCAGGGGTGGCAGATGGGGGTGATCAGGTGAACAAAGGGGAGGTAGACGGGGGCAAGAAGGCCAGCAGGGGGGCAGTAGGTGTGAACAAGCCAGCAGGAGAGAGCAGTTGTGGCATTAGGCATGCAGGCAGGTGAGTAGTTAGGAGCCAGTGGTCCTGGATTGGAGAGGGATGTCCAATCCTGCAGGATCGGGCCTAAACTGGCAGTCAGACATCCCGGAGGGGTCCCAGTTTGGAAAGAGTGCAGGCCGGGCTGATGGACAACCTCCCCACCTCCATGCACAAATTTTGTGCACTGGGCCACTAGTGAGAAATAAACATTTTTAAATGAATAAGATTGATATATATATATAAGCAACATTTTATGGGAGGCAAATTTTAAAATATCTATCAAAATAATAATAGCATGTGTTTTGACCTAGAAATTCTACTGATAGAAATATATCCTATGTATCAATTTTGAAAATGAGATGTATTTTAATAAAAACTGCCTTTATAATTATTTATATTAATACATGTAAGCTTATGTTTATAAGCTTTCTTTTTTTATCTTTTTTTACTTCTTCTTCTAATTTTTCTTTCTCTTCTTCTCTTTTTTCTTTTAATATATTTTATTGATTTTCCACAGAGAGAAAGGAAGAAGGATAGAGAGCTAGAAATGTTGACCAGCTGCCTCCTGCACATCCCCTGCTGGGGACGTGCCCACAACCAATGTACATGCCCTTGACCGGGATTGAACCTGAGACCTTTCAGTCCACAGACTAACACTCCATCCACTGAACCAAACCGGTTTCGGCAGCTTTCTGATCATTGCTATAAGTTAAAGGTTACATTTCACGAGATTAGGTAAGAGCTTTGAAGTTAACAATTGATCCCCTCAACGGCTACTTGCTCTTTTTCAGTAAACATTGAAGAGAAGATTTAATATATTACAACCAAGACAGACCTTTACCCTATTTGGGTTTCCATTTGGGTTAATATTCTGTAGTTACCAGAATATAAACACTCATTTTATTATCTTTACTGAGCAGAAAAATAACTAGAACAGTACTTAGAATTCTGAAAGCTCTTGGATCGATGAGATTATCTTTACAAGGTTTGCATCAAATGTTGTGATCCATAAGTCTTTTAATATTAAGCAAAAGAGAACCAAACATTTTAGGTTTTATTTCACTAATACAAGAGTCACTAAAAAGTCAATGTTCGACAGAAAAAGAAAAATGCAGAATGGTATATGTAGTGTGATTCCATTTGGGAGGGGGAAGAAAGAAAAAGAGAATGGTTAATATAATAATATTTATTGTTAGTACTTCATTTAAAATGAAGTTTATCAACGTTCTTACCTATTGCTTTCTGAACAATGGATAGAAATTTTGGTCATCACTTCACCATTAATTTCTTATTAATCCATTGCTATTTTCCCAGCTGAAATAAAACTTCCTTTAACTTTTCATTTGAAACTATTTCAAAATAACTTACAAAAGTTACAAAAATAGTACAGAAATTCCCACATACCCTTCATCCTGTTTCCCTTCATTTTAATATCTCACACAATCACAGCACAATTATCAAAAGCAGGAAATTAGCATGGATACAATACTATTAACTAATGTACAGACCTTGCCCCATTAATGTCGCTTTCTGGACCAGGACCCAGTATATGGCCTCTCACTGCACTTAATTGTCACATCTCCTTACTCTACTTTAATCAGGGCCATTGCTCCATCTGTCCGTCATAGCTTGGACACTTTTGCAGGGTACTACTGGTCCATTACTTTGTAGAATGTCCCTTGGGTTTGTCTTATGCTTCCTCAGGATTATTTTCAGATTATACATTTTTGGCAGGAATACCACAGACTGATGTTATTACCCTTCTCTGCATCATTTCAGAGAGTATATGATATCCACAAGTCCCTTTCCTGGTGATGTTAATTTTAATCCCTTGATAAAAGTGGTGTCTGCCAGTTTTCTCTACCATAGTGTCATTATTTTCCCACTGTAGTTAACAAGTAGCTAGAGGGGAGATACTTTGAGACTGCGTAAATATTTTGTTTCTCATCATACTCAGCCCACTAAAACGATCATCTATTATTCTTTTTAAAAATCTGGCTTGATTAAGGTATAATTTACTTAGCGTAAAGTTCAGCAATGTTAAGTGAACAGTTCAAATGTTGTAATATATTTGTACAGTCATGAAACAATCACCACAATCTAGTTTTAGAGCACGGCCATCATCCCAAAAGGTCCTTTGTGTCTGTTTACAGTCAATCTCCTCTCAACCTCCAGCCAGGGCAATCACTGAACTAGTCTGTGTCTTTGTTTATCCAGTGGTTCTCAACATTTCTAATGCCGTGACACTTTGATACAGTTCCTCATGTTGTGGTGGCCCTCAAGCATAAAATTACTTTCGTTGCTACTTCATAACTGTATTTTTGCTATTGTTAATGAATCGTAGTGTAAATATCTGTGTTTAACGATGGTCTTAGGAGACCCTGCTAGCGGTTCTCAATCTGTAGGTTGTGACCCAAAGGTTGAGAACCGCTGCTGTAAAGACTAAGACCATCGGAAAACACAGATATTGCCGAAACCTGTTTGGCTCAATGGATAGAGCGTCGGCTTGGGAACTGAAGGGTCCTGGGTTCGATTCCGATCAGGGCCATGTGTCTTGGTTGCGGGCATATCCCCAGTGGGGGGTGTGCAAGAGGTGGCTGATCGATGACTCTCTCTCATTGATGTTTCTAACTATCTCTCTTCCTTCCTCTCTGTACAAAATCAATAAAATATATTTTTTTTTTAAAAAGGAAAACACAGATATTTACATTACGATTCATAACAGTAGCAAAATTACAGTTATGAAGTAGCAACAAAAATAATTTTATGGTTGGGGGTCACCACAACATGAGAAACTGTATTAAAGGGTAATAGCATTAGAAAGGTTGAGAACCACTGGACTCTATACTATATGCATTGATTTTTCCCCTTCATTACTTATTTGATTTACTTTTTACCCTTGCTCATCTGTACATGAGCAGACATAGATAGTTTAGTAAAGAGAAAATTTAAATATAGAACATTGCTTGGTATTTGACACAGGAAACTGACCATCCAGGAAGTCAGCAGAAATGGTAAGTAATTCATAGAAATCAGATTAAAAATAGACTTTCAATATTCTAAATATTAGCAGGGCCTTCACAAATCCAGGTGCTTTAGATCTTCAATTAATTTGTAACAGTCATCCCTATTAAATTCTCTCTCTGGATATGTAAAGTCAAAGGCAAAATCTTTGATGTCTTTTATTCACCAAGTAATTCTGATTTGTCATGTCAACCTGCCTTGGAAAAGGACTAAGTCCAGAGGTTTGGTTTCCTTTTTTTTTTTTTGCTTTGCTTTGGCATGTTAATTTTATAGATCTTTACTCCTAGATTTGCTGTTTAAAATTATTTTCATTCAGAGCCAATTTTGCTAACCCAATGCAATATAATTTTGAGTATATTATGTCTATCCTCTATCCTTCAAGGGAGCATGAAAAAGCGTCATTGTTTTAGAGCTGCAACTGGCAGCATAGAGGTCAAAGATAGCCCACTGGTATGGTTTTGTCAACCTTTTAAACATCAAGACATTTTCTTCTGTAAAAATTTATATATATGGCTTTTCTTAAAAACCTTAAATCTAGTGATCGAGAGCCCATGTTTCCATAACTGGAGCTAAGTCCTGGCAACCCACTTGAAGAACAGAGCATATGTTGTTCAGTTTGCCACTCACTCATTTAAGTTCCTTGCCTGGTCCCCTATGCATTTGAGTTTGCTTATTTAAGTTGAAACATGATCAACAATTATTGTTTTTTGTTTGTTTGTTTTTAAAAATATATATTTTATTGATTTTTTTACAGAGAGGAAGGGAGAGAGATAGAGTTAGAAACATTGATCAGCTGCCTCCTGCACACCCCCTACTGGGGATGTGCCCACAACGAAGGTACATGCCTTTGACTGGAATCGAACCTGGGACCTTTCAGTCTGCAGGCTGACACTCTATCCACTGAACCAAACCGGTTTTGGCTATTTTGTTTTATTTTTTAATTGAGCCATAGCAAACAGAAAAAAAGCTCACTAATCTTATGTGTACAGATTGATGTTTTGCAGGGTTTTTTTTGTTTTGTTTTTTACATATTCATAGATTTGAACATAGGAAAACTTAACAGTTTGTCATCTCTCACCCAACACACACCACTATTTCTATCGATATCTCCCGACACTTTCAATGAGCTTCCAGTTGGTAACTTGCAGCTGGGAGGTCAACTAAGTGATGGTGCCAGGGTCTGCCCAAGCTCACTGGACAGCATGTTCGCTCACTGCTCTTCACCCTCTCCAGGTACTTCTCCCACTTCTTGATGGCGTTCTCCACACCACCACCAACACATTCTCTTGCTCCAGCTCTTTCAACAGATCATTGTTTTCCTTCTCCTGGACTTTCCGTTGAGCTTCCAGTTCTTTACATCTTTTTAGTTTGCTGCTTCAGGGGTGGGGAACATCCCAGCCACGGCTGTATAAGTTGGCCTAGCCCATTTGTTTGACCAAATACAGCAGGCTAATTTTTAAGTTGATAATTTTGTATGGCCTGAGAATGATGTTTTAAATACCCAAAGGCCCTTAGCAGTAAAAAGTTTCTTCTGCCTTGAAGAAGACCTGTCTCCTGTCTGTTATGAGCGTTTCAGTGTCAGTTTGCATCTGTCCAGTATTGCTGCAGTCACCTGAGCTCAGAGGCAGGCCCTTGAGTGTGCTGGCTCTTGCTGCAGGAACAACTGGTTCTTCTGCACATTGTGCAACTGGCTCTCCAGGCCTGCGGTGCTATGCTAACATTCAGATGACATCAGGGTTATCGGGACAGGAGACAATCACCTTATCAGAGAAGATATCTAAAATCGACAGGGTGCATGGAGGGTCCTGGAGAGCATTATGTTAAGTGAAATAAGCCAGTTAGAGAAAGACAAGTATCACATGACCTCACTCATATGTGGAATCAAACAGAATAAATTGATGAACAAAGTAGATCCAGAGACATAGAAGCATGGAATAGATTGTTGAATCAGAGAGAAGACCGGGGTGGGTGGGTGGGTGGGAATAGATCAGCCAAAGAACTTGTATGCATACATGCATAACCCATGAATACAGACAGTGGGATGGTGAAGGCCTGGGGCAGTGGACTGGGGCAGGCTGGAGCAGGTCGATGGGGGAACAAAGGGAGACATATGTAGTACTTTCAACAATAAAGATTTAATTAAAAAAAAAATAAAGTCCATAGGGTGGTAAAGAGCATTTTAAAAGGCTATTTGGCTTCTCATGACCTCTCCACAGCATTCCAGATAAAGCAGAGTAAGGCCCTCAGGTGCTCCAGGTGTGCCTGCAATGGAGATCTCTCACCCTCCAATCCCACCACTGGCAGAAGCAACCCCTACACTGGCCTCTCCTGCCCCATCAGATTGGCTCAGGTGCACGGTGAGTGAGGACATTGCAAGCCTGGAACAGTGCCCTGGCAAGGGCATTCTTCTCCGCATAGCATACAGGAAGACCCTGCAGGCAGCCAGCACTCAGGTCTCCATGTCTCACTTTCGCCCTCCTTCCAGCACTTTGTTTCCCTCCACACCCTTGTTTCATGGGTGAAACACGTTTCTTATACCTCTGTGGATATCAATAGTCTTCGGATCCCATCATAGTCTTGGTTTCTTCCAAGTTGCTATGTTGGTTTGTTTTGGTCTCTACCTTTCATATTGGTGGTTTTCAATAGATGTCTATTCATCTTGGGTCATCTGCTTAAACTTAGGAGTGAGGTACAGAAAAAAGCCCATTGGAAGCTCTGACCCTATGGTGAGCCTTGTTGACTGCGGGCTCTGGTTTTGGGCCACCTAGTTGGGTAGTGTAACTGGGACACTCTTGACGTCAGTTTGTTTTATGTCTTCCCTCCCCAGGACATCAGAACATTCCAATCTTCAGTGTAATGGAATTATAGTGGAGGTAAAAGACAGGATTTTATTGGGGGTAAAAAATGGTTCCATAAATGTTCACTGAAACCACCCCTTTCTGTTACTGAATCCCATCTCCAAATGGGTCAAGTGCTCCCCAAAAAGTGGTTTTCTGTACAGGGTTGGATACGGAGCTAGTAATCTAACCACTCCTTAAACAGACTTGCAAATCAGTTCTCCCGTTTTTAATCCATGCTTTTTGGAAGGCCTGTGATGTAATCAGGGATCACCTTTCTCAGGTCTACTAAGTAAGATACCTCTTGTGCATGTGGCTTCTAAATTCCAACATGTTCTTGTCTTTCCTACCAATCTCATTTTTATTGTGTGTTCCTACCTTAAAGAATAATTCATTTACTGCCATTTGATTAGGTTTCAGGAGAAAGCCAAAGTAAATGCATACAGAGTAGGGCAAAGTAGTGTGTATGGAGAGTAACACAATGAGTAATAAATAATAATACAAGAATAAACTGTTTCAAGTACTCATGATGTAAACCTGCCTTTGCCCCAACCTGTATATTCAGTTGATTACCCCTGCTCATAAGTCAATTTTGCATTTTTACAAGGGAGCTAAAAGCTGGTTCAAGAGTGTTTGAAGACAAACAGGCCTGCTTTACAATTTTGCTGCAGGCCATTCCCCCACTGAGTGTATCTGCTCAACAGTTGTATCCATGGAATAGAAATTACAACTCTGACTCTGCTTTTACCTGAACAATGATAAGTTCATTCACTTTTATGGTTCACTTGTCAATTGAAAAGGAAACTCTATTTGCTAGTAGCTTTAACTACAGCCTTAGGGATCTTGTAACAACTGGCTTTCATCTTTGAACATGAATCCTCCCCCATCTTTTACTTCCTTCTGAAATAACAAAGTCCCTATTTTTTGAGTGCTCAGTATGTGCTAGGCATTAGACTAGGCACCATTACATGCATTATCCCATTTAGCCCTCCCTACACCCTATAATGTCCATGTTATTATTCTTATTTTATAAAATGGGAAAATGAGGCTCTGAAAAAGTTAGAGAAGGTGTTCAACTTTGCATATCGATTAAGGGGTGAACCTAGGGTTTCAATTCCAGTAGACCCCACTCCACTATGCTGTCTTAATGATGATTTCTCTCTGGGCTTCTTGAGTGTTCATTTTCATGTGCCCAGCTCATGTAACTAGTTCCCTTCAATCCAATTCCCGTACTATATGCAACTATGTCAGTGAATGGCATCAGTTGCTGCAGCCTTTGCAAATGTCTAGACCACTTTCCCTTCTGTCCTCTACCTGGCTACCATCTTCTCCACCTTAGGCATACCTCCCATGGGGAAAGGATTCTGCAACCTTCCAAAGATTGATTTGATGCTTTTCATGTGCTCTTAGAGCACATAGACATTTCTATAGCAGACACAGAATCCTATAGCACATACAGAAGCAGTGATTAGCCTTCTAGAAATTATCTATTTACTCATCCATCTTTCAACTTCAGTAAACGTTAAGCTCCTGAGGACAGCAGCAATATTCACCTTATTTATGTGACATATCTATAGCCTGGCACATAACAGGGGACCAATAAATATTTTGTTGAATGAATGAATAAATGAATAAAGTTATACATATACCTCTATCTGAATGAAAAGATTTTATTATTTAAAATAATGGTCTGTTGCTATTTTAATGTCAGTTAAGCAGGATTTCATAAAAGAAAGTCTTTGGTGCTTCTCATTTATTATTAGGAATGTAGATAATATTTTAACTCCAACACTTTAAATTGTAGTGTGGATTTCAATCTATGAAGTAAACTCTGACATGCTTCCTGTGCTTGCAGATTCAGCCATTGCTGTGGCTCACATAGTTTCAAAGTTTTCGAATCTTTCTCTGTCTGGATGGCATGTCAGTGACCGAGATGCAAGTAGTTACCAGAATTTATGCAAAATGTTTCTCTGAGGGTGTGTGTGTGTGTGTGTGTGTGTGTGTGTGTGTGTGTGTTTATATTTTATGACTTTAAGTCAGCCAAATTAAAAGAGTGATTGATGGGATAAAATGCAAAAAATGGGGAGGCATAACAAACTTTCCCTGAAAAAGCCCAACTATCTACATAGTTGTGAGTTTTTTAATCACAAAAATT
Organism: Pipistrellus kuhlii; assembly: GCF_014108245.1. Lineage (NCBI taxonomy): Eukaryota > Metazoa > Chordata > Mammalia > Chiroptera > Vespertilionidae > Pipistrellus > Pipistrellus kuhlii. The sequence continues at coordinate 31,656,380 of NW_023425427.1, forward strand.
CAACTACTTTGTACTGATGCCCAATGCAGGATATCAGAGGGACTTGAAAGTCCTCCTCTTGGAATTCAAGTTGGAATCAAAGAACGTCTGGGGAAGCCACAGTCAACCTTTGAATTACCCTCAAAGGAAGAGATTCATTGGTCAAACATTAACGGTCCAGATATATTAACATCATGGCTACACTGTTGTGAGAATGAATGGTCCCCAGTTTAAGGCAACAATATGGATGAATCTCACAAACATAATGTTGTCCAGATAGAAATGATTCTACTTATATGGACTTTAAAAGAAGATAAAATTGATCTGTGGTGTTAATAATCAGGATATTAGTTATCCTGGGAAGAACTCAATTGGAAAAGAATATGATAGGGGCTTCTGGAAGCTGGTAATGTTCCCTTTCTTCATCTGGGCATTTGTTCTCTGGTAAATTCATCAAGCTACCCATTTATCATTGTGTACTTATCTCTATGTATGTTACACAGCGAATAACTTACTAATAAAAAAAGCATCCAGTAATTTATTTCTGTCTCCAGAGCTTCTAATCTAGGGAAAAGAATGCCTTGAACTATGGCCTCCCAAAATGTGGCTAAATGATAGGTATGAAAACTAGGGAAACAGTATATTGAAATATAAGTTTCACTGGGATAACCAAATGCAACAAATATATTCTAAAGCCAGATCATCATGTGCAAAATTTACCAAGGAAACACTGAGAACCACTTCCATAATTCTTAGATCCCACAGAATTTTTAAGGAGATCTTGTTGGAAAGCATTTTGCCAAAGAGAGTTCCCATTTCTGCCTGTGGTTGTGGGGGAGGGGAGTAAATGAGGGAGGGCTGCCACTTCTTTCCAAGGCTCCTAAGATGCCTTTCAAAGACAATTTTCCTGCAGCTGGTTGACACAAGGATGACTCTTGACCAAGAATGTTAAAGCAGCCTAGGGTACCAAGTTAGAGGGTGTGTTGGGATGAGCCAGAATTGTCAGGCCAAGGCATTTCTGGATATTTTTTTAATGGATTGTGTGTGGACGACATGGGAGAAACCCAACCAAGTGTCATCTGAAGTCCTGTTCAGTAGGGTCACTTAGAGAGTGGAGAACCCTAACAGCAGGACATGGGAGAGGGCCTGCAAATGAGTCACAAGTGAACAGTAGGAATAGAGATGTATGAACCAAGTGAAATGACCGATAGGAGGTCTCTAGGAAGCAATCTTCCAAAGGACCCACAAAGTGCAAAGCCAGCTGACGGCAGCGTCGGTTCTATGAGAGCTGCCTTATAGCTTACCATTCCTCCAGCCCAAGAGGTCAGAAAGTGGCTGACCAGAGAGAAATGGCACACAGTGGAGAGGAGAAACCAACCATGCATCCTTCCCTTTCTTGGCCGCTGCAGGCTACCAGTCTGAAGCACACCCCAGCTAAGGGACGATTTGATATGGAAGGTGGTCAGAAAAAGCTAAGAACTATCCCATTTCATTCATGTGTGGGATACAAAACTGAAACTTGTGAGCACAAACAGCAATGTGGGGACTGCCAGATGGAAGGGGATGGGGGAGAAGGGAGTTCTAATATATGGTGACAGAGAAGATTTGACTTTGGGTGGTGGGCACATGGTGCAATATACTGGTCTGGTAACATAGAAAAGCACACCTGAAACCTACATGTTTATGTTGACAAATGTCACCCCAATCAATTTAATAAATTAAAAAATGAAGATAAGGTGATTAATATCTTTGAGCTAGACCAGTGGTTGGCAAACCATAGCTCAAGAGCCACATGTGGCTCTTTGGCCCCTTGAGTGTGGCTCTTCCACAAAATACCACGTGTAGGCATGCATGTACAGTGTGATTGAAACTTCGTGACCCATGCGCAGAAGTCGGTTTTCAGCTCTCAAAAGAAATTTCAATTGTAGTACTGTTGATATTTGGCTCTGTTGACTGATGAGTTTGAGGACCACTGGGCTAGACATTCTGGTCACAGACTTAAACTATGTTTGCAACTAAGGGATGTTATCTAAGAGTAAGAGAAAAGCAGTGGCATCTCTGCATGGTTCCATACAGGACTGGCAAGAATTATCCCCACTGAATGTGCATAGAATTTCTAAAAACTCTACAAACCTGCCTAGCTTCTGTCCTTCTCCAAATAGCTCAAGGTATTTAGGTAGATTCCTTCTTTAAAGAGAGGTACCTCACACTGGCAACAAATTATTTGAAGGGTGAATACAAATCAATAAGAAAAACTCCAAGGCTTTAACAGACAGTAGCATGAGATATAAGTAGACACAAAAGAAAAATGCAACTATATAGTGAGTTGTCATAAAAAATATTCAACTCATCTAACAAGTAAGCTTAAACGTTTTAATTTTAGCTTAGTAAATTTGCAAAAATGAAAAAAAAAGCTCATTGTTAACAAGGGATGCAATAAAAAAGTGTCTTTTATCTGGTTTATAAATTTGCATGAACTAACAAAAGCCACAATTAAGTCTGTAATTTTAATTTTTTTATCTTTAACTTTAATTTTGAAATATTTTTAGTTATAGTACAGGAATTTCTGCAACTGCTCATCTAAATTTACCAATTATTTTATTAATGTATTATTATTTACAATTTCATTTTGATGTCATTAATATTATCATTATCAGCAACATCGATGATTCTCTGAGAGTAAGTTGCAGACATTATACCATTCTGTTCTTTTGCCTTAACACTTCAATGTGTGTTTCCTAAGAATAAGAATATTCTCATATGTAACCATGATGTAAATATTAAAATAAGGAAGTGTAACTTTGATGTAATACTGTTATTAAATACAGTCAAGATGCAGATTTTTGCCAGTTGCCTCAATAATATTCTTAGAAATTTTTTTTCCTGATCGAAACCCACTCCAGCATCCTTCATTGCTTTTACTTGCCCTACCTCTTTTATTCTCTTTTACTTTGTACCAGTTCTTCAGTCTTTCTTTTTCTTTTTGGGTAATGACAGTTTTTAAAGATTAACAGTTGTTAAGTAGAATGTCCCTCAATTTAAATTTCTCTGCTACTTCCTCATGATTAGAATCAGGCTTATTTTTTTGGCAGGAGTTTATAACTTTTGACCTAATAAATTCCACTTTTGGAATTTATTACATACTAAACATGTAAAACACACACACACACACACACACACACACACACACACAGCAATTTATACAGCTTTAAAGCAACATATGTCGAGTAATAATATGATTACAGCCTACATATTCTAAGATCTTACTTGATATCCAACAGTGTGCTCTGTCCTTTATGTACATTATCTTCTTTATGTACATTATATTACTGAATCTTCTCAATAAAAGTGGTATGGCAACCTTTATTCACTGCTCACCCAACAACTATTCTCCCCTTTGTCCCTCTTGTGTTTTGGCAGCTCCAGAGAATGAGTCAGTAGTCCTAAGTCAAACATGATTACCCACTCCTGTCTCCAGATGCCTGGTGGAATGCTTGCTTCTTCATCACAGTGATGAGACAAGCATTCCCTGCCTGGCCACAGATGGGCCTCTGGGCCACAGAGAGCCTCTGGGCAGTGGGCACGGAGTGGCCAGGCTCCACAGAGAGCTACTGGCACATGGATTCATGTGCAGGGTTACTAGTGAAGTCATAAGAGTGAAAACCAAAAGCCTATGTGCTAAGGATGGCAGAGAGGAGAGATGGAAAGAACCAGGATGCTTGATAGCATTGTGGAGTTGCTGCCCTAGTCCTGGACTGCCTTCCTCTGGTTTTCTTAGGTAATGAACTAAGAGATTAAGCCATTTAAAAAATATATATTTTATTGAGTTTTTACAGAGAGGAAGAGAGAGGGATAGAAAGATAGAAAGATCAATGAGAGAGAAACACCCTTCAGCTGCCTCTTGCATCCCCCCCCACTGGGGTTGTACCCACAACCAAGGTACATGCCCTTGTCCGCAGGCCCACGCTCTAACCACTGAGCCAAACTGGTTTCGGTGAGATTAAGCCATTTTTATTTGGACTTCTAGAAGAGTGCTACAACAGATATCGCAGATAATAACAACAACAGGAATAAATTACATGTCACTATAAGAGTGTCACATTACTTAATCTTTGTAACAATCCTGGAAAGAGGTACCACTATTAACCACACTTGATAGATGATGAATGTCAACGGTAGCCCAGAATAGAAGCCCATCACCAAATCTCAACAAGCATGGACCAGAGCCTCACTTTTTCCTCTGCAGGGACAGCAGAAGCTGGGGAGAAGAGAAAGTACGACATTTGGCAGATGCCTGGAAAATTGCCCAGACATTAGAACAAACCGAGGCATGGGGAACTGATTCTTTCTTTGTGAAGAAGAAAATAGATTGATGAGGAAGTGGGTAAACAGGCCTGAGGGAAGTCAGGGAGGGAGTTGAGAGGCAGGAATGAGGCAATGACCATGTCCACGTGGGGCATCTCAGCTGGGGCAGAGGGAACCAGACTAGACGACAGGCACCTGACTGTCTTCTTTATAACTCCCCTTCCTCTCCCCTCCATGAGATATGATTTTGGGAAAATTGCCTAAGTCTTCCTGTAAAGAACTTTTTAATTCTTCATTCAACTAAAATGTGCTTTTCCTCAGGCTGAGGAAGAGAAGGATGGCAGTGCCTGATTTGGGAGGTATAACCCTTTCCAGCCTGTGCCTGTACTCTACTGGACAGTCCTCATCGTGGACTGCCCGGTGGTGAGACATAGACCTCAGGAAACAACGACCAAGATACAGAATTAGCTATTACCGTTTGGTCGTTTTCATAGCCTGTGGGGTAAAGTCCAAATTTCTTGACGGGACCCTCACCCTCAGGCCCTGCCCATTCTCAAAGATTCATTTCTTGCCACTTCACTCTGTGTCCCTGAGTTCCCATCTCCCTTTCAATCCCTGCGATAGGCCGTGGTGTCTCCAGGCTCTCTGCCTTTGCATATAGTGTTCCTTCTGCCTGGAACATCTTGAACACACTCCAATGCCTACTTAAGACCCAGTCCCCATGTCACTTCATTGGCAAGTCTTTCTTTCCTCAGCGTCAGTCTTTCTAACAACATCCTCTCCACAAAAATAAATCATTTCCTCTCTGTGCTTCCTCACACTCACAGAGTTTGTATGGCAAAATGCTCATACACGGAACTCAAGCCTCTTTCGTCCTTCATAATGTTTGGCTCATTCCTAAACCATGAGTTCTAGGAAGTCGGAGGAAATATTGCTAATTGTTTCCTATTAGTGTCATTTGGTACAGAAGCCTGACATAAGGTAACCCCTTAGTAAATGTTTGAGGAATAAATATTGTAGAAGACACAAACATGACGAGAGAATTCATTTATTCATAACTTACTGTAAGGCATTTCTAGTTATAAAATTCTATGGTATGAATATTCCTATTGAATATGAAATAACATTGAACATTAGAATACGATCTAAATTCTAAATTTAAAATACTAATATACTGTATATAGTAAAATGTACATATAAAACTGTATAATATGTGCATGTGTATGTATATATCACCGTGATAATTTTAAGGGAAGGTTTCTTAATCTTTATTCTTTCCATATTTACAGACTTCTTATGATAATATAAAAATGAAGTGAAGAAAATCAAGAACTCCAAATTCTAATGTCTGAGCTATGACTGGCTTTAAATACCAGCATGCAAACTTTCTCCATCTTTCCTCGGTTATAAGACAACAATAAAGATATCTGTTTGCTAGAGCCGGTGTCGTTTCTCAGTGCAAGAGATAAATACAAAACAAAGCTGAAAGGCAATCATAGAACAGCACAACTGAAACACTCAAGAAGATGAAACAGATTCTTACTTCCTTGTGAAAGACCCAGGAAACTTGGCCACTCATTCAAGTTCACTTTAATAAGAACTTATTGAGTTTCTGTTTTGTCCAATACTGAGACAGTTAGTTATTCATTTATTCAACCTACTATGGGATGGGTATTTTTTGAGGCAATAGAGAGAGAGCAATGAATAAGTAAGACAAAAAAATCCCTGCACCCATAGAACTTATATTCTAGAAACATGAAAGACACCAAACACACAAACAAATAAAACACACAGTATGTCAGAGAGCAATAATTGCTTTTTTAAAAAACAAAGTTGAAAGGGGAGTTGGAAAGTGTCTGGACTTGGGAAGGGGGCATTGGAATATTAATTGATGATCACAGAAGGTGAAGTTTGAATAAAATCTGATGGAGGTCTTGAATGGTTTGAGGAATAAGGAAGATATGCAAATGTACATAGTTTCCTGTATAGTCCTATAGACCTTGCATTCCATTAGGCTGTGCTTATTGGTGACCACTTACACTTTTTAATGATTACAGGGTGCTGTCAGACTGAAAGGATACTCTTTTAGGGAGAGGTGGAATTTAACAACTTGAGTCAAACTCTGAAGGATGGGGACAGATACTACTTGAAAGATGTCGTGTAAAGATGGCAGAAAGAATGACATAAGCAGAGGAGGCCCCAGGTAAAGAAAAGCATTCCTTCTCTAGGGACAAGTGGGAGATCTTTCCTCTGGGAGGTACAGGAAGATCTAGTTATGTAAGTGGAGAAGCCACTATAAACTGGTCACTCTTGGTTGTAGCGACTATGGGGAGTCACCAAAGTTAACTGAGTAGAGAAGAAACATGATAAAACAAATATCTTAGTAAAATTAATACAGTGATAAAGTCAGGTTCAATTGAAATAAGGAGAAAGTACAGGCAAGGAGGCCATTTTCAATCTTATTTCTGTTATTCAGATGTTAATTTACAAGGGCCAGACTAGAATGGAAGCAGTAAGAACAGTGATATTTATAAAGGAGTGATGTTCATAAAAATAAAGAACACGTGACTGGCCTTGGTAGATGGGTAGATCTGAAGGGTAAAGAAGAGGAAGAAGCTAGAGCTGAAACAATCATAAAGTACAGAGAGGTGAACGGATGGTTTCATTCTAAGACCAAGCACTCTGTGATCCAAGCAGGGTGTGACTGGCTCAGGATCACACAGTAGAGAAAAGCTGAAGCCAGAACCAGATTCCCTGCTTTCCCCCACTAGACGACTCCAAAGTTTTAAACCTGGCAAACAGGGAAATAGTCCTGCCAACAGAAATGAGTGAGTTTGGAGGAATAGCAAGCTTACAATTGGGTAGAGGAGGTGGAGAGTTAGTTTTATACATGTGGAATTTAAATATATTGAAATGGAAATACCTGGGAAATATTGTACAAGGCAAAACTTCAGGATTGGAAATGATTCTGTCTCTTACTCTCTTACCAGTTTGTGATCTTAGGCAAGCCAACCTCTCTGAGCCTCAGCTTTCCCACTTGCAAAATAGGAATACTGTTAGTTACTTAATGGCTGTAATTAATTAATTAATTAATTAATGCTGGTAAAGAGCTTGGAACAGGCTCTGGTACAAGGTGTTTGTATTTATCTACCTATTTGTTTGTTTTTGTTAATCCTCATCCAAGGATATTCTTCTTTCCATTGATTTTTAGAGAGAATGGAAGGGAAGGGGGAGGAGAGATGAGAGGAGGAGAGAGAGAGAGAGAGAGAGAGACAGACAGACAGACACCAGGGATAAAACCTGCAACCCAGGTACATGTGCTTAAGTGAATGGAATCCTTGACTCTCAGGTAATACCATCAGGGAAAGGAAAGTGTTATTTAATTATTTGTTAAACAAAATAGGTAAGATATAATGTAAAGAAAAAGGTTGGCTTTCCAGAGAGGTAAGAAAAAGAAGATATGAGGAAAACTAGAGGGAAATTTGAGATGGTTGATAGGTCTGTCATATAAGTCAAGGGCGGAATCTTATAAAGGTGAAAACAAAATCAAATGACAGAAAGGGGAAGGCCAAGAGAGGTCACAAAGTGTGGGAAGAAGGAGGCCTTTGAAATATGCTTTGGACAGAGTGACAATGAGGGGGATTGGAGTCATTTTTAACCATCAGAGAAATGACAGCATGGAGGATAGTAATCCTGGCCTAAGCTTCATGGTTCAGTACCAAATACTAAGTAGAATAAAGCATGAGCTAACATAAAATGGGAGATTTTATGATTCCCCCTTCTCTTTTTCTCTCTCTATTTCCTTGATTGAAAATTATCAAAATTTGTGGTGCTCTCATTATATTTTTGTGTGTTTGTATGAAAATCTGTATATTTTCAGTGTGTATGGAAGTGTACATCACAAACATTCAGAAATTCAGAGAAGCCCATCTAAAAGGCTGCTTACTCATAGTACTGTAAGTACTAGCCATTGCAATTAGACAAGAGGAGGAAATAAAAGGCATCCAAATTGGAAAAGAAGAAGTAAAGTTATCCTTATTTGCAGATGACATGATATTGTACATAAAAAACCCAAAAGACTCCATTAAAAAACTAATTGACTTAATAAATGAATTTGGCAATGTAGTAGGATACAAAATTAATGCCAAGAAATCCATGGCATTTCTATACACCAACAGTGAAACTACAGAAACAGAGACTAAAAAAGCAATTCCATTTACCATCGCACCAAAAAAATTAAGATACCTAGGAATAAATTTAACTAAAAAAGTAAAGGACCTATATGCAGAAAACTACACGACACTGAAAAAAGAGATAGAGGAAGATGTAAGGAGATGGAAGAACGTACCATGTTCATGGATTGGTAGAATCAACATCATCAAAATGTCCATACTTCCTAAAGCAATCTATAGGTTCAATGCACTCCCCATTAAAATACCAACGGCGTATTTCACTGACCTAGAAAGAACTCTCCAAAAGTTCATTTGGAACAATAAAAGGCCCCGAATAGCCACAGCAATCCTGAGAAAGAAGGGTAAAGTAGGAGGGATCTCAATACCAGACTTCAAACTGTATTACAAAGCCACTGTTCTCAAAACAGCCTGGTACTGGCACAAGAACAGACATATAGATCAATGGAATAGAATTGAGAACCCAGATATCAACCCAAATCACTATGCTCAATTAATATTTGACAAAGGAGGCACGAATATACAATGGAGTCAAGACAGTCTCTTCAATAAATGGTGTTGGGAAAATTGGGCAGACACATGCAAAAGAATGAAACTAGATCACCAACTTACACCATACACAAAAATAAACTCAAAATGGATGCAGGACTTAAACATCAGACGGGAAACCATAAAAATACTAGAAGCATCCTCAGGCTGCAAAATCTCAGACGTATGCCAAAAGAACTTCTTCACTGATACTGCCCCTAGGGCAATGGAAGCTAAAGAGAAAATAAACAAATGGGACTACATCAAAATAAAAAGCTTTTTTACAGCAAAAGAAACCATCAACAAAACAACAAGAAAGCCCACGGTGTGGGAGAACATATTTGCAAATAACACCACTGATAAAGGTTTAATCTCCAACATCTACAGACAGCTGATACAACTAAATAAAAGGAAGGTGAATGATCCAATTAAGAAATGGGCAATGGACCTAAATAGAATATTTTCAAAAGAAGACAGAAGGAAGGCCAAAAGGCACATGAAAACATGCTCAAAGTCACTAATTATCCGAGAGATGCAAATCAAAATAACAATGCGGTACCATCTCACACCTGTCAGAATGGCCAACACCAACAAATCAACAAATGACAAGTGTTGGCGAGGTTGCAGAGAAAAAGGAACCCTCGTGCACTGCTGGTAGGAATGCAGACTGGTGCAACCACTGTGAACAGTGTGGAATTTCCTCAAAAAACTGAAAATGGAACTCCCATTTGATCCAGTAATCCCACTCCTAGGAATATATCCCAAGAAACTACTAGAAACACCAATCAGAAAGGATATATGCACCCCTATGTTCATAGCAGCACAATTTACAATAGCCAGAATTTGGAAACAGCCTAGGTGCCCATCAGCAGATGATTGGATCCAAAAACTATGGTACATCTACACAATGGAATACTATGCTGCCATAAAAAAGAAGGAATTCTCATCATTTGCAGCAACCTGGATGGAATTGGAGAACATCATGCTGAGTGAAATAAGCCAATCAATGAAAGAGAAACACCACATGACCTCACTCATTTGTGGATAATAAAGATGATTATAAACTGATGAACCAAAAGATAGATACAGAGACAGTAAAGCAACAAGCAGATTGTCAAATTTCAGTGGGGAGGGGAGGAGGATCTGGGGGAGATAATAGATCAACTGAAGGACTTGCATCCATGCATATAAGTACAACCAATGGACATAAAACTCTGGGAAGGGAGAGGATGTGTGGGAGAGAGGGAGGGGGGAAAATCAATAAAATATGTAAAAATAAATAAATAAATGTTTTAAAAAATAAAAATAAATATAAAAATAAATAAATAAAAGGCTGCTTACTTACACAGTGAACTAAAAACTCTGGTTTAAAATTTTTCCTCTGAATCATCTATTTGTTCCCAGTTTGAAGAAGTACTCATAGAATTGTTGTATTAGTGTTTTTCTACCTAAGTGTTTGCTTATGGGGGAGGGGAGAGGGCAGAATTTGCCATCCCAAAATATGCCTTTTGGGATAGTGATTATTTTAAGCTGGTTATTTTTAGGAAAGAAAAGACTCAGGGAAAATCTTTGACCTCCCCCCAACTGCTTAAAAGAGCTTAGATGGAGAACTGCCCCCAAAAGGGCAATATCATCATAGGAAACCACAGTTCAATATGAACTCGTGTGACAGGGCGGAGCCTAGCAAGTTCTTGACCAAAGTCCTCTCTGGGCCCCATTGTTCAAGATGGCCCAGCAAACATTTGTTTACCAAACATTTGCTTTTCCAGCTCCCTATAAATTGCCTTTCTGACCTTTGAAATCCCAAACCACAACCCTCTTCTCCTGAGCTCAAGATGGAATATGTCATATAAGTCTCAACCACCCCATCTCTCCTCTAGGCCCATATATATTTTTGTGGAAACCCTATACATACATCTGTAATGAATTTGGTTATTTTTTTTCCTATTAATTTGACTCACATGGATTTGATTATTGGTCCAGGCAGCAGAACTTAAAAGGGGAGAAGGAAAATTATTTTTCCTCCCCTACACTTATAAATCTCAGTGCAATAAAAAAAAAAATACTTAGGGGAATTTAGAAAGTTCTAAATCTTTGTGTGTTTGTTTGGAAACCTGTATATTTTCACTGTGTGTGGAAGTGTATATCACAAACACTCAGAAATCCAAAGAAGCCCATCTAAAAGGCTGACTTACTACACAGTGAACTGAAGAAAAGAAAAAAAAGGCTTTCTTTTCTTTGGACCTTTTTTCATGTCCATGTAATGTTAGACTGAGCTTTGTCTTGTATTCTTAAAGGCATTGATATTCAGGAGCAAAAGCTACCTAACCAGCTCTGTAGTTGGCTAAACTACCTGAGGCAGCCAAAACCAGAGACAGGAATGGGGGGAGGAGGGATGATGACGGAGGGAATTCAGTGCTCAGGCATTTTAGCATTAGGTTGTAAACTGCAAACTAGCACTGTCCAATAGGAATAGAATATGACCCCATACGTGAGCTCCAGATGAAATTTTAAATTTTCTTCAATGCAAGCCACATTTTAAAGAGGGGAAAACAAAGAGGTAAAACTAATTTTAAAAATACATTTCACTTACCTTATGTATGAAGAGCATCATTTCAACATGTGACCAACATGAAAATCATTAACAAGGCTACTTTGCATTACATAAAAAAAAAAAAAAAAAAACTATCTTCAAAACTCGGTGTATATCTTACACATTCCACACACCTTGATGCAGACTAACCGCCACTTTGGTCAACAACCACATGTGGCTAGTGGCTCGCTCGCTGAATAGTAGTGCAGCCTCGAACAGAAAAGATCTTGCTTTAGTGTTTTTATTTAAGGGCAAGTCGACCGACGAGTAGAGGCATTCCTTGCCGAGTGCTCTCCTATAGCAAATCTTACATCAAACCGGTAACTTGAAATAAACACGGACTTTCCCACTCCACGGAGCCCTGGGACTTTCTGACGTTCCTTGCGTTTCCTCCTGGACTTCTCAGTCTGAAACTGAAATAAACTGGGCTGCCGCATATGCTTGAATCCCAGGAAAACTACGTGCCGTGTTTTCCCCGAGAAAATGCATGTAAACCCACGGTGTGTGTGTGTGTGTGTGTGTGTGATATCATGTTTATTCCTTGGACGGGTAATTCCTATTTATTTAAGGAGCCCCAGGAAGCACGATGGCCAAATCTTTACAAAAAGCTGTTATTTTGTATTCGGAAGTGTCCATTGACTGACTCATTGTGCTGTTGCTTTTTGTTTATTTATAACCTGCCTTCCCCCGGGCACGGGGTGACCCCGTCCTAAAGCTCAGTTTAAAGAATTCCCGACTTCGCCAGCTCTGTGCACCGGGCGGGCGGGCGGAAGGTGCGGGTCCCCGCTCCGGCCCCCACGCCGGGTAGCAGCCTCGCAGCTCCGGGCAGATGGGGTTTCCGGCCTCGCTCCGTGGCCGCCCGGGCATCCGCCCGCCCGCGCTCCCTGCTGCCGGGGGTCAGGGCTCGGGAAGAGCGCGCCGGCCGAAGGCCGCATCCGGAGGGCCGTCCGCGGCGCGTCCACACCCTCCCCGCCCGCTGCCCGGCCGCGGAGCCCCGGTGGCTGGGCTCGCCGTCGCGCGGAGACACACTGGGCCCTCCCCCGGCTTATTTCTGCGCCGAAGGTGGAAATGCGGAAGTCTGCAGCCTCCGCGGACAGATGAGGCGGGCGTCCCGCTCGGCCTGCGCGCCGAGGGCTGTGCCCCGCGTCCCCGCGTCCCCGCCGGTTGCGCCCCTCGAGCCTGAAGGGCGGCCCGCGCGCGCGCCATGGCCACGCTGCCGAGCGCGGAGCGCCGCGCGTTCGTGCTCAAGATCAACAGGTAAGAGGCGCCCCGCGGAGCGCGGCCGCACCCGCACCCGCCCTGCCGGCGGACGGCGCCGGGGCCGCTCCTGGGGACCAGCCTTCCACCGGGTCCCGGGTGTCCGCTGCGGGGCGCGCCTGAGACCGCGGAGCGCCGGGCCCCTCGGCCGCTGCGGTGGGCACCTGAGCGCGCACTGGCCCGCGCGTCGGGCTCAGCCAGCTCCTCTCCTCTGAGAATCCCACCCCTCGCTCTTGCTCTTGGGATAATGCTTATTTTAAGCAGGTTATTTATTTTATTTTATTTTTTATGTAGTTCGCTTGGAAGGGCGCATAGTCAGTGTTTATCTAGAGAGCCACCTGCGTCCCTGCTCTGAGCAGCCCCAGGGCTGCCACCCACCCCGCGCGCCTCCGCCGGCGCCGCCCCCACGGGGCTCTGACAGGTGGCGGCCTGGGAGGGTGAGGGCGCCGGGTGAGCATGGCCCCGGATTTCTCTCCAACTGCGCCTTACTTAGATGCTGCTCTGAGAAAGGGCGAGGGAAGAAGTGGCTGAAACAGGAGTTTTTGCTCTAAGGCAGCTGCTTCAAGACTTCACTTGTCCTGAGTAGGACCTTTTCTTTCCCCTCTCGTTTTATTTTTATTTTTATTTTTCAGAAAAAGTTTGGCTCCTGCTGACATAGCTACTATTTTTATTCCCTGGTCCAAAGGAGCCATGAAGTGGAAAAAGTGATTTTTTAAAAAAGTCTCCATTTAAATAAACAAAAGGAATCGCCTGTGGCTGACATTTTTACATTTATAGCGCTCCAGCAAAGAACTAAGGACATGGATCCAACTTGCCACGCAATTCATAGTCAATATTGTACCAACTAAATGCGAGCATATTTACTGCCCCACGTTCTCACCAGAGGTGCTTTAACCACTGAAAACTGCCTGACAAGTGTTTTGGAGACATTTTTGTCTTGTCTTGAGAAATCTAGACTGTCTGGTTAAAAGAAAATATGAAACTGGTCCTGAAGGATCAATTTATTATTCTACTGCCCTCACTGCTCTAGGATTTGTTAAGTTTTTTAGCTGAGTCTTTGAAAGGCTGGTTTCATAGGAAATTTATGGGCTGCTAGTGTGTAAAGAGGTTTGAAAGAAGGAACCTGTAGTGTAGCTGTGAACAAACAATTTCTTTTACCTATTTCTTCATCTTTAAAATTATTTCAATTATTAATGTGTACTGTATGTATATTGATGTTGGAGGTCAAAAGGTATAAGGCACATCAGCGATCTCCCTATGGGGATTTTTTTTTCTGCATTATGTTTCACAGGAGGGGCAATTCATTTGGGAATTATGGGGGTCAAACTGAAGTTACTGATGGATGTACTAATTGTCATAGCTGCTATTCCTCCATCCTTGTAACTTCGATGTCAGGAAGTGTAACTCGGGCAGAAAAAGACTGTGGGTCAGATGAATTAATTTACAAATAAATCATTTCAGTAGCAGCATTGGCCAATTGTTCTGTATTCTGATCAGTGTTAATCTAGAGAGAGCAGCAGGACCTGAACTACCGTATTTTTCGGACCATAAGATGCACCAGTTTTTAGAGAAGGGAAATGAAGAAAAAAAGATTCTGAAACAAATAGTGTCCTAAAATATTTTATGTGCATTAAAACCCAACATCACAGTCATAAACACATGTAACCAACCTTATAAAGTAAACAGCAGCATTTAGAACCATTTTAGAGCCGGGCAAGCACACAGAGACCACACAGAGCCGGGCAAGTAAAAAAACTTTTTTTTTAAAGTATATGTGTAGGCTATATTCGGACCATAAGACGCAGGGACTTTTTCCCCCCACTTCTGGGGGGGAAAAAGTGAGTCTTATGGTCCGAAAAATACGGTAATCCTGTAGGCAGTCTTGAAAACAGCAGTGAGATTGGTGTGGCCTGGTTGGAATCAGATCTGCCTGCAGATGAGCTCTCTTACAAGCTAACTATGTGACCATAGACAAGTTATTTAACCTCTCTAAACTTTGTATTTTTTATATTTCAAGTGGTCATATTACCCATCTTTTAGTACTGTTGGGGAGATTAAGTGAAACAGTATGTACAGAGTGCTTGTCGTGCCTGGTTCAGAATAAAGGTTAGTTATCCTTATCAGCATTACTGTCAACTTCATCATTGTGATCATCATCTCTGTTATCACTTCTTTGAGAGCCTAAGAAGGAAAGGTAGGAAGAAAAGCTGATATTGGAGAACTTTCCGTACGGAGACCAGTTTGGGTTGGCTGTGGTGATGCCAGTGTCTGGTTGGAGCTGCCTTGGGGTGGATGTTCTCCCTCATAGACTATCTATCTCTGTGCTGAGAATATAAAACACACCCAATGGAATAGAATGTGTGATGCAATCTGACCAAGAAGAGCCTCGCTCAAATATTAAACAAAATATAAAAGTTTCCCTAATCCTCAGGCAAGAAGAAAGACTGAGTGATCCTATTTTGGAGGTTCTTTCTCCCTTTTGAAACATTTTGTGTGTGGGGTTAAGAGCAGTGCTAAGGAGGTTGGCATAAATATTGTTTAAAGGAGTGGATTAAAAAGGACATACCTAGTATTGATAGAATTAAAATTCACCATTTATTGATCACTTACCATGCCCTAGAGTCTAGGGCCTAGACTCTGTATTACATATTTAATGGGTTATATCATTAAATCCTTACAAAAAAATCTTATAAGATTCATATGAAGCCTCAGATAGAATAGGGAAATGAAGCTTGGAGATGTAGTTGCTAAGGCCAGGCAATTTTTTCAAGGCCATGCAAGCAGAAGTGGTAGAGCTAAAATTACAAACTGCCCCAAAAACTGTGCTCTTAATTGACCACAAGCTATTTTGATCTATGTATCTTAAGAATTTCCTTTAAAAGCAAGAGGGAATTCATTTTTAAAAAAAATCATTTCAGTAGCAGCATTGGCAAATTGTTCTGTATTCTGGTTAGTATTTACTATCTAAATAAACTAACAATGTGCTATTTTGCAATTTTACAGCTGAAAAAGATAATGTTTTCCCTTTCATGCCTACATATTATTTTCTTAAACAGATCAACTTTCAAAAGTAAGACAGTGTTGAGATATGGCCATCAGTACACTCAACATGGGTTCATGTTTTCTCACCTTTCTACTCAGAATAATATAAACTAACCCCTAAAACGTTTATGGGATAAAATATGATTCCTATTGAGGAAATGTTGAAATCTCATGTATTAAATTTTTATTTGTAAAGAGCCTAGTTCTGCCCACACCAACCTCAAGAAAGAGTGAGCATACTTATCTCACAGTAGGAAAAAGAATGTCCCCACAGTTCTCAAATTTTGTGGCTTCTTGCAAGCAGCATTGCCCAGTATAGGGGCAGGGCCAAATGAAGGAGGAACCTGGGGATGCCCATCAGTGCCCATTCCCCCACAATCGCACTGGCTCTACATGCTCTTATGGAGCCTACATTTACATGATTTGAAAATCATCATATAAGACTTTTGTTTTGTTTTGTTTTGTTTTAAGCACTAAGTAATTGTATGACTTGTTATACTTAACCATTTCTCTAGAACCCACAGCTCAGAGAGATATAAGAGAAAAAAATCCACCATTGACTTTTTCTGAGCTGGGAGAACAAAATGTAATTTCTTATAAGTATTATATACTTGTCCTTATTTCAGTTTAATTGATACTGGCTTCCTGTGCCCAAAGACTAGATCTGAATTAGGCCATTCATAATAATGTTTGCATTTGGGATTTCAGGCACTGCTGCATTAAATTCATAATACAGTTTTTGTGTGAGCACCAAGACTTATCAATACCTTTATTTATTACTGGCATTTCGTGCTTTCATAGATTATAAAAAATATTACTAATATTCTGAAAATTCATTAAACAAAGTCTTTTGTTTCTTTCAAGTGCAGAATAGATGTAGAACTTGATCAAATATTAAAAGTAAAATAAAAAACTTGGATAAAGAGGACAAAAGTGCAAAATGCAGAAAAAACATGAATGACCTTTTGGACATTTAAGATTGAAAGAATAAATGATAATGGCTTATGCTTCTATAATGGTTACTTTATGGCAGGTACTGGTCTAAGCATTAACATATTATAACTCATTTACCCCTTATAAAGTAGGAACAGTACTATCTCCATTTTACAGGTGAAGAAACTGAGCACAAACAAGTTTTGAAAATTGTCCAAAGTCACAGACAGCTAATTAGGAGCAAAACTGCGATTCAAATGCAGACAGCCTTATTCCAGACTCCTCCCCCTTAACCACTATGACATGCTGCCATCTCATTTTATTTTTTTTTTAAATTGACACTTACTGAGTATTTACTATGTGCCAAGAACTGTATGTATGTATGTGTGTGTGTGTGTGTGTGTGTGTGTATATATGTGTGTGTGTGTGTGTATATATATATGTGTGTGTGTGTGTGTGTGTGTGTGTGTATAATGTATATATATAATGTAAAAATAATAAGCGTGATATTAGTGAGTGATTTATGGAAGATCAAAACAAGGAGCTAAGAAAACAGATTACATTAAAAAACAACCTCAATAATTTTGAGCATAAGAACCAGAACAAGGTAAAGGTCAAGAGATTTCCTGAGAAGAATTTGCTCTTTTGTCTGCAAAGATGATGCAAGTATAGCAATATATATGTATTCACATGTATAATGTATATATGCAATGTAACAGTGCTGTTATTTTTAAAAAATATATTTTTATTGATTTCAGAGAGAAAAGTAGAGGGAGAGATAAAGAGATAGAAACATCAATGATGTGAGAGAATCAATGATTAGCTGCCTCCTCCATTTCCCACACTGGTATCAAGCCCGCAACTTGGGCATATGCTCTGACTGACCAGGAATTGAACTGTGACCTCCTGGTTCATAGGTCGATGCTCAACCACGGAGCCATGCTGGCTGGGCACAGTGCTAACCTTTAGTAGTGATGGCAGAGGGGGATGGCAACTTTCAGGAATTACTTCATTTGTCTGATGTGTTCTAGACCAAAGAACAATAGTAGAGGCTTCAGGCAACTGAACTCAAAATTTTGGCTTTTTCACATTCAGAATCATTTTCTCTCAGATTCTTGGGAAAGCCACTTGACTTCTAGGCATCTTGTGCAATTGAAAAGAAAACACCTCCCAGGGTGAAATTTTGAGCTCTGACAATTCACATGTATGTGTGAAGCTAATGTATACTTTTACATGGAAGAGAAGATAAAATTACATAATGTGATAGTGCTCAGGGGACTAGATCTTCCGTGTCAATCTCCACTCAGAGCTAGTGATGGAATGGGATGAGGTTTCCATCATTCTTAATAGGGACCTTGGGAAGGCATGTGACAACACTCGGACTTCTTGCTGGAGAAGGCTAAGCAACAGGAGCTCTTCGTTCATCGTAGTGGCCAACAACTGGGTGCTTCTTCACATCTTGCTCAGTGATAAAGAGAGTGTGCTATCTCTATCCCAAAAATGTTCAGTCTAATTTATTACCAGTCAGCAGCCATTAAGGTTCTCTAGGCTCTAGGAAAACACAACAGAGCTTATAAAGTGTCGTCCCTGTGCTTCTGGAGTTTGCACAGTAGTGGTACAGTTCTCTGCATTCACAGTCTGGGGGCACACAGAATAAAAACAGGTAGAAATTTCTGCAACTATATACAAAGGCATCCGTATGCAGGGGGTGGTGAAATCAAACAAATGGTAAAGTTATTGTAGCATATGATGTAAGACCGTTACATTGTGTCCCGCTGCGTTCAGCTCAAATGCAGGAACAGAAAAACAGAAATGGTAGTGGCAGAACCAGAGCTTCTCTTGTCCTTTATTCTTTTCATTCATGTTCATCATTAGAAATAGAAAAGTACCGTAAGCAAACATTTCTACCACAGCTGTTAACATTTGGATGTGTCTCCTTCCATTTTTATAAGATTATATGGCATATACTGCCCAAGTATTTGTTTTTTTACTTTAAAATATGAGTAACTCTCCATGTCAACCCATGTAGATCTATGTTATAATTTACATAGGTTGTATAAAGTTGCCTTTATTGAATATGCAATGATTTATTGAATTAACTGTCTACTATTGAGCCTTAAGATACTTTCCAATTTTTCATAATAATGTATGGAGCTTAATGGAACAGTCTTATACATACATCTTTATGTGACAGTGCAAATACTTCCTTAAAAATGTCTAGGAGTGGAATTGCTTGATCAAAAGAGAGAAACATTTTTCAAGCTTTTGCCACACATGGCCAAAGTGTCTCCCAGACGTTATCTCTGTTTACACTCTCATCAGTAGCCTTCAGTGTGATAATTTCCTCACATTCACACCCAGCTGGATTTTATCGTTCTTTTAAATCTTTATTCTGACATTTCCACCCCCTCTCCTAAATGTGTCTGACCTCTTCCTGTTTAACTTCTCTTCCAGGTCCCTACATGACCTCTGAAGGGGATTAAAGTAGTCATGCATTTCTCTCTTTTCCTTTGCCTTACATACAGCTAAAGATGGTGTTAACCTCTGCCTCTCACTTTCTGTCTCTGTTCATTGAATAAGTGGGTTAATAATAACGGCAGATTGTTCTAGCCACTTAGTTCTTTTTTGAGGAACTAAGAGGACACTCTAGATGTTCAAAAAACAAAATTCTGTTTTAGACTCTAGTTGTTACACTTTCTCTTGCTTTTTACTTTACAATATAGTCCAGTCTGCCCTTCTTTACATAAATTTTAGCCCTTTTAAAGGCAATGGCAAATAGAAAGTCAGAATATCTGTCTATCCCATATAATAAAAGGCTAATATGCAAATTGTCCCCACGAGTTGGAGTTTGACTGACAGGGAGTTAGACGTACCTTGGCCACCAGGGTGTGGCACAGGACATGGTGGGCGTCGGCAATGCAGCGCTGGCAGCAGACAGCAGTGGACATGCTGCCAGGCCCGATGGGCTCTGATGAGAGCAGGACTGTAGCAGGATGGTGGAGCAGGTGAGTGGGTGGTGCCAGGCCAAGGTGGATATTAGTGGGGGCCATGATTGGCTGGCCAGGCCTAGGGACCCTACCCATGCACGAATTTTGTGCACTGACCTCTAGTTATAAAATAAGATTCCAGATAGCAAAACTCACTGTATTTTTCCCTTGAATCAGAGTATAGAAAGATGGATTTACTTCACATTTCTTTGGGATTAGCTTTGGAGTTAACACAACATGTTAGTATCACTCTGCTCAGAAATTTCAAAGGCTTCCTAAAGTTTTTCTAGCATTTCCATCATACAATGTTTAAAATTCATTGTTCTTCCCTTTGAAAGGCCAAACATAAAAATAGAAGACGGATTACCTAATGATATTCCGGCTAAACTGAAATAGATTAAGAAATGCATAACTGTAAAACCCTTCTACTTTCTCCCATCTCTTGACTTTCTGGCACACGGATGAGTTAGTAGGCTTGTAAAACCTAGGCTGGTTAGTTTGACAGTTCATTCATTCATTCATTCATTCACTCCAGCTAGTGAGGGTTACTATATTCTAAGTATGATTTGTATGATTTCTGGAATAAGCCAGTATAAAAGCAAGCCAGTTAAATTAGGTAATATCAGTTTGAATTAAAGATAAGATGGGACTCTAAAATAATGAAGCTATGTTTTACATGCCTCTTTAAGTAGCTCTGAAATCAACTGGAAAGAAGAGTTCCAAAAGTGACTTCAGGAAGGCAGCTCTATCAGAATGAACTGGCACTTCTTGTGTGGCATTATAGAGAACAACAGTTATTTAGATGTGTACATTCTGGGAATGCTTTTCAATCACTCTTAGCATTATAGTCACATTACTCATTTCCTGGGGTGGCCAGGAAATTCTTAAAAAGCATTATTTTCTCCATCAGATAAATGTGTCCATGATTTCCATTTGGCCTGAGATAAGTATTTGAGTTGATACCATGTTTATTTTTAAGTAATATAGTTTTAAGTTTGTTTAAAATAAATAAAAGAATAAAGATTGTGTCTTATTTAGCCAGAACATTTGAGTGAGGAAAGTTTGTGATTAGCAAAAGAGAGTATGATTACCTGCTCAGAAGTCTTTATGTTGTTATTTTGGCCTTGATACGACTGGATGGACAGGCTTGGTTTTCCTCTGTGCAGGGAGATATGGTGCCTATGCTGCCCCCTACCTCCAATTAGGCAAACTGGGAGAATGCCCACAGGAAGAAATGCTTTCCCCCCAGTTTCGGGCCCCCCCCCTCCCCCCGGCTGCCACACAGGGAAGTCCCCAGCCAACATGTCCTTTGGTGGCACCATTAGAGTTCTCTGTACTCAGCTTTCTGCTGTGGACTGAGACCACTCAGGAGAAATTGTGCTCTCGTCAAAGTTATCTACCTGGGGCTCAGGGTTCATTAAGGAGACAAACTAGAGTTGCTGAAGGGGTGCTAGTCCTCATGCAGTAATTTAAACTTCCTTTATGTTAGTGGGAAAAGTCAGGTTCAAAGTCCACTAAAGTGCACTTTATTCTACCATTTAACCTAAACGTTGTTTCAAGGCAGTGGTGACCATCTCTTCTTCTCTGTGGGAATAAAAGTGTCACCTCCCATTCTGGACGGCATGTAGCAGGTTCGATTCTGGTCACGGGCACATGCCTGGGTTGCATGTTCCCCACCCTGGTTGGGGCACATGGGGAAGTCAACCAGTTAGGTGGCTTTTTCACATCGATGTTTCTCTCCCCCTCTCCTCTTTTATTCCCACTCTTCCACTAAAATCAGTGGAAAAAATATCCTCTAGGAAATCTCCTCCCACCTCCCCCCCCAAAAAAGGTTGTCACCTCCCTGAGGACAGTTTGGCTGGTTTGCTTCACCTCCTACCCTAGGTGTTTCCCCGAAAATAAGACAGTGTCTTATTTTAATTTTTGCTCACAAAGATGCGCTAGGTCTTATTTTCAGGGGATGTCTTATTTTTCCATGAAGAAGAATACAGTACACATTTATTGTTAAATGAAAATAAAGGAAATTTATTACCTGTATACGGTTCGGTAGTACGGTAGTTGTCAACACAAACCAGACAAACCGTGAATCTTATAGTATCAAGAATTTACTCATTTATTCAATGACAATCATGTCATCATCTTCTGGAACATCATCATAACAATCCAATTCCTGAATTTCCTGGTGAATTTCTTGTGACTCCATTTCTTTCAGAATCAGTGGACCAAATCTCTCATGTTTAGCCTAAGGGGGGGGGGGGGATTTATTTTCGGAGGAATGCCTTATATTTCACTCAGAAGGAAACATGTAAGTAGGTCTTATTTTTGGAGGATATCTTATTTTCGGGGAAACACGGTAGTATTTTACTCTTTCATTCGGACTCACTATCTGTTTTCATAGCAACTTTTTAGAAGGAGTAGCCAGCTTACCTATTGTATTTTGTTGCCTATCC
The DNA here is from genome assembly GCF_014108245.1 of Pipistrellus kuhlii. Taxonomy (NCBI): domain Eukaryota; kingdom Metazoa; phylum Chordata; class Mammalia; order Chiroptera; family Vespertilionidae; genus Pipistrellus; species Pipistrellus kuhlii. The sequence goes on from NW_023425427.1 coordinate 31,678,644, forward strand.
AATAATTTCATTCAGCTCAGCAGTAACTCTTTTTAAAAAAAAAATATTTTATTGACTTTTTACAAAGAGGAAAGGAGAGAGATAGAGAGCTAGAAACATCGACCAACTGCCTCCTGCACACCCCACACCGGGGATGTGCCCACAACCAAGGCACATGCCCTTGACCGGAATCGAACCTGGGACCCTTCAGTCCACAGAACGACGGTCTATCCACTGAGCCAAACCGGTTTCAGCTCAGCAGTAACTTTTTTGATTGCCTATGGCTTTCTCTAGGCATTATGAGAAGCAAACAAACAAAACCATAAATGAACCAGTATATGCCCTCAGAATTTAGCTGGAGTAAGCAAGTAAGCATAAATGGAAAAGATGGAGAACATAGGGGATGGTGTTTTCTGGCTGGGTAAGGGTTAATAACAGGAATGTTGACAGAAAGAGGGGAAGATATTGCAGCAGCCCTGAGAGGTGAGGAGGTGAGACTTCAGCCAGGATCTGAAGGACAAGGAGGTGAGTGCCAGGAACTAAACTAATGGGAAGAATAACTATCAGTAAGCAGATGGATTGGAGGGGGTTGAATAAGAGGGATAAGGAAGGAGCTTCAGTCATTCCAATATGAGATGTTGGGGTCTGGAATTAGGCTGGGGTAAGGAGAATTGGAAAGAAAGAGGACCTCGTCTTCAGGTACCTCCAAGGGAATCAGCTGGACTGGAAAAGCAACTAAATATTTATTCACGTGCTCATTTCATGAATATTGAGGGCAGTGTTCTAAGTGCAGAGAATAGAGCTGTAAGACAGACAAGGCTATTTTTCTAAAGGAAGTAATTTTCCAATGGGAACACCATAAAGAAATAAACAAGGAAATATCAGATACAGCAAATGCTATGCAGAGAATGTAAAAGGGCCTGAAGGGGCTGTGTGGATACCTTAGAGAGAATGGTCAAGGAGCACATTCCTGAGGAGGGAACTCTGGCCAAGACAGGCCAGGGGGATTAGCAAGTGCTGGGGCTGCTGAGAAACGTCTGGTGTGTTGGAAGAAAAGAAAGAGCCAACGAGTATGTCTGAAGTAGAGTGAATGAGGGAGAGAGGGGGAGCGATGAAGAGAAAAATAGGCAGGAACCGAACCACGGAAAGGCTATGTAGATCATGGGAAAAGTCAAAATGTTCTTCTAACTGCAGTGGGAAGGTTTTGGAGCAGAGGTGTGGTATAATTGACTTTTGTGCTTAAAAGATCCCTCTGGTTACCATGTGAGAAATAAAGAGCAGAAGGAAGGAGAGCAGCTGGGAGGTGGTACAGTGTCCTGGGGAAAGGTTATGGCGGCAGGACCACAGCTGAGAACAGAGGGAGAGAAGCAGTCAGCTCTAAGTGTATTTATTTTAGAGATTGGGCTGGTGGATTGGGTGTGGGGTAAGGGACAGTGAGAGAAAAAGAGAAATCAAGATGTCTCCAGTGATGGAGCGATGGGTGGATCTGATGATTTTAACAGAGGTTGAAAAGACTGGTGGGTGAGAGCAGGCTTTTTGGGTGAATCAAGAACATAATTGGGGACATATTAAGTCTAAGATGCATGTTAGAAATTCAAATGGGATTATCTACTTTGTAGTTTTGTTTAGGAATTTGAGACTCAGGGCAGAGGTCATAGCTGAATATTTAAATTTGCAAATCATTATCATCTGAAATTTTTAAATAAAGAAGGAAAAGGAAATGTTGAAAAACTTATCTTGATACATTATTTTAAGTCACAGCTATATATATGTATAGTATGATATTTTAATTTAAAAATGAATATGCGTACATCTCACTATAGAGGTAATACATATAAGAGGGAGGGGACCATAAGGACATATGCCCACATATTTATAAGTGTTATACTTGGGTAATAGTATTGATTTAGCTATATACTAGTATTTCTAAATATATATGAAGTATTTGTATATGTATAGTTTTCCAAATTTTCTTCAAAGACTGCTTTTGTAACAAACTAATATTTATAAAAGAGGTAACACCAAAATTGCCATTCAGAGGACACTGGATAAAGATGCTGTCAATGAGAAATTGTGAAAATTAGTAATTAGAGTTAGTTTTGGGAGGATGACTTTGTACTTCTTTTACAGAGTTTTTATTTAAGAGAATATAGTAGACTGCACATTTACATATATTTGTTGTCCCTCTTTGAGTGTGGATTTTACTTTCACCTTGTTGAAGGTGATGTGGTCACTTCAAGGTGAAGCTTTACGATCCAGCCTGATCTTTGTCATGTCACCTTTTCCCTATTCTACACAACCAGCAGTACTCGAGACAGAGGCTGACCTGTCAGCCTGCCTTCTCGTTTTTGCAAGCCACTCAGATGTTGGGACTATTTGTTAACACAGCATCACTGAGTCTACTCTAACTAATATAGATGAGCATAAAATAAGCAATGTTTTCATTGGGAAGCTTGAGATATAGGCTTAGGGCTTGAATGGTAAATCAGAATGGAAAATACATATTAATTAGGGAGCCATCGGTGAGTTGGGAGTGGGAATGAAAAATGGACACATTTCCTAAGTGGAAAAGCACGGTGGAAGAGAAAAGGAATGGGCGTAGGTGAAGAGTCATCGTCAGTTGGAACAAGAAGAAAGAGCTACAAAAAGAAGAAGAATTTGTCCAAGAGATGGCTGACTAAGGTAGTATTAGAAAAGGAAGCTAACAAGGCAGTTAAAAAGGTCAGATGCCAAAGTATGAGGACAAATAAAGAGCCATTGGATTTGCCTTGACGGGGTTAGTGTGAACCTCTGAAACAGCAGTTTTTGCAAAGTTGTGGGGAAGGAAGTCGGATTTCACAGGGTGACAGAGGGAGTCCATTCGGAGGAAATGAAGGAAGCTGGTAGAGGACACTCCTTTAAAAAGTATGGATGAGGCAGAAGAGAAGTGGGTCAGCGGTAACCAGGAGGATCTGACAGAATTTGACTTTCACAGAGATATAATATGCGATGCTGGACACAGTATGCTCTGATCTTAAAGGCCTGTTTATTGTTCTTATAAAATAAGTGTCATGGGTGGATAAAGATAATCAGAATGACTGAGACTGTTTAATGTATAACACCTGATGTTTTGCATTACCACGAAGACTCCTAACAATAAGTAAAACACCCTATCTAGATCTTTTCTTCCTGGGATACTTGGACTCTCTCTTGCATTGTTATCTTTAAGAACATGATAATCCTTTCTGTTTTATCATCTGTAGATCTATCTCCTTAAGTTTGAAGTACGAAAAAATTATAGGAAAGAGTACCAATATTTTGCTCTTTAACAAACTACCTATTGTGGGTTGATTTGTGTCCCTCCAAAAGATTCCTAAGGTACCTGTGAATGTCATCTTACTTTGGAGATAGGGTTTTGCCTGTGTAATTAAAGTAAAATGAGATCATACTGGATGAGGGTGGGCCCTTAAAAGCAATCTCCGATGTCCATATAGGAAGAGGCACAGAGACACTCAGAGAAGAGGCCAGTGAAGACAGATGCTATAGTTGATGTTGTACAACCACAAGCCAGGGAACACCACAGCCCACCAAGAACCACCAGAAGGAGGAGGAAGTAAGGAAGATTCTTTGCGAGGGGCTTCAGAAGAAGCATGGCCCTGCTGCCACAGTTCAGTGACATTATTCCTCCTGATTCTGTGGCAATTTGGGTTGAGCTCACTGAGGTAGTTCTGCTGATCTTGCTGTGTGTGGCCATTCATGTAGAAGCAATTACCCGGTGGCTCCACTAAAGCTGGAGAGGCTAAGGTGGCCTCACTCACCATGTCCCAGCCTTGGTGTTGGCTGTCCCTCTTCACATGGTCTCTTGTCCCTCAGTAATGTAGCTGGGTATTCCTTACATGGTGTAGGCAACTTTCTAAGGGAATGAAAGTGGAAGCTGCAAGGCTGCATGAGGCTTAGCCTAGAACTGACACAACATAGCTGCTGCCACATTCATTAGTCAAAGCAAATCACAAGGCAGCCCAGCTTCACAGGGTAGGGAGATGGCCTCAGACTCTTGATGGAAGGAGCTGCAAAATATCGGGCCATTTTAATCGGTTACAACACCCAACGGAGAAAGTAATCACGTCCCGTTTCAAACTTCACATATTTAAGCAGAAGGTCTTGTCATACCTAGTAAAGTCAAAATACCTGTTTTACTGGCAGAGAAACTGAGAACAGATTACATGGACTTCTTCAAAGTTACCAGTGAGTCATACTTTGTGAGAGACTCTGTTTTTGGCCATGGAAGACAGCTATCTGTCAGGAAGAGCTAAACAGAGACCTGTCTGGAGGCAGGTGAATGATTGTAATAACTCCTTGGTTTTCTTTTAAATCCCATAATTACATTGATGGAGCCCAGATTGCAGAGCCGTCCAGTCCAGAGGCGAAGCAGCAGTTTGAGAAGATCTGGGAGAGAAAGTGCTTGAAAATTGCTGTGTCTGTCACTCACAGGAGCAAGATTTGAGGCTAAATTCAAAGACTAGGAAAAAAGCCAGTGAGCTTTTCATCAAGAGTTACTAAACAGGCTTAGAAATTCAGTGACTGCTGTGGTCTAGTGTTAAGTTTGGGCTGGGAAGAATTCGAGTGAGTAGAAGAAGAGAGAGGAGGAGAGAGGCAGAAACACCAACCCATCAGGAAGACATGTACTAGGGACTGCCTTAGAAGGATCACCTTTGGATCTGTCAGGATGGCTTTTAGCTGCTGCGAGGAACAGACCACTTTGTAAACAGTGGCGTACACAAAGTAGGGGTGTATTTCTTTTCTTAGATTACAAGAATTCTAGTGGTTGGCCTTCTAGGCTTGGGAAGGTAGCCCAAGATACCACTGGAGACCCAGATACCTTGTGTCTTTGTATTCTACCATCCTTAGCATGTGGCTTTCATCCTCATGGTCACAAGTGGGCTACCGAAACTATGCATTGCAAGAACATTGAAGACAGGAGGAAGAGGGAAGGCAAAAGAGGCATGGCAGCCAACTTAGCTCCCCTTTAGGAAATGTTCTAGAAACTCATACAATGACATTTGCTAGAGAGATCTCATTGGTTATATCTATGTTAACTCTACCTATGAGGGAGGTTGGCAAGTGCAATTTTGTTGCCATCCCCAACAAAACAAGGATTGAGTTAGAAGGAAGGGGATAATGCCTATTGGTAGGCAACTCATGGTCTCTGCTGTTATTCCCGACAATGACTGTGGATGTGAATTAGTGACAGAACTTCCATGGTGGCATCATGGCACCTCCTCCTCATTAGTAATTATAGCAGATTCAAGCTCATCCAATTCCAGGATCCTGGCCTAATGAGGATGGATATCTGGGATTATAGGTCCAATATTCATCAAGTAAACTATCTACTGTACCAAGTAATACTCAAATCTCCGTGGATTAAGCCCCCTCCACCTTAAAACTTATTTCATAGTCATGTTACAGTCTGATGCACGTCAGGTCGCTCTCCCTCACGCAGTGACTCAGGGACCCAGGTTGCTTCCACCTTATGGCTGTGTTATCTTGAGAGTTTCAGGTTATTCTGGCATCATCCAGCTAGTATCCCTGAAGAAGGGAGAGTGAAAGATTGTGTATCCAGTTTTTAAACACTTCAACTCAAAATTGGTACGTGTCACTTCCAGTCACATTCCATCGATGAGGATCACAAATAAGGTCCATTAATACACAAGGAGGGCTGGGAATATAGTTCTTGTCTGGCAGCCACTTTACATCAACAACTCTTCACTGTGAAAGGGGAGCACGAACCCTGGGAGTCAGCTAGCCATCAGTGCTACAGGATCCCAGTCCCGAAGGAGGAGCCAGTAAACATACGTGTCAGCCTGATCTGCTGTGCTGTTGGCAGACAGTTAATAACCATGTGGTCTAGGTCACAGAGAGATGGGTGTGGAGGCTACAGAGGAGCAAAACCCAAATCATATGGCTGAAGTACCTGAGATTTGAGGAGGAGACAGTGAGAGTAATTAATCTGTAAGGCAGGGTGGCTTATTGTAGAAAAAGCATTTAAAATCACAGTCAACGACACCAGGAGTGTTGTGTGCAACTGAACACTTTCTAGAAATCCCACAGATGGCTAAGGAGTCAAAGTGTTCAACCATTTCTTTTTTAGATCAATTAGCTTTAAAATATTACAGGAAACACCACAAGATTAAGATTTTTTTAAACCGAGTTTGAATGATTAACTTAGAATTAATAGTTTATTTGGCAGGAAACAAGATATTTCTGGTGTAAGAGAAAGAAGCATTCTAAAAGTTTACTCCTACTTGCGGAGTAATGATGTCCAGTCTGGGCTCCTCTTCATGACAGGACAGTTTTGATGAGCAGTTGAGTCACTTTCCTTTTTGTGACTGCTTCACTTTGGGTCTGTTGAGTCCTCTTGCTTTATTTGCCTTTTAATCACTTTAATAGCCTGCGAAATAGTCAGCCTTCTTTATGTTAACAGTTGTAATGATAATAACTCACTGCAGAGAAAAAACTGTAGACATTCAAGTTGGAGTTTGAGGAGGCAAACAAGTCTGATTCCTGTCCCAATTCTACTCACTGATTCTCAGGGGGAGCATCTTATGCAAATCCTTTAATTTCTCTTTCTCATCTGTAACCAGAAATAATAATACCAAACATCACAGGGTCAAATGAAATATTATCTCTGAGAATGCTACATAAATCCAAGAGCACCACACACATATTAAAGGAACGACTATAAAATGAGAACAAGTGCTGTATTTCTGCAATTAGTCAATAAGGTGACATGTCATACACTTGGCACAGGGTCTCACTCTTGGTAGATGCTCAGAAAAGTAAAGCTAAAGAAGGACAAGGTGAATCCACCTGAAATGAGAGATGGAGAAATGTTAAAACAACAACAACAAACAGCCCTAGCTGGTTTGGCTCAGTGGACAGAGTGTCCACCTGCAAACGGAAGGGTCCTGAGTTTGATTCTGGTCCAGGGCACATGCACAGGTTGCAGACTTGATCCAGTAGGGGACGTGCAGGGGGCAGCCAATCAATATTCTCTCATCATTGATGTTTTAGTCTCTCTCTCCCTCTCCCTTCCTCTCTGAAATAAATAAAAATACCTTAAAATTTTAAAAAACAGCCACCACAACAACATAAAATAAGGTTTTAATTCATTCGCAAAGCCAGTCTCTATACAGCACACACATACATGCACATTGCACACACTTAATGGTAAATTTGTAAGGAAGGAGATATAAAGGCAAAAGGGATATTTGGACTTTAAATTTCCCCATGAACTCACTTTTTCTGTTACTGAAAGAGATGACAGACAAACCATTGCCTTTTCAAAAAAACAACTTTTATGGAAACTTCTGGCAGCTCTGAAAGACTACAGAGGAAATTTGGTAAAGCCACGCAGGTAATGCATGCCAGGTGATCTCAGGAATGTGTAGATGAGAGATGGGAAAGAAATGAAATGTTGAAGAAGTGGAACCATTGAGGAAAAGAAACAATTCATCCTGAAGAATAGCAACTAGAGTTATAGATTGAAGACCTACAGGCGTGTTTCCTAAAATGAAAAAAATGGCTTCTTGTTACAAAAGCTATGTATGTGGATTACAGAAATTCAGAAGTGCACATAAGCAAAAAAATTTTTAAATAAAAATTATTTTTGCTTCTTTGACCTAAAGTTAATCAGGATGTTCCCCCCCCCCTCCCAAAGTATACACACTTCAACTGCTGACAACTCACTTAATTTCCCTTGAGATTAAAAAAATTAGTAAATTTTTATTCCATAGTAAAGGAAGGAGTAGGTAAGTTTTTTAAAACGTGTTTTATTTTGTTGAATAGCAGCTGCTGCTCTCAGAGAAGGACAACTGGAGCCTTCTCATCAAGTAGTTGTGATGATTCGGGTTTTCCTTCACCTCTTCTCAAGCACAGCTGCCTCAGCTTGCTACACACACAACCTGAAGAACCTCAGAAGAATCATACATTTCATCTCCCTGGGTCCCAGTTTCTTTGAGATAGGCTTATTTGCTAACATTACGTGGTCTGTCCTTTTCTAAATCCTTCGCCTACTAGATCCATTCAAATGGATGACTGCCAGGCGCCAGATTATCCTTGACAAGCAGTTTGGGACCTCAGCCCGTCACAATGACAGCAAGTTGACCATGACTTTTTTTTTTTTTTCTTCAAAATTCTGTTTTCTTGAGAAGTGGAAAGATCAACTGTGTAATTTGTCTTCATTGACAGGGGAGGACTAATACAAATAAGGAGAAACTGAAAAACCAGTGTTACATTTCTTGTCATGTCAGGAGAAAAGACTTAGACACAATGTGATCACTAATAATTAGTTTTAAAAATTTATTCTCGCATTTATGGAGCACTTACTGTGTCCTTCAGGTGCATTATTTTGTGTCAGTCTCATAACAGCCTAAAAGGTTGAGGGTAGTCTTATAATCCCAAGGTGTGGATTTGGAAACCGACACTTAGCAAGGCTATGCAGTGTACTCAACGACGTGTGAATGGTAGAGCTGTGGTGAGAACCAGGTCTAGCTGAGACCAACTCAAGCTCTTAATCACCTGTTATTGCCAACTATAGCTGCCTGTATGCCAATTTTATTATGGCCTTGCCATGGAATTTGTTGAGCTTGTTTTTTCCATATGCCGTAATATGTTTAGTTTTGCCTCAGACAAGTCAGAGGATTCATTTTCAAGAGAGATGGACCGTGTCCATTCTAAACACAACCAGAGGTAGCTTTACAGCGTCTGAAAATCTTATGGTGGTATCTCTTCACAGCTCAAATATTATTTTATGGTGTGTGTGTGTGTGTGTGTGTGTGTGTGTGTGTTTTGTTTTGTTTTGTTTTTTCATGAGAGTGGGCCAACACGGACTTGATTTTTCTCTGAAATTAGCTAGGAACAAAGATGCATTTTCAAACTAACAATTGTAACTTTTATTTCCCCACTGCACTGTCAAAGCTAGAAACAATCCACTAAAACCACTGCCCAACTTTCATGGGCTTAAGTAACTCAGTGGTATAATGCATGAAACTTGGATTTTCAGATGGAGGAGAGAATGTTTGGGATATTGGGAGGTGATCTTTCTATGCTTCGGTGTAACATACATTTCCATTCACATCTGGCCCTTTCAAACCACTGAACCTTTCCACCCCTGAGTGCTACTGATGTTATGAACCACATAGCAAACCCACGATGGAAAGTCACTGTGGGGAGACATCACAGTGTAAAGAAGAGGCTCCACCTGGTGATTAGACTTGAGTTCTAGTGTCTACTGCCAATGAAATTAGAGTTTCAGAAACAAACAAGAAAGATCTGATTGGCCCCCTGAGAGTTTAATATTTATTGGTTGGCATATCTATATCTATATCTATATCTATATCTATATCTATATCTATATCTATCTATCTATCTATCTATATATATATATATATATATATATATATATATATATATATTTTTTTTTTTTTTAATGTTAAGATTCCCAGGATTCAGGTTTAGGATTCAGGCAATGGAGGAGGCTGCACACAAATGAAAGAGACAATAAAATATTAATTTGGAAATGTTGGGGTCCAGGCGGGAGCCCAACTCAAGGGGAAGGACTCCACCCCGCTCTGGCCTTGCCATCCCTTTTATTAAGACTATGGGATACATCCATAGCCTTTAGGCAGGCAATTCCAAAAATAGCCAATCAGCAAGAATTTACATAAAACTAAAAGGTGGAAGTTGCTTTAGCTACCATTATCTCAACTAAAGAGTGGGTGGTTGGCTCTGACCTTTCAGAGCTTCAAGGTTGACCAGCCTTCCTAGTTTCTTGGCCACACCTCTCTGCTAGTGAGGACAATGGGCGGCTTCCAACATGGCATGACTTCTGGGGAGAGAACTGCCTTCACCCTAGTATTCGCGTCACCCCACAGTCCTCTCTGAGAGCAGACTCTGTAAACATTGCAAAGACAAGTCACCATCCAAGGCTCCGTCAGCTCAGACTGCAGCCTGTTCCTTCACGAAGGTAAATGAAAAAGGTCAGTGACATTCTATTTACTCCCAAAACCAATCTGACAGCCCCAATAAATTTGCCTTTGAAATTGAATATATCAAACCTTTTTTCTCTATTCCTGGTTGGATAGAGTGTATCTCATCTGCCATGCCACTTTTGGCCTTTTTAAGATTATCCCATTACTTTTAATTATAGCATCAAGAAAATGCATAACATCCAGGAAACTCTGTAAAGTTGCCATTGGCCAAAAGGCCCTCTCTCTTATTTTAGAAGACAGACTTTGTAAGGAGGAGACATGTCATGTGACCCTCTGAACTTGCTGACTGTATCCCTCCAACTAAGGATCATTTAGATTGCCATTAGGTCCTGGCACAAGCATTTACAGATCCTGCAGAGCACACGGGGTTGTGAGGGCAAGAAGGGTTGGGTTGTTTATTATTAAACTGACAGGAAATAGCCAAGGCTCAAGCACTACTGCTTTCAGTTGGGCAAAAGAGGATAAATTAATTGCTTTGTAGACATTCCCTTCTGCATTCTTTAGGGAGAATTTTTCCATGTGAGCTAAATGATCAAAATGGGCAGTTTGGGGCTCAATAGCTTTGGCATTGTCCCCTGAAGGAAGGAAACCATTAAAGCAACCGATTTCCTGTGAGAAAAGGCTATTTATAATAATCTATCTACTCTACAGAAAATACAGTAAACTCCTAAAAACACTGATGTAATATTGGATTTTTCATTGCTGAGAGTCCCCCATTTTTTTTCTTCAATGCTTCCCATGTTTTAGAAACAAGATTTACTTACCTGGTGCAATCCCAAATGCATCCAAGTACTATCATTTAGCAATGAACAACATCTAAGGGGCATAAAGAGGAGGAAGGACAATTCAAGAAACTGAGGACAAGTTGACTAGTAGAGTTGATAGTATGTGTATAATCCCAGAGTGTGGTTGTATGAAGGATGGAGTTGTATCAGTGTCTGATGCAGCAGAAAGGTCCATTTAAAACAGGACTGGAAAGAGGTCATCCTTGGCTGTGTCAAGGACAGCTTCTGTGGAGGATGGATGCCGAGTACAAGGATTAGGGACTGCGAGGGAGTGGAGGAAGTGGAGGCCGGCTGGCAGGGAAAGGGGAGAGATAGGAAGCTGGAGGATGAAGGTTTTCTTTGCTGATGATAGTGAGTTGACCCGGTTTCTAGGAAGAAGTAAGGAATGGGGATGGAGAGAGCTAGTGAAGATAGTTTATGATTTTACTGCTTATATTTTATTTTAATGCTTATGTTTTTAATATATTTTTATTATTGACTAGAGGCCTGATGCATGAAGATTCATGCAAGAATGGGCCTTCCTTCCACTGGCTGCTGGCACCACCTTCACTCTGGCCAGAGCCGCTTTTCTGCTTTCCCACGCTGCCCAGAGGCCTGGAGTGGCTGGGATGGTGTGGAACCCCTGCTCAGTGCCCACATATGCAAATTAACCTGCCATCTTTGTTGAGTTGATTTGCATACTCACTCTTGATTGGCTGGTGGGTGTCATGAAGTTATGGTCAATTATCATGCTACTCTTTTATTAGGTAGAAAGTATTATAGATAGCTCCCATTTTCCCTCCTTTGACTCCCTTTATTCTAGGATTTTTTTTTTTTTTTTAATATGGGCAGTAAAATCTCAGACATCTCTCATAGCAATATCCTTGCCCATATGTTTCTTAAGGTAAGGGAAACAAATGATTAAAAAAAATAAACAAATGGAACTACATCACACTAAGCAGCTTTTGCACAGCAAAGAAAACCATCAACAAAATGAAAAGGGCACTCACTGTATGGGAGGATATATTTGCCAATGATACATCTGCTAAGGGGTTAATTTTCAAAATATGTAAAGAGCTTATACAACTCAACACCAGGAAGACAGACAATCTAATTTAAAAATGGGCAAAGAACCTGAATAGACACTTCTCCAAAGAGGACATACAGATAGATGGCCAATAGACCTATGAAAATATGTTCAATGTCACTAATCATCAGAGAGATGCAAATTAAAAACACAGTGAGATATCACCTCACACCTGTCAGAAATGGCTATCATCAGTAAATCAATAAACAACAAGTGTTGGTGAGGATGTGGAGAAAAGGGAACCCTCGTGCACTGTTCCAGCTACTTCCTCTGCCTTCTCCATCCCATCTTCCAGAAAAATACTTGGTACATGAACAGATTTGGGTCTTCAAAGGGTTTCACTTTTGTTGAGCTTGAGATTTGTTTTTTTGGCGATACATACAAAAAAAGAGAATCGTAGTTGATGAAAAAGCAACCTTCAATAATTGCTCTTCAATCTTTTTCCCACTGCTAATGTGGGTATTAGAATTTCATTTGGAACATATTCCAAGACTACTCACCCATGGGAGGATTAATGATATTGGAGCTGGGTTCAAAGTCTCAGTGACAAGCCAAAACCTGTTCTCAGTAGGCAGGGTAAAGTTTAATATGCCTTCTTGGGAAAGCTTTCACACAGTAAGCTTTCCATTGCTAAGCTGCTGGAAAAGGAACAAGTAAAAAGTTTAACTCCTATCGGAATGTTTTTATGGCAAGTTACTTGGCCTTTCCTGGCCTTCGTTTCCTAATTTGTAAAGTGGAGATAATAATGCCTACCTCAAAGGATTGTTGTGAGTATTAAATGGGCTAATTAAGACAGTTCCTGTCAGAGAGGAAGCATTCATTGTGTGACCTAGCATTGTTAATTGTAGTAATAGTAGCTATACATGGTAGTAAGCTTTTCTAAGCTATAATGATTCTAGATACTCTTAAGTTAACTCAATTAATGGTTAATTATTTTTAAGGAGACACCACAAAGTATGGAGAACAAGGAGCTCCTTAGCAGATCCAAGAGTAATTTTTTCTTCCTTTCTTTTTTCCCCTCCCCTGCCATCATTTACAAACCGCCAATTTCACATGCAAATCCAGATTTCCAGTAACATGAGGCGTATACTCCTACGTGGCAATGACAGCCTGGAGTTGAGTAGTCCCTCACATTTCCCAATGGGTCTGTGATCTTGGCTTTGCCCACGTTAGTGCCAATCTCTGCTGCTAGGCATGGGCCCAGGCCTTCCACGTAAGGCTGTGTAGGTTGCTCACTGCATAAGACACCTAACTATGAGGTCAAAGAGAGGCTGAATTCCTATAGTCTGGCAAAGGCAACTCATATAGCCTGACAGGCCTGAGACTCCAGGTCTCTCTCTTTCCCTCTTTGCTCTACCTGCTCCTCTGCCTCCTCTGCTAGTCCTGTTGACTTTTCCCCCTTATGGCTTCTGTTCACTCGTGGCTTCTATTGCTTTACAACATCTGCTTATAGCCTCCTCTCTGAGTGTCTCTATGCTTGTGCCCACCCACCATGTTTAACAGGGTCAACCAATTTGCCTAAGATCAGACAATTAGTATGTGATGAAGCAGGATTTGAACTAAGGTTATCACTGTTGGAAAATGTTTATATAAGTTAGCATGAGGATATTAAAGATAATTTCTTGTTAGATTTGCTTATTTAAAAATTTTTTACTTTTAGTTACAGTTGACATATTATATCGGTTTCAGGTGTACAGCATAGTATTAGACATTTATATAACTTATAAAGTGTTCACCCATATAAATCTAGTACCCATTTGACATGTGTAATTATTGCAATATTACTGACTATATTCCCTATGCTGTACTTTATATCCCCAAGACTGTTTTATAACTGAAATTTGTATATCTTAATAGATTTGCTTATTGTAAAAAATTTTCCTGTGCAGACTTCCTTGCATCTGTTAAGGCAGGCTTTTATTGTTAACTTTTATTTATAGCCAACATGCATTTAAACTAATTTTCTAATCTAAGGAAAACTAGGGAATGAGCAAAGTTGAACCTAGGGTGTCCTAAGGCACAGAGTGCATTGTTCTGTCCTTGGGACAAGGGTTTGATCCAAAATCCATTTGTCATAGATTAGTCTTGAAAGCCTGGTTTTACCTTCTTTACTCTCCATCCTTCCTGGAAAAAGACTGAATCCCCATTCCCACCATTGCCTCAAAGACTCGTTATCTTATTCTGCCCCCTATGTGATGGTCTAGGCTTCATTTTCTTAATGTCCCTGTATGAGATTAGTGGAAACAGATTAAGCTGATACAATGGTCTGACACCACAGTAGGTTTAGTTTATATATTGTTCTCTAAAGTCACTGGTCATTCAACCCAATGAAACACTTCCTATAAGCTTTAGAGTGGTGGGAATTACAACATGGCAAGGAATAGTTGGTCAGGGATTTTTGTTCCTTTTAAAGTATAACACAAAGATTTCTGCCTGTTGTGGCTACTTAAAGCAACTTTCCTTAGAAAAAAGACCACAGTCTAATTTCCCAGGCATTAAGAGACCAGAGTTCTTGTTCCAGTTTTACATTCCTTCAACTTTACTAAGTGTTGACTTGTCCCTTAACCTCCCTAAGCAACTTTGGCTTGGCTTACCTACTTCCTAGCAGTGAGGCTCTGGGTAGGGGAGGAGAGACATCATAAGGCTCTGGAAGTTATGCTAAATAAGAGACTAGCAGAGGTGGAGCTATGTTCAGCTGCCTTCTTGTGGGGCACACCTTGTTCTTGACCAAAAAGGATGCCACAGGAGTAGCTGTGTGGATGTTGGCTTTGAGCCCACCACATATCCTCTCCACCATTTCATTTCAGAAACCAGTTTTAGGCCTTTCATTTCTGCAATCTCATTCATGTTGATTCCCATGTATTAACTTCACTTTAGCGTGTTTAGTGCAATCGCCTGATGCACAGGCACTTGATTACCCTCAGGATTATAACTACACCCTCATGCATTGAGGAAAGAAGGTGAGGCAAAGATTTTGAATGGTGTTCAAATGCCAGAGGCTTTTAAAGCACAGAGTATTCTGGAACTGTAAGAAGTTAAAGTTGTTATTTTCCTGTGGAAGGTCAAAAGAAAGCTATTTTTTAGGAAACTGTATTTCCTCGTGAGTTTAATACTGGGAACTGCATAGGAGAGCATTTCAATAGGAACCCTGATATCAACAGTAAGACACAGTCTTAATGGAATAGCCAGACCTGTGGCAGAATTTGCAAATCCTCTGTGGGTGGCATCTAAAGAAGAATTTGGTCAGCAAGATCTCACTGAGGGATGCCGTTCCATTCCACAGTTTGTTACAGATTAAGGTTTGTGACTAAGACCATCCTATTAAACCTTCATGGACTCTGCAGAAAATATGAGGCCAGAAAAGGAATAATTCCCAACTCTTACAATTTGGTTACTGGACAGTATTCTGGCTTAGCTGAGGACATGCCTTCTGAAGCAGACCTGGTAGTTATTCCAGATTTACTGTGCAGTTCACTCTACTTACATGAGTAATATTACCTTTCTTTTATTTTTTTTCCCTTAAAAAAATTCCTTCTCATCCTTCTTTCCTCCTTTCTCTTTCTTTTTTCTTAACTTTTGTAATCTAAAGTGCCTTGATCTTGTTTGCATAGTGGTGAGGAGGAGAGTGTTTACGGAGGTCATCCTGGGAACCTTGACCGTCCTGCCTTATGGATAAGTCCTTCCCCCGCTGAGGAAGTGGGAAATCACAGGCAGAATTGCACAGACACAGTTTTTTCCAGGTCCCACCTGAGTGAGCCCCAAGTATGTATTATTACCTGAGATTTCCAGGTTGGTTTAGCAGGGACCTAGGTTTCTTAGTCCAGATTTTTCAATGGCTTTGAGTTCATGAGGCAGCTGTTGCCTGATCTCAAGATGTGCTTAGATGGGCTACACCTGAACCCCCCGGGGTTATTAAACATACAGCTGCTGGCCATGCTCAGTCTTTCTGGAGATGGGGAACAGGCACCTGCATCACTGACCAGTTCCCTAGCTAATCTTATGGATGCTAACGTCTGAGGCTCATTGCCAGAAGGAAAAGGATTCCAGGACAAGGATGACAAAGGGGTGTTCAAAGTTTGGCTGAGGTATCTAGCCATATTGTTATGTATTAACTTGAAAATCTGGAGGTTTCATATTAAAGTTTTCTTTAAAAAAGAAACAGCCTCAGTACATAAAAGGAAAGATTATCATATATGTGCCCAATTACAAGAATTTTGCAGAAATCTAAAGACAATGTCTTTAGGTGATCCTTATAATTATTTTGAGGCTCTTGACAGTTTTGATTTTAAGATGATTAATAATGGAGAAATCATCAATTAATAGGAAAAAATTAATTTCTTTATATACAATCTTCACATTTGCCATATATCTTTCAAAAAGTTCCTATAACTTTATCATCCATACCATCTAGTCCTTATAATTTCTCAGTATTAAGAATAATTTATACTGCCCCACTGACATGGCTCAGTGGTTAAACGTTGACCTAAGAACAAGGAGGTCACAGTTTGATTCCCAGTCAGGGCACATGCCCAGGTTGTGGCTGATCTCCAGTGAGGGGCTTGCAGGAGGCAATGGCTCAATGATTCTCTTTCATCATTGATGTTTCTCTCTCTTTCTCCCTCCCTCTCCCTTTCTCTCTGAAATCAATAAAATTATTATTTTTTTTTTAAAAAAGAATACTCATTAGTATAAATTTTGCAATAAATATAGTGTTATCATTATATTTTTATACAATAAGTATAGTATTATTATAATATTCTATTATTGTAATGTTATGAAAAAATACATAAAAAAATCTCTTTTCCTCAAATTAGATGAGCTGGTGTTTTTAGCCAGTATTCTTGACTTAAAATACCTCCTTGGTTCATAACTCTGTCCTCACAATTTCACCAAAGCAAATACTATGCTAAAAACTGTCAACTTGAATAACTATTTAGTAACTGGAGTATACTCCCATTTATATTAGGAAGTGATTTAGGAGATTTTTTTTTTTTTTACTTCTGCATATATCATACTAATATGACCAACAGTACATGATGAGTAAAGGATCTTATTATAACTAGATAGAAATTTTATTAAGGATGAGGATGCAGCATTAGAATTGTTATGGCAAGTAGTAGGTAGAACACAAAATAAGCCTCCTTCTGTCTGATTCTAGGAGGAAACGTTATTTGCAGAAATGATCAAAGATATGGTGGCTTCCCAGAAAATGTAGTCAGGAGGCTGGGCCTTACTTCCGGAAAAGAATGGGTGTTAAAGTTAAGTGAGTGTAAATATGCCTGTCCAGGCAAGGGGGAGGGGAGGGGGGTGGAGAGACACTTCGGGAAAGACTTGGTTCCTTAGGTCAGAAACCACCGGCTCTGCTTCAGAACCCGACTTGGTCACCCAACTCTTCCCAGCTTCAGTTTCCTTTTCTGCAAAATGGAGATATGACTTACATCATGGAAGAGCTGTTATGAAAATGTTTTGGCTTTATAGAATGTGTGCATAACACTTGAAACCTATAAAGATATAAACTTTAGAAGCTTCAGGGAGATTTCCTTTGCCCTGTGAGTGGCTAAATTTGGTTTGTTGAGGTGGAGTCTGGTTCCTTTTCCTTTTTGAATAATTTTCCCTCATTTCAACCATCTCCATCCCTCCCAGGAAGGCACCAAAAGATTCTCTCGCCTCAGATAACCACTGTCATGAAACACTGGAAGATCAGTGGACAGGGCAATGCTTGATACAAAAGAATGGTGGCAGCTGATTGATGTTTCTCATCAATGTTTCTAACTCTCTATCCCTCTCCCTTCCTCCCTGTAAAAAAATCAATAAAATATATATTTTTTAAAAAGAATATCAGAATCTTTTTTTTATTTTTATTAAATATATTTTATTGATTTTTAACAGAGAGAAAGGGAGAGAGATAGAGAGTTAGAAACGTCGATGAGAGAGAAACATCGACCAGCTGCCTCTTGCACACCCCCTACCGGGGATGTGCCCACAACCAAGGTACATGCCCCTGACCGGAATCGAACCTGGGACCTTTCAGTCCGCAGACCGACGCTCTACCACTGAGCCAAACCGGCTTCGGCAGAATCTTGATTTTTCAAATTAACTATTAATAGCTGGGCTGGATTAGCTAGGCTAAGGAAGGGTCTGAAGTTTCTGAGCAAAGATGAGGAAAAGGGGAAGGCTGGGCAGCAGAGCTGGAATTCGTTTGGTCAAATAGAGCAGTAGCTCTCAGACAAGAATGTATCAGAATTCCCTGAAGGGCTTGTTAAAACACAGATTGCTGGGCCCCACCCCCAAAGCGTAAGATTCAATAGGTCTGGGGTGAGGCCCAAGACATTGCATTTCTAACAGGTGACGCTGATGTTGGTCAGGGGGCCAGACTTTGAGAACCATTGCTGTAAAGGGCGCTCACAAAGATACAGCCAACCTTATGGTCCTCAACATAGTTTCAATTGTCCGACACAGGTCGACGCCATGTTGAAGGGCAAAAAAATCTTTCTCAGTTGCCTCAGTATGTTCCACAGTCTGACAGAGGAAACTCACAAAAAGGGAGGGAGATATACTCTCCCCATTTTACCCAAGAGCAAAAGTCATTTTTTATTCACAGCTGCAGTCACCTTGGATAGCAGAAGGCTGTCAGAGTCTTCCTGAAGCCACCTCATCAAGACACATAAATGCTGCTAACTCCCTCCCATGGTCAGCACATCTGAAAACAAATAGCCCCATTGTATGGCCCTCAATGAAAATATAGCACATGGCCGCTAAGTGGCCAAGGAGCCCAGGACAAATAACTTTGATAAATCACAAATCAGAATAGAGAAACGATGTGCTCTTAATCAATAGCAACTAGCAATGTTTGCTGAGTTTAATTAAACCCAGATAGATTAGGAAGTGGGTACAAGAGCTCAAAAAAGGCTGAGAACACAGTTTTATTTAAAAACCCAATGAGCCGAAACCGGTTTGGCTCAGTGGATAGAGCGTCGGCTTGGGGACTGAAGAGTCCCGGGTTTGATTCCGGTCAAGGGCATGTACCTTGGTTGCGGGCACATCCCCAGTAGGGGGTGTGCAGGAGGCAGCTGATCAATGACTCTCTCATCGATGTTTCTAACTTGCTATCTCTCTCCCTTCCTCTCTGTACAAAATCAATAAAATATGTTTTAAAAATAAAAAATAAAAACCCAATGAAAAGACTTGAAAACAAAAGTAATGTTGAAAGGAGACCTCAAGTGACTCTTACGATGTTCAAGCTCATTCCCATATCTCAACAGAAGAACTTACATTACTCAGAAAGCTGATAGTATAGTAGGTTAAAATGTATGTGTGTGCATGTGTGTACATGATTTTGGTCATAAGATTATGGCAACCATAGCACCATTTGGAAAAAGAAAAGAGAATAGGAAGAAAATCAAACACACACACTTATCCTGCCTCTCTAACATAACTGTGAATAATATTTCCTTCTAGTGGTTTCCTTTCTATAGATTTTTAATAGTGTGCTTAGATTTAAATATAATTTTTTAAGTTTATATAATCATACTGACTAAGAATATGATCCTTGAAGTCAGATAGCTTGGATTCAAATCCTGGCTCCAGACCCTTTGAGTTTGACCTTTGTCCAATGGGGAAGATAAACTTGGTCCATCGTGTTGCTGTGAGGATTCAGTGAAATAGTGCACATCAGTTGCTCAGCACGGGGCCAAAGCAATGTAAGCACCCAATGCATACTAGCATGGTTTTCTGTTCTCACTAAAACACTATGTGAATCTTCCACAATCCTAATCATTGGGAAGATTTTCCTCAACATCTAGAGGCACACCTATTTTTATTTCATGAGTTTGGTAAAATTTCATGCCACAAATTCTTCTGTGGTTCAGACACTGCTTTCAAGATTTTGGACAAGCTTGTTGAGAACTTTAATGACCTTCCTTTTCCTCAGAGATTGAACTCATCAGAGAGGAGTCCAAGCCAAAACATATGGATGATCATTTGTTTTGAAAGGTTGGTTTATTTGCTCTTTAGCTAGGTTGTGTGGTTTTGCTCCAAGACCACAGGTTCTAACTGCACCATTGTATGCACCACGTGCAGCCATCTACATGGCGTGGGAGATGGTGAGAAACCATAGGTAGAGAGGTGGAAATCCCTCACCCATACTAGAAAAACAGCTTTGAGCTCAAGCCTGGCCAAATTTATATTTGCAACTTGAACCTCTCATTGCTGCTCCAGATCTGTTTACCCAGCTGCCAACTTGACCTCCCCTTGGAGTGCTCATTGGGCCCACAAACTCAGTATGTCTATCCAACCTTCAATGTCATAAAGTTCTTTCTGCCTGGTATTACTAGAGCTCTCCATCTTTATTTTGGTAGTTTTTGCGTAACTTTTTTTTTTTTTATAACCACTTTGTAAACAGTTTATTTAGGCATTTACCCAAGAGAAATGAGAGAATATGTCCACATAAAGATTTGCATAGGACTGTTTTATAGCAGCTTTATTTGTAATAGCCAAAAACATGGATAATATGTTATTAAGTAAGGTATGTCTCCTGTAAACTTCAAAGTTTTTTAATGTAATTTGGTGATTTTTTTCCTTATTGGAGAATTTATGTGTTTATATTTAATAATAGGGGCCTAGTGCACTTTAATATAATCGCTGGTATATTTCAATTTAAATGTATAATCTTACAATTTTTTTCAACCTGTCTGTTTCTATAGAGATTACAACAATACATAATCAACTTATTAGAGTTGTAATATTAATTGGTACTTTTACCATTTCCAAAATAGTGCAAGAACATTAGAATACTGAACTTCGTTTATCTCCTCTCACCTTTTGTGTTGTTGACATGTATTTTAATGTCATGTATATTTTAAACTCTACATTATTATCATTACTACTACTTTGTATAGTCACTATCACTGAGATTTATTTATGTATTTACCCTGTTGGCATATTTTATTGTTTTCAGCATTCTGTGCTTCCTTCTGGGATCATTTTCTTCTGCCTGAAAAACTCTTTACTATTTCTTTTAGTATGGCTCTGATGGTAATAAAGTCTCTCGCCTTTTGTTTATCTGATGAAGCATTTATCCTTTACTAATGAAGGGTATTTTCACTGGGTAGAAAATTCTAGATTGGTAGTTTTCTTTCAACAGTTTAAAGATGCCATTGCATTGGCTTTTGGATTTCACCTTTTTAAATGTGAAACCACTTGTTAGTCTTATTATTACACTTTGAAGTAATATACCTTTAATATGTCTTTGAAGATCATGTGTCTTTCCTGCAGATTTTTTTCAGGAACATTTAAATTTTCTCTTTCCGTTTTACTGTGATGTATCTAGGTTGATTTTCTGTACTGATTTTGATGGGGATTTGTGAATGAGCTTTATTAATCTAATCTTTGGTATGTTTTGTCAACAACATTTCTTTAAGTATTCCTTCTGTTTCTGTTTTGTCTCTCCTCCTTTGGGACTTCAGTTTACATATGTCAGTGCTGTTTCTTTATTCTCAACACATTTTTCTGAAGAAACCTTTTTTTTCTTTAAACAGTTACAAACAAAAAGCACTTGATATTTACAGATGTTCTTTTAGGGGATTATGCTGCCACATCAGTGGATGATGATGATGTGAGAAACTAAGTTGTATCATGATAAATAAGGGCTGGGAAGAGTGGTGCCTTACAGAGGCAGGAAGACATTGAGCAATCCTTCTCTAGGTTTGCTGTGGGAATCCTCTAACACCTACATCATCTGATAAATGCTCTTCTGTATTCAGAGGAATTTTCCAAGTGAAAAAGTTTGGGATTCCTCCCATATGATGAAGAAATGTAAATTCTCCAGCTTGTTTATACAGAGCATGTGTCTCTTCATAATCATGTCTCCCCCTGTCAAATCATCTGTAGAGAATTTGTTCATGTATGCCATCTCTCTTTATGAGAAGAGATGGAAAACGTGAGACTCTCTCAACCTGAAATATCTATTATGAAGCCACAGGTGGACAAACTTCTGAGGAATTCATTCAAGATTTCATTGCTTTCCTTGTTGGAGCAGCTCAGTTGGTTGGAGTGTTTTCCCATGCACGGAAAGGCTGAAGGTTGGATTTCCAATCAGGGCATGTACCTGGATTTCAGGTTCAGTGCCCGGTTGGGGCACTGAAGGCAACTGATGGATGTTTCTCTCACATCAGTGTTTCTCTCACATCACTGTTTCTCTCTCTTTCTCTCTCTCTCTCTTTCTCTTTGCATGTCTTCTGGTGAGGATTTAAAAGAGAAACTTCATTGCTCAAAATATGTATGCATGTATGTATATGTGAGGATATATATATATATATGAATATATATATGAATAGATACAATGTGCATCATATATTATATATAATACACATACAAAATTTGCTATAGAAATTCATTTCATAGACTTTTAAATTTAAAGGTGTACTTTACTACAAGTATCTGAGGATACACCTCAGACAAAGCCTTAGATCATTTCTGTGTAGTCAATTCCAGGAACTACTCGCTTGTGTTTCTGGACCTTATACACGGTATACACTGTGATCCAACCCAGTGCTATTTACATCATTCCAAGCTACATACAACAAATTTTAAAATCACTATTATTTTTTTCTACTGCACTGACCTAACTATAATTCAGGAAGTGTGGGGGTAATATTCTTTCACTGCTTACTTGGTCTGAATCATTTCTAGTCCTGAACAACGGCTATTTTGTAAGGTTCAATTATACCATGTGTTCGTGGCTATATATGCCACCCACAAATCCGTAATTATTATTTATTATTAGCTATGTACTTTATAATTTGTATTTGCTGAGAGTATTACAGTCAGGTATTTGTTACTAAGAGTAAAGTATACATTTGCTTTTCTTTATTCTACCCCTTTTACTCCTTTCACTGTTGTTTCATACATGTCAGATTCAGGAAAACCCTAAACTTTTTTAAGTGCTTATAGACAGGGTTTTCCTCTTCAATCAGCCTTATACTCCTCCAGCCACCTTGGCTGCTGACCACACCAGCATAGTGAGAGAATATTCTCTCAGGGATGAGAGCCAGAGCGAAGCCTTCCGGTGCCCGGTTCCCTAGCACAGCTGCTGGTGTGGATCATGCTGCCGATTGTTCCGCCTGGAGATCCTTGAGCATCTGTGCCCGTTAGAGCTGGAAGGGTGCCCACTCAGGAGGTCAAGTAGCCCAGTCACATGTGATGAAACTAAGACCCAGCCTGGTGACCTAATGTACTCAACTAGCTGGCAACTGTCAGCGCTCGGGACGAATTCTCCTTTTTCTTTGCTCTTCTACCTATCTCTGTTGTAAAGAATTGGGGCAGCCAGGTGGTTAAAATACGTAAGGTAGGAGTATGGAAACCTAATGTCTAGACGATATGAGATATTTTTGTTTTGTTTTGTTTTATTTTAATGCTTGAAATGCACTGTCTTCTTTTCCATCAGGTCGGCTCTTCCTCATTTTTTTCTTCAAAATATGGTTCAAAAGCCTTCTTATCCCAGAAGCCTACTAATAATTCCTGGGCTGAATTAGCACTTCCTCCTCATTACTTATAAGGCACTGCACCTTTCTTATAATGCTTATTATATTGTATTATAACTATGTATTCCATTGACCATCTGTCTTCCTCCTTCCCACCCACTGGACTGAGTTTCTAGGAACAGCAATAGTATCTTCTTTTTCTTTTTTTCTTTTTTTATAAATATACTTTTATTGATTTTTTACAGAGAGGAAGAGAGGGAGAGTTAGAAACACTGATGAGAGAGAAACATCTATCAGCTGCCTCCTGCACACCCCCTACTGGGGATATATGCCCGCAACCCAGGTACATGCCCTTGACCGGCATCGAACCTGAAACCCCCCAGTCCACAGGCCGACGCTCTATCCACTGAGCCACACCGGTTTCAGCAATAGTATCTTCTTGAACTTTAATTCCTAGCACTTGGCAAAGAGCCTGGCGTTCTGTGTGCCCTCCATGTTTTGTGGATAAATGAATGAACCAACCACACTTGCATAGTCTTGCACTATCAGTGAATGTTATACTTTATTGGACATATAAGTCACCTGGAGTTTCCAGACCACACCACAAAGATGCTGATGCAGGACTGGGGTAAGGTTGAGGAATCTGCATTTTTATTAAGAAGCTGATGACTTTGGTGCAAAGGGTCTGTAAGCCATGCTTGACAAGCTCTGCTCTTTCATGAGTTCCGCCGGTACTTACATGTCCCGGTTACCTGTCCTCTAAATAAACCCATAGAGCTTCACTATCCATCCCCTTCCACCATTTGGACTCCCGAAGAGAGGTACAGTAAACCCTCAATTTTGTGAACGTTGATTTAACAAACTTCAGATTTAGCAGACAAAATTTCCAGTCCATATTTCATATGTGAACAATAATACCCTGTTAATTTTAAAAGGCTGTTAACCAAGATTTGCTTATAATTAAATTAACAGGTTTTTTGTTTTGTTTTTTATTCACTGTTACTTTTTTAAAAATATCTTTTATTGATTTTTTACAGAGAGAAAGGGAGAAGGATAGAGAGCTAAAAACATTGATGAGAGAGAAAAATCGATCAGCTGCCTCCTGCACACCCCCTATAAGGGATGTGCCCGCAACCAAGGTACATGCCCTTGACCAGAATCAATCCTGGGACCTTTCGGTCCACAGACCAACACTCTATCCACTGAGCCAAACGGGTTTTGGCTGTCATTTTTTTTTTAACAAATGCATTTGGAAAACCTACTTTATTATATAATGGATTTTCAGCTTTAACAGTCATCCCCTCACCTGAATTAATCCATTATATCGAAGTTTTACTGTGTCACGATTTTAAACAAACTCCAAGGCATCTTCCCAATTAAATTTGTAGAAATAAAGATAATATGTATACAGCATTTTGAGTAATTAGAAGAAGAGTATCTTAGTTCATCAGAGAAATTACACACACACACACACACACACACACATATATATATTAGAGAAATATGCTAATTAACCGGGATGCTCTAACTGGTTGACCCGATAGGAGGAGGTTGTGCGCGCAGTGTGTGTGTGGGGGGCACGACAGGGGCCTTCGTGCCATGAGCTGGGGGAAGGCCTGATCAGCAGTGGCTGTGGCTGCTTCAAGGGCTGGAGAGGGAGGCAGGGCTGGGCCAGATCGCCAGCAACCACAGCAATGCAAGGGAGGGCAGCGCCACACGATTTTGAATTGCACTCTAGGCTCCTAGTCATAATATAATATAGTACAGTATCACAAAATTACATTAGATATGTTGGATTCGGTTTGAGACTTAAATGCAAAGGAACCCACATGCAATGCCTGCGTGGACTAAGCCTGCATGAGCTCTTGCCCTGGCTGGGTTTTCTTATTTGTGTGAGCAGCCTTTCCCCTTCACTGGGGCTGGCCTAGAGAAGAGGGTGGCTTTAGAGACTGGGGTGCTAGGTGCTCTTTTGAGAATGAAGCTCCATATTAGTAAGTTTAATGGCTGATGTTTACATAATTTTTTAAAATCTCAACTAGTACATGTGTGCCTGCACCTAACTATATGTATGCATTTTTTAAAATCATGAACTTAAGCAACTTTGTAGGAAAAAGAACTGAACGGGATAGTTATTAAACTGCCTTTATATAACTATCCAAAAGGATTTCTCATCCTTATGGAATGCTTACACATATATTGAAAAGTATATGTATTGAGTTCCACATATCACTTTTTACTTGTAATTTATTTTTGTATACACATGTCCATGGGTCAACCTAATTCATATATTTTGTTGTTTTAAATGGTAAAATCATATTTCATCTATTTTATGCTATTATTTACTTAGTGTTCTGCCAAGGGTTGGACGTTTTGGTTATTTTCAAAGATTTGTTGTCATATACAGTTCTTATGCTCATTTCTGCTCAAATTATGTTTTTGTTTGTATGAATTCCATTGTGCACATTCTCCAAAGTGAAAGAATTAGATGAAAGAGCAATGACAGTTTTATAGTTCTCATTGCATATTATAGTATTGCTTTCTGGAGACACTGAACCAATATACAACCCACAGGGGTGTGGGCCCTGCTGGTTTTCCCACAACTTGACCAATATGTAATTTCATCATCCCAGCCTATTTTTGCTAGTTTAATATGAGCATAGGGGCCTCTCCAGAGACATTTTATTGTGAAGTTCTTTAAGCGATGTGAGGCAGGTCTTTTCCATGTGGGATAATTAACTGTTTTCATTTAAGGACAAACGACTCACCTCCTATTGACAGTTTTGAAGGGACCAGCGTAACTACCTTTTGTAGAATTGAGTCTGTAAGAAATGGGAAATAGGGTCCTTAGGCCAGGCTCCATCTGTTAGGGAAGAGCGGTTGTATAGATCTGAATTAGAAAACGTAGGTGCAGGGCTGCAGCAGGAATCCCAGCTCACTCTTTTAAAGAAAATTGGCGAGCAGGAACATTATAATTTCATGATGAAAAAAGTACTGGGACTTTGGCATAGGATGACAGATTTTACTTCAAAATGAATGCAAAAACATACCCCTCCTGCCATTCTATGATGTTCTCCCACAAGGCCACTGCCTTTCCTGAACATTTTCAGATGTCCCCATTTCAAGGAGACACTTTGGTCTATGACAGGAAGACCTTTAGAATGGCCAGGACAGTCACATGGGCTGTTTGAGA
The DNA here is from genome assembly GCF_014108245.1 of Pipistrellus kuhlii. Lineage (NCBI taxonomy): Eukaryota > Metazoa > Chordata > Mammalia > Chiroptera > Vespertilionidae > Pipistrellus > Pipistrellus kuhlii. Next base: position 31,705,172 of record NW_023425427.1, read on the forward strand.
GGTCTTGGGGGCAGGACCTGGGGACAAGTCGAAGGAACAGGCAGTCTCATCTTTGGAAAGTCAACTCGGAGAGAAAATAGTGCCTTTGCTTGTTGTCGTCTCAGCATTTTGTGATGATGGCCATCTTCTATGTCAGCAAATAAATGCTTGCCATGCTGGTTTGGGTTCCTGTGGTGCCAAACACAGGGTACAATGTTATTTATGGAAGATGGACCTTTTGTTCTAGACAGTGGTCCAATCTGTCTTTTTAGAAATTGGTGACTGTCCAACTTGTAATGAAAATCAACCTCTGAGTTTGGCTCAGTAGATAGAGCTTCAGCCTGTGGACAGAAAAGTTCCAGGTTCAATTCTGGTCAAGGGTATGTACCTTGGTTGCGAGCACATCCCCAGTAGGAGGTGTGCAGGAGTCAGCTGATCGATGTTTCTATCTCATCAATGTTTCTTCTTTTTTTTTTTTTTTAATATATTTTATTGATTTTGTACAGAGAGGAAGGGAGAGGGATAGAGAGTTAGAAATATCGATGAGAGAGAGTCATCGATCAGCTGCCTCTTGCACACCCCCTACTGGGGATGTGCCCGCAACCAAGGTACATGCCCTTGACCGGAATCGAACCCGGGACTCTTCAGTTCCCAAGCCGACGCTCTATCCATTGAGCCAAACCGGTCCTGGCTGTTTCTAACTCTCTATCCCTCTCCCTTCCTCTCTATAAAAAATCAATAAAATATATTTTTTAAAAAGAAAGAAATCAACCTCTGGAGCACTTGGGATCAAAATCTGTACTTTCCCTCCATTCCTGGCTGTCATGCTAAATTGGGCATTTCTTGCTTTCACTCTTGTCTCCATAGAATGCTTACACACACAGCCACATTTATGTCTATATCTTTATCAGTCTGTGCTTACCTATCTGCTTTATTTGGAAATAATTCACACACCACACAATTCAGCTATTTAACATCTATAATTCAATGGATTTTATTATATTCACAGAGTTGGCATCCATAACCACAGTCAATTTTAGAACATTTTATATCCGCTCTCCCAAGAAATCTCATTTCCATTAGAAGTCACTCTTTATTTGCCTCCATCCCTCCCAGGTAACTAGGGCTTTTTCTGGATATTTTATATAAAGAATCATGTAATATGTGATCGTTTGGTGTAGCTTCTTTCACTTAGCATAATTTTTTAGGATTCATCCATATATACCAGGTTCCCCGACCCCTTTTATTCCTGAATAATATTTTATTGTTTGATATACCACATTTTGTTTGTCCATTCATAAAATGATGGGTTGTTTCCACTTTTGGCTAAGATGAATGAGTAATAAAACGTGTATATGTTTTCCTGTGGAAGATGATGGGTTGTTTCCACTTTTGGAAGAATGTTTTCAAATTTCTTGGATATATACCTAGGAGTGCTGAGATGTAGGAGAACTCTTTTTAACTTTTTGAGCAACTGCCCCTCTAGTTTCCAAAGCAGATTCCACATTTTACAGCCTCACCCACAATATATGATGAGGGCTTCAGTGTCTCTACAACCTCACCAACAATTATTCTTGCCCGTCCTTTTTGTCATAGCCATCCCAGTGGTTGTGAGGTGGCATCTCCTTGTGGTTTTGACTTGCACGTCCCTGATAGCTAGTAGAATATTTAGTTCCTTATCTTAGTATTCTTACACTTTCATCAGAATTACCAGAACGTGTTTCCTGCTTCTCTGGATGAACCACATTGCCAAGGTTGGGAGCCACAGAGACCTCGTCAGAAACCTCACTAATAATGTCAGAAACCTGTGTTATGCCCTACCACATATTATAGTGAAAAAAACACATAATAAGCTTTATTCATGATATTTTTTTAAATGATACCATTTTAAATGTACATATTCCTATTTGAAACACAGCACTTTCAAATACATGATCTCATCGATCCTCAGTCATCTGTTAGTTTCTAGTTATCATCTGCGGTGGCCTCGTGGTTTAAGTACATGTCTGTGAATGAGCCTCAGAATCCAGCCACCACCAACTGATTTCCTGAGAGCTTCCAACAAATGAGGAACAAATGCCCAAATGTCAACCTGCCCCTATGCCAGCATTTCACTGCGCAGCAGACTCATGCCAGCAGGTTGAGTGGACGATAGAGCACAACTCTCATCTTCTCCCTCCGGGCACCAGGAATGCGGACTGAGGGCTCAGCAATGTCAGGATGGGTGACTGGGCGAATCTTCCACGAGGAGCAGCGTGGAAAATAGGCAGTCCTTGGAATTTCAGATACCACCTCAGGTGCCTCAGGAGGTAGAAATGTTTGTATCACAGTTCTCTAGCATTTTCTGCTACAGCAGAAGGCGACCAGACTGGTTTAACTGCTGTAAAGGAGAATGACTGGATCCAAAGGACAGCTGGGGGTTTAAAGGACTCTAGCCAGAGACAGATGTCCTCATATAATATGTGATCCTTTGGTTTGGCTTCTATCACTTAGCATACTTTTTTCAGGGTTCATCCATGTTGTTGTATATATCAGGTTCCCCCCCCCCCTTTTATTGCTGGATAAATACCTCATTGTTTGATATACCACATTTTGTCCATTCATAAGAGGGAGCCGGATACCTCTGAATGGACTGGGAAGGAGCCGCTTGCCCTGGACCCTTTCCTAGGGCTTCAAGCTCATCTTCCTCCTCTTGCTGTCATCCTTCCAGTCCTGGGAAGAGGCCACGATGGTGGGCGTCCTGGCCTCTGTGAACTTCTCCAGGGCGTATATTGTCACACAAAAGTCCTCCCCCGGGCCACTGCAGACATTGTAGTGCGTTCTGCCGGTTGCCCTGCCAGTGCAGAAATTTTATAGCATGACGTCAAAGATCGTATCTATAACTGATGATTTTTTAAAAAAATAATCGCTTCATTTAGATTTTTATCTTTTTAACCCAAGGTATTCTTCGGCGGAAATAAGGAAACAGTTTACGCTCCCACCAAACCTTGGCCAGTACCATCGGCAGAGCATAAGTACCTCCTCCGGCTTCCCCTCTCTTCAGCTAGTAAGTATGAGCTACAGCTTGGCTGAGAGAATGGTCGCGTGAGAATGCTTCCTGCCTCTCCTCTCCTTAGGTCTCCCGATGGCCGCCTTCCACTTCCAACCACCAGTGCCTAGCCCTGGACCTAATTGTTAACATGTGACAATTTTCTCTCTTCCTCCCTCAAATAGGGCTTAGGGTGCAAACTGGGCCTCCAAGTGCTGTGGCTCTGACGCCCCTGGACTCAGTGGACTTCCAGGCTATGTGATTTCACCCACATTATGATGCATATTTTAGGGAGGTAGAGGATTAGCCTTGGACGCTTGCTACCATTTGTAACAGGCTTTTGTGGGGGGGGAATGTATTCCCAAACCTGAAAAGCCAAGTTACAAACCTTAGTTTTTAAAAATCATTTTCTTGGAAGTGTAATTTACATACAATAGAATTCACTCATTTTTAATGTACAGTTTGATTAATTTGGCCAATTTGTAGTTATTTAACCTCTATTCAGTCAAGAGTCCGCAACCTAAAACATCCCATCATGGTTCCTTTTCGGTCTGTCTCTTCTCCCAGACCTCAGTCCTAGCCCTAGCCAGTGGTCGGCAAACTCATTAGTCAACAGAGCCAGTTTGCCGACCACTGCCCTAGGCTATCACTGATCTACTTCCATCTTGTTGCCTTATCTATTGTAGAACTTCATATAATTGGAATCAGTTCAAGCCCCCAATTTAAACACACCCTCTCCCTTTGTGTGGTGCCTGGCATGAAATCTCAGGCGGAACACTTTGAAAAAATATACAGTGAGTGGCCAGATTATTAAGATCTCTGAACGTGCCAAAACTGGTTTGGCTCAGTGGATAGAGCGTTGGCCTGGGGACTGAAAGATCCCAGGTTTGATTCTGGTCAAGGGCATGTACCTTGGTTGCAGGCACATCCCCACTGTGGGGTGTGCAAGAGGCAGCTGATCGATGATTCTCTCTCATCGATGTTTCTAACTCTCTATCCCTCTCTCTTCCTCTCTGTAAAAAAATCAATAAAATATATATATATATTTTAAAAAGATCTCTGAATGCATAATAATCTGGCCACTCAATATATATTATATACATTAGAGGCCCAGTGCATGAATTTGTGCGTGAGTGGGGTCTGGTCAGCCTGGCCAGGGTAGAAGGGACATGGTCGGTTGGCTGGCCTGCCTACTGGTCGAACTCCTGGTCAAGGGAACAATTTGCATATTAGTCTTTTATTATATAGGACATACACTGAGTGGCCAGATTATTATGCATTCAGAGATCATAATAATCTGGCCACTCAGTGTGTGATTGTCTAACCACTATGCTAAACACCTGAAACCAATGCAACATCATATTGAAAGTTAACTGTAATTGGCAGGGGGGGGGGGGGGAACGACAAAACACCTAACAAATATAAATTTTTTAAAAACCAAACATTCCCCCTTCTAAGTTGAAGGTTGCCTGCATGTTTAACACCAATTGTTGAGCATGCCTATGTGGGCTCTATTATTTGAGGACTAAATGCCAGACGTGTGCTCAGTAGGGTGCATCTGACTTAGGGGAGATGGTTTGCCAAACCAGAAGGAGCCTTCACTTCCTCTGTGAGAGCGGCAGCGTCCCCTGGCCTCACTTCCTCAGGCGCCGCGCAGTGCACTTTTCTGCTTGTTCTGGCGGTTGGCCTGCGGAGGTTAGGTTTATTTTCTGTTGCTCACTTATTACTTCAAAACCACTTCTGCTCTTAGAAATTTTGTAACCTTCCACTCCGCTTCCTGTGGCTGCCATCTTGTCTCCTGTAACAATTTACACGCGACTCCACCGTGTGTCTTTCAAGGTATGTTTACCGGAGTGGCTGGTGGATATTTCAAAGGGATAACTTGTGTGTGGTGTCACTGGTGAAATAGTACTACTGAAAAATAGGCTGCAAAAGGTCATTTGTGGTGACATTTCTTCCAAAAAACTACTTAGGACTCGGGTGGCTTGCTCGACTGCTGTTTTTTTTTGTTTTATTTTGTTTTTGTACTTTTCCTGTCTGTTTCAAAATCGGGGATGGTAATAAAAGCACATCAGGTGCATAATGTTCATGCTTTCAGATGTATCAGATGAACTGTGAACCAAGACAAGTTAATTTGGTGCTGATGTATATTTTATTGAAAACCCCCCAAAATTATTATGCCATTTATGACTAAAATCTTAGACCAGAATATTAAAAATCCGACTAAAAAGAGACTGGGTACACTTTTCTATCTTAAACAAGGTGGGGAGGTGGAGCTGGGTGCTCTGTTTCTTTGTAAATTAAGACCTCAGCGCTGCTCTGCAGCCAGCTGTGTTGAGAAGGAGTGTGGACATCACTGCAAAGAGGCTTTGAGGAAGTTCAGCTAACAGGCTTTAACCCCTTCTCTGCAGGCCAGCTTTGACTCTCATGCTGCAGCCTCACATTCTTTCAGGAGAAATATTTTCTAAATGTAAAGTCTCAAAGGAAACCATTGCCTCATGGCTGCAGGTTCTTTTTGGTTTTACGGAAGTAGATGTGGATGAATTACTTTGTTAGCTGGGCAGCCGAGTTAACACGTGGCTTAACATCCATTTTCTAAGAGAAGATACCAAAGAAGCAGCATACCTCTTTAACTGTACAAGAATCTTGTGTTCCTCCACTTATTCCTTTTTCCATTTGCAAACAAGTAGCCTTTAAAATACAATATTCTGGGTAACTCCAGTTTGGTTTTCTAATGATCTTTTCCCAGATCTCTGCTCCTGCCTCAGCACAATCTGTTACCCTTGTTCCTCCTTTGAACTGATGGTAAAGCAGGGGGTATGAGGGAACCACGGGCCCCAATTTGATTCCCATTAAAAAAAAAAAAAAAAAAAAAAGCATGGCCTGCTTAGGAAATCACCCTGATGTTTACCTGCTTGTCCCATTGTAATGTCAGAATGAGATGACTGTTCTTCTCCTGGAGTCAGCTTCCCAAATGACGGTTCCTCCAACAGAAATCACCATCCGTGGTGATTCCCCTTTCCCTTCAAGAATGATGTCATTTCACGGGAAGATAATGGGACAGTTCAGCAGGGTTCATTTCTGGGGAGGCAGAGAAGTAGTTTGTCATCTCAGGACTAGCAACCGGAAGTCGCCCTAACAAACTGCTCTAAAGTGAGAAGCTGTAGACTGTCCAGTGTATTATTTTAGACAATTGAAAAATAAGAATGAGTGCATTTTGGCCTTTGTTTCTCTTACCTTTGTTTATATAAATCACCATTTGAACAACTCCACGTGCTAAAACAAATGGTTGTTTACTCTTTTTAAAGTATTTAACTGGATAAAATAATTTAAAACTCAATCAATTATAAGTTTGTTGTTTGGCAAGAGGAAATAACTTGGAGTCACATGGTTCTGGGATGAAGTATAACTGTCATTTAATTGGTATATAATTTGGGCTAAGTCAACCTCTGTGAAGGCTTCAATTTCCTCATTTGCAATATTGGCATAATAATGCTACCCCATTGGGATTAACATAAATGACATAGTAGATGTTGTGTAAATAGTGGCTATTACTGTCTATGTGTTTGGCACTGTGGGGGCAGTAGGAGATTAAAAGAAGAAGATCAATAGGAGATTATTTTGCCTTATGATTTATTTGAGATAATATTATAGGAAATCCATACTGGCTTTGAGTGTGGTAGGTGCTCAGAAGAGAGAAAAATCCATGGCATAATAGGAGATAAAGACTTGATGGGGAAGGTGAGGAGACTTTGAGGAAGGTTCTCAGTCCTGTGTGCATCAGAATCACAGAGATCTTTATTTTTTTAATTTTTTTTTATTTACTTTAAAAATATATATATTTTATTGATTTTTTACAGAGAGGAAGGGAGAGAGATAGAGAGCCAGAAACGTCAATGAGAGAGAAACATTGACCAGCTGCCTCCTGCACACCCCACACCGGGGATGAGCCCGCAACCAATGTACATGCCCTTGATGGGAATCGAACCTGGGACCTTTCATTCCGCAGACCGACGCTCTACCACTGAGCCAAACCGGCTTCGGCCATAGGGACCTTTAGAAACACCTGTGGCCAGGCCCACCATAGAATCTATACTAATAAAAGGATAATATGCTAATTAGATTGGATAGACTGGACATCTTCTGGACCTCCTTCCCGAAGTCCTTCTGAACAAAGCCACGGTGGCAGGGACCAAGGCAGAGGTGGTTAGGGGTGATCAGGCAGGCAGATAGAGTGGTTAGGGGCTATCAGGCTGGCAGGGGAGAGCAGCCGACAGGGAGTAGTTAGGGGCATCAGGCAGGCAAGCAGAAGGTTTAGAGAGGATCAGGCAGGCAGGCAGAGGTGGTTAGGGGTGATCAGGCAGGCAGGCAGTTGAGTGGTTAGCAGCCAGCAGTCCCGGATTGGAGACGGCGCAGGCTGGGCTGAAGGACATCCCCTCACCCCGCCACCCCCCCCTCCCCCCCCACTTTCATCCCCCCTGTAAGAATTTTGTGTACCAGGCCTCTAGTGAGTAAATAAAAATCTCACGGGATGAGCCCAGATACTTAAAGTTCCCTGGGACTTTAACATGTGGTCTAGTTTAAAGAAGTACATAGTAGGAGTGTTCCAAATAGGAGGAAGAACATAAAGAAAGTGAAGTTTCTCTTGTTGTCCTAGTTGTTCTGAGTTTCAGAGAGTGTGGTCAGCAAGAACCACATGCATTCCTATAGATGTATCCGTATATAAAGATAGTTGGTTGAGTCTCGTCCCTTGTGACAAGGGTTTGCTATTCAATTCTCTGTCAGTGCGCATGCCTGGCTTTATCCCTGGTTGGAGCTGGAAGGCAGGAGTCAGTTGGTTGATGTTTCACTCCATCATCACAATTTTTCTCTCTCTCCCTCTCTCTTCTTCTCTCTCTGAGGATCAATGAAAAAAAAAATCTTAAAAAAAAAAAAATGATAGTGGCTTCTGCCATAAATCTGATAAGTCAAGTGAGAGGAAGGGTGTGTTTGATTTCTTTTCCTGTTTAATCAGTTTTTTGTTTTTAAACTCTAATTGTTGATGTTAGCTGTGATAATTGTGTATTCAAGTATTTTCAAAATCAATAAAATATTTTTTAAAAATTTATATTTGAATATGAAGAGGAACCACCATTGGAGTTGGTTTCTTAGGCATGATGATGGAATTGTTCTGGGCCTATCTGACACTCCTGTCAGAGTCCTTTGTGCCCAGGGCCAGAGGGAGGGGCCTTAATGTAGCATCGCTCATTGGCCTTGGCATTCTGGGTTGCCACAGCCATGTGAACGGGTTGGCCAGACACTCTCAGATGTCAACAACTCTATATTTGGTGTATTCATTAAAATGAAATTGTAAAATACTAAAATTATTTTTTTAATTATTCAACGTAGAAAGAGAAGTAAAGTATGCAAGAGAGGAAAGTGTTGGATCTATGCCCTAAGCCTTAAGTATAAAGAAGGATGAGAGACACTATCATCGCATTAATAATCTTCACCTACATTTTTATAGAGGGAAAGTCCTGTTTTTAAAAAATGAGTATAGAACATTTTGAAGTGAAGTGGAATGAATCAGCTGGACCATAATGTCCCTGGGTGAAGAAAAGGATGTAAAAAAGCCACATCCTGGATATGAACCAACCACCACGGTTACTTGACATCTTTGTACACAGGGGTGGGCAAAAGTTGGCTTACAGTTGTTCATATAAAAAAAGACACGCAGGTTATTATTACAGTAGCTTGATTAACTCTGTTTCTAATCCAACTCTACAGCTACGTTTGTCCACCCCTGTTTAACATTTATGTAGGAAGAAAGTCTAATACTTGAGAAAGCATTCATTTTTATTATGTGTTTAAGCTTCTGAAAAAGAAAGCAGCCTTTTTCTTTGACTACTAAGGCTGATCGCTTGATAAATATGGCCCTCTATTATTTTTTCTTGTGCCATTGCTCATGTGTGCTTCATTTTTCAAGTGGTTGGGCTGTTCTTAGGTTTCATTGATTTCACAGAGGGGACGTGATAGAAAATGAGGTTCTCAGTACAGTGTACAGTGTTCATACTAATTCACATGGAAGATAGAATGAAAGAGTGGGGCCCTGCCTGCAGAGCAAGAATTGTATTACTGTCACTGTTTAAAGTAGGGAAATCAAATCCGCCTTGGTAAAAACAGATGGTGGCCTATGATGGCATGTCAGCATCTTCCACTTGGTGGCATCAGGGGAAGATTGTCATTGGTGGAAGCAGGGAAGTGGTTAGTCTAAGACGTTGTACTTTGAAATGACTGAAGCCAGAAGAACCTGTCTCCAGATCTGTTTACTTAAATATGGTAGAGAGCTGAAAGGGTTATCTTAAGCATTCACTCACTCACTCACTCTTCATTCATTTAAGAAATATGTTTTGAGTCTCACTCTGTGGCAGGAGCTGCCCTAGGAGCTGGTGATAGATACAGTGGTGAATATAGAAAAGGGTCTAGCCTCTTGGAACTTACATTCTAGAATGGGAGACATAGACAAAAAAAGTGAATGTAGACTATATCAAGGGGGTTTTAATGATTTGAAGAATGAAAAAGGAAAAGGGAATAGAGAGTGACACAAAAGAGAGCCTATTTGATGGTCTGTGAAGGCTTCTATCTAGAGACACTTGGGAAGGATTCTGAATGAACTTGACAGATATCTGAAGGAAAAGTCTTCTAGTCAGAAGGAACAGCAAGAGCAAAGTCCCCAAGGCAAGATATGTGGAATACTCCAGAAACAGCAAGGAAGCAGAGTGTGAGGTGAACAGAGTAGGCAATAGGAGATGAGATCATAAAGAAAGTAGGGCTGGATCATAGACCTCAGAGACCATGGAAGAACTTTGGTCCTTCCCTTGGTTAAGATGAAGTCACTGTTTGAGACAACATGGAGGGACCTGGAAAGTATTAATGCTAAACTAAGCAAAATAAGCCAGTTAGAGAAAGACAAGTATCACATGATCTCACTTATATGTGGAATCTAATAAAGAAAGTAAATTGATGAACAAAATAGATCTAGAGACAGTGAAACATGCAATAGATTGATGTATTTCAGAGGGAAGGGGCAAGTGGGAAGAGATTAACCAATGAACTTATATGCAAATATTCATAGCCCATGGACATACAATAGTGCAGGGAAGGCTTGGGAAGGGGGTGGTAGGAATCAATTGGGAGGGGGGGGAGGACATCTGTAATACTGTCAACAATAATGATAAATTAAAAATAAAAAATAAAAAAGATGAGGTCGCTGGAAGCATTGAGCACCAGCCGGGCACAATCGTAATTTTTATAAAGATTGCTTATAGGGTTCTTTATATAAGGATCATTCTGGCTGTCATAGGGAGAATAGACTGGCCTGGATGAACTTTTTGCAATAACTCAGGAAAGTAATTGTGGTGCTTTGGGTGGTGGGAGTAGAGAATGTGAGAAATGGTTGGATCGTGGGTAGATCTCAGAAGTAAAGTGGATAGGATTTTCTGACGGATAATACATAAGGTATAAGAAAAGGAGAAAAATCAACATTGGCTCCAAAGCTTTTGCCCTCAACAGCCCGTGGAAATAGAATTGTCACTTGCAGAGAAGAGAAGACTTGGAAGATATGGGAAAGCAGATTGGCAGGGAAATTAAGAGTTTGTTTGAAATGTGTTATGTTTGATAGACCTATTTGATCACCAAGTGGTGATGTTGAGATATAATTGGGAAAAGACAACCTGGATTTCAAGCCAAAGGTTGACGCTGCAGATATAAATTTGTAATATGATAAAGCAAAAAAGGTATTTAGAGCCATGGGAGTGGATGAGATCATCTGGACATGAATGCAGATTGAGAAGAGAAGATGTTTTTAGAACTGAACCTTAGGGCACCACGTATTGGGAGGAGAAACCTAGAAAGAGTGGTGTCTCTAAGGTAGAGTGACTAATCGTCTCAATTTCCTTGGGACAGCATGATTTCCTGGTGCATGGACTTTCAGAACATAGGACAAGTATTTCAAGAAAGAGGGAATGATTAACTGTGTCCAGTAGTGTAGATAAACCAGGACCTTTAAATTTGGCAACATGGAGATCTCAGATGATTTTTGTTGTTGTTGTTGTTGTTAATCCTCACCTGAAGATATTTTTCTGTTGATTTTTAGAGATAGTGGAAGGGGTGGGGAGAGACAGAGAAAGAGAGAAGGTTGGGGACCAAGCCTGCAACCAAGGTACATGCCCTTGACTGGAATCAAACCTGCGACCCTTCAGTCCATGAGCCAACACTCTATCCACTTAGCCAAACAGGCTAGGGCTCAGATGACTTTGACAAGACTTGTCTCTCATGACTAGCCTGATTTGAGAACCACCCTCCATGGAGATAAACATTCATGAAGGTATAATGCCAGTGTACCTGAAGACACGTTTCTCCTTCCAGCCCACACAGAGCACCAGGAAGCCTCCTCAGTGCCAAAGCAAGGGACCCAGGTCCTTTGTGATCACTCCTGTAATTTGGGTCAAGCCATGTTTTTCTTTCTTTTTTCTTTTTTTTCTTTTCTCTTTATTGATTAAGGTATTACATATGTGTCCTTATCCCCTCATTGTCGTTCTCTTCCCCCATCCCCCCGCCCCCCATGCCATCACTCTCCTAGTGTCTGTGTCCATTGGTTAGGCTTATATGCAGGCATACAAGTCCTTTGGTTGATTTCTCTCCCTTGCCCCCTCAACCCCCACCTTCCCTCTGAGGTTTGAGAGTCTGATTGATGCTTCTCTGTCTCTGGATCTATTTTTGTTCATCAGTTTATGTTGTTCATTATATTCCACAAATGAATGAGATCATGTGATATTTGTCTTTCTCTGACTGACGTATTTCGCTTAACATAATGCTCTCCAGTACCATCCATGCTGTTGCAAATGGTAAGAGTTCCTTCTTTTTTAGTGCAGCTTAGTATTCCATTGTGTAAATATACCACAGCTTTTTCATCCACTCATCTGCTGATGGGCACTTAAGCTGTTTCCAAATCTTAGCTATTGTAAATTGTGCTGTTATGAACAAAGGGGTGCATATATCCTTTCTGATTGGTGTTTCTAGTTTCTTGATATATCATTTGTTAATATATTCCCATTAAATGTCAATTCCTGGAAGTGGGGTCACTGGGTCAAATGGGAATTCCATTTTTAGTTTTTTGAGGAAACTTCATACTGTTCTCCACAGTGGCTGTACAAGTCTGCATTCCCACTAGCAGTGCATGAGGGTTCCTTTTTCTCTGCATCCTCACCAGCACTTGTTGTTTGTTGATTTGTTGATGATAGCCATTCTGACAGGTGTAAGATGGTACTGCATTGTTGCTTTGATTAAAAAAAAAAAAAAAAAAGACCCCGGATAGTTGCAACAATCCTGAGAACAAAGAACAAAGTAGGTGGGATCTCAATACCAGATATCAAGCTATATTACAAAGCCACTGTCCTCAAAACTGCCTGGTAGTGGCACAAGAACAGACATATAGGTCAATGGAATAGAATAGAGAACCCAGAAATCAACCCAAACTACTATGCTCAATTAATATTTGACAAAGGAGGCAAGAACATGCAATGGAGTCAAGACAATCTCTTCAATAAATGGTGGTGGGAAAACTGGACAGATACATGCAAAAAAATGAAACTAGATCATCAACCACACCATACACAAAAACTCAAAATGGATAAAGGACTTAAACGTAAGACAGGAAACCATAAAAATATTAGAAGAATCCACAGGCAGCAAAATCTCAGACATATGCCGAAGCAATATCTTCACCAATACAGCTCCTAGAGCAATGGAAACTAAAGAGAAAAAAAAACAAATGGGACTATATCAAAATAAAAATCTGTACAGCAAAAGAAACCATCAACAAAACAACAAGAAAGTCTACTGCATGGGAGGACATATTTGCAAATGTTATCACCCATAAGAGTTTAATCTTTAACATTTACAGGAAAGTCATAAAACTTAACAAAACAAAAAAAAGAAAAAAAAGAAAAGATAAACAACCCAATAAAAAAATGGCCAAAGGACTTAAAAAGATACTTTTCTATAGAGGACATAAGGAAGGCCAAGAGACATATGAAAATATGCTCAAAGTCACAAATTAGCCCCTGTTTTCCAATATTCTTATTTGTGAAATATTGTCCAAATTAGTTATTTTACTCTGCTATCAGTGTGCTGTTTGAATACTACACTTTTCCGAGAACTACATAAATGAATTTTAAACAGATATGGTACTGGTACTGTAGGAAGTTTCATATTCAGAACAAATGGAATCCTACCCCATATTAGGAGAGCTAGCCTTTGATGTACATTAGGGAGCAAGGACAAGCTCAAACTCCTTTAAATAGCTGTGAATAATTTAAACTTTTAAGGTATTTAAAACATTTTTGTGCATATCTAGTATTCTGATGACCAGGCCTCTGAAAAAAAGTAGCTAGAAAGAAAGACTGTGCACGTCTGTACAAGAGAAGTATTGAAAATTGCTTCAGGGCGGTGACTTTGTCCTTTCAGCCTTGGGCAGGACTGCTGTAGGATCCCAGTGAGCATTTGTTGAAGGAATGAAAGTAGGTGTATTAGTCCAGGTTCAGCCAGAGCAGCGGAATCAATAGGGGCTGCATATGTATGTATATTAAAGAATTGATTACGGTTAATTGGCTACACTGGTGGTGATTGGCTAATTCTCCAGGATTGTTAGGAAGGCAAGATCACCAGCAAGCTGAAACTCCATGGCATGAGCTGAACTTTGAGAAGGCCCTCACCCACTTTGAAAAAGTATCCAATGTATTTAGACCACCTAGGATAATCTCCATTTTTATTAACTTAGTGTCAACTGATTAGGGACTGTAATTACTTTGGTAATATTTTTTCCCGGCAGTACAGGTTGTTTGTATCAGTAGAAGGTGTGTGTATGCTACAAATAGCTGCAGCCTCCCTTCAGTCCTCCATCCCTGGCAAGAGGAAACTTTTGTAGCTCACCCTGTCTGGCAGCATACTAGGAAGGGAATTCGGGGAATGTAGTTCAGCCTAGCCAAGTTGACACAGCAGAAAGCCATCACTATAGATAAAGACTGATTTAGGATCATTTGTATTCTTACTTGTCTTCATTTTTAGAGGGTGTTTTGTTTTTATTATGATTATTTGGTGTGTTTTTTTCTTACATCATTTTATCAAATGATAGACACAATATGATCATGCATGGTATAAGATGACTTTGAAATTACTTTGGATTCTAACATTTAAACTAGTCTTGGGGTCCACTGACTTAGGAGGCCACATATAGCTCAATAGCAGGAAAAATAAAATAGTTACCGTGTTTCTCTGTGTATAATTTTTTTTTTTTTCTAACATCGTTGGACTGAAAATCGAGGGGCATCTTATACACAGAAGTCAACCAAGGAGGGAACTGCATGGTGTGTAACTGCCCATACCTTATCAAACAGGCTTCCTTTAATCACCAGCCTTATTGTTACTGATGTCAGCTGATGCCATAATTGGAGGTGGAAGTTGAGAGGGACCAGAGCATTCTGAGCCCATAGAGATGTCAAAAAATAAAAAGATAAATACTGGTAAGTGATTGTCTTACTCTGCAAAATTCAAACTGAATGTAATCAGCTATGCAAAAGAGCATGGAAATAGAGCTGCAGAGAGACAATTTGGGCCTCCTCCCACTGAGTGTGTGATCAGACAGTGGAGAAAACAGGAAGAACAACTCCTTAAGATGCCAAAAAAGGAGAAGGCCTTAGAAAAACCAGCAAAATGTTTAAAATATTGATTTTTTTTGGGGGGGGGGTGTGCCAGAATGATTATTTATTTATTTGTTTATTTATTTTATTGATTATAGTATCACATAATTGTCCTTATCCCCCAATTCCCATCACAAACCCCTCCCCACATATGCCCCCACCTCCCTGTTGCCCATGGCCACTGGCTAGGCCCATATGCATGCACACAAGTCCTTTGGTTGATCTCTCCTCCTTACTCCCATCCTCCCCTACTTTCCCTCTGAGGTTTTGAGAGTCTGATCGCTGCTTCTCTTTCTCTGGGTCTGTTTTTGTTCATCAGTTTATGTTGTTCATTATTTCCTCTAGATGTGTGAGGTCATGTGATCCAAGAAATACCCTTGTAAGAACCGAAACTGAGACAAGCCATAAAATATTGATTTCTTAATTTTGGGTTGGAAAAGTAGAGGGGGAGCATCTTATACACAGAAGTCAAGGGGGTGTCTTATACATTAAAAAAAAAATACGGTAATTTTCATGTTTGGCTTTTAAGCCCCCAAAGAGCCCAAGTCCTTCCTTAGGGATTGACCTTAGAACAACTCCCCAACCCAACCCCAAACTTCAGCCCCCAATAAAAAGCAGTATCGTTGTAACACTGTCCAGTATTTATTTTCTCCCTCTGCTTACCGCTAAACAGGCATACTGTATATATTTGTATGTATATGTTGATTGCTTTACGATAATTGAGATTAAGACCTCAAGTAGTTTAGAAAGAAAAATCTATTTTGGTTCCCAGTAATTATTTGAATTTGCAAGAGGAACAACTTGCGTGGAGGAGGCCTTGCTAACCTTCATCGGGCTCTCCACCCACTTGCCAACAGCAAGACTAGTTTACATCACATTAGAGTGAACAGCTTCCTCCCTTGTTAGTATCAGTATGGAAAGGGTAGAGGAGACTATTAGATATCAGCTTGTGTGCAGTACTGGAACCATAGTCAGTAATCCTATCATTATGGTTTGTGTCTACAGTCTTTTCAGTCGTGAAATCTATTCAGACATCAAGAGGTTATGAATTGATGATGAGTTGTGCTTAGAGCGCTGGGCACATTGCCACACAAGTAGTGCTCAGTGGTGATACTGTGTTTTTTTTTATCATAGCTTTTCCCTTCAAAGATAGTGATTTATACGTGGGAATGTGACACATGGTACCACCTCATGGTTGTTGACTAAAGAGCAATGGAAAGATGCAGGAGAGGATCTTCCTGTACTCTTCTGTGTCCCTGATGCCCAGCCAAGGGGCTTGTGTTCGGTAGATGCTCAGCAGGTAATTGCTGAGTGAGGGACTCAGCCACCCTTTCTCCTTGGTTCTTAGTGATAACAGGAGCTGCTATCAGCCTGGTTTTCATCAGATGTGGCTTTGGATTTCAGGGAGATGACACTGATTTTTTTTTTCCTCTCTCTGATAATTTCACACAAATGCCATTCTCTGTGGAAGCTTCTGCTTACTACGTATTAGTGCAAGAATCACATTGCTTCAAATTGTGCCTCACTATAATTCTAAGTATATATATTTCCAGTGCCTCTGCTTGAGTAATTGATATTCTTCATATTAAATTTACATTTATTACTTCTTTAATTAATTAACTTACTGTTCATTTTAAGCAGGCAATCTCATGGAAACTCAGAATGGACTTGTGGGTAGTAGTAAATGTATATTTTTTGTTCCCACACACACTTACTATTGCTTTGTGTTTTAATTATTTTTGGAAATACACATTTCCTGAAAAGCTCATAAGAGAGAATAAAATGATAGTGGTTAAGAACATGAACCTGCCTAGGTTTGAATTGTAGGTGGGCTACTTCCCAGCTGTGTAACCATGTGCAAATTATTACATCTTTAGCCTTTATTGTCCTCATCTGTAAAGTGGTAATAATAAAAGTGTGTACCTTATAGAGTTCTGGTGAGAAATAAATGGGATAATGTAAATAATGACCTAGCCCTATTTTTTGGCACATATTTAGCACTCAATAATTGTTAGTTCAATAGGTATAAACTTTACACTAATAAGATTGGGTGTGCAAAATGCAGTTTTCTTCACTTCTGCTGGGTTGTGGTGAGAAGTGGAAAAGTTCACTTTCTCTATTGAGGTTGGTCTTACGTAGGTTTGCAGTAGGCTTTTTTTGTTGCGTGCATAGATGATGCCTGTGGTTCCCTCTGGCTGAGGTCAACAATGTTTTTCTGCAAACTCTGTCCCCACCTGGCTCCTGCATAGGCTGAGGTCTGGCTCCCTGCGCCCTGCTGGTCCCTGTCGCTTCATTTTGAGAGGCAGCCTAGAAGGACTACGGTCGTCTCCTTAGCTGATCTCCAATCAGAAGCAAGAGAACCTTCCTTGTCCTCTGTCACACCACAGGAGAGCCATGGGGAACTAGGGAGAGAGTCTTTGCTCTGCTGCGCTATTGAAGGAAATCTGTTGCCTTCTCTGCTGCCCCATCTGCCCCTTCTGGCATCGTGTAAGTCCTCCACCTTGGAGCATCTCAGACAAAAAGGAAGACAAAACGCTGCTCAATTCTCAGCTTTGTCCTCACTCCCCAGCATGTCATTCGTGTCTCCCCCACCACCAGGGACAGCAGGGGTGGGGAGGGACAGGGCAAGACCCATTTACATTTTCTTATCTTGTTTCTTTTTGCCTCTTCAATAATATGCTGTTCCTCCTTTCCGGCTTGGAGCCCATACATCTAGTCTGATGGGCAGTTTCAGGGCGATGAAAACTCGGTTTTATTAGCACTTCCTTTGGATCTGTCCCTGTTTCGTATAAAGGTAGTACAAGTCAAGAATCTGGGGTGTTTTGTTGGTCGACAGAGAGGGGGTCAGAGGTAGAGAACATCCTTGGGCATATGACTCCAAATAGTCTGCCATAAATGAACACCATAGAGCTGCTATTGTATTATTATTATTATTATTATTATTATTATTATTATTATTACACAAATCTGATCTAGGTGATTCTTTTACTCCCTTAAAGCAGTGGTTCCTAACACAGACAAGAATGTATATTTGTTGAATTGCCAACATTTTATTTTATCAACTAAAGAAAATTATTTTTTTTTATTACCATCACTTCTATCGCTTCTTTTATCATCTCCACCATGGAAAGACATAGAAGTGAAAAGCATAAACCCTATCATTTTAAAGCAAGTACAGCAGCTATGTATGTGAAACCTCACCCCATTGCCCTTAGTTTTGCTCATTCAACAGCAGGCAATGAAAAAGTCTTGCCGACCTGCACCAGTCAGCCCAGCAGCGTCTGGAAATCCCTGCTTTGGGAGTGTTTCAGCCCCCTGTGGTTCACTGTGGGCCATGATTACAAATGCAGTGCTTTCAAGAACCAACGTATAGGATAACCCAGGCCAAAGGAAACACCATGCTGAAATAGTCAAAGGAATGTTGTTGAGTTTGCCTGCATTGCTGGAAAATTGCCTCTTTTCTACTTCACTGTATGGCCTCAGAGAGCATTTGCAGGAGAAATCGTAAAAATGCAGCAAAGCCTTATGATCTCATTTTGGATCTCCTCAGGATTTCTCATCAAGGTGCAATTAAGCAGAGAAAAATTCTGCCTTCGGGTATGGTTTTAATTACTCATCGTGTTCTGACTTGACTTTCCGAGCTGCGTTTCTTTTCCGTCTCGCTGCCTCTGTGTTTGACAGCTCCTCTAAGCTGAGAGTATAGCGTTTTCATTGAGTGGGAAAGGGTAGAGGGGGCAAACAACTACCGTCGCCTTAGTGCTTCTATCTGGAAACTGAGAGGGAACCTCCTTTTCCTTTTTCCTGCCCCTGCAGCCTCAGTTTTATGACCCCGTGGAGCCGGTGGACTTTGAAGGACTTCTGATGACACACCTGAACAACCTGGATGTGGAGCTGGCCCGGGAGCTGGGAGACTTCACGGAAGACACCTTGGACGTGGTGTTCACGCCAAAGGAATGCCGGACCTTGCAGCCCTCTTTGCCAGAGGAAGGGTAAATCATTTTCTTACACTGTACATGGGACTGGGACTGTCTTGCCTGTTCTTGGTAAGGGGAAAGGTGCTCTAATTTTGGGCCTCTTTTTAAAAGTAAACAACATTACTCAGCTCTGTTGAGACGTGCAGGATGACTACAATAACCCGAAGACCTACATGTAGACAGGGTTTGAATTGGTTTGACCAGAGGCTTTGAGAAGCCGTGTGGGAGCTAAGCCAGTTAGAGGGGTGCAGTGGGTCAAACCAGAATGCTCCACCAGAGGTGAAGAGTGCAGGGTCCGGACTGCTTGGGTGTCAGCTCAGTGACCGTGGGTGGGTCATGTGACCTCAGGAAGCCTCAGTTTCTCCACTTGTAAATATATCAATATTTTTCATTAAATTTTTTTTAAAGCCTCCATTCAGAAGCATTTTAATTGGTTAATTACTGGATCAAGTTATAAACATAAGTTGGATCCACGTTTGTTGAGCATCTGCCATGTGTTGGGAAGTGGGATAAAAAGTTGAGTAAGGCACATTTTCCTTCCCTTGAAGAAATTTTTGTCAAGTGGAAAAGCAAATGGAGAAAGCTCCATTGAGTGAATATGTGAGTAGCTATTTAGGGCTTGAGTTTCCACAGTGGGTAAATCTATGTGTTTATAGGTATGAAATTATATCTAAATGATACTTCTTACTTCCATAGTGTAAAAAGCAATGTCTCTTTGGAGATTTAGGATGAACTTTGATTTGCATTCATTTTCAAAACAAAGTTAATATTCACATCTTCCCGGACATTTTTAACCTCCTCCTCTTCCCCAGAAAGTCCCAGAAAGGAGATCATGAAACATGGTCCCTCCCCTCATTAATCTGGGCTATTCTGGTTCTAGTTTGGATTTCATTTTCTTACAGTTTAAGGAAGTTGGATGACAGTGTACAGTGACATGGTATTTTTTTACCCTTTGCTCTGTTGTTTAGACAGTTCTCGTTCACATAGAGCTGACCGCATGCTCATTTCTTAATGTTTTGAAAATACTCACTTCCCACAAAATAAAAACTTTGTGATTCTTAGGAAACTTTCCCCCCTGTTTTCTGTCCATTTATTCAGGTTTGACTTTAACATGGGTAGTGTCTATTATTTTTACTCTTAGGAGAATCATTTAATTTGATTTCTTTGTGTAAAATGTATGGTTAATTATCTTCAAATGAATTGGGATCTTGGAAGAACCTGTTTAAAATACTTTAGAGGTAGGAGGATTTTTATTTTTTTGAGATTTGATAGAGGAGGTACTATTTTTCTTAGCCTTATTTTTTAGTGCAATACTACCTTGTTACTGATATTTATAGCTAACACTGCCTGTCTGATGACTTGATAACAACCCAGTACTATTTCAACCCTTGCCCCAAATGTGTCAGTAAAGCCCAACAAGGCACCAGGATCATCATCAGAGTAAACGGCTGATCCTAGCCCGGAACTCTGTGTTGAGCAGAGACCGTGTGGTAGTGATAAGCCTGCACTCCAAAGGTGAGCTCTCTGGGTTCCAGCCCCTGCTCCACCACTTGCTGGGTGACTTTAAGCCAGAACCTTGTCACCTCATTTTTCTGCAAAATGGGAATAATGATAGCACCTGTTCTAGGGGTCTGATAGAAAATTAACTGAAAAACTGCCTTTAAGGTGGTTACATCAGTGCCTAATGCATAGTGAATGGTACTTAAGTATGAACTATCATCTGTAGGTCTTATTATGTGCTAGACACTCTTCTAAGCATTTCACGTGCTAACTTATTTAAACTTCACCACAGCTCTCTAAAGGACACGCTCCACTATTAACATCACCCAATTTAAGGTGAAGAAACTGAGGCACAGAAGGGTTGAGTGACTGGTCCAAGGTCCCATAGCTGATAAGGGGTGGGGCTTAGATATAGACACTCAGAGCCCAGGGACCATATGACTAAAGTTTAAAATACTTCATCTAATACTAACGGCACGCCTACACAGGAAGTACTGTTCTTATCTCCTTTTTACAAACAAGAAAATTAAAACTTGCAGTACTTACTTATCTCTAATACCAAAACATTGGGGGAAACAGCAAAACAACTTTGTTGCTATGGGAAATTAATTATTTCTGATTTCAAGACTCTGGAGCATGTGAAGAATATCTCTCATGATGTGCAAGAACCACCCCAATCAATGATCACCAACCAAAGCCAGAGTCTGTCGAATTTCTTTTTTTTTCTTAATTAAAAAAAATTTATTTTATTATTTAAAGTATTGCAAATAGTAGTACATATGTCTTCTTTTCCATGTCAGCTTCTCAAAGCATGCTAGTAGGAACACTGTTCTCCATGGATTTCAGAAAGAAAGACATGCACGTCCCAACAAGGTTACACATGAGCAAAAACCATGCCCAAATCACCCCTCTGAGAAAATGGTACTTACACTTATTTTTCCAGTTTTGTATGTGATTACAGCTAGTTCTCTACCTGTCTTATGTCAGAATGCCTTTAGGGATAAGTACGGTTGAACACAATTCTCGGTAAGGAAGAAAACCCACAAAGCATAAAATGCCAACATATCTTTCATCAAAGTAAAAATGTCATTGCTTGAGGAATGCACTTGGAATGACTGGGTAAGGACTGCCCCAAGCATTCTTGTTTCACTTGGATTTGAAACCGTGCTGCCCTCTCCTTGGTTATGATAAGGCCTTGCTCTGTTGTTTTTGAACAGTAACAATATGTTTTTATTTCATTACCCATCTCATTAGAGTTGAACTGGACCCTCATGTCAAGGACTGCGTTCAGACCTATATTCGGGAGTGGCTAATTTTAAACCAGAAGTAAGTTCTTTTCTATCTCTTTATATATGTATTTATTTTCTATTTTTAGCTTTTTAATTGTTATTTTAATTAATAGATTTCTTTCAAGAGCAGTTTTAGGTTTGCAGAAAAATTGGGTAGAAACTACTGACAGTTCTCATGTATCCTCTGGCCCCCATCTCCCAATAGTTTCCCCTATTATTAGCATCTTGGGTTTAAATTTTATTTTGTTTTTAAAAAAATTTTTTTTGCTCAGGTCCCAAAATGATTGTGAATATTGATTTGGGGGTTTCAATAAATTTTAATGAGTATGCAAATTTGCAAATACAAAATTCATGAGTAATAAGGATTGATTGTATCTTATATTACTCCACTGCTCAAACACCTGCTAAGGCTCCCTACTGCCTACTAAATCAGATATAAACTTCATCTGCTTGCCTTTCAAGGGCTTTAATAATCTAGTCCCATCCTGTGTATTAAAACTTACTTTCTTTAAGTCCTGGAGTCATTTCCTTTCTCTGGACCTGACGCTCTTCTTCACCAGTCCACCTCAACCCCCCTGCTCTTGCTTCCCCTCTGGGCATGCCCTCCTTCCCTCACCTATCTACTAGATGCTCTCTAAGGATTAAAGGTCAGATAAAATCTTTTTTACTTTTTGTAGCTATCTCTGACAGAGTTATCCTTTCTTGGATGGATCTTAACTGTGGTACATTTTGTGCAATTGATGAGCCAATGTTGATACACGAATAATAACTAAAGTCCATAGTTTACTGCGGTGTTGCTTTCTGCAGTTTCAGTTACCAGCAGTGAGCCCCCCTTGTCCACAAATATTAAGTGGCAAATTGCAGAAATAATTCGTAAGTTTTAAACTGCTCACCATTTTGAGCAGCATGATGGACTC
Organism: Pipistrellus kuhlii; assembly: GCF_014108245.1. Lineage (NCBI taxonomy): Eukaryota > Metazoa > Chordata > Mammalia > Chiroptera > Vespertilionidae > Pipistrellus > Pipistrellus kuhlii. The sequence continues at coordinate 31,727,597 of NW_023425427.1, forward strand.
TCTCGCAATGTCCTCCTCCAGGCCTGGATGTCAACCATCCTTTGTCCAGCGTCTCCACGCTGTGTACGCTCCCCATACGTTAGTCACTTAGTAGCTACCATCTTGGTTATCACATCAACACATGGAAATGCTTGTGTTATCCTGAGAGGAGCCTAATGTTCCATCATAAGACCTACATCATTCACCTCCCTTCATCTCATCACGCAGGCATTATGTCATCTCGCATCATCACAAGAAGGGGAAGTATAGTACAATATTAGGAGAGAGAGGGAGCACATTCATAGAACATTTACTGTAGTATATTGTTATAATTGTTCTATTTTATTATTCGTTATTGTTAATTTCTTAATTTAATTTATAAATGAAACTGTATCATAAGTATTGTATGTATAGGAAAGAACAGAGTATACATAGGGTTTGTACTATCTGTGGCTTCAGAATCCACTGGGGTTCTTGGAAAGTATGCCCCTCGGAACTTCAAGTTCTGATACCCTCACATTGCCTATCCTTCAGTAAGAATTACTGCTCTATGGGGTAAATGATGAAAGACTTTGGGGGTTGGGTTTTATCTAGTTCCTGGAAGTGCGCCATTGAATTTGTGCTGGTGTTTTTTTGAAGTCATGTCAGTATGCATAGTGTTTTTAATAGCTGAAAAAGAGAAAGCTTCCCTTCTGTAAAGTAATTAAGAGAAAGAAAGGTGTTAATCCATCATCTGTTCTCATGGGAATTGAAAACCAAGTTTGCCAGGCAATCAAATAAGATTATGCTTTGCTGGTAATAAATAAAGGATTTCAGAACAAGTTGTTTTCAAGTTTTTATATTTTATAATTAGAGATGCTTGCCAATATTAAGGTTCTGAGAAAAACCTAAGAGTCCATTTCACTTCATTTGGTTTTTATTTGCTGTTTGGGACATTGCACTTTTTCATTCCTGCTCATTTTATTCATGAAGTTGAATTTCATGGAAATTCCCATTGGAATATTTCTTTTCTCTATCTTGTACAAACTTAAAAGAAAAAAATGACTCTTGAGAATGCTCATTGTAGAAATTTTAGAGATTACTACACAGGGAAATAAAAGGAGAAAACAGAAATTACTCAGTTTCACTATAGACAGATAATCCTATATAATAAAGAGGTAATATGCAAATTGACCATCACTCTAACACACAAGATGGCCACCCCATGTGGTCAAAGATAGCTGCCCCCCTATGGACACAAGATGGCCAGTAAGGGAAGGCAGTTGTGGGCAATCAGGCCTGCAGGGGAGGATAATTGGGGATGACCAGGCCTTCAGGGGAGGGAAGATTTTTTTTTTGGGGGGGGGACCAGGCCTACAGGGGAGGGCAGTTAGGAGGGGACCAGGCCAGCAGAGGAGGGCAGGCCTACAGGGGAGGGCAGTTGGGGGCAAACAGGCCAGAAGGGTAAGGCAGTTAGGGGCAATTGGGCCGGCAGGGGAACAGTTAGGCATCGATCAGGCTGGCAGGCAGAAGCTGTTAGGGGCAATCAGGTATGCAGGCAGGCAGGCAAGTGGTTGGGAGTTCCAGATTGGAGAGGGTGCAGGCTGGGCTGAAGGACCCCCCCTTACACAAATTTTGTGCACCAGGCCTCTAGTCTTCTATAAAAATTAAATCAAATTATAATACTATTTGTTTAAATGGTGGCTTCTCTGGAGCAAGAGTAAATGAACTCAAGTCATGGCTCCATCTCTTACTAGCTGAGTGACTAAGACAAATTATTTCTTTGTACCTCAATCTTCTCTTTAGGAAATAGACATTAGAATAGTGCCTGCCTCATAAACTTTCATTGTATTCAAAAAATAAAATAACATATAAAGCACTTAGAAGATTTTTGGAATATGGCAATTATTCCAAAATATTAGTTACTATTTATGATACTTATTAAGTAGCCTTACAGAATAAGATTCATTTGTTCTTACCCAATTGACAAATTATTTATATTAGACCAATTAGTAAGATGTTTTTTGCAAAGGAAAAAACCAAAGGACAACTTAGTGTTATTAAAGCTTAATTCAACGATCCAGGGTAGATGTCACATCATAGGCACTATAATTTATATATTCACAAGAGGTCTGGTACATGAATTTGTGCACAGGTGGGGTCCAGCTGGCCTGCCCCATTTAGAGCTAATTGGGATGGCTTGGAGGAAGGGAGCAGGAGATCGGCCAGCCAGCCTGCTCCTGATTGGGGTGGGTGGGTCAATTTGGGGTGGAATCTGCTAGGGGGAGGAGCCATGGGCAGTTGGCCAGCCCCGCCCCCTGGTTAAACTCCTGGATGAACTCCAGGTCGAAGGGACAATTTGCATATTAGCCTTTTATTATATAGGATGTAATAAAGTGGGATAAAGATAAGATTCAGAATATTACAAGATTTATACTTTAGAGTTTATCTAGTTCCAATTCAACTTATCTAAAAATATTCCTCTCAAGTGAAATAATATTTTTCTGAAGACTTCAGAAAAAGCACATATATTAGCACTTCAAAGGAATGAACCCAAAACTCTATTCCATATATTTTAATGCACCACAGAGGGAGAAACTACCTTCCTCTGGATGGTCATACTTAATGAAGCCGGTTCGCCTTCTATCGATATATCTTTGTCATCCATAACCATGCAGTCAACACTGATTTAGTTAGCTCCTTTAATCCCCAATTATCTCCTTGCTGATAGTACATTTCTCTATAATATCTGGGGTTAGTCTTTTATGTTCTTGCTGTCTGGGATAATGGCTTTGAATTCCACTTAGGAGTGGAGTAATGGCCACTTCTGTTCCCTCCCACTCTCATAATTCTATAGAGCATTTGCCACTCAAGTTCTGTAATTGAGACTCTTAAATCAGACAAATAGTACTGCCCATGAAGGGTAGAGGACAATTCATATTTTTTTAACTTAATAGAGAAAGATTAAACTATACAGAAACATCAAATACATGATCTCTTGAGGGGGGGGGGGTAAATATATTTTTCTACTTGAAATGTTTGTGTTTTCTACACTGGAAGAAACCTTGAATGAATTCCACTCTATCTTTCACGGATAGAGCAAGTTTGGTGTCCTTGCTCTAAAAAAAAAAAAAAAAAAGTTTTCTCTTCAGAATTTTTGAAAATGATCATTGATCGAATGATTAGAATGATGCCCTTGTTACTTGCTTATCCCATCTTACTTTCAGATATTTTGATAATTTCGTATGGATTAATGTTTTACTGGCATTCTTTGGGTGACGTTAAATACTTTAAGTATTTTATCCTCTGTCATTTTCTCTAAATGAGCTAAGGTGATTAACTGAAGAATGTGTTTGATGCCTTGGTGGAGAGTCAAACTCTTAAGTAATTAAACTTATTTGCATGCTGTTTACTCCTGGAGTATTATCCATAGCGGCAGTGAAACATTGCACGAGTGGTATGAGCAGCACCATAAAAGTCTGTACCTCGTCTTTCATCGTAGGTGATTAGGTTGTTTGGGAGGAAGGTCATGCTCAAGGAGAGCTGGGATACCAAGGAATGGGGTATCATCTGTTTTATTATGCCATATTTTACTCCCAGTGAACTGGTAAACAATTAAACTTCAAACACATCAGTGCCTATAATTCAGCTACTCCCCAAACACCATCAAAATGTCTCCCCGATCAACAATTGCTTATTATGACATGCATTTGTTGTGCTGGCTGTCAAGGTGTTTCGCTATTAGCTTTCTAAATGTGTGGAAAGCAGGCCAGGCTTGTCAATCCAGGCAGTTATGAGGAGCAGTCCAGCTGCGGTGTCACTGAGCCACCCTCTTGGCCTGTTTGTGCAGACTTCTTGTCCCTTCAAAGCCGCACCCTCTAAAGCCCAGCTCACAGGCCAGGGCTTTCCCAAAGCCTTCCCTGACCTGGCCATGGGTAATCACTCCCTTCTCTGAAATGTCAAAGCATGTGGTCTGTATTTCTCTGAGAAGTTTTTGTCACACTCAGGGACAGTTAGTTTCTCAGTAGTTCCTGGACTATCCATGGTTTTGAGATGACATGCCAGTCATTTTTTAGCAAGTCCTTCCATTTTGGGGTTTATTATAAACGCCCCGTTCCTCATCAAGCTTTCATTTTACTTGTATCAAATGGAGTTATAGTTTCCTATGTTTTAATCTATTTCTGTCATTTCTTTTCATGTTCAAATTGTCCTCAAAGTGACCTGTGTGAGTCTCGTCAGCTGGTTCTTATGTCTTTTTCACATGTCCCCACATCACGGATCACATTCTTGCTTTCTGCCACAAGAGATTCCGGGCTGATCTCATGCTTTCCTTTTCCTCACCCCTGATCATTGCTCAAAAAGCTCTTATTCCTTCTAGCCGAAAAGGGTACGTAGAAGCCAAGATGTAGATGTTGACTGTGCTCATTGCTATTAAGGTGTTGCTCTTCCTGTGTCTTCTTAGAGGGTAGAGCTGTGTGAGCTGAAAGCTATGAGTTTGTTCACTATGCGATACCCCAATCCAACATCACAATATTCACTCTGGTTTTCTTTTTCTCTATAGTTTTAACTTGCTTCTCGCACAGTGAACAGTCTGATTCCTATTGTCCTTATATGTTTGCTTACTTAATTTCCCAATCTGTAACCATTGCCAACACCCTTCCATCCCCGTACAGTTGCCCTCTTCCTCATAATCTGACAGCCCTGCCCCAGGCTTGCCCTCTTCCGCTTTTCCTGACACTGAGTGCCAGGCCATTCTTCTACAGCAGTCTTTCCCAAAGTGAGGTACTCGTACCCCCAGGGGTACGGGAAGAGTTTGGTGGGGATATGCACTGCACCGTGCTTGGCTGCGCCTAATTCTATGTTCTCATGAGTACGAGGGGTACTCGGTGTTACGAAAATTATAGAAGGGGTACACATATGTCAAAAGTTTGGGAAACACTGCTCTACAGGGACACCTTTGGCACCTTGCCTTGGCTCTGATGCCTGTGGCAGGCCTCTCCTCCAGGTACATGCCCTCCTCATTCCACTCTGGCTCTATTATCATGTGCCAGGCTGCCCCCGGTTTGGATGCCCTCCCCACACCATATGGGTTCTGATTCTCCATGCCAGGCAGCCCTCCTAAATCTTTTAAATGTTTAGTCTTCAACTTCCCACTCTGCATTTCCTCAGCACTCCCAGCACGGATGGCTGCCTTGTTCAGATGGCTTTTAGTGCCACATTGTACAGGAAGGGAGAGAAGAGAAAAGGAGAAAGGTATGGGAAAGGAAGGAGAAAAAGATGAAAAGGCACGTAATTATTTTCCAGTCCTCACAATAAGCCTTCCAGAAAGCAATGTTTCCCCCCTGGTTTATACTTGAGGGAACGGGAGTTCTGAGAGATGAAGCCCCTTGCCCAAGGTCTCAGAGCCAGGAGTGTGTGAGGAGCCAGCATCTGAACCAGGTCTGCACGTTCTGTCTATCCCCCACACTAGCTCTAAAGAGAATGCTCTCGGAATGCGTTTGGTCTTTGGATGGTCCCCAAATGGGTAACATGGTGTTTGAAGAAAAGGGATGCAGTTCTCTTGAGAAGCAATAGGTTGTGTTCATTGCATGAGAACATTCTTGCCACCACTTGGCCTGCTTCCCCGTCTCATCTGCCATCCAGCTCCACAGGAGCATGGCTTTCTTTGGCTTCGATGTCTGGGTGGAGCCGTGAGGCTGGGACTCTGGCCACCAGAGGCACTCAGCCAGCAGTCTCACTACCTACCCGGTGGTGGTGCCTGCCTTCTGTGGTGGGCACTTCTTTTTTTTTTAATATATTTTGTTGATTTTTCACAGAGATGAAGAGAGAGGGATAGAAAGTTAGAAACATCGATGAGAAAGAATCATCAATCAGCTGCCTCTTGCACACCCCCCACTGGGGATGTGCCCGCAACCAAGGTACATGCCCTTGCCTGGAATCGAACCCGGGACCTTTCAGTCCGCAGGCCAACGCTCTATCCGCTGAGCCAAACCAGTCCCGGCAATGTGGTGGGCACTTCTGAAATGAGTCATCTTTGCCTGCCTGCTTACCAGCCCTCATCCTCTCCGCCCAGCTGACCTCACCCATACTGCCACAAGGGAACTCACAACTTTTTGAAATCTTAAATGGGGAAATGAATGCTAACTCCAGAATGAGGAAGGGAAAAAGTTTGCCCTGGTTTCCACACACACGGCTAGAGAATACACTCGTCTTTATGCTCTTCATACCCAAATTCTGAGGGCCAGCATATATTGTACATAGGATTAGAGTGAATATATTGGGAAATGAACTTCTAGCACTATTCTGTAACTTGTTGTCTTAAATGCTCATTTGTCAGTGTCTTTGGAGTACACATAAAATACTCCAGAAAATATTCTAAAAAAACCAAGGACAAAAAAAAAAAAAAAAAAGAAAAAGAAAAAAGAAAAGAAAGCCTCTATTTGCATAAAAGAGCAAAGGAACAATTGCCAAACCAATTTCATTTCCCCCAGATTTAAGCATTTTTTGAGAAGAAGATCTGATTTGAATTTTTTGGACATAGTGTATGAACTATCACAAAATCTGTAAGCTGGGAGAAATATCCTAGAATTCATGTTATGTCCATGCCTCACCTTGGGAAGCAACAGAAAGGTGACATGAGAATGATGGATGGAGGCACAGACTGTAATTGCGTGAGTCTGTGTCTGTGTGTGTCTGTGCATGTTGTCCACTTGTGAGCAAACACTCCTAGAAACGGCACATTTTATGAGACAAAGCTTTGGCACATATTGTTCTGGTTACGAAGGCTTAACCCAGGGTCTTAAACGAGGCTGCTTCCTGGTTTTCCTGTTGGTGGCCCTCGCAGGTTTTCCTGGGAAGAGGCATGTGACTGAGATTTGGCATCTGTTCCCTTTGCAGTGCACACGTCCTGAGAAAGGCGAAAGGCAGATACTAAAGTGAGAAATTGGAATTTAACTCACTGTTTGCTTCCATCTTAGAATGAATTGATATTATTTAATTCCTTGGGGAATGTTTTCCCTTAAAATTGGCTTTTCCACTGACTCAGCAGGTTGTCACTTGGGGTCGTATAATCAGGATACAACTTGAAACTTGCCCATATTTGCCTCTCTCTGAGTTGGGTGGCTTTTGCCCCCTGGACATTAGATATCATATGACAATATTTATTTTTCACCCTTTGGGAAAGTCCCAAAAATTTATTTTCTGTACTAGAAAAGCCCACCCATCCAGCACCCACGTACATATTGCTGCCGAAGTTTATATTGGCGAGAATAACTTTTGAGAAGCTAGCTGGTTTATGAAATCCCATGGGAAATTCTCTCTTTTCGAAGGATCTGTGTTAGAAAATAGGAAATCAATATTATAGTATAAGATAGAGCTTGGTCACAATTGTATCTACTCCTTTTTTTACTACGCGCTTCTGCACACTTAGAGCAACTGGAACCCAAATCATTTTCCTAGATATTTCCATTAGTTACTACTTTTGAGGAATTGTTTGAACAGGTTCTCCAAAAAGCTGTCTGTTAATTGATGATTATAGACAATATAATTAACATTGTAAAGTTTATTTGTTGTGTCGGTGTTTAGGGATCTCAAACCAGAAGTTATGCTGGCTATTTCTCTTAAAAATCCTTTCTAAATAGTTAGCCTTATTTCCCTTTTCAGAGTACACCTTTTTCATTTCCTTGTTTGTTTGTCTTCAGTTCCCCATTTTGGCCCGTTGTTCACCCAGCCCGGTCCGCGCAGGCTGGGCCAAGGCCAAGTAAGTGGCCAGGAGACATTGACAACCGGTGGCGTTTACAACAAACGTCGACTTGAACTAGTCACCAGGCTCATCCTGGCTCTCTTTTAGACTGTTTCTTGTCTCCTGTTACTCAAAACAAATCGCTCGTCTTTGGAGCATAATCCAATCCAAGGAGAGTCATAGTCTCCACTCTCCCCACAGATGGCACAGGGACATCTCACTTTTCTTTAAGGAGCTCAGCTGGAACGCACGGAATACTCATTCTGTGTGTGCCACTGCGCATAACCCAGCCCTGCGCCCCTCCAGAAGGGTTATACGCTCTGCATTTGGGTCACTGTGAGTGGCCCTCCTCCACCCCTGCTTTATCTGCCTGCCATTTGATCTGCCTAATAAACCCCAACTCAGTTCGTGTTCCTCCACCAGCTTGCTCGGTGCTTTTTCTAACAGCGTGGGAAATCAGACAACGTGGGTGCGTACTCGCGCTGTTTACTGTGCAGCATGTTTTCTAGGAAGCCTTTGAGTCTTAAAACTGGGGAATACACACATTGGTTTCTGCAGTTATTATTTAACAATTTATACCTGTTGATTTTCTTGTTATACCCTGTTTCCCCGAAAATAAGACACTGTCTTATATTAATTTTTGCTCCCAAAGATGTGCTAGGTCTTATTTTCAGGGGATGTCTTATTTTTCCATGAAGAAGAATACGGTACACATTTATTGTTAAATGAAAATAAAGGAAATTTATTACTTGTATACGGTACAGTAGTATGGTAGTTGTCAACACAAAGCAGACAATCTGTGAATCCTACAGTATCAAGAATTTACTCATTTATTCAATGACAATCATGTCATCATCTTCTGGAACATCATCATAATCTAATTCCTGAATTTCCTGGTGAATTTCTTGTGAGTCCATTTCTTTCAGAATCAGTGGACCAAATCTCTCATGTTTAGCAATAGCATTCTGAGACAGAGCCTGCGGGGGGGGGGGGGGGGTGGGGGTGGGGAAGCCTTTATTTTCGGGGGGATGCCTTATATTTCGCTCAGAAGAAAACCTGTAAGTAGGTCTTATTTTCGGAGGATGTTTTATTTTCGGGGAAGCACAGTATTTTAAATCCTGACCATAAATACACATGTTCAAAACACCATTTTAATGGAGATTGAGATTGCTAGCAAAGATTTTCAGTACATAAATCATTTATTTCTGCTTTTTTTCATAATCGTGCCCTGCCTTTTTCATTCTTAAGAACATTGATATGGAGATTAAATGTTTTCCTCTATTTTTATCTTCAAATGACCTTTGTTTGCTGCTTCTGCACTTTGCTAGATTTATTCCAGCTGCTTACACTAGAGTCATAGTTTAGCTGCAACTTGGAGCCAAATGCCCCACAGCTGAAGGGACCGCACCTCCGAGGCGGCATTTTCCCAGGCCATCCCTGCCTTTCATAGGGAGCCAGCCAGGAGGCAAGTTTGTGTCCCATTACAAGAGAGCCTTGTGCTAGGCCTGGCGCATAATTAGATGGTAGGAATTACAAGTGGTCCTCTCTTTGCAAGACCTTTCAGCACTAAGCCTGTGCTTAAGCCATTCCTTTTTAAATTTTCAGTTGTTTTAACATCATTTATTGAGTTGAGCAGTCTGTATTTACTTTTATTTTTAATCTAATGGTTTTGCCTCTCTCTCTCTTTTTCTCCCTCTCTCTCCCCTCGCCCCTCCTAAAAACCACAAAGACACCAAGGAAATTCGGAGATTTGCCGTTTTAAAAAGGTTGGATCCCGGAAAGATTTCCACAAGACGCTTCAGAAACAGACGTTTGAGTCAGAGACCTTGGAGTGCAGTGAACCCAGAGCTCAGGTATTTCCTATCAACAAACTCGGTTACCCGGTGACGGGCTGCTCCGTGCACAGCAGGCTGTGGGGTTTTATTAACTGCTAAGAAGGCTAAATTTGTAGAATGTTAGAAAAGGGGGAACTCTACCATCTGAGCCAGTGATTTCCCCCCCAGACTTGTTTGTAGCTACAGACATCCATGTGCAAATGAAAACCCAGATGCTCGATAATTTAAATAAAGGGGGAGGGGGGAAGCTCTGCTTGTTGGGGAGGGCACTGGGCCCCATCCCTATAACAGTCCCAGGAGGCTAGAGGTGCCCCTAAGGTGATCAGACGTCCCGCTTTTGATGGGACAGTCCCGATTTTTTACAATTTGTCCTGCGGCGTTTTAAAAACCGCGGGACATGGGACAAATTGTTAAAAATCGGGACTGTCCCACCGAAAGCAGGATGTCTGGAAGCACACGGCCTGGGCTCTCTGTGATTCCACCACCACCAGATCTAACTCTGCAGCCTCGGGGAGGATAACTAAACTCTCTGGGCTTCTGTTTCCTTCTCTGGAAAACGAGAGTGACCATAGTAACTAACCCATGAAGTTGTTTGAGTATTAAATGAGTTAATATGTATACAGTGTTTAGGACCACCTCTCTTCTGACACTTAGTACCCAATAAATATTGGCTACTGTTATTATTGCTGTTACTATTGTTATTATTGCAGAATAGTTACAGTTTAAAAGTCAGCTCTGTACGTCCATGTTTATGTAACCCTTCTGAAGAAATTGAAAAGCCACTTCATTTTCCTAAGGCTTTTATAAATTCTAAAACAAACAAAAATATTAATTAATTAGAGTGTTAATATTGATTATTGTTGCTATCACATTCATTTTAAGTAAAATGTATGATCTAGCAAAGTAGCATTTTTTTTATGAGGTAGACAGATGTCACAAAAAGTGTACCTTATAGAGAAATTGTAAAGAGTAGTCCATTTAGTAGAACTTTAGGATAACATTTTACCATCCATTTTATAGATGTTTATAATTCATCTGAATTCTTACAACATATTATTGATTTTGGTTATATAGTCCTTGCCACATCTTTGATTAGATATATAATTCCAAATTTCCAAGACATTTCTAATGGAATAAAGCATTCACTTCATGCTTGATTTAAGAGGTTTTTTTTTTTCAAACACACTGCAGCTAAAGGTGGAGATTACCTGAATAGCAAACACTTTTTTTTTTTTTTCTGGTGCTTATTCCTGTAGCTGTTACTAAAGTCTGTTCCCATGCCCACAGCTCTCTCTCCAGAAACATAGAGTCAATTTTGGAGTTTAGATAAGGTTTAATTTTGAAGGCTCCTCACGGTTCATCTTATTTTCCAGTTTCAAAAGCCAGGTTCTGGAGTTGAGATTGGGATTAAGTCTCTCTATCCCCCAGGCCAATCTCCTTTCTGTTACACCTTGTTCCCATCTGTTCTTCTTGAACATGAGATGTGAGTATGGCTAAGGTGACCAGACATCCTGCTTTTGGCAGGACAGTCCCGATTTTTAACAATTTGTCCTGCGTCCCAATCGGGCCTTTTTCAAAATGCGGTGGGACGCGGGACAAATTGTTAAAAATCGGGACGTGTGGTCACCTTAACATGACTCATAAGAGGCTTGGCTTCCAATCTCCAGAAAAGAACACACTAGAAAACAAAAGGAACACTATGCCATTTTCAAACCTTTCCGCAAGGACAGGTTTACCTACCTCAGGAGTGATTACCTGTTTCCAGGTGGGGAGGAGAGATTGCCTTTAGGATGCTCAGGATAGGAAGTGAAGATGTGATTCTCGTCAAACCCCCAGTTGGCTCAGAAACTCCGTTAGGCCTGATGCTGTAATCACGCATGGCATCAGCCCTGAGACATCCCAGATTGTTTCATTCTCATTGCAGATCCACAGTCTCTCTCACAAGGATGTGTCTTTTCTCACAGGCAGGCCCCCGCCACTTGAACGTGCTGTGTGATGTGTCTGGGAAAGGCCCCCTCACGGCTTGTGACTTCAGCCTGCGCAGCCTGCAGCCTGACCAGCGGCTGGAAAACCTCCTGCAGCACGTGAGTGCCGAGGACTTCGAGAAGCAGAATGAGGAGGCCCGGAGGACCAACCGGCAGGCCGAGCTCTTTGCCCTTTACCCGTCGGTGGACGAGGTGGGTGCGACCATCCCCATGCTGGAGAATTTCAGTGAAGACACGGAGAGGCTCCGGGATAATATTATTGTTCGTTATTACTATATAGTAGCATCAGGATGCTTAATCATGTGATTTCTAGGGATGAATATATATATATATATATATATATATATATATATGTATGTATATATATATATATATATATATATATTCCCCCCCCCCCCCCAGTTTAAAAATAATAAATATACTAGAGGCCCGATGCACGAAATTCATGCCCAGGGGATGAAGGGGGGGTCAGAGTGTGTGTCCCTCAGCCCAGCCTGCACCATCTCCAATCTGGGACCCCTCCAGAAATGTTTGACTGTCCTCTCACAATCCAGGACTGCCAGTGCTGCTCCCAACCACTCGCCTGCCTGTCTGTCCGATTGCCCCTAACCATTTATGCTTGCCAGCCTGATCACTCCCTAACCACTTCCCTGCCAGCCTGATCAATGCCTAACTGCTCCCCTGCTGGCCCAATTGCCCCTAACTGCCCTCTCCTGCTGGCCTGGCCACCCCTAACTGCCCTCCCCTGTTGGCCTGGTTGCCCCCAATTGTCCTCCCCTGCAGGCCTGCCTACTCCAAACTGCCCTCTCTCACAGGCCTGGTCCCCCATAACTACCTTCCCCTGCAGTCCTGGTCATCCCCAACTGCCCTCCCCTGCAGGCCATCTTGTGGTGGCCATCTGTGTCCACATAGCGGCATCTATCTTTGACCATTTGGGGGCGACCATCTTGTGTATTGGAGTGATGGTCAATTTGCATATTAGTCTTTTATTAGATAGGATTTGTTATATATAATAATTAATGTTTATATATGTGTGTGAGTATGTGTATAATAATTGTAAGACACACATACACATACACTAGCTGGGCTGGGGCTGTTTATTTTTCTAAGGCAAGCCTATGTAACAGCAGAACCCATTATTGATCAATTACACAAATGAGATTCCAATAATAGGATTTTCATAAGAGCTTTACAAAATACTTTCACTGATATTATCTCATTTAATTTTCAAAATATTTTGAGCCTGATCAATGTGGCTCAATGGTTTAGTGTCCATCTATGAACCAGGAGGTCATGGTTTGATTCCCAGTCAGAGCACATGCCCAGGTTGTGGGCTCCATCCCCATTGGGGAGTGTTCTCTCTCATCATTGATATTTGTATCACTCTCCCTCTTCCTTACTCTCTGAAATCCACAAAAATATATTTAAATTTAAAAAATTTTGAGGATTCACGTACAGTAATCTCACTTAGCCAGTCAAACCATTCAGGTACATGGGAGTAGGTTTTGCAGTTAGTCCATTAAATGTATTACTTAAACCTTGGTGTTCTTTAGTACTTGGTTCAGGTTTTTCTTTTTAAATCTCTGAACGCATTCAAGCCTGAAATATCACAGCCATGCTCCCAATGCATAGGATCTTGTTTGTTCGTCTCTCTACATTGGACCAGACCAAGAACAATTTAGTAATTTAGGCATTGCCTGTGGGCACTTCAGATGGGATGAGGGGTGACCTGTTACTCAGGACTGTTTCGGCTCCTTGCTCTTTATATTAGGCTCCCAGTCTTCCCTTCTGCATGTTAGAATACCTGCACTGCTGTGTCTTGCCAGATCAGATTACTACAGTATCTCTGCTGTCCATATTTTATGAAAAGTTCAGTTGCAAGGAATATAATTTGGGGGAAATATGCATAAAAGAAACGCCATCCATCTTCGTCTCTATTTGAAATTTGATTTTTGGATCAAGCAAGACCGTCGGGGAGTCTGATTTTTGCCTCTTGTGACACCCCCCCCCCCCCCCCCTCATCGCTGAGAACTGTGTTAGCTGACTGGCCTTTCAAGGAGTTCACCAGTGGTCAGCAAAAAAGGACAAGAAGAGAAACAGCAGTCATGAGATGTGGTATTGTGTCCTCTGTGCAAATATGATAGAGGGCATTGACCTACATATCACCCAGCACTCACCTCAATAGGGATCCACAGGGAAATTGTCCCTCAAACCCTCAGACAAAGAAGACTGTGCTTCCACTGAGAAAATTTATATTCTTAAAGATTGTGCACCTCTTGTAATCTGCTCTTCTAAATCTTTTAGTTAGTGTCAAATTTCTTTTCACCTCTACTTAATCTAGCAGCTTATTTATTGGTGTTCTGAATTTACTTCAACTTTCTTTTTTTTTTTTTTTTCTTATTCTTGTTTTCCAACTACCTTGGTTTTCTCATCTATTTGTAGACTTGTCAGTGGACTCAAATCCTTTTCTGAATGAGGCAGATTAAAAAAAATATGAATAATGTGGACAGTGTTATCATCTCCACCTTTTAGATTGCAAAGTAAGAATCAGAGAGGTTAAATAACTTATTCAGGGTTCTACAGGTAAATTAAATTATAGGATGGAGATCTTAAACCATTAATTCTAAACTTTATGTTTGCCTGTTCATTTATTTACATATGATTACCAGGTAAATTGGCACACATAATTGAAATTCATAGATGATGCACCATATTTTATTTCACAACTTTTTAACTCCCCACCTACAACTTTAAAATTTTGTACCAAATTTGTCCAAGAAACATTAAGTTTGGCTGACTTGGCCTTCACTTGAGTTCTTCTTCCTCCCAGTTACATGATGGAGGTGCAGTATGTAATGAGGATTCCCAAAGTGGGCACCAGAAGAGAGAAAACAATTAAAGGGTGAGGAGAATACTTCCAGTGAGACACCAACTCATTAAAATTTCCCTCAATGAAGAATATCCCTTCTGAACTGATTAAAAGAGTGAATCATAGACTATTTTAAAGGAACTTTGTTTTATAATCTTCGAACAATGCTGAAACTCAGTTGAGATTGAAAGTTATAATCTAGCAGATGTCCTAATGGGACCCACTTTATTGAGTGGGAAGATATGCTTTGTGTAATTAGTGTACCAGTTATTTGTAAATTGGTATGTCTGAAATGCTTTATGCCCCTACCCTAGCCCTTTAATATGTTGTAGGTGGACACACAGAAATTGCATTTATATTTGTAATTTGTTCTTGCTTCAAATAAAGTCCTGTGGAAGAAAGGTAAATCTTTGGCCTACCATGAAATGATTACAAATGCTGATTTTTTGAGAATACATTACTGAAATTGTTTTATACTATTATTAATTTGTTTCCTAGTGAGGAAACTTAGAAGAGAGATGAACTATTACATCCAAATTATGACTGAGTCCATAGGAGAGGTAAAAGTAGAATTCAACCACTAAGTTAGACAAGATGAGTTCTTTCTCTGATTCACTGAGTCTATAAAAGGTGTCCTGTGTGTTGATCCTGAGAATGTTGCCTCCATACTCCAAATCTGTGAAGAATTTGTATTTTGGTTGCAAGTGACAAAACCCAATAAAAAATAATTAAGAAAAAAATGAGATTTATTGGCTCACATAATGAAATTATAGGTAGACAGCTATAGAGTTGGCCTCAGGATCCATTTGGGTCAACTGATGGAAGCATGTCATCTCTCTCATTCTCTATTCTCTCTCTCTCTCTCTCTCTCTCTCTCTCTCTCTCTCTCTCTCTCTCTCTCTCTCTCATATCCACTAAAATTTTATATTTCCTCTTCTGCTTCTTTGGGAATTCATTCCTATTTCAAATAACTGTAAAGGTTTATGAAACTCATACAGATTAGAAGAAACTTAGGAAATACATTAATATGTAGACCTGTTTGGATCCTAATTTTTAAAACTAACTATTAAAAAATTAAGACAGTTGGGGAAATTTGGAAATGTTTACATATTTAGTGACAACAATAAATTTTTGTTAAATTTTTAAGCATCATAATGGTATTACAGTTATGTGCTTTTATAAGTCCTTTTAAGAGTTGTACTGAAATATTATCAGATAAGATGATACGATGTTTGGAGCTTTGCTTCTAAGTAATCCAATATTGAGTAGGGGAAGGTAGTACCGTATTTTTCGGACCATAAGACGCTCCGGACCATAAGACGCACCAGTTTTTAGAGAAGGGAAATGAAGAAAAAAAGATTCTGAAACAAATAGTGTCCTAAAATATTTTATGTGCATTAAAACCCAACATCACAGTCATAAACACATGTAATCAACCCTGTAAAGTAAACAGCAGCATTTAGAACCATTTTAGAGCCGGGCAAGCACACAGAGACCACACAGAGCCGGGCAAGTAAAAAAACTTTTTTTTTAAAGTATATGTGTAGGCTATATTTGGACCATAAGACGCAGGGACTTTTCCCCCCCACTTCTGGGGGGGGAAAAAGTGCGTCTTATGGTCCGAAAATTACGGTAAGTGGAATTATATAGATGAAACTAAGTTGCCCATGAGTTGAAATTGTTGAAGCTAGATGATGGGTAAAAGTGGTTCATTATATTATTCTACTTGTATATCTTTATAATTTCCCAAATGAAAAGCTTTTTTAAAAAGACTGAATCCAGACCAAATGTAGTCTTAGAAACCCATGAGTGTCTTTATGTTGAGGTTGTTTTCCAATAAGGGGGATCTTCCCTCTCAGATGTGTCTGTTCTGAGCACCCTAAAAGATCTCGCTTGTTCTGAGGTAGTTCCGCTCAGTGTAGACATCAAAACAGTGTCTTCCCTGGAAGAAACTCAGAAGCTCCACCCCGCAAGACAGCCAACTGGTAAACCCAGGATTGAGCCTTAAAGAAGAGCAAAGATTAGAGTGGATATGAGTTACAACTTTGACTATTCCACCAAACTAGGTACAGATTTGCCAAGAAGGTGACTTTACTGCTATTTGTAAAAATGCTGTAGTTGCTGTGGGGTATTTAGTGGGAAGCTCCCATCCTTTGTAGCCCAGCAAGATACAATTAGATATGACTCTATTCTTAGGCCCTTGTGAGGTGCAGACCACTGACCAGGGTTTGAGTGGCCTAGAACAAGAACAGGAATTAAAGTTTTCAGGGATTTTCACTATTTATGATTGCCTACATGAATATAATTAAGATACTACAATAGTTTAGATTTGAATGCTAAACGTTGCCATAGGGATTTAATATTTCTCTTTAAGTCTTGAGTCCCAATGTGGTAAAATATAAGTATATGTCTTAATTTGTCATCACTAAGTCTTTCTGTACATAGAACTTTAGCAACTTTTAGCTGGATTTATTTTTATAGAACCTGTAAATTCATCCCCAAATTTTTATCATCTGTTTATGAAAATAGTGAACTGAGAAATATGCTGTATTATAGTATTGATGGTTTTCAGCCTTCAGTGAACTATTCTGACTCAGAGTTCAAGTCTGAAACACACATATTTACTAGTAAAGTCCTTGGCAGGAGGAATATTCTGAATGTGTATTTAGACAGCCAAAAAAAAAAAAAAAAAAAAAAGGAAAAAAAGCCAACAATAGGCATAAGATTTTGCAATGCCATCTGGTGGATGTTACTAAGTCATATCCATGTTCACATTTCCTTCCTTCCTCCCTCGGTCTCTTTGTCTTCAATGCTTGGCTTTCTGCAAGGAGAAAATGTTTGCTGTAAATGCTGACTCTGAAGCTTAGGGGTTGGATAACAAACTCTTGTAAATGTCAGTGTTATTCTGGAATTGGAAATAAAGCAAATGCAAGTTGAATTGAGCAGTGGGTGGCAGCCTTCCCTTTCCTGGATTACCGCCTCTGGTGGAAATTCATTAATGATTTCTTTACCTTGTGATTAATCATAGGAGGATGCTGTGGAAATACGTCCGGTACCAGAATGTCCTAAGGAACATCTGGGCAACAGAATATGGGTCAAGTTGCTGACCCTAAAGTAAGTATGAGCAATGGGTAACTGCACTGAGGTTTCTATTGCCTCTTAGATACAAACTGTGTCTTTAACATCAGAGCTTGAATCAGGGAAGAACTCCCAACATATATAACAGTGGGCAGCTCTGATGTCATGGAAAGAGCAGAGTCTGGAGTTAGCTGGATTTTAATTCTATTCCTACCAACCCTTTGACAGTCTTTCTTCTACAACAGGGAAGGCAAACACTAGAGTTAGGCGCATAGGGAAATGGAGTGAGATGGCCTACATTGCACAACAGTGAGCCAATGGTGTGCTGGACTCAGCTCTGACTCATGACAGTGGATCACGCTCTTTCTTCCCAACTCTTTATTCAATGAAGTCCCATTGGTGGCTGGATATTGGCCTTGGTGGAAATATTTACACAAAACCAGAAAATGCTACACATTAAACCTCCCTCTCCCCCAGAGACTTGTTTTGTTTTGTTTTTTAAACATTTGCCAGCATACCACTGTTGAAACACAATGATAAATGCAACTAAAACTGAGATTCAGTGCCAGAAGATAATAGAGAGTAGTGGGGAATGTAGAAAACTATTTTAAAGGGACACCCACTAAGTAGGACCAACTCTTGCCACCCCAAAACAGGCCCATTTTTATCGATTGCCTGATTTCCTTTCCCCAAAAGAAGCTGACTATCCAGATTTTTCTCCATAACTTTCTAACTTCTTAAGATTTTTCTCATTCCCTTTTTAAATACCACACAATTCAAACAAACCATGTCTGCAGTCTGGATTCATCTTGTGGGCATTTATTTGCTGCATCTGCTATAAAGCAATCGTCTCCAAGTTATTTCTTGCTTACTTTTATAGTAAAAAAAAAAAAAAAGTCACATATCCTCTATATATGTGTTTTCATTTTGTTCTTGCATATTAAAATATCAATATTAAATATATTATAAAACACACATAACCAAGACATTTTAGAGGCTGAACTAAATAATTCAAAAATAAATCACAGAATTGGAGCATTTGCTTCCCGCACTCTGGTGGGTTATCTTGGGAGCCCCCTGGGGTGCTGGTGCACCTCTCTTTCCTCTTTTCAAACTCTTACTTTAGAGAATTAGTTCGTCAGCGTCTTCAAACCACAGACCCTTTTTAAAATATTAAGTTGTAAATGCTCTACCTAGGCAAAAGTACATGAGCATATTTTATTATGTCCTATTAGGAGGGTATTCCATCTCTTAAAAGCAGTTCATGGACCCCTTAAGTAGCACCACGTTTGCAATTAGAACATCTGATACTGGATTCAGGGCTTTGCTTCAACCTTGAGAACGTATCTGGGACTTTGAGTCTTTCCTTGAAAATGAAGTAGTTAGACCAGATAGCCTCAAAGTTCCCACCTGTCATAAACTCCTAGCTCTAATGCATTAGCCTCCCAGTTCTCCTCCTGAACCCAATCCAGCATGACTGCTCACCCTCTTGGGCATGTCTCTTGATGTTGTAGCCCTTTCCCTCGCCCTAGCCAGTTGCACCAGGGCCGGGGTACAGAAAGGCACACACTAGCCCTGGCGGGTGGTCCGGAGGTGGGAGCCTCCTAGTCTTTCAGCAGGAGAACTCAGTGGAAGCAGCTGTTCCGTTCCCCTCTGCATCGCTCAGGAAGTCCGCCTTATTGTTGGAGGCCCTCCCCCACCCCCCACAGGATGCCAGGATGCACTTTAGATGCAGTGACTGTGCCCTTTAGGGCGGGAGGAATTCTCTCCTGGGATGCTTATCACCAAGCCGGCTAGAACTTTCCAGTAAATGACAGCTGTTCTCACAGGTAGGAAAGCATGGCCACTAAGATAGATGTGCATTATTAAACAACAACAACAACAAATTGAGTCACTTAGATTTCTCTTGATGAAAATGGTAAAGTGTAGTTTCTAGTGACTCCCTCCCCCACTGTCAAAACAGAAATTATTATAAGTTGCATCGAGCTGTCTGTTCAGTGCACTTGGTCTGCTCAAGTGACTTAAATAGAATCCATGCCAGGGAAAGAGATCAGACAATGAACTCACATGCGTATATGCATGACCCATAGACACAGACCATCGGGTGGTGAAGGCTGAGGCGGAGGGGGTGGGAGAGGGCAATGGGGGGAAAAGGGGACAGCTATAATACTCTCAACAATAAAGATTTATAAAAAGAAGAAGAAAAATAGTATCTGTGCCAGCGTTGCAGTGTTTAACAAATGTTCGTTCTCTTCTTTCTCTGAACCACAGAGAACTTAACACTCAGTACCCACCTAAGTAAATGACAGGAATATTCATATCAGGAACTGTATAGTTAAGTACCGAGCAACATGCCAGGCAATAGCTGGTGAGCCTAGACACAAATATTCTCCTAAAACAAGTTATCTTTTAAGGCAAAGCCATCCACTGATAAAGCATCCTCTCACACATCCCTTGAAACGGAATTTGTGTGACCACTGTGGTAATGTTGGTCCAGGGCCTGATTACTGGTGTTCTCCGCTGGCAGTTGTTAACCTGAGAAACTAGGAAGGTGCACATCAGAGCTCTAGATGCAGATTGTAACATGTGGCAGGACTGTGTTTTGGGGATGCATTTTCAAACCCACCATTTTTTGAGGGGAAGGGGCAACTAGGGCCAATATGAGGGCTCTTTTCGAGCTGTTCCTGGGTCTACATCTCATTGCTTACTAGCATTTGTAGTGCTTCGTCCCTTTGCCCTACCTCCACTCAGCAAATCCCCTGGCAGTGTCGTTAGAAAGGGCCAGTCACCCACATCATGATCCAGTCCTCCTCTGTTGGTCCCGCTATAAATGTCAGGAAAAGCAACTGCACTTTTCTCTTATTACTATCTGAAAAGCCCCATGCCTCAGAATTAAGTAATAGGGATTCCTATCCTAGCAGTAAAATGTAAACTGTAAATCAGGCCTTTGCCTAAGAACTCTGAAGATACAGTGGTAAGCCGTGCCATGCTGCATCAGACCAAGGGCCCATCCTGCCCAATTTCGCTTCTGGTGCCACCAACAAGCTCTTTTTGGGAGAAGATACCATCTGCCACAATCTCAACTGATTGGAAGTGTTCCATGACCCTCCATAGCTCTCCACTAACATCCCAGTGTGGTTCTCAGATGCATGGCGTTATCAAAATAGCTCTGGAGATTACTTACATTTTTTAACCAGTTTCTATATTCAGGCACTTTCAGAAAATTTGAAATTACCTCAGTTAAATCCATACAGATTTTCTCTCTTGCTCTCACAGGTTTGAGATAGAAATTGAGCCTCTGTTTGCCAGCATTGCCCTCTACGATGTTAAAGAAAGGAAAAAGGTAAGGAATTGAAGAAGAAGAAAAAATAGCCCATTCCCAAGGGCACACATATTATTGATGAGTCTTTGGGTTCACACCTCACTTCTATAATATTCAGCAAATCTCACTTCTATTCAGCAAACACACATCAGACTTGAAAGCAAGTCTTTGATGCATCCAGTCCTGGTGCCTTTGCAATCTGTGAAGGGATGATCTGGGAATGTTAAATATTTGAAGAATATTTAAGGGAAAGCCTGCTGGAGGTTGGCCAGAAGACGGCTGGAGGCCTGGTTGGATAGTGAGTGCTGGATCAGCAGTGGTCTGAGCCCCTCAGCCATTCAGGACCCCACGCTGTCTGTGGCTCCTCCATCTTCAATATGCGTTCTCCCAAAGTCATTTTTGTCACTGCCATTGTACCCTCTGAAAAGGGGGAAGGATGGGTGACAGTGGCCTGGAGGTTTGACACATCCCTTGTGCACACAATTCACTACTAACTGCCGTGGAAGGCGGTAAATGCAGTCTTTGCTTGGGGCAGCCAGTTCTCAGCTATAACTCTATTAGTGACGAAGGGGAGACCCAGCCACACACTGGTTCTAAGTAACAGCACTGTGAGCCAAGGAGCATTCATCATGTCATGCTCTTGCTCAAAATCTTTAATGGATCCTCACTACCTGTAACATTGAAAACAAATTCTATAGGCTGGCCGGAGAGGCACAGTTGATTGAGAGTTGTCCTGTGAACAGAAAGCTTGTGGGTTTGATCCCTGCTCAGGGAGCTTACGGAAGGCAGCCAATCAGTGTTTCTCTCTCTCTCTCTCTCTCTCTCTCTCTCTCTCTCTCTCAACATGTCTTCAGGTGAGGATTAAAAAATAGTGATAAATAAATATATTTTTTGAAATTATAAAAACTCTTTAGCTTCCATGCCTGGCTTTCTTCATATGGATCTCATTTATTCTTTCCCTCTTAGCCTGCATTTGCAATCAAGCTGAACTACTCTCTGAGAAGTGAATTCACTCCAGGTGTTCTGGCATCTGAGTGATTCCTGTGCTGTCCTCTCCCCTTGGCACTCGGGCACCCTCCAGCTCTGCTGGCAGAATCTTCTTCCGAAACCTGTCTGTCTCACTCGAGTGGAAGCATCCTATTCACCCCAGTGAATGGATCCCTCACCCTTGTAGCTCCAACAGTGCTCTTTGTATGAATGTGATCACTTATATTTTGCTCTTCCTGTATTAGTTACATTTTTTACTTATCCCTCTTTTTTTTTTTTAATTTAAACTAATTGAGAGCAGAGGCAGTGTCCTGCTCTTATTCAAGGCAGTACAGACCACATCACATTACTACTATTCAGAAATTAATGGTGGCTTAAGAAAAATTTAAATGTCTCCTGGAACATTTCTCAAATGACTCCAAAATATCTAGAGATTGTGACAAAATATAGGGTGTCCCCCCCAAAATGTATACACATGCTTTGAATAATATGAAGGCAGTGTTTATTAAAATACACTTCATTTTCACCCTAGCCAGTTTGGCTCAGTGGATAGAGCATCAGCCTGTGGGGCCCCGGGTTGAATTATAGTCAAGGGCACGTACCTCAGTTGCAGGTTCTTCCCCAGCCTGGGTTCTGATCAGGGCTGGTGTAAGAGACAACCAATCGGTGTATTTCTCTCACATTGATATTTCTCTCTGTCCCTCTCTTCCACTCTAAAAATCAATGGAAAAATATCCTTGGTTGAGGACTAAAAATAATAAACAAATAAAATACATTTTATTTTAAAAATTGAGCTATCAGCTGTTAAAGTGTGTATACATTTTGGGGGTATGTATCAGATTTCCTAACAGCCACTAGTTATGAACTATGTCAATAATTACATTTATTCCTCTGGAGAAATTTCTTTGTGGTTTCTCACTCCTTTAATATGCTTGGACCACGAGAACAACAAGTCTAACTTATTTTTCATTTTTCTACTCACAGATCTCCGAAAATTTTCACTGTGACCTGAACTCTGACCAGTTCAAAGGATTTCTGCGTGCTCACACGCCCTCTGTTGCCCCATCAAGTCAGGCAAGATCTGCGGTGTTCTCCGTCACCTATCCGTCCTCAGACATCTACCTAGTAGTCAAGGTAGTTAAACACAATCTGATTCGCTCATTCTGATGTTCCCATTTTTGCATTAGACTCGGTGCATGTATCAGGTAAGAGAGGTGTCAGAACTATCTCTATGTCTTCTGTGAGATTCACTTTGTTTCCTTCTCAACTGACCCCTTTTCCTTGACAAGCAAATTCTGTGATGAATACCAGAACAACTACGGGATTGAGAGTCGTACAGTCCTAGTTTTGAATCCCGGCTTTGCATCCTAGTTATTATATGACTTTTACCTAACCTTTCTGAGACTTAATTTGCTCATCTGTAAAATGGGTCTAAGAACACCACTCTCAATGGGTAGCTGTGATTACAAAATAAAGCCTGGCACATTAATGACACCTTTCCTCCTAACCAAGGAAAGCACCCTCAGCGATTCCGTCTGGGAGGCGGCTGCTATCTCAGACAGAGTTTCCTAATAATGTTCATGTTTTCCTAGAGGCCCATAGTTAAATGACCACATGTCCAGGCTCTGACAATTTGAGGTATGGGCTATATTTTGCAAGTTTAATTCTCTCTTTTTATCACCATCTCACAGCATAAGTACTATGTCTGGTGGAGCAATTATATAAGGACCTTTTATTTCAGGCTGTGCTCTTTGCTGGTATAAGAAAACCTGAGACTTTCTCTGCACACCCAAATGACTAGTTGGAAATTAACAACAAACACTGACTATTTTACTATTTTACACAGAGACCCCATGGAACCAAGCAGTGCCTTTACCTGAAGTAAAATAATTCATTTAATTGATTCTTTACTGCAGAATTGTATAAAAATTAAATGATTTAATTTCATGTACACCCAGAAGTCCAAGTTTGATGTTTATAATCTCATGAGTTCCCCATGATCCCATGGGAGTAGAATAAAGATTTCAAAGAATTTATGTGACTTGAAAGCCACTTAACAAGTGGCAGAGGTCTTTCTGTTCTAGCTTCCTTTCCTCCATCTCACCAGACTCTGAAAGGCATCTATAGCTTGAAGGGAACTTATTTAAGTTCATGGAGACTATAATTAAAATTCTGTCACTACAAAGACATGTCTTTTGTTGTCAAACTTTAGTGTGTGTCCTTTATCTTGCAATAGTACTTAGACACAGGAAAATTAGCTTACAGCCCACTCTAGAAAACCTGTGGTTAAATTCAGAATTCTCTCCCACGCTGGGAAACCAACGCTAGTTCTATAAAGCCAAATTTTACTTCAAACTTCACTTCTCAGAGGATGACTTTATTTTGGTTAATCCGTAATCGTGTGCTAAATATCAGCAGTTACCTGTGGACTACTATTACTAAATATATCCAAAAGCCTTCAAATGTATTAATGCATTCATTTGGCAATAACAAACTTTCTCTTAATTGTTGGGATTGAGTTAAAAATTTAAATCTATTCATATAGTCCCTGGTTTGCTTCTGACCTGTTTTCCTTTTCTGTAATGCCATCCTGTAGCTTCCTCCTCTCTACATATATAGCAAATGGTGTTGTAACATTGATCACATCTATCCATGCAGCTGCCATTCAATAAAGAGAACCTTTTTTCTTATTTTTATTGTCAGGCTGAGCATCAGGATATTAACTGTATTTTAAATATATTTTTATTGATTTTATACAGAGAGGAAGGGATAGAGATAGAGAGTTAGAAACATCGGTGAGAGAGAGTCATCGATCAGCTGCCTCTTGCACACCCCCTTCTGGGGATATGCCCGCAACCAAGGTACATGCCCTTGACCGGAATCGAACCTGGGACCCTTCAGTTCCCAAGCCGACGCTCTATCCATTGAGCCAAACCGGTCCCGGCTTAACTGTATTTTAGATAGAGTTACTTAGTTTATTATTGTATAGGACAGTGGTTGGCAAACTGTGACTCATGAGCCACATGCAGCTCTTTGGCCCCTTGAGTATGGCTCTTCCACAAAATATCATGGCCTACGCGAGTCTATTTTGAAGAAGTGGTGTTAGAAGAAGTTTAAGCTTAAAAAATTTGGCTCTCAAAAGAAATTTTAATCGTTGTACTGTTGATATTTGGCTCTGTGGACTAATGAGTTTGCCGACCACTGGTATAGGATATTGCTGTAAGGCGTTATTTCAGGCTTATAGGTTTTGTTTCTCAACTGAAGGTTGGAGAGTAAGGATGAGTGAATCTGGTGTCAAACTTTAAAAATATACATGGAAGGCATGGCACCAGCCCCTCCTGAGTAGAGCAGAGGATAGCCTTTTATTTTCAAACATTTTCTAGGTAATTCTGGTACGTGCCTTTCCCCTACCTCCCATAGGTATGAGGACGCCCTCATTTCTTGCACCCATAAATCACCAAGGACCATCTAGGGGGCTCCCATAGCAGCCTGCAGCTTCTTCTCACCACGTAGCTGGAGTGGCCCTTGTCCAGCTCGGTGAAGGGAGTGGTACCTGTGGGTCTGGTTGAGTCTGAATGTCCCCACGTCCAGATTCTGGAGCTCCCTCTCCTGTGGGTCCCACACTGTCCTAGTGCCTGAACCCGCGTACCTCATTCCTCACATCAGGGTCCTCAGGAAAGAGTTCTTTATTTCTATCCAGAGTCTATTTTTATCCATTGGCTTCATGGAAAAATTAGCTTCCTTCCAATTTTTTCTACAAGCTCCCATGAGCTTCAGGAGCCTGGGGATCAGATTTTTTGTATTCACTCCTTTACCTCCCCAGCAGCCACCACATGGGAGGTACCCGACAAATGTTTTTAGAATTAATGAATAGGTGAATGATTGCTGAGGAACAGGAATGCCAGCCTCTAGCTCGAGTGTTATGGGTCTGTGATCTCAACCTGGGGTATCTCTCCTGGGGATCAGCCTGTCTTCATCCTCTGGCAATGGGAAGGGATTTGACACTTCTTTTGTTGGGAGAAGACAGGCTTCTGGCTTGCAGTGTTCTTGAGATGGATGTGCATTGAGCAGTCCCATGTCACTTCCCTTGAACTCTGTCAAACACCCTCCATCACTGAGGTTTTTCTGGTCTAAACCAGGGTATTTCTGCACCTCACTGATAATTCCTATTAAGACTGTGTGCCTATTGGAATATGTTAACCTGCATATCTTCAAGAATCCTCTCAACTAATGATAACTAATGGGACTAAATCACTTGTTTTTCTCCTCAACATTCTGAGTTACATTAAATTTTCTTTGAACTAAGGGTTAGGAAGTTACAGTTTTCTCCTTTTCCATTTCCTAAATATGCTGCTCAAATTTATGGGTAACCAGATCCTTTACCTGAAGCAAAATTGAAGAAGATATTGGACAGTGGCAGCATTCCCATATTACCAGCCAGTTAGCAAAGTGAAAAGCTGCACTATTTCTCTGCTCTTGGTTCCTGTCCAAGTCCCTTAAAGCCAGAGAAGCAGCCCTAATAGGAAATACAAGGGAGGCAATTACAAATAATTTATTCTGTTCATTTGTTCGTTTTGTGGAAGGTTAGAGTCCCCAACCTGACTTTTACAGAGGTCGTATCTCTTTTTTACATTGTAAGCAATAATAAAGAAAATGAGCTTTTCACTTCCTATATATGTCCCATGGGTTTTGTTTTAGAAAATAACTTTTATTGCATTTTTTTTATTGTAGGCATAATACACATTTATTGTTTAAAAGTGGAAAGTACACATAAGCAATAAGAATAAAATCAACCCAGCACATAATCCCATCATATAAAGATAACTATTAACATTTGCTGTGTATCTGCTATCATCTTTTTAATATGCCTTGATGATGTTTTTACAAAACTATACCGTACTTTTTATGCTCGTTTTTTTTAAAAAAAAACAAACATAAATCCCAGACATAGTCCCATGTCATCAAATATTGTCACAAAATCTAATTTTGATGGTTGCAGAGATTCCGTTATGTGGATGTGATTTATGCGCATTGTCTTACTGTTATTTTTGTTGGCAGATTGAAAAAGTTCTTCAGCAGGGAGAGATTGGAGACTGTGCGGAACCCTACATGGTTATCAAAGAGAGTGATGGTGGAAAGGTATGATATTTTGAATACTGCTAAATGGTAACATCTTAGAATAAGGAAATATTTTCCAGAAGTGTTCCACAGTATAGTTAACGGGGTTTAGTCCTTCATATGTTTTCATATGAGATACTAATAAATTGCATATAAACCAAAGAAGGAATTGGTCATTGAAAGAAATAAGCTACAAAACTCAACACATGAATGTCTAATTCTAAAATGAAACTAGGGTAAAGCCGTGGCCGGTTGCCTTGATTCTGAGGCTCTGACCCAGCTGAGGGGGAGGGCCACAGAGACCCCATGGAAAGGAGCAGTGCCAGCACACCCAGGCTTATCTCCACAGCATGGGCGCCCGCCTTTCCGGCGTGGGTGTTTGGAAATTGGCTGAGGTTGCTGCACATCATAAATTCACTAGCACAACACAGGTACTGAGCCCATGGAGGGGACATCTTTCCCCCGCATCCGGTAAAGCATGGCTTATCTGGACTAACACTTGCCTAAGCAGCATCACTCCAGACTTAAAAATTTCAAAGAAGATGTATTGAACTCACGGCATTTATTTTATTTTATGTTTCCCATCGCCATTTACCCCCTCTATGACCTCTTCCACCTCTACCTCCCCCTCCCCCCTGCAATCATCACAACTGTTGTTCGTGTCCATCTCTCTCTCTCTTTTCTTTTTCTTTTTTTAATCTTTCCACTTCAGGACACTTTTTTTAAAAAAAAATCTACCTTTTATTCTGAATTTAGAAAGAACTCCTTGGAAGTATTGTCAACCTAATAAGGAAATTATTAAGAACCTTTATAGATCTTCCTGGAGTTTTCCAAGGCAACTTTTGAAGAAACAGGCTCTCTTGCGAGCTTGGTAGATGATATATAAAACTTTTTATCCCAAGATGCTCTCATTCGAATTCAAGTGGTTACTAGCCCCTCAAACTGACACTTGTGGATTAGCTTGTATAAGTAAGCCTTGAACTTTTTTTTTTTTTTTTTTTTTAAGCTGGTGTATTTAATAGTTGAATGTAGCCTTTTTGTAAACTCCTTTTCTAATCTGTGTTTCCCTAGGCTTCTGGCCTTCGTTGAGGGCGTCACTTTTCTGCCTGTCCACCTGTTTTAATCCGTAGGGCAGGGATTTTGCAGATTTCTGTCCTACCCATGGCAGGGCAGCCGACGGGATGCCGGTGCCATATTGTTTGTCACCGCTTGTCTCTTTCCATTTTCCTCCAGAGTAAAGACAAGATTGAAAAACTGAAACTTCAAGCTGAATCTTTCTGCCAGCGTCTGGGGAAATACCGGATGCCCTTTGCCTGGGCTCCTATAAGCTTAGCAAGCTTCTTCAGTGTCTCCACCCTGGAGAGGGAGGTAGCTGATGCAGAGTCCATGGTTGGTAAGATTTTCAGCGGCAGTGGGAAGAGGTGGACTCCCCAATGCACCAACTCTGAGGTCAGCTGCTTATGTAGTGTGGGGTATGGGGCACACTAAGGTGTGGGAAATGGGAAAGAAGAAGGAGATCAATAGGTTGAAACACTATGATGGCTTGATTACAAATGCATGATTGTAATAGACAACGATTCCCCAAAATTGTCATGAATGTTTGTGGAATTTAAATATACTCTTATAGTAAGATTTTTGGTTGGAATTCTTTGGACAGTTTGACAGGTTAAAAACTTGATTTTAAATAGCTTCTTCCTCTTAAAATTATTGAAAATAACAAGAAAATATACAATAGTAACTATTTATAGTGTGTTAAATAAAGGCACCATGATTGGTTCCAAAACACAAGAGCTGAAGTCATGGAGGTTTTGAAACACAAGACTCAGGTTTCTCAGCAAAATTTCCAGCCCTTGTGAAAGTTTCTTTTGCCAACAGCAATGAAAAAAAAAAAGGATGCCAATAGAATATTTAGTTACTGTTCAATTTATTTAGCATGTTTCTTTTTCATCGCCTCACCCTTGGTCTAAATCTTTCATTTTAAAATAGGTTGGATATGAAACTGTTCAAGAGGCTATGACATTTTCAAGTAGACCCACCCCTACTTGTGGCAGAGTTTCTGTTTCCCTAAATGTCTTTGAATCCAGCAAATATTTAAGTCTAGAGTCACATTTCTCAGAACTTTTCTCTTGCATTCCTTAGCTCTGCCACTTCTGAAACGTTGCCTTTAGCAGAGGAGAGGAGGAAAGGGTACTTTGTTATTGCTGCTGCTATTCTGGAGTTATGGTTGCATAATTTCTGGTCAGAATCCCTGGATCATTTCTGATTTATCAATAACAAACCTCACTTTAGTGCATCTTGACCTTTATACCACAATGTTTTGGTTTTGGTTTTTGTTAATCCTCACCTGAGGATATATATTTTTTCTCATGATTTTTAGAGAGTGGGAGGGAGAGAGAGAAAAACAGAGAGGGAGAGAGAAACATCGATGTGAGAGAGACATATTTATTGGTTGCCTCCCACATGCTGAGCCAGGGATCAAACCTGCAACCTAGGTATATACTTTTGACTGGAAATCGAACCCAAGACCCTTTGGTATTCAGGCTGACGCTCCAACCACTTAGCAACACTGGCTAGAGCCACGGTGCTTTTTAATTTTTTAATGCCAACCTCTATGTAGACCTAAGTAGCCTTATTTGAAAGAGTTATGCATAGAACCTAGAGGACCCCTAAATGAGGTGAATCCATAAATTCTGGCATAGGGCTTGCCGATGCTTTCATAATGTCTAGGTCAAGGATAAATTAACCTGAATACAGAGGCTGATTCTTGAGAAGCATCCAGAAGAGGCAACGTGGCAAGTGTAGATGGGCAGTGGTACCAGGAAGTTCCAATTTACCATCACGGCAAGAATGAAGGATAAAGGAATCTTCCAAGACAGGGTTGGCCATTTTAGAGCTCTCAGCAATTTGACTGTGCACGACAGAACCCCTGAGTTTTGCAGCAGAAAAGCAACAAAATTCTCACCTAAACGTCAAATGGGGATAAAAAACAACAACAACAAAGCAGAGTATTAGGTTCCTCCCTGGGTCAGGGTATGACTCTGGGTTCTAATCCCCGTTAGGCAGATCAGCAGAGAGCAGAAGAAAAATGGGATTCAGCATACACTCAGGCTGACCCTAGCATATTTGGGTCACAGTCCCAAATGCCTCCAAGGGCATTTGAGTACATGCCTCTCCCAATGGAATGAAAATGTAAAAATAAAAACAAACACTGTTGACTAAATAAAGCTTATCTGCAGACCCCGTTCTGGCTGCAGTTCTGGACTCTGCAGGGTGGCATCTGGCCTACCCTCCACGTGGGAGAGCAGCTGCTTGCGGCCTCTCAGCTCTGGTCAGAGGAGGATTAAGGGTTCCAAGAGGGGGGGGCTAAGAAAGGTAGGGGTCAGTGGAGGGACATTTTTATTCAAGGCTAGAGTGACTACATTCAGTGCTCTTGTTCAGTGACTTTCAATATAGCTTATAGATGGTAAAGTTAATGACTGCTGTGTCCTCAAAGAGAAAGGCAAGCTTTAGAATGACAGTTGTTTTCCTTAAAGGAAGAAGCTCTGTGGGTGAGCGGAGAAGCTTGTCCCAATCCAGAAGGCTTTCGGAAAGAGCCCTCTCCTTGGAGGAGAATGGGATCGGATCCAACTTCAAGACGACCACCATGACCATTAACAGCTTCTTCAAGCAGGTACTCTCTCCATGTTAGTGCGTTTGGGCTTGTCTCATAACGTTACGGGTTTTGGAGCCCAAAGTTGGAGTCTATGTAATGAATAAGAGAACGAGTTAGTTAACCTCCTCGCCAAGGCTATATCTCATTGTTACAGAATGAGGATGGTGGTGCTCGCTTCACGTGGCTTTTGGGGAGATGAGATGACAGGAGGCAGGTAGAACTCTTCTCAGAGTGCTCACGATAGGGCAAGAGCTCACTGCGTGTTAGCTCTTTCAGTTGAGAGAAGGGTTTGCTCCTACTAATGCAAACTGTCCTATTGGGACTCTCAGGGTCAGTTCATTCGTAGGCTATGAAAGCTGTCTGGCTGAAGCATTGTCACCCCCCCCTTGGTCCCAGGGTTTCCTGGCTGGACTGTTGTCTTTCTCACCACTGTTCCACGTGCACACCTCGGGGCTGCCCTACTTGCTCAGAGAAAGTGACCATTGCACATGGCGCTCTATGTTGGCTCGGTCAACATTTCTTTAAAATCCAAGAATTTCCTAGAGGCAACAAGGTAGAATGATGGCTGCCAGGGGCTGGAGGGAGGGGTGGAGAGAGTTGTTTAAAGGGCACAGAGTTTCAGTTTTGCAATATGAGAGAGTCCTGGAAGACCAGTTGCACAACTATGTAAATGTACTTCACCTTAAACTAGGGAACCGAACACTCAGAATGGTTAAGATGGCAAATGTTTCATTATGTGTATTTTTAACCACACAAAGGAAACTTTGACTCTGTTTTATAAAATTTCCATAGCTAGATCTTCATGGGGGCATTTCAAGGTGTTATGTTGATAATCTGAAATGCAGAAGGGATATTGAAGGGTCTGTGCACTGTACCCTTAATAGCATGGGGCTCTGAAAGGGTTTCTATTCCAGATATACTTCTAACTGTATTAACTTGGGGTTGGGGGGCAAAGTACTTCACTAAATCTGAGTTTTCTCATCTGTCCTTGGGAATAAGTTGCACCTACCTACCTACTTTACCAGGCTGCCTTACCTTGCAAGGACTAGAGCTCTTGCCGGAGGTTCCCTTGGTAAAGCACTGTCCCATGTAGGCACATAGAGAATAGTATTTATGCTTAGCCTGCGTGGTCAAGACAAATATTTTAAAAAAAGGGAGGACAGGGGAAAAATGGAAAGATGCTGCTTCCATCTTCAAATCTTTGAAGAAGAAGTAAACTTATTCTGTATTATTCCAGGAGTAAAACAAGCATCATGGGCCTTAAGTTACAGGGTGGAGATGCTTTTGGCCTAGATTTCTAATGGCCAAATGGACTTCCTTATAATGCATAGAAGCCCCATCCCCAGGAGGGTTGACGAGAGGCTGAGTGACATTAAGTCCAAGAGTAGTAGAGAAGAAATATTTGATAAGGGGCTTACCTAAATTACTTCACCATTGCCTATAATCTTAATTTCTAAGAAAGGCATGTTAAAATAAAATTTAGAGACAAAAATCTTTCCATAAATCATTGGTCCCTACTCCAGGAGTCAACGGTGCATCTGTACTAACCCTGACTTCTCTCTTGGCAGGAGGGAGATCGCCTTAGTGATGAAGACTTGTTCAAGTTTTTAGCGGACTACAAAAGATCTTCTTCCTTACAGAGAAGAGTCAAGTCCATTCCAGGTGTGGATGGCTTGTCTTTATCCTCTTAAGCTGTGCCAAAGCAATTTGTGATTAGACACATTATTTGTCTACTGCTGCCATTTATAAAATTATGCGTACCAGATGAGATGTGGGATTTTTACATCAGGAATTGCGTCTGAATTGTTCTACATTTTTGGAAACGCTATTAATATTTTCTATTCTATTAAAGAATTAAATCTATAAATAAACATGCTTTAGATATGGTTTCTTGGATAATCAGATCATTGTTTGAATAGTCTTTTTCATCATATACAATATTATATGGAACTTTTAGTATAAAAATAAAAACAAGAAGCTTTGATATAGAAGGTGAGAGCACTTTCCTTATCCTCAGCTTAATAGCCTCTGAGGCACTTCTGCAGCACCTTGGGGTGCCAGAGAACCCAATTTGAGAAACCCCAGTGTTTACTTAAATATATACTATTATAGCGTGGTAATTCTGGAAGGGACTTTAAAAATCCTCCGATCTATTTATACTCACTCTACAATTTCTTGCTTTTTAATTTCTAGAAATGGAATCTCAAGAGTTGTCATGACATGCTTTTTCTCCAGCTACAGGAAATTAGCTGGGAATTTCAAAACTCTCACACTCCCATAACTTCTCCTTATTTTCATACAAGAAATGTGCTACAACAATTTGTCTTGATTCCTTTTAACATGACAGTATCTTCCTTAAAACACTTGTTTTCTTTCTTTAGGCTTGCTCAGATTGGAGATTTCTCTGGCTCCAGAGATAATCAACTGTTGTCTGACTCCTGAACTACTGCCAGTGAAACCCTTTTCTGAAAACCGGACACGTCCACACAAAGAGATTCTGGAATTTCCAATCCGGGAAGTGTATGTCCCTCACACTGTGTACAGGTGAGAAACAAAGGCTCTTGGTAAACCACTGAGCCCACTTTTACAGTTTTGTTTGGGCAATGCCTTCATCATCCTTTGGTCTACCTTCCTAGTTACTAATTTTTAGAAAAAAATGAAACATGATGTTTACATAATTATAGATAACTGCTAGACCAAGTTCTAAAAATTATTATCTAATTTTCTCAGTCAAAATTGTAATGGGCATATTCTTTCCAGAAATGAAACATTCCTCGACATCATTGCTTTGGTTTTCCTATGTGCGGAAGGATGTATTAGGGAAAGAGCAATGTGACCAAAATAAATGTTCTCAGTGTTTACTAGTCAGGTTTTTACCTTGAAACCAGCTCTGTCCCATAGAATTTACAGCAGTGACAGAAATTTCTACATGTGTACTGCCCAATACCATCACCACTAACCACATGTGGCTATTTAGCATTGGAAATGTGGCTACGGCAATGGACGAACTGAAATTTTCATTTTATTTAACTTGAATTAATTTGAAGTTAAATTTGTAGTTGTCAGTGGTTGGTGGCTACCATGTTGGACAGCATGGAGCTAGTCGGTAAGGAACTAAAGGTTAGGCTGCCTCGGTTCCTTGGAGGCCTTGGGACTGGGAGGGAACTTGTCAACATACAGCTGCCAAAGCCATTGCTGCTCACATTTTTAGTTTTTATTTTGAGAAGATATTTTTAATGTGGAGAAGAATGCTGTAACAAGCATCTTTTCTCCATCCTCTGGAAATGACATTGTGAATGTGTGTGTGTGTGTGTGTGTGTGTGTGTGTGTGAAATTGTACTGATTAAGTTGAAGTCTCCTCTATCCTGTCTCTAGTCAAAGACTTCTACCTTGCTGCCTAAACATCATTGATGAACTTATGTGTGTTTTTTCTTCCATTCTCTCCTGCTTTACACACATATGTATATGTATGTATCTGTGAACAAGTAGTAGTATTTTAACATTCACTTTAAATGTTGATAAGTGGCTGCACACTCTATATATTATTCCGTACTTTTCATCCAACAGTATGATTTTTTTTTCTTTTTTGTTTAACTATTATTGTGGACTCTTGAACTTCACTGATTCAGTGTGTTACACTCATTATCCTTTTT
Organism: Pipistrellus kuhlii; assembly: GCF_014108245.1. Taxonomy (NCBI): domain Eukaryota; kingdom Metazoa; phylum Chordata; class Mammalia; order Chiroptera; family Vespertilionidae; genus Pipistrellus; species Pipistrellus kuhlii. The sequence goes on from NW_023425427.1 coordinate 31,761,795, forward strand.
AATTAATTAGATTTTCACAAATTTAATGAATGAGAATTACTTGACAAGCTTGTATTTTATAAATATTAATATTGACTTATATAGCACTTTGTCATAATTTTTAACTGCTGTATAGCACTCCTTTGTATAAAGGGGAATTATGTTTCCATTAATTTTTTTTAATTGATAGACATTTATGTGTTTTTCCAATTTGGGTTTCTTACAATTGTGCAATGAGAAGTTTGTCTTGGTCTCTCTGTGCACATGTGTGAATGTTTTCCTACGGAATAATCCTAAAAATGAAATCCCTGAGTCACAAATGATATACATTTTAAGCTTTATCTATATTGCCACTTTATCCCCCAAAATTGTATCAGTTTGCAATCCTTCCCATAGTGTCAGAGAATTCTGATTTCCCCAGATCCTCACCCATACTTTCCAATGTGACATGTGTATGTGGGACTGAATGCCAAGAACTTCAGAAGTCACCAAACCCAAACACGCCTATCCCACATTTCCAGATGCACAAAAGTGAGACCCAGACCAAATAAATGAGCTGTTCACTGAAGTAAAAAACTACAGTGAAGAAATCAAGCAACCATCCATCCACACAATTAGAAATGGACCTCTTCCTTTCAGTATTGGTGAAGTGCACATATCTTTCCCCATTTAATCCTTTTTTTATAAATATATATTTTATTGATTTTCTACAGAGAGGAAGTGAGAGGGATAGAGAGCTAGAAACATCGATGAGAGAGAAACATCGACCAGCTGCCTCCTGCATACCTCCCACTGGGGACGTGCCCGCAACCAATGCACATGCCCCTGACTGGAATCGAACCCGGGACCCTCCAATCCACAGACCGACGCTCTATCCACTGAGCCATATCGGCATTGGCCCATTTAATCCTTTCTGAAGCACCTTTTCGTTTTCTAACTTCATTCCTTTAATATAAACTCAACCTTAGACCCCCTCCTAGATAAAAAAGCATTCCTAAGATCAAGTAGTTTCAGTTCTCCATTCTGTTTAGGGAAATGTAGGCATGAAAATGTTTGCTTACGGATGCCGTGTTTGTATCTTTGGAAACCCTATCCTATAAAGGGGAAAAGAATGCTTGTGGAATTGAAATAAACTTGTACCAAATGAATTCTATAGTTATTCAACTTCCCCTCAGCATTTAATTACCCATGGGAAGCATTTACAACCCTCTGTACGCCTTACTGCAAGCATTACCCTTAATTACATCACAGCGGGACTCAGAATGCATTAGTGTGCTGATGACTCAGAAATGTAGGCGTGCTAAGGAGAACAAGTCTGGAGGACCACTATGGACTCGACTTGGCTTCGTGGGAAACAGACCCTGAGTGCAAAGTGAATACTCTTTAAACTGTCCTATACACTATGGAAATGCAAGGTCACACCATTAAAAGCCAGGTCACTATCCTTGGGAATGATAGAAGAAAACATCTCCTCCAGTTTGGTCATAGTGCCTTTTCTTAGCTCCCAGCCCACCACAGTTTTAAGAAACAAGAGATGTAATAAACTTGATTACGAATTGTACTGCTGAAACCGGTTTGGCTCAGTGGTAGAGCGTCGATCTGCGAACTGAAAGGTCCCAGGTTCGATTCTGGACAAGGGCATGTAGATACATTGGTTGCGGGCACATCCCCGGTAGGGGGTGTGCAAGAGGCAGCTGGTTGATGTTTCTCTCTCATCAACGTTTCTAGCTCTCTATTTCTCTCCCTTCCTCCTCTCTGTAAAATATCAATAAAATATATTAAAAAAAAAAAAAGAATTGTACTATGTGAAAACATTAAGGAATTTAGAGATCATCTTATCTGATCTCCCGGGCTGCTGTTAAATTGTTAGTAGTTCTTCTCCAGTCCTCACAGGCTTTACGGTGCTTTTGTTTAGGTTGGTCTTGACAGTGACCAGTTCTAGACTAATTCTCCCATTTCCTACCCTTCCGCTGCCATCTCACAAAATGGAATGGAAGACTCAAGACTGAACGCCAGGTCAAATTGGTGGGGTGACTGATTTTGCCTTTGGTGACCTAGTCTTCTCATTTCTGTCATTTATCCCTTCTTTTTGATTCTTGTCCTCTCCCTGCACCTCAGAAAATTTAGAATCTTATAGCTTTTCTACCCCCTCCTGCCTGAAAATCAAAGTCTGTGTTCAAGCAAAGGTCTCCTAATTTATGTTCATTATGATATCAGTAAAAAGTATGGCCTAATGTTTTATCTCCCCAAGAGTATTATTTCAGCAGAGACAGCAGTTCCTGTTTCAGGTAGAAAAGTTTTCCCTTTACTTAGTCGAATCCTGGATATCTTTCTAAGAGTTTGCCAAGTAGGGTAACTTTCCACCTTGACATTGCTGTTTCCATGACTAATCCTGGTTACAGCTATGTCCCTTTAAGAAAATGAAACAGCCGAAACTAATTTGGCTCAGTGGATAGAGCGTCAGCCTGCGGACTGAAAGGTCCCAGGTTCGATTCTGGTCAAGGGCATGTACCTTGGTTGCAGGCACATCCCCAGTAGGGGGTGTGCAAGAGGCAGCTGATCGATGATTCTCTCTCATCAATGTTTCTAACTCTCTATCCCTCTCTCTTCCTCTCTGTAAAAAATCAATAAAATATATTTTAAAAAAAGAAAGAAAATGAAACAAATGAAAATTAAGATTTTCAGAGCAGATAAATTCAAGGGTAATTCTTCATAGAGGGTTCTTCTAATGAATACAAAATATGATTTAACTTATAAAGATTTTGATCTATCCAGAACTTATGAAGATTATGTTATTAGTGCCCTACCAGGATTTGGCCCAGTGGATAGAGCGTTGGCCTGCAGGCTAAAGGGTCTTGGGTTCAGTTCCTCTTAGGGCACATCCCAGGTTGCAAGCTTGATCCCCAGTAGGGAGCATGCAGTAGGCAGCAAATCAGTGGTTCTCTCTCATCATTATGTTTCTATCTCTCTCCCGCTCTCTTTCTCTCTGAAATCAATAAAAATATTTTAATGTATATTTTTTTAAAAAGAAAAAGAATATATCTATTGGGCGAAGGATTCAAATTTCAAAATTGTGTCCTTTTAACATAAATGGCAGAGCTCCCTTGGGTAGAGGGAACTATTAAATGGCTCTAATGGCGGATGTTGTCTGGCTTTGAGAGTGTGAGTGGTGGCCAGAGTCACACATTGCAGGATTCTAATACGGGTGAAGTTTCCATTGAACACTAATGGAGTAGAACTCAGATTAATGGCATCTCTTTTAAAGGAGCAGCTGCCATGGAACTTCCCATAAAACTGGCTTAGGATAGCCTGAAGTTGTGGGCCCCATCTCCCCATTCTCCTACCTCTTCAGGTGCCTCCTCTGACTGCTCTCCCCCTTCTGGTGCACTCAGTCAGGGCCACTGAGTACCACAGCGAGCACCATTCACGTCGTAGATGTGGATGCTGATCCTGGTGCCTCCACCTCATTCTTCTTGCTTAAAGGAGCGGTCATAGGAGAACTGTGCTGGACTCAGAAACATCCCATGAGCCAGCCAGGGTTGGCCACTGATAAGATGAACACCTTCTCCAAGGCAAGAGGTGAACTTCTAGAGCCAGAGTGCTGAACCCAGGCATAGCCAGCGTCTCCTAGACCAGTGCCTTGTGCCACCTCTACGGGTTAGAAGCATGGAGCCCAACACGTGTTCCCTGAAACAGACCCTGGAAAGATCTTTTGCAAAAATCACAGAGGACAGCCGTTCTGAAGTGGAGCAGAACAGCTGGAAAAATTGGGTTGATAAATAGGATTACCCAAATCTGAATTTAGCATTCCTTTTTTCATGCCCAGATTTTAAAAAAACAAACTACTAATTCTTAGCCCAGGAACAGTTTGGACCTAACTCCTGGCTTATTTTCCATGTGGCCCAGCAGCTGGTAATAGAGACACCAGCTGCCTTCTGGTGGGGGCAGAATGAAAAACAGCACAGGCTGGGGCCAAGGCCTACGGTGACCTTGAAGGGCATTTTATCCTGTGACCACGGGGGCATGTACAGAGATCACAGGGGCTGCAGTTGTAATGAGCTTGTTAAGCTCCTCGCCCTCCCTTTAACTGGTGATTACATTAGGGAAGTCACATAAAGTGCGTTTTCATTTCTCATCCCTCTGTGAGGTCATTTTATCCAATTAGCAGACTGATGCGGAGGACTGTGCTGGCCCAGAACAAGCCTATCAGTTAGAACACGATTTCTTGGATGGGTAATTAGCTGTTTCCAGGCCTCCTCCTAGACAGCCACATGTTCTGAGACCAGAAGCCTACATTCCCGAAGCTTGCCTGATAACTGGTCTGAAAGGGAGGCGTCCCCATGTCACAGTGGAGTTTTGAGGAATACTACCAGCCTTGCGTCCCACAGGGCCAGAAAGAATGACATGGGAAAATTGTGCAAGCCGATCTTGCATGCATGCCTGAAAGATGTAATTGAGAGAATAGGACTTCTAAGAAAGGAATGAACCAGAAATAATTCTGTATGAGGTGGCTAGGAAGGACTTGGGGCATAGAGAAGGGAAGCTGTCCTTGAGAGGGGTTTTGTTTTGTCCAAGGAAATGGATTCCCAGTCTGAGCCCAGTGGATCTTCTCCCTGTTGTGGGTGAAGAGAAGGTGGTTGTGCCTCAGTCTGTTGTAGAGCGTTATAACAATACAGGTGTTATACAAGTGTTCATCTTGGACACTTACCTACCTGGAGACTCCCATTCAGGAGGTCTAGGGTGAGGCCTCGGGCCTCCTTTAAGAATTAAAGTCCCCCTCCCTTTTATGGAGTTCGTCTCAGTGAGTTCTTCAATCTGGAGTCATGCAAAGGTCCACAGTGACATCGGCTCCTGGAAACACTCCTCTGAAGCCTAGTCATTGGTATTGTTGGTTTTACTAAACTTAGCAAGCAAATGCTTGTGGAACACAAAGTGTATTGTGAGCAAACACTTCATTTAGGAACAGCAGTGCAGCCCAGGCAAAATACAATCATTTGAATTAGCCAAGTAATGGAGACAAAGGCAAAGTGATGCCTGTTGCCTGAATTATCCAGATTATAAAGACCCTGAACTTAACTTTCCTGTGGCAAGTTTGTCTTAATAATAAACCAGGCGCACAATCCCCATGTACCTGATGTCCTACTCCAAATCTTGGCCAACCTCCTTTTTTTCTTTTCCTTTTTTTTTTTTTTCTTTTAACAATAATTTAGTTTTATTTATTTAAAAATAAATAAGATGAGTTCCCCTGTTTTTGCCATTCATGTAATACATTATAGTAATTTGTAAGAAATAGTATCATTACTAATTATAGTGTTTTGAACTTCAAAGGGCAGCAATATAGTGAGAACTAAGCTCATGGAAGAGGAATGTGCTCTTATATATATAGAGATTTGCTTTCACATTTTATTAATCTGTCTATAAAACCTCCCCACAGCAATGAATTCAAGATAGTGAGAATGCATACTTTGAAAAAATGAAAAAATTCGGGAGAAGCCAGTTACTGAAAATTACTTAGCAGCCGTTGCAGGTTTTGCAAAGCTATCTTTTCAGCCACTTGAGGGCACAATTTGCTCACTTTCTAGATTCAGCTGCAATTTGCTATCTGTCCTATTACAAAGGGAATTATTCTGATTTTATTAAAGGAAAACACACATTTTATTTTTCCTCTTTGAAGTGTAGGAGCAAAAAAAACCCAAAAACCCAACACTAAACAAACAAACAAAATCACGGGAAAGTGTGCCAGTGTCCCAAGAGATTGCTGTTGTCATTTTTTGCAAAGCATTTTGATTTGACCTGCCAGCTTCTGCCTTCTTTTATTAGTAAGTCATGACCTTAGAAATCTGGGGCTTTTTGGAAGACATAGTAGGGATACACATTGAGATTCGTATCCTGTGGTAAGAGAGACAGTGAAATCTCATTTTGAGGAGGTGTTGTTCACTCTACATATTTACACATTGGCCCATCCTGACTCACATACAGAACTAAAAGAATGTGGGTGAGGCAGGAATGAAATCGTGATAAGGAGGTTCCATGGACATTAATTTCACCGATTCCACAAATCACAACTCCACATTATACTCATTCATTTTGAGTCGACCATGCTTTTGTGTTACTGCCTGTTAACAACTGTCCTAACAAAAATTCCTGCTCTGGCAAATACGTTCTTCACAGAGCCTTTACAGCTAATGCAGCATGGAGGTTCACGAAACATCTCCCCCCCACCCCCATGAATTTGGATTATGAGGTCAGGGGCAGAAGCAGTAGAAATGGTGATGAAAATAAGGCAAATCTGGACTTGCATTTGATTACGATGAGGTATAGTTTGCCTAGATTAGGAGAAGCTCCTAAAATCCAAAAAAAAGCCTTCTTTCTTTGATTTCCATGGTTTTGTTAGTTTTTTAATTATTATTTTTTTAAATTAGTTCTTTGAAGTGGCTTGTCTTTGGCAAGATAGCCTTCGGAGAATTGTTGTCTCTTATTTATTTTGTTATTGGTGGGGAGGGTAGAAATATTTTCTACTTTTTAGCTTTTTCATCCTTTGTTTTGTCTTTCTTATGTATTTTATTGGTGGCCCAAAGATCAGCATCCACACACTCCTCTGAGAAGTGTTTGGCCATCTCTAAAGCAGAGGTATTTTAACAGCCCTCTGTTAATGAATGTCCTGTGGTGTCAAGGCCTCAGACAAGCTGCCCTTGTCCCCTTTCAGCCAGAAGTCAGAATGCTCTGTGTGAAATATTACATGCTGTGTCACCGCCACCAGTTTCCCAGGAAAAGAGTGGGTTTGGGTGGAGGCAGTGCTGGCTAGCCCCACAGGACACAGCGAAATAGAACTATGAGTAGGGAAGGACTGAGTTTTTGACAATGTAATAAGGCCATTTTTTAGAAACCATGACTAATCAGTTGTATGTCATGAATTTTTTATCATTAAAAATGAATTTCGGCCAAAGCCAATTTAGTTCGGTAGATGGAGCATCGGCCTGCGGACTGAGGGGTCCCAGGTTCGGTTCCTGTCAAGGGCATATACCTTGGTTGTGGGCACATCGCCGGTGGGGGGTGTGCAGGAGGCAGCTGATCCGGTGTTTCTCTCTCATCATTGTTTTTAACTCTGTATCTTTCTCCCTTCCCCTCTGTAAAAAATCAATAAAATATATATTTTTTTAAAAACCCGAACAAGCCTTCTCTCTCACCACGTATCCAAGGCAGATATATGTTTCTCGATGGAGGTAGTGGGGCATCTGGACAATTTATTCTTATTCATTAAAGTAACGCAGCTGTTTCCTCCAGTTCCAATACTTTCTACGCCAACCCAAACCGAGGCAACTAACAATATTAAAAACATGAGGAATGATCAGGCATGCATTTTAACGAATAATATTGATTTATTCGTTGTTTGTTTTTAATGGATTGAGCACCCATAAAGGCTCTGTCCCAAACCAATAGAAAAACAAAAGTCAGCTTCAGCAGCAGCAGAAGTTGGAAACTTTCTGGTATGTGTGTGTGCTTTCATTAGCTGGCAGATTTGTTTTAGGAAACTATTTGCAAAGCCTGGAAAAAACGTGCTCCCTCCGTCCCTTAAAAGAACATGCAGGTTGGTGCATGTTAGCTGTCCACATGACAATTCTGACTGGCGGTCTTTTAAAATATGCAGCCCCATTTAGATTTGGCATTGAAATGGTATCTCCAAACTTGAATTTTTGCGCTTTTTTGTAAAAGCAAATATTGAAATGTATGTGCTGTTTTTACTTGGGGTAGGTTTTTATTAAAAATGTGTTGTTTTAGCCCAGCCAGCATGGTTCAGTGGTTGAACTTCTGCCCAGGAACCAAGAGATCACTGGTTCGACTCCCAGTCAGGGCACATGCCTCAGTTGCAGGCTCCTTAGGGGGGCCTGCAGGAGGCAGCCAATTGATGATGTTTCTCTATCATCAATGTTTCTATCTCTCTGTCTCTCTCCTTTCCTCTTTCTCTAAAAATCAAGAAAAACATTTTTTAAAAACAAAATAATTTTTAATTTAGGAAAAGAACACTGAAAATAGGGTTCTAATAAACCAAGATCGATGTGTTTAACAAATTCCGAGCCTTCCCCATGTGGGAATTACAAGGAATATCCAGATAACCCACATCATGGGTTCCGTGGGCATAGCTGGGAGTTAGAAGAAAGGCAGTTATCCCGTGAGCCTTTTGACTATTTTGTCAGTGTCAAGTTTTTAAAAGCTTTAGAAAAAAATTGTGGAATATAAACTTTGGATTTCGGTATCTTCCCATCTGCCCCTGCTTTGTCACTCTCCTTGTCACCCTAAGCATCCAGATCTTCCCCGGATCAGTGCCTCGTGATTAATAATCACCCTTTCTCCACTCACACCTACCGTCCTCTTTGTAAGAGGAAAAGGAACCGAGTAAACTAATTCATACTAAGGTGGGCGTGAATGATATGTAAACCACTTAATACATTAAATCTGGTAAGCAGTGTTTCAAAAGAATATTTAGTAATATGGATATCTTAATTCATAAAATTTCAGCTAGTTCCACAAAGTATGGTTTAATTTCTTTTTTTAATTACAGTTTATATTCAATATTATTTTGTAGTTTCAGGTGTACAGCATAGTGGTCAACAAAGTATTATTTTCAAAAAATTTCTAGCAAAGTTAGATTTTTAAAGAATTTCATTTCATTGATTTTAGAGAGAGAGGCCGACAGACATCAACTTGTTGTTCTACTTATTCATACATTTATTGGTTTCTTGCATGAGCCATGACTGGGGGTTGAACCTGCAACCTTAGTGTATCTAGATGATGCACTTGACTAACCATTTATACATGATGAGCTACCCCAGCAGGGCCTAGAGATTTATTTTTTTCTTAAAGTAGTCAGTTTTCCACAGCAGGTTTCAAATGTTTATGTATTTGTGATTCTTTTCACTGTGAATTTGATCCAGATATGATCTAAAATAGTAAACATCCCAACTTTCCTATTGGGTCTTTTGCTATTGAAAAGTAGTTGGACTTTTCTTAAACAAGTGAGTGGATTTTAAGGAGAGCTCAGGTACTTTTACCTGTTTTTTAAAGAAAACGTTCTCTTTGTCCCAGCTTGAGTTCCTGCTTTACTGAACAGGAGGAATGCTGATTTTCCAAGCCCTTCCTTAAGAGGAATTGTTACCTTTCTCATAAGAAGAAGGGATGGGAATTGAGGTAATAGAAGAGGTACTCTGAAAATGTAGGATATGCAAGCATTTAGTCCATGTTCAAAGACAAATTATTAGTAGTAATAATAGTTGTTTAGTATAAAGACACCATATCGGATGTTCAAATTGTAGTTCGCCAATTTGGAAAGAATGGATTATTTTTCCCTTCAAAATCTTTAAAAAGTGGTGCAATAACAAGTATAAGAGTTAGCTAGTTTTCTATTTGCTTTTCTTGCTCTCATTTGATTTCTGTTTTAGAGTGCATTTTTTAAAAACATAACATGACTAGAGAGAGAGAATATTGGGTCATTTATTGTAGTGTTTCTAAACAATTTGGGTAACATTTTGTCTCTAGTTACTTAACTGCATTTGTTTGTTGCGGGGGACGAGGTTAGAGGTCCCCAATGTCCAGAATACAGTGCCAGCATTTACACAAAACATTGCAGCCTAGCCCCCAGAGCTGAGGTTACTGAGGGGCAAGCTGCTGCTTGGGACAGCACCCCCAGCACCTCCTCCTACTCTTGTGCCATTTCCCCGGGCAGGCAGCCTTGTGCGGGCCCTGATGCTGATTCCTGAAGATGGAACATTCTCTACACCCTACACAGCAGGGGTTTTCTTTCCATTTTTCACTGTTTCCTTTGTGAGTTTGTGCTTTGATTTAACCTAAAGTATTAGAAATAGGAATAAACACAAGACATGGCATTAGACAAGGAATAAAAACAAGACAGGATATGGCTAATGTTTTATGCTTGTGCATTTATTTATAAACTTTCCCATTCTAAAAGGTATCTGAGGCAGCTTATGGAGATTGTAAAACAAAGCGTAAACTTTCTGGGTGAAAAGAAAATAAGGAGAGGGAAATCGATCTAAATCTGGATAAGCAGAATATATCTTAATGTTCTTAAAAAGTGGTTGTGCCCTAGCCAGTTTGGCTCAGTGGATAGAGCACCGGCCTGTGGACTGAAGGGTCCCAGCTTCGATTCCGGTCAAGGGCACATGCCCAGGTTGCTGGCTCGATCCTCAGTAGGGAGCATGCAAGAGGCAGCCAATCAATGATTCTCTTTCATCATTGATATTTCTTTTCTTTTTTTAATTTATTTTTTTATTTATTGTCTCATCATTGATATTTCTATCTCTCTCTCCCTCTCCCTTCCTCTCTGAAATCAATGGGGAAAAAAATTTTTAAGTCAGTTGCAAATTTGACTTTGAGCTCCCTAGCAGCCAAGCAAACAAAAAGAAACACAATAAATTATAAGATTCATGTGCCCATCGAATTAAAAAAAGACCAGGTCTCAAACTTGACTGTGCATTTGAAATCACCTGGGGTGTTGTTAAAATGCAGGTTCTGACTCAGCAAGCCACTGGTGAGTCCTAACTGGCCCAGGTAGTTCTGATGCTGACGCTGCTCCTCCCCGGACCGTTCTTAGAGAACCAAACAAAGGCTTAGCTCTGCTCAAGTGCGCATTCACAGCGCCTGCTCCCACCTAATATATATAGCCATGTTTGGCTTGCAGATTTCCCAGGTAGTTCCAGAATATACCAAATATTGAGCTCTACTATTTCTAACTTCATTTGCTCTTCATGTATTGAAAACATCAAAACCTCTGTCTGCCACTGAGGGACAGTAGTTATTCGCATCTTCTAAGTTAACTATGTTATTTCAAACCTTTTTTTTTAAAAAAAGTTTGTTTGCGGAAACATTCTTTAGCCCTTGTGAGTAATACAATAAAAGGCCACATTATAATGTTCTGGTGAGAATGATTGTTGACCAAAGATACTGTTTATGGTTGTTCTTAGAAATAGCAATGATTATGGGCAACAGGTCGAGTATTAGCTTCAGAGCACCCAGATGTGAATTGCACTGTGCTAGCTGTGTCACTTCTTGCAAGTTATGCATCCTATCTGCGCTTCAGTTTTATCATCTTCCTAATGAGGCTCATTGTAGTACCTATCAAAGTTACTATTTGCTACTATTAGAATAGTGTCTTCACATAGTAAGAATTAAAAAACCTTAGCTATTTTTATTACATTTAAAATACATTTTCCTTAAGAAATAAAATAAAATAAAAAGTTCCTGGCAATAAGTGGGAATGGTAAGTAAAAAACACCTCCTCAGCTGCTCACCTTGCAAAAGTACCGCAAACTAGAATATTGAGATTTGCAATTTTCTTTGGAATGCTTGAATAAAAGACACCAGATAATGGTAAGATATTGGTGATATTAGTAGGCATCTGAATTTTGTGCTGTTGGACTCAACGCTTGCTGTTAACCAATTACTAAGGGAGTAAGAGGCACCAACCTTTTCCCGCAGCCTTTTAATGAGGGTGTCTCGTTTGTGCAGTTGGTTTTGCTGCATTTCCACTTCCGCAAATAGTTCATCAATTCTTTGACTCTGTCTTTGAAAAAAGGGCTGGAAAGGGAGAGTTTTAAAGCACAAGGAAAGGGAAAGAGATTACTTTGAAATTGCCAGAAGAGGTTGGCGAGCTTTTTCTGTATAAAGCTGTTTCAGCAGTTTCATCAGAGAGCCAGGCGCTAATTGCCTTCAGGCGTCTTCAAACTACGGCCCGCGGGCCACATGCAGCCCGCAGAGGAGTCTGATCCGGCCCGCCAGGTTTTTTGGGCAGTGAGCGCAGCCGAGGTGTTACAGTAGGAATTAGTAGTTTGTATAGTCCGGCCCTCCAGCTCTCTGAGGGACCGTGATCTGGCCCCCACTTTAAAAAGTTTGAAGACGCCTGGTTCACCGCAGAGCATATTGCTAGTGATCGCTTTAAAACCATCAAGATTGCCAAAACCGGTTTGGCTCAGTGGATAGAGTGTTGGCCTGTGGACTGAAGGGTCCCAGGTTCGATTTCGGTCAAGGGCATGTACCTTGATTGCAGGCACATCCCCAGTGGGGGGGGATGTGCAGGAGGCAGCTAATCGATGTTTCTTTCTCATCAATGTTTCTAACTTGCTATTTCTCTCCCTTCCTTTCTGTAAAAAAAAATCAATTAAAAAAAATCCATCAAGCTAGAAGAAAACTAATAAAATAGAAAAATCTATTTCTTTGTCTTTTATCCTTTTCCTTCCTGATATCTATATCCAAGAACCTTTTTAAGATCGCCCCCTAAGTCCCAAAGCACCTGACCACATCATTTAAAACATATTAGGATGCACCCACTTTCTCATTTGTTATATATATTTTATATATAACTTTATAGCAGTCTGCAAAGTAGGAGGAAGTAATTTTCACCTGTAGGTTACACTCAATAGAGTTGTTGTTGACTAATTGAGAAAATGTTGCAGTTGATAAGCATTTAATTTAAAATGCATTCGTTTCGGTTTTGAGCTTTTACTTTTTGCATTTTGGAGCTGATTACTTTTGAATGCACAGACATTTTTGTGTAATCCTAAAGTGTTCATAGATATTGGATTCTGTGCTTATCATCCTGGGAGAACTAAGGCCCAGCTCACAGCCCAGTCCCAGATCACAGCAGGGAATCATCAAATACATGCTTGTAAGGAAATGGATTTTAGTGACTAGATGGAACTATTAATAGTTAAAAAAGACTAGTTTTAAAGGATTGTTCCACCTATTATCTTATGTGGTAAGGGCCACTAATCACAGGTCTCCATATCAACCCATCTTCCTTGGAAGAACAGCAGCTTAAATTATGGGCATTACTGGCATTCAAAAGACTGTAGAGATACGCTAGGCTGCAGAATCAGCAAGTTTTTGTTTTGTCTTTTAAAAAGTATATATTTGATATTAGTACCCTATTATAGCTTTTGTATTGAAATAAGAGAAAGAAAATCAAAATTTATACCAACTTCATTAAAAAAATCATATTTACTTTTTTCATTTGTCCATAACATCTTCTAATCCTAACCCTTTCATGCATATTTAATTTTTGAATATTTGCAGCCGTCATAGATAATATTTTATATCCTGAATTTTCACTCAACGTTCTGATTGCAAGCCATTTGATTCACTGCAGTCTCACTTTTAAAATGATATATACTGGTAAGAAGCACCAAGGATTGTTTGACTTTGTACAACTACTGTTACTCCTTTAGCTCTCTGGAAATCCCAAGGCCATGTACATAAAATGAGAACAGAAAGCTAGCTTTTTGCTTTATTACATGATCCAGTGTTCCTACACCCACTTCTTGGGAGCAAGTGACACAATTTTTTTTTTTTTTAATTCAAACATGGTTGCCATTACCAGCAATGCAGAAACATTAGCATTTGCATCAATAGGGTTAATCTGCACCATCACTCTTCTTTTCCAGGCTTTCTCACAGCAGAATTATCCCAACTTTATGAATCTTACTTTGGGAGTCTGTTTTCCAATAGAATAGTATTTCTACTTAAAATTACTTTTTAAAATAGTATTAAAATCCCATTTTATTTCCAATAAAATAAAGGTCAGCTAAAATTACCAATAATGATTTACTCACCATAATGTCATCCATCACTTCTGCCCGAGAAAGCCCACCTGCCTTGAGGAACACAGCATCCTCATGCTTCTGCTCCAGCAAGGTTAGCCTCTCATTGAATTTCTCTCTGTCCTTCATCCCTGCAACCATCTGATGCTGGAGCTCAGCAACCAGCTGATGGAGGTCTTCATTCCTCTGGTGGATCTGCTCAGCTCTCCTCTCCAGGTCCTCTTTCTTCCTCCCCTGCTGGCTGACTTGAGTTAGAAGCTCACCTAAAGAGGAATTCAGAGAGTCCAGTTGTTTGAACAGGTGGCCAATGTGACTTTTGCTGTAGCTCACTTGCATCTTGAGCTCCGCTCCAAGCTGCAGCAGCCCCTGAGAGAGGACACGGATGTCATCTTGGGAATAGGGGACAGGAGTATGTCTTTCTCTTGGTCTCCGTGCACTGGATAAAGAATAGGATAAACTGAGGAGAAGCCAAACTGATATTTTTTGCATTGTGGCTTTGAAAGATTTCACTGGGAACCTGTTTTCAGCAAAGAAAGTAGGAGATGGTCTCAAGACAGTAAAGAGCAGAAAGAGTTTGCTGTAAGAATAACCAAATTCCACAACAGTATCCTCTAACTTCCTGGAGCTGCTAAATCACAGCCGTTTATAAATTAGTTAAGAGGCTATTGCTGAATCAGTGGAAAGAATCTGGAGTTTCCAAAAACAGTTTGTAATCGAGAGAAGCCACTGAAGTAGCTCTGGAAGAACATCGTTGATGAGTACCAAATGTCCTGTCTTTGTTGTGATGCATATGACTGAAGAAAACGATTATTCTTGGGGAAAGATGAGATTAAACTAAATGCCTTTCACATACACTGAGCCTGTAGGTACCAAAGGAGTTTCCAAGATAATTTTGCTATACGAAGTGATTCTTATTTTGGTTATGGGCTATTCTCTCAAAAATCATTATATAGCCTAACTGGTTTGGTTCAGTAGATAGGGCATCGGCCTGCAGACTCAAGGGTCCCAGGTTTGATTCTGGTCAAGGGCATGTACCTTAGTTGCAAGCACATACCCAGTGGGGAGTGTGCAGGAGGCAGCTGATCGATGTTTTTCTCTCATCGCTGTTTCTAACTCTCTATTCCTCTCTGTAAAAAATCAATAAAATATATATTTTTTTAAATCCTTATATAATTCTCAGGATTTTTTCTAGATAATATGAGACACTTAATTTAACACATGTAAATTATAAGCACCTGTTTATCAGTTTGTTAATAATTATTCTTATCTAGTTTAGGCTCTGTGGGTTATTGACCATGCAGGCAGATCTTCCCTCCCAATAGAAAACATTATTTTCTAATATTCCTTTCTTTAAAAGCATGCTGATTTAACAGAACATGTCACTTGGTATATTTACCATTAAGAAATAGGATGAACATTGGAAAATGCATCTTCTTAAAAAAATGTTTAGGCAAAGTTATTTAACTGCCCTGAGAGTCTAGCCTTGCAGAAAGGGATGTTGGACTAAATTCTCTCAAAGTGTCCCTTAGCTTTGTACTCTGTGGAAAGTGTATTCAGTACCAGGTAGGACATGGAATGCCCCTGGTGGTGGTGTTTAAACGTAGGAGTCAGCAACCCCTGTGGAAGCAATGTCCAGAATTGTTGGCCAGTGTTGGGGGATGGGTGAGACAGGTGGGTGGTGGCCCTGTATTGGAATGTAGGAGAGGAGTTTAGTGACAGCTAACTTGCTTAACCAGTCTGGCAAGGCTATTACTGTTGTGATTTACACAGACCCTTTCATCTAGCTACTTCAAAGCATTTTACAAACTTGGGCTCATTATTTCTTCAAGCACAGCATAAAGAAAGGTTGATTGGTGTTTCTCCAATTAATTCAAAGATGAAGAACTATATAGAATTAAATGGGATTCTTCCCAAAGTACACTACATTGCAGAAGGGCAATACATTATATATACATACACATATATAAAGGTTTATCACAGCTTTATAATATTAAAAAAAGGAAGTCATCTAAATACGTGTTCTTGGAGACTAATATAAATTATGGCACATTCATAATATAGGATATCACGTATCCATTAAAATCATGTTTATTAAGAATATTTGCTCTTCCCATAAGTGGCCTGAGATGATCTCTGAAAATGGTTCTCTATTCACTTGACCCAGAAAATCATGCAAATCAAGAGATTCAGATCTTCGTGTTTACTTTAAGAGCATACATGAAACTTCCCAGGCCAAGAGTATGCATCTCTGAAAAGCCACCGAGTATGTGAAGGATGTCACTTTACAGAAGCAATGTGTGCCATTCCATTGTCACAGTGGTGGAACTGGGTCGGGGAGGGGTGTCCAGGCCAAACAGTGGGGCTGGATGCAGTGTTAGCGATCCAAAAAGAGTGCTGAGTTTTGCCTCGCGTGCTTAAAAATGCAGAAAGTAGTGCTGAACTTCAGGGTTTAGATGTCAATTCTCTGATCATTGAGCACATCCCAGTGAATAAAGCTCCCAGGATGTGGCACAGAACTCGAAGCTCAAGGGCGGATTAACCCACACACCAGCTCTCCCTGCCACATGGTCTTTCCCATAAAAGAGCGGGTTGATGACCCAGAGATTCTACTTTTGGGAATATATTATATCCAAAGAAACCTGAAACACACCCAGGACCTTAAGACTCTCTCAGCTGCAGCAGGCACATCTTTGTAGGTAACAACAGAAGAACACTGTTGGTTATTGTCCGATGACTGCAGATGAGGGAAAAGAAGCGACAGTATCTCACTCACTCCTCCCAAAATAATTCACTTCTGAAAGGAAAACCGTCTTCAGAAAAGTTTCCTCTTGATTGCTTAAAACAAGCCCTAGGTCTTATTCACTGGTTCTCGGTCTTCTCTTTTCCAGAAACCTTCTCTATGTCTACCCACAGAGACTGAACTTCACTAACAAGCTAGCATCTGCCCGGAACATTACAATCAAGATCCAGTTCATGTGTGGAGAGGATCCGAGCAACGCTATGCCGGTAAAGACAGAAGTAAACATTTGCCTCAAACCAGGGTGTGCTGAACTTCCCTTGTCCATTTACGCGGACAGAACCCAGGGCTCATGAGCATGCCGAGTATGTCTGTCTATTCAGGACAGCGCTACTCAGCCTGTGCAGAGGCCTTAGTGGCGAGTCCAGTATTGGTCCCAGCATGCTGAAGGGGAAACAGGGTCAGTCTACATTGCAAGTCTCTTTCCTAATGTATTCCATAAGGAGCTATGAAATTTGGACATGCAGGTTATAGTAGAGCACTGGAAAATATCATAAAGTTCATGCCACCCTCACAGCATGAGAAGTAGATAGACGGGCCCAGTGTGTCTGCCTTGTTTGCTGCACTGCCAGATGTGCACTGGCAGCATTCAACTACGCACATCCAGTCCACCTCGAAAGAGATGTGAACCTAGGAATCATAAACACATGCCACCTCGACACCTTTTGGGTCTTGATCTTCATCCTGAGGGAAAATATAAATCAAGTAATAAATATTATATCATGCAGCGTTCTCTAAGAAAACTAAAATGTCAAAATTTGTATTTTTTTAAAATCATCTGCTGCAAAAGTTGTTAGCTGTTTCTATTTTCTATAAGTCATAGAATTCAATTACTAAACCTTTCTACTGAAATTATATTTTTCAGGGCTTCCATTCTCTAAATTTTTTTTCTTCTTTTTTTTAACCATCCTCCTAATGCCTCATCTACCTCCCCAGTGCAAGGCCTTCTCTTACAATGGTGGTAGGAAAGAAATCCTAGATAAGGACTCCCCTGATTCTCTCTGCTCTGGCTCATGGCAAGTCCACCAGAGCTGCTGGGTCTGGTTATGCAAATCCTGAATTGAACCAAGTGCCCAGCCAGGGATGAGTGGGGGCCAAACTCCAGTCTGTTCTCTAATCACCAAGGGATTATTGCATCTAGTAAAAAGGGCTCTTTTTTCTTTGTCCAGAGGTGAGTCCACTTGACAAATCATGCACCATAAAGGCTGAATGAAGCCCAAGAGGTGTCTCTTTCTAAATAGCCCAAACATGTGCCAGGGAAGGTTCTGATCACCCCAGTGACCAGGCCCATGTCTTTGGAAAAGAAGCCATGACCAGGGATCTTTAACAGATGTGACTTTGCCCAAAAATATAGTCCTGTAGGCAGTGTGGCAGAGTGGACAGGGCACTGATTTTCCAGATTCACAAACCTGTGGCCCTTGGGGCCTCACTCCACCCTTCATAGCCAGTTATTTTGCCTCCATGTGGTTGGGCTGATCATAGAACTCAGCACTCTTTCTTTTCTTTTTCTTTCATTGTCTAAAGTTTTACATGTTTCATTTTTCCCCAATTGATTAACACCCCTTCTCCCCCCCCCCCCCCCCCCCCCCGCCATTCTCAACCTGGGCAAGCCTCCATTGCCTGTGTCCATTGGTTATTGTAATAAGCATGCATACAAGTCCTTTGGTAGCTCTCTAACCCCCTCTTCCCTACCATTGGTCTCTAAATAGATCTATTCTTGTTCATCAAATTATGTTGATCATTATATCTCACAAATGAGTGAGATCATGTGATATTTATCTTTCTCTGACTGGTTTATTTCACTTAGCATAATGTTCTCCAATTCCATCCATGTTGTTGCAAATGTTAAAAGTTCCTTCTTTTTTTATAGCGGCATAGTATTTCATTGTGTAGATGTATCAGTTTTTTAATCCACTCATCTGCTGATGGGCACTTAGGCTGTTTCCAAATCTTAACTATTGTAAATTGTGCTGCTATGAACATAGGGGTGCATATATCCTTTCTGACTGGTATTTCTGGTTTCTTGGAACATAATCCTAGGAGTTGGATTACTAGAACTCAGCACTTTTAACTTATACAGTATAGATGTATGAGAACAGAATGTGTTATTGGGCTGATGATGATTGGTTTCATATACCCAAATATCACTGTTAATTTGGTCATTTTTATATTGGTCAATAGGTCATCTTTGGAAAATCCAATGGGCCTGAATTTCTGCAGGAAGTGTACACAGCTGTCACATACCATAATAAGTAAGTGCATTGCAGAGTTCTAAACATATGTCAAGATTGTTTCATTTTTTGGTGGCTTTTCTGAATCCCCTAGAGATTCCTTCCTGTGGTTTTTATAATTTAGGGACAGAGGAAATTCATGCAAGTTACATGATTCTGTGTTGCAGTTGCACAGTTTTTGCCATTAAGAAAGATTGAGAAATGACCATATGCTCAAGAACATCATAGTGTTTCGATTTTCTGGAGCCTTCTGTCTAGTATGTTACAGAGAAGTGTTATGGCGTTAAATAAATACATTTCTTAACTTGCTTTGAAATACTGGAGGGGGCCAAAAACAAAACCGAGCTCTTGTCTATACCACTACGCACCTACACCATTACCTGTTTAAGAAAAATTAAGTTGATTCCCCCAAAAAATAAAATAAAATAAAAATAAATAAATAAATAAATAAAATAAAAAATTAAGTTGACCAAAGGGGAAATGTAGCACTCATTATTATGTGGGTAAATTGAGTCCCAAAATAGTGTGTAAATTATTCCACTTTTGGTTGGAGAGGGAAATCTGTACAGGGTCAATCATACTTGGCCCATCTAAGTCTTCCTTTAAAGTTAAACCCTCGTTCCTGGGTTGGGTTGAGGAGTAAGTGAGTAAGGTACACGAAGCCCTTGGTAAGGTATCTTGGACTTTGTAACTCAGCAAAATCAGGTTTCTTTTCCTCTTGCTTCATTCATTTGTTTCTCCAAAATCCTTTGATGTGCCTGTCTCTGTTCTTAGGGTAGAAACAGAAAATGAGGTCACAACAGGACATTGAACCTCATCCCCTTTTCAAATTAAGTTGTTGGGTTTTTCCATTGTGTGTGGAAATCGTCCACCCACACCCCCAAAGTCTTTAGTTTCTAAGTGCCCTTATGTAAGTGAAGTATATCTAGTAACATAAGCTTGGTCTCAAGGACTTCCAGCCAAGGAGTAAGAATGCTGTAAAATGAAAAACAAAACACCAAGCAGACAAATCCTGAAGTAAAGAGTCTGTTGCATTATAATTTATAGTCAGAGAAGTCGTAATTCTTGCTAAAAGTTATGTGTGTATAATGTGTTTTTGAAACAGGTCTCCAGACTTCTATGAAGAAGTGAAAATTAAGCTCCCTGCTAAGCTCACAGTAAATCATCACCTCCTGTTCACCTTCTATCACATCAGCTGTCAGCAGAAGCAAGGAGCCTCCATAGAAAGTCTCCTGGGATATTCAGTGAGTCCTTTTTAACTTGCCAATTCACACTGCAGTCCTTGGTGCGTCCAAGGTCCCTGTAGAGATAAACAACTAAATTCTATTCAATTGCTTTTTTCCTGTCACAAGTAACAGAATGTACCAAAACAGATTATAGCAAAGAGCAGAGATGACTTGACTTAGCAAATGACAAATTTCAGGAACGGAAAGCTAATGGGAGATAGATATTGAAAGAACACACATTTATCTAAAAAACAAAACAAAACAAAAAATAAAAATAAAAATAAAATAAAATAAAAGGCATTGTGACATCAAAATTACAACTAAACTACAGAACAGCCATCATTCAGAATTGCTTAAAGTTTAGTTGAATGAATTCAACTAGGGATTTAAAGAAGAAGCCACATTGAGATTAAAATGGGGAAGGGGAGAGATGCAAATTCCCATACCCACATGTGGCAGGTAAAAACCAAGAGGAATATCTTGGCTGGGAAAGTCCCCTCCTGAGGAGTGAGGGGTTCCAACCACAAAGTAGGCCCCTCCAAGCCCAGGGTTCCATTGCCAGCAAGAGAAGTTCCCATGACTTCTAGTTGTAAAAGCCAATGGGGATTGTGGCTGAGTAAGGCTGAGGGCTCCTAGAGTCCTAGGCATTCCTCTTAAACAACCCACTCATGTCTTACTTAGACTTAGTCCCTCTGAGATCCAGCAATTGGGCAGCAGCTCAAAAGGCACCAGGAACACCAGGGAGGAACTGAGTTGTCTGGCATCAGGGTGAGAGCTGGAGGGACAGCTTTCTCCAAGACAGAAGTGCTGGCAGAAGCCATTGTTCCTTTTCTGAGCCCTCCCCATACAGAGCCCTCCCCACACAGAGTCCCCACACAACCTGGCTCTCACTGTTCACTGTACCCCAGTGGTTCCCCTGGAGACCCCAATCCACCCAACTTGTGGACTCATCCTAGCTGTTTCCAGTTGCTTTTCCACACAAATGGCCTGTGTGGGCTCATGCTTTATATTTTCCTAAAATCTCTCAAACAAGCAGCGTCTGGCCTCAGTGTGCCTGTGTCTCTATCTAATTGGCCCCAGGCCAGCATTAGCAGAAGTTGGCCTTGGTTCACAGCTTGGCCTTACTGAGCACTTCCAAACCTAGTCCAGGTAGTAGCCATTTGAAGATCACTTTGTGACTCATGTCAGATGGCCCTGGGCAGAACAACAGGTGGTGGTTGACCTTCATCTGCAACTCCTAGGAAGCCCCAGAACCAGGGAACTCAGTAGACAGCTTCAGGCCACGTTGAAGTACCACCCAACCGCCTCCACAAGCTACACTCTAAAGGAGTCAGCAGGCACTACAGCCCTCCTAAAATAAGTCTTCCTCTGTGGGGTGGGCCCTTACATGGCTGTTCCTCCATAGGGGCTGGTCCTCCTGGCTGTCCTAGGCATAAATTCCTCTCACTGACATGCCAATAACAATCAAGGTTCAAATACAACAGAAGAGTGTACACAGCCCACACATTGGGGGTGTACGTCAAATGACCAGCTTGGGTGGTCGAGGAGTCTGTGCCACTGCATCTAACAGACACCTAATACACAAGGCCACTCTACTAAGCCTGGAGGCCATAGCAGCTCTATATAATACATAGAAACAAAAACAGGGAGACTGCCAAAGTGAGAAGACAAAGGAACATGTACCAAATGAAAGAACAGAATAAAACTCCAGAAAAAGAACTTAACAAAATGGAAATAAGTAATCTACTACAATAGATACAGAGTTCAAAACACTGGTTATAAGGATGCATAATGAACTTAGTGAGAACCTCAACTGCATAAAAAAGGACCAGTCAGAAATGAAAGATACACTAATACTTTGGCTCTGAAAGCAGTAAATCATTGACATTACCACCTCAACTGATATGAAGAATAATTTATAGAGAATCAACAGTAGAGTATATGAAGCTGAGAATCAAAACAGAAATTTTAAATATAAGGAAGTAAAATAAAACCTAATCAGAACAGCAAAAAGAAAAAATAAATTTAAAAATTGAGCCTCTGGGATAACTTTAGTTGTACCAACATTCACATCATGGCAGTGCTAGAAGGAGAGAGTAAGAAATTGAAAACCTATTTGAAAAAAATAATGACAGAAAATTTCCCTAACCTGGTGAAATAAATAGACATATAAGTCTAGGAAGCACAGAGAATCCCAAACAAGATGACAAAGAGGCCCACACCAAGACACAGCATAATTAAAATGCAAAAGTTTGAAGACAAAGAATCTTAAAAACAGCAAGAGAAAAGCAGTTACCTACAAGGGAGCTCCCATAAAACTGTTTGCTGATTTCTCAATAGAAACTTTGCAGGCCAAAAATATTCAAAGGAATGAAAAGCAAAACCTACAGCCAAGATTACTCTACCTAGCAAAGCTATCATTTGGAATCACAGGACAGATTAAGCTTCTCAGACAAGAACAAAGCTAAAGGAGTTCATCACCACCAGACTAGTATGACATGAAATGTGAAAGGGTTTTCTTTAAGAAGAAGAAAAAGATAAAAATATGAATATTAAAATGGCAATAAATAAGTACCTATCAACAATTGAATCTAAAAACAAAACAAAAGAACAAGTGGGACAAAAACAGGCTCAGAGAACATTTTAATAGTTGACAGATGAGAATTAGGTAGGGAAATGGGTGAAAAAGGTAAAGGGATTAAGAAGTCCAAATTGGTTGTTACAAAATAGTCATGGGATGTAAAGTACAGCATATGGAATATAGTTAATAATATTCTAATAACTATGCATGATTTCAGATGGATATGAGATTTATCAGGATGATCATCTAGTAAGTATATAATATCTAATCACTGGTATGAAACCAAGATAATGTTGTATGCAAACTACAATTGAAAAATAAAAAATGATTTATATAAAAAAAATTTAAATTAAAAAATAAAACCTATTAATTCAGTGATATTTCAAAGTCTTTTAAATTGTCTATCGAAGTACTGGGTATGTTGTATTGTTGTATTTATAGTTTTAGTATCCACTTGCAAGATTTGTGTGTCTCTAAATATATTATTTGAAGATATTGTTATTTTTTAAATGACAGAGAGTATTTTAATATAAAAATGTACCATTGAGAGAAATATATATATATTTATATTTTGATATGACTATATACTTGTTTAGAATAAACAATAGTAAGTAAAAACATTTTAAAGCATTGCAATATCTTTTATTTCCAAATTTTATATATATACTTTACATGCAGGGTGGGCAAAAATTGGCCTACAGTTGTTTGTATGGAAAATTATACAATAATTAATAAGTAATAATACAAAACTAAACTCTGGTTCCCATACTCACAACTATAAACCTACTTTTGCCCCACCTGGTATAAAAATAGCTCTTTTTTTCCTCCAAGGAGAAAAAAGTTCTTTCTTTAAAAAGTATAAAAGTTAACATAAGCATTGATGTTGTTCAGAGACATACAAACATTATCTTTAAAGAAAAATGCTACTACTTTGGCTCTGAAAGCAGGTAATCATTGATATTACCACCTCAAGAGCTCTCACAGAATTTAAAATGCAAAGAACTTGACAGAAATTACTGCCAAAAAGAGTCCTGGTCAATATCTAATCATTGTTTAGTTGCATTTGATTATTGTGAGCTAGATAAATTGTGAGAGTTATATGTAGTAATAAATTCCACTTTATTCTCTACATCATCTATTTCAGTGGCTGCCAATTCTCTTAAATGAACGTCTTCAAACTGGATCCTACTGTCTCCCAGTTGCCCTGGAAAAGCTCCCACCCAACTACTCCATGCATTCTGCAGAGGTAACAACAAGCTGGCCGTCAGTGTTTCTTGTCCAGCCGTGATCTTGTACCACCTTCCTAGATCCACTACCCAGTGCCTTCAACAGGACTGAGGATGCTCAGCATGTGTTTGGGAACAGTCATCTGTCAGCATACGGTGTCTTCTGGGAACACATGGGTCTGATAGATGGGAAAAACAACTAGCCATGAAAAAGCATTCATTTAGACATCACCAGTTCAGAACACTTAGTAAATGCAGCCTGTGCCAGAGGCAATATTGCCTTGTGAAAAGGGATTCACAAATAATTTAATGTTTAAGGGGAGGCAAAAGGAGCCCACTTATGATAACAGCTGCTCTCAGCACGGATCCTTATAAAAGGTTCCCAGGCGAGATTCCATCAGTTTCCCCTCTGGGTCCATTGTCACTGTTCCCAGATGGATAGTGGGGATTTTATTCCTTTGCCAGTGCCAGAACCCTTCCTCTCCTCCTATTTTCTGCACTGCCTCTCGCTCCATTAGAAGGGAGCCTAGTGGATTCGCCATTCTGACCACACCAGCACTGGCTCTCATATTCTCAGTCTGGTTGGTGGAGGTTTATTTCAATAGTAGTATTTTGAAGAAAATCCCAGACATTATAGCATTTCATCCTGTATAATAAAACCCTAATATGTAAATCTACCCAACGACTGGTCGCTATGACACACCCTGACCACCAGGGGGCAGACACTCAATGCAGGAGCTGCCCCTTGGTGGTCAGTGTGCTCCCACAGGGGGAAACTGCTCACCCAGAAGCCGGGCTCATGACAGGTGAGCGCAGCGGCAGCAATGCTAAGGATCCCTCAGGGGATGTCCATGAGAGCAGGCCTAAGCCAGCAGTTGGACATCCCCTGAGGGGTCCCAGACAGTGAGAGGGCACAGGCCGGGCTGAGGGACACCCCCTCCCCAGTGCATGAATGTCGTGCACTGGGCCTCTAGTTCATACATATTCTAGTATGTATCTTCAAAGATAAGGGCTCTTTTTTGAACCATTGTTGTATCTTAAAATTAATAATTCCTTAATATCTTCAAATATCCAGTTAGTAATCAAATTTTCAGTGATCTCATTAATGTCATATTTTTATTTACAGTTATTTGTTTGAATCAGGATCCAAATAAGGTCCATACATTGCTATTGGTTGACTTGTCTTTAAGACTCTTTTAACGTATAGATTCCCCGTCTACTCTTTTGGGTTATTTATTATTATAATTTTCAGGTTGAAGAATTTCCCAGGAATTTTATTTTCATTCCAACCTTAATAGTCAACATTCTTCCCTACTCTGACTACCCACCCATCATCCCCAGGTTATTCCATTCTTCTCTTATTTCTGCTTTTCTCTGGAGAGAGAATCTTTCTTTGCCCTGGGCCACAGTTGTGTGCCCAGCTTTAGACCAAAACCGCTCTCCTCAGAACCACCTGAGATCAGCCTGAGTGTGTTCACAGACATGCCCTGATTACTCTTTATGATTTGGATACACAGGCCCTTCTGATGCCCTCACTGCCGCCTTTTCATCATGCACATTCTAATTTCTTAGAACCCTTAATTGTCTTCTTAATGCTCCAGAGCAAACCTGGGTTTTGGGAACAAACAAATTTGGATCCAAAATCCAGACTCTGCTACTCCCTAGCTGTGTGAGCATACAGGGATGAATGGCTTACCCTCTCTGTGTCTCAGAGAAGAAACCGTACCCATACCTGTCCATAAGGTTGCTGTGGATGTTAAATGAAATAATGCATATCAAGAAACCAACTCTATGTTGAAGTAATTATTATTTTTTATTCTTCTTGCCCCAAACTATCTTTATAGATATACCCTCAGCCTCTCCTAATATCCTGAAGATTCAGTAGTGTCCAATACAGTTGCTACTAGTCATGTTTGGCTATTAAAATGTGGTGGGACTCAGTGGTTGAGAATCGACCTGTGAATCAGGAGGTCACAGTTCTATTCCTGGTCAGGCCACAGGCCCAGGTTGCGGGCTTATCCCCAATGGGGGCATGTACGAGGCAGCGGATCAATGATTCTCTTTTATCATTGATCTTTCTACCTCTCTCTCCCTCTTCCTTCTTCTCTAAAATTTAATGAAAAAAAAAATATATATATATATGGCTTGTCCAAACTGGAATGTAATGTAAGTATAACCTGATTTCAAAGTCTTAGTAGAAAAAAAGTATGTAAAATATGTCATTCATAATTTTTATAGTGACTACATATTGAAACAATAAACTTTAGGCTATATATTTAATAAATATATAGTTAAATACAATAAACTATATTTTTTAAGCTATATATTTAAGCTATCTATATTAAAATTATTATGACATGTTCCTTTACATTTTTTAAACGTGGCTGCTAGAAAATTTTAGGTGACGGCTCACAATGTATTTTTTAGTGGACAGTGCTGCTTAAGGTCGTGGGTGGCAGCCTCCAGTGTCCCCGGGAGTTGGACTCACTCACAGTGAGTGCCGGGCCCTGGTGGACTTGTTCCCGCTGGAGATTGCCCACTGAAGGTCACAGTTGCTCCTCCGCCCCACAGATCAGTGGCATTCTGGGACGCACGCCCAATGTCTTCATATCTTCTGGTTCTCAAAAAAAGTTAGAAAAATAGGCTTTCATGTGAAATTTTCTGACTTTTAAATGTTGGCAACAAATTCAAAAAAGTTTCCAACACTGAGCCCAATGGAATTTGTCCGTGGGTTGGATCCAGCTTTGACCCCCGTTTGTGACTCTGTCTTAGATATTTCCAAAAGCCCTCACCCCATCTACCCATCCTACCCTTGTAAATACAGCATCCTGCCATTAAAATGCAAGAGATGCCCCGGCCACGTAGCTCAATGGTTAGAGTGGCAGCCTGTTCACCTAAGGGTCAAGGGTTTGATTCCTGGTCAAGGGTATATACCTGGGTTGAAGGAGGCAACCAATTTATGTGTGTCTCTCACATCAATGTCTCTCTCTTTCTTTCTCTGTGTGTGTCTCTCTTTGTGTCTACCTCTCTATCTTCCTCCCTCCCTTCCATTCTTTCTAAAAATCAATGGAAAAAATATCCTCGGGTGAGAATTAACAAAAAAAAATATAAGGGAAGAGATGCAAAATCTACACTCATGCAGCTCTGTCAGATAGGCCCTCTTCACCCTGTATGATGTCTTTTGAGGAAGATAATTCCATGGGAATTTAAGGCAAAAATGGCCTCTTAGGATTCCAGAGTTATTAATACATAAATGACATAAAAGAGTCACTTAAAATAATTAAAGCAGGAACCTAGCAGGACTGCTACTTGGAAACGTTTTGTTAAAAGGGAAAGTAATTGCAAGTGCTCAAAAGCATTAAAATTTTATGTCGTGTAAAGATACTCTAGGCTTTGTCTTGATATTCCTGATTAATGGGAAAATCACCAACATATTACTCTATTTCAATTCCTAGAATCAAGGATTTATCAATGCTGGGTGGGAGCTTACAGACAAATCTCTCAGTTCAAATCCATCATTTCAGCAAAGAAAACAAAGGACCAGAGAATTTAATTAAGTTGGCAAAGTAAAAGTAACTAGTTCAGGCCCTAACTGGTTTGGTTCAGTAGATAGAGTGTCGGCCTGCGAACTCAAGGGTCCCAGGTTCAATTCCAGTAAAGGGCATGTACCTTGGTTGCTGGCACATCCCCAATGGGGAGTGTGCAGGAGGCAGCTGACTGATGTTTATCTCTCATCGATGTTTCTGGCTCTCTCTCCCTCTCCCTTTCTCTCTGTAAAAAAAATCAATAAAATATATATTTTAAAAAAGTAACTAGTGCAGGACAAAACAGAATTTGAATGTAGAGCTTCTAACTCCAAGGCCAATTCTATTAGTTTTCCAGGGAGTTTTATATTTGTACTCGAGGTCTGGTGTACAAAATTTGTGTGCAGGAGGATGGGGAGTCCCCTCAGCCCGGCCTGCACCCTCTCACAATCCAGGACTCCTCAGGGGATGTCTGACTGCCAGTTTAGGCCTAACACCACAATCTGGGACTGCTGGCTCCTAACTGCTTGCCTGCCTGCCTGCCTGCCTGCCTGCCTGCCTGATCACCCCTAACTACCTTGCTTCGGCCACCCCACTGCTACAGCTTCATCCGGAAGGATGTCCAGAATGACGTCCAGAAGGTCCTTTGGCTGTCTGGTCTAATTAGCACATTATGCTTTTATTATTATAGATAACCCTGACATTTACAGTCAAGTTGCTTTGCGCTGCTTGCTAGTATTCAGAAAAAGGAATTGAATTGCTAATCTTTTTCTTTCTTTAACACAGAAAGTCCCTTTACAGAACCCTCCCATTAAATGGGCTGAAGGACATAAGGGAGTATTTAATATTGAAGTGCAAGCTGTTTCTTCCGTTCACACCCAGGTAAGCAACACCGAGGTCCACTTCACTTCAGAGCCAGGAGACCGATGGTGAAGATGGAGGCACAGAGAGAACCTTCTAAGGACAGCCCAGTAACAGACCAATAAAAATCATTGTGCACGAATAAAGCAAAAATAACCTTTAGTTCTTTATTGGGATTTCCCAAGCCTGTTCAGGTTTAATTTTCATTTGAGTGGGAAGACCTTATAAAAAGGTTGAGCACCTAAATGAAGGAACCCAGTCCCTGTATGAGGAGAGACTTCATTTGAAGCCTCTATCTCATTCCCCTCTGGGATTCTGCCATCTCACCAGCCTTCCTCCCACTTCTACAATCCCTCCTTTTTGTGCCACTGTTTGAGTTTTGCACCTGTGTAGACCCATTTGGGGCTGTGTGTGCTCACCTGGTGTGCTTGCTCCTGCTTACAGAATATGTCAGAGTCCAAATCATTTTCTTCTTCAGTTAATAGTCATGGAGAGGGTCTGTTTTGTGCACACCACTCTACAAAGCGGTTCATAACCTTGGTCTGAAACATCCATGTCTCAGAACTTCTGGTCTAAGACCTGGGACAAAGGGCTGTGCCTACGAGGAGCCATTTGATTGTGTTTATGAATTCCCTGGTGAGCCTGGATGGGACAAGACCCTGAGGCCTGCTGTCTGCCTCCCCAGGACAACCACCTGGAGAAGTTCTTCACGCTCTGCCACTCCTTGGAGAGCCAGGTGACCTTCCCCATCCGCGTGCTGGACCAGAAGATCAGTGAGACGACGCTGGAGCACGAGCTGAAGCTCAGCATCATCTGGCTCAACTCCTCCCGCCTGGAGCCCCTCGTGCTCTTCCTGCACCTGGTGCTGGACAAGCTCTTCCAGCTGTCCGTGCAGCCCATGGTCATCGCCGGCCAGACAGGTAGGAGGCTGGGAGGAGGCGGGGCGGGGCAGGCCGTGCCTTGTGTTAGGAGACACGGTTTCCCAGAAATCCTGGAAGCAGGGAAAGTGTGATCTTCTTTTCTGTTGATGATGTGAGTCTGAGGGAGGCCAGGTCCAGTGCTGTTTCTTACTCTTCCCTGGATGTAAAAAAAGAAATAAAGACCGAATGCTTAAAATCATAGTTTAAATCTTTTAAACTATTAGAAACAGCCTTTCAAATTCCATTCCTTGTAGTGGATAGAATTCTTGTACTTCTAAGATATTTTTGTTTTCCTGACCAATAGGGAAATATAGTATCTCAAAAGAATAAGACAATTCATTTTAAGTAAAAGGAAAGGAGATCTAAATTGAAATGCAATGTGATCATGTTTTATATTGAGATTGTAATGTACATACCATAAAATTCACTTAGGTGTACAATTCCAAGGTTTTTAATACATTCACACGGTTGTGCAACTATCACTACGATTTAATTCCCAGTGAAAGCCCTCCTTCTTAGCAGTCAATCAATATCCACCTCTCCTGGCAACCACTTATCTATTTGCTGACTTACAGTGTATTGTAAATGCTAGCTTTTAACAAATTAACGTTAACTACAATGTGTAAAACTTCTGTTGGAAATAATGTCATGTAAGATGTGGGTCCCGTGGTTCTGCTGACTCCTGCTGGGGCAGATTGGCTGGTGGAGGGCATTTTTGTCTGACACTGTTTTTGGCTGGGCTCATATTATCCCATGCTAGAGAGTCCAGAAGATGTCTTTTAGGTAGGCATCATCAGTGTTCCCAGTACTGTGCTAACAGTTGTAGGCTTTGCAATAATCGAGAGCATAGCTGACCTCAGAGGACTTACAATAAATACAGTGAAGAGCAGAATCCTCGAAAGGACACAGCTAAAAATACTGGGGGGAGAGGAGGAGCTAGAACATCCATCGGGGAGGATGTTGGAGGCCCCTAGGAAGAAGGTGTTTGAGATGACCTTGAAGGAGGGGTAGAGAGAAAGCAGCCCAAATGGAGACAGTGAAAGAGTGGCAAAAAGCATGTGACCCAGAAAAGTGTGGGAGTGTGAGAAAAGAAGGAAATAGCACAGTTGGGCTATGGAATACGAGTAAATTGATTGGGGGGGGGGGGGGGGGGGCAGAGGAGCCGGGTGTACTTCCTGAACTAGACAGGGAAGAGCATGTCTTCTTAACCCCTTGTTTGCACTGTATCCTGGGGTGTGTCTTTTGTGGTTCCACAGTAAGGCAACCACGTTGTAGGCTACCTTTCAGACGTGCAGCTGACCTTCTCTAGCTAGATTCCTGCAGAGCAGTGACCTCTCCCCTCCCTGGATTTCTCTCTATGCACCTACCTATGTGGCACACTGCTTTGCATGTCTCAGCCATGCAATAAAGATTTGTGTGTTGGGCCAAAATATTCATTCACATGTCTTCTCCATAGCAAGTTGCTGCCTTGTCATGGGGACAGCAGGGTGCTGGGACAGGCAGAATGAGTCGAGGTGTTTAGACAACAAGCCTTTATTCAGACCTGTCGTTGTCAGACACAATGAAAGGCACTTGAGAGACAAGAAAGTATGAGAAATGCACTTTGCCCTGGAAGAGCTTCCAGCCTGCTCAGAAAGACAGGATTTACCACCAGAAACAGCCAAAGCATGCTGGGACTTGCTGTCACTTAAGCCCTGTACTGAGTGGTGCCAAAGGCTTTGTGGGGGAGATAGGATTGTGCTGAGGGTTGAAGGGTTGGTGTGATTTTGTGAGTGGAAGGAGGGCTTTCTAGGTGAGGACAACAGTATCAGCCAAGTCACAGAGAAGAGAAAGAGCAGACCTGTGATGGGGATAATACAGTCAGTGCCTCATTTTAAGAGAAGTGGAGGTTGAGCACAAAACGGTCCAAAGCTGGGTCAGTAGGGTGGAGCTGAACTGTGTGGAAGGCTGGAGCTCCAGAACAAGACCTCGGATGTTCTAAATCATCCTTTGTAAAGGTCCACTGTAGGGGATCACCTCAGTACATACATTTTTAGAGTCATCTGTACACCAAGATGCAACCGTGCATCTCAGACCACAGTGTGCACGAGAACCCCGGGGCACTTTGTGAAAATGCAGATTCTGACCCAGTGAGTCTGTGGAGGGGCCTGAGAGGCTGCTCCTGGGTGACTCAGACCAGGTCAGTACTGACCCCACTGAGCAGCCCCAGTTCACGTCACGGTTTAGAAAGGGAGGTTGTCTGGATAGTCCCGTGTCTTTGTCATGAAAAAGCTCAGTGCCGGCGGGAGGGAGAGAATGAGGGAGGAAGCATGAGGCCATGAGGCCGTTGGCAGCCTGCAGAGCCAGCGTGCTGGAGCACCGCTCTGCCCCAGGCCGGCGTCCTGCCCCGCCTCGCTCTCTCGGTCGGTGATCAGGCTCCCTGTCACTCACTGCCCTGGAGAACACGTTACTTTGGGTTCATTGAGGGCTGACGGTGAGGATGCCCTTTTTTATCTTGGTTCCTCAGCCAACTTCTCCCAGTTTGCCTTCGAGTCCGTGGTGGCCATCGCCAACAGCCTGCACAACAGCAAGGACCTGAGCAAAGACCAGCACGGGAGGAACTGCCTGCTGGCCTCCTACGTGCACTACGTCTTCCGCCTGCCGGAGCTGCAGAAGGACCTGCCCAAGTCAGGTAGCCTGGCCTTGGGGGTACAGCCGGGCAGCCCGGCACCCTCCCCCCAACCCCACTGCCACGTCATTCAAATGAAATAAAAAGCGTGATCGTTACATTTTATCTTTCAGAATGACACAAATATGACAGGAATACTAAAGTGAAAAGTTCATTTCTAGATTTTCCTCTTGCTTTCTTCCTGCCCCCATCCTTCTTTATATACTCTAAGCACTTACTTACTCTGCCTCTTTGATAATCCCGCACTGGTAAAGACCCACAGGTTGAGAAACACTAGCAGGGTCACCTAAGACCATCGGAAAACACACATATTTACATTACGATTCATAACAATAGCAAAATTACAGTTATGAAATAGCAACGGAAATAATTTTATGTTTGGGGGTCACCATAACATGAGGAACTGTATTAAAGGGTTACGGCATTAGAAAGGCTGAGAACCGCTGCCCTACTGCCTTACGTCCTAACTATTTACCCCCAAATCATTATCTTCCCTAAGGCATCTATATATAGATGACTATATTATGCTTAATATGCAAAGTGTCCCTTTGGGAGTTTGACCACCCGGAATTTGATCGCTCACTATGACGTGCGCTGACCACCAGGGGGCTTCAGGAAATGAAGGAAGGCCCCTGCAGGCCACTAGGGACCCTCCCCGTGCCTGAATGTTGTACTCTGGGCCTCTAGTTTAATAATAAGACCCTAATTCTGAGGCCTAATCTACCTCATCCCTCTTCAGTTCCTTCTCACGTCCAGGAAGTGACTCTGACACCCTTTCTATTGGCATGTCTGTACCTGACGGGATGGATGCAGGCGGCTCCACTGCCCTCCCGGATCCTCGCTACCACACGTATGGACGCACCTCTGCGGCTGCCGTGAGCTCGAAGCTGCTGCAGGCCCGGGTGATGAGCAGCAGTAACCCGGACCTCGCGGGGACACACTCTGCTGCCGACGACGAGGAAGTGAAGAGCATCATGTCCTCAAAGGTTGGGGAAATGTCACACCCTGGAGAGTGACTCGGGCTTTCTGTTTCTAACTAACACCTGGAGAAATAACACATCAGCCACCACGGCTGCCCACGGTGTTGGTCAAATGCTTTCCTGCTCAGAGTATTAATTGTCTTTTGAAGTGATTATGGCCATTCAGAAGGATGCAGAGGCATTTGAGGATCTGCTCAATTCACTCTGGCGGGAAGATTTTAGGGCATTGCTGGTTTAGCCACAAGGAGTCAAGAATATCATGAATCTTATTTTCAAAGGGAAAAAAAATTAGCTTTAACTATTTTGGATACCTAGAAAGGTTGTTTTTTATTTTGTTCTTTTATATCTGGCTTTTGCTTTCATTAACATCTATGGCTTCATTATCCCATGTACTAATAGAGAAGTAAAAACAGAGAGGGTTGGTGGCTTGCTCTGTTGCTTTTTCTTGATAAACTGTTTTATTATTGTAGAACAGTTTTAGACTTACAGAATGATTGTGAGTACTGTACAGAAAGTACCGTACATACCCAGTTTTCCTGCACATTATAATGGTACATTTGTCACAAATTAGTGAACCAACATTGATATGTTATTATTAGTAACTAACGTTCATATTTTCTCAGATTTTTCCCTAATGTCCCTTCTCTGTCCAGGGTCCCGTCCAGCGCACCACATTCTATTTTGTACTCTGGCAGGAAGTTTTTAGGCTCCCGCTCACTGTGACAGTTTCTTAGACTTTCCTTGAGGTAGATATTTTGCAGAATGTCTCTTGTTTGAAATTGTTAAAAGTTGTGATATAATTCACATACCATACAATTCCCCTTATGAAAGTATGTAATCCAGCAACCCTGAATTCTTAGTCTGAATTTTATTTCCTGTTATCTGTGGCCTCACAGTGGCTAAGCTTTTAGAACAGAGTCATTTCCCCTAAGGATGGTAAATTGAACCCTCTAGGTTTTGGCACAATTTCCCTTACAAAATCCACCCACTTGAGACAGTATGTTTTGATAAAGGGAATCTGGACGCCAGGGTTGGGCTGACTCTGACACCAGCTAGCCTTGTGGTGATAGGCAAGTCAGTTCCTGTGCTGGGCCTCATTGTCCTCGTCTCCGTGGAGGTTTTGAACCCTGGCTGAACTTAAAAATCCTCTATGCATCTTTGAAAAACACTGGGTCCGCCCTGGCTGGTGTGGGCCAGTTGGTTGAGCGTAGTCCATGCACCTTAAGTTTGCTGGTGTGATTACTGGTCAGATTACTGATCAAGCCAGGTTTCGGGCTTAATCCTTGGTAGGGCGTGTGCTGGCCATACCCAAGACAATTGATGTTCAGCTCTCTCATAGATGTTTCTCTCTGTCCCTCTTCCTTCCCCTCTCTCTTAAAAAAAATCTTAAAATAAAATAAAAAACCCTGGATCCACCCCCCGAGATTCTGGTAAGCTATAGGTGTACCATAGGTGATATTCTGCTCTTTTTTTAGTTACAAAAAAGCCCAGGGAGGTATAGAAGCTGGCTCAGACCAGTTTTTAAGAGCTGATTGTTAAATTTCTAGGAATTTTTTTTAACTTGTTATTAAACACAGACATTATTAAAAATTAAATTATATAAAATAACAAATAAGTTATAGTAAAAACAGAGGTAACCTAAATGCAGGGTGGTATCGTGGATTGTATCTTGGAACAGAAACAGGACATTAGTGGAAAAGCTGAAGAAATCTGAATAAAACCTATGGGTTAGTTAATAGTAATGTGCCAATGTTAATTTCTTAGTTTTGAAAAATGTACCATAATTATGTAACTTGGTGAAGGGTGAACTCTGTACCACCACCCTTGCAACTTGTCCGTAAATCTAAAATTATTCCACTTGACAAAGGTAGTACTCAAACCTTATTCCTTCCTAATTATTCTACTGTGTTTTACTATTATCTGTGTTCTTGAGGTTATATCTATTGTATCTGTTTGGTGGAAATACTATCTAATGGTTTGCTACTGCACATCTCTTCTCAATGTTATGCTCAAAGCCATCATGTTAACTTGAAATCAGCCACAATGTAAGAAGTTACAGCACAGAAATTGGCAAATCCTACAATTCAGGCTTCCTTCTCCACCCCCAGGAGTTGGTAGCTAAACATTTGCCAGCACACCATGGTTCGACCTCACATTTAAGGTCCCTTTAAATGATACCATTTTCTGATTGACTACGGGAGAAGTGACCGACAGGTATCACTGACAGCCTTACACATAAGGTTTCTTTAATAAAAGTGGAAATATTAAATTCTATGTGGAGTAGGTTAAGACTTTTCTAATTGTTTTGTAGTAAGGGGAGAAAAGTTTGTCCGAAGCGGTTTTTGACCGTTTCTTACAGTGCTGAGGAATCTGGTTACAGTACCATCCTGACGCACAGAGAGGCACTGTTCCCATGCGTTTTTCCCTTCTCTCCCAGTAAAGTCACAGGCTGAGACTGTTGAAGGGATTATTACTAGTAAACACCCCTGCTACTTAACTAGGTTTCACTATAGTTATCTGTGGTCAGGTGTTGTCTCAGATGCAGTAGAACTAGGTGTAACTTTACCTTCTTTGCTTTGTTTTCTATTTATGTAAACCATCGTTTCACCTTTGTAACCAGGGTAAAAGTAGAAAATAACATTAAAAAGGAATTTGGAGGTGGTGACTTCCAGGTCCCTGGCTCATCTTCCCAGAGAACCACTGTTGGTTGCCTGTTGAGTGGTGGTTTGTGTATTTCAGATTGCTGATCGCAACTGCAACCGGATGTCTTACTATAGCTCTGGCAATAATGATGTTCCGAGTGCGACCGGAGCCCCAAGGCCCACCAGCAAAAAGGTACTGAGCAGGGCAGTGTGAAGACAGTATTTCACACCCTTTACACACACACACACACACACACACACACACACACACACACACAGACATTTAGGGCCCTATCTTTATCCCCCATTTTTTGACCAGATAATTACCTATTAACTCATTGGTTCTTCAGACTTACCATGCATCAGACATACCTGGGAGGCCTGATTGCTGGGCCCTCTCCCCAGAGCTTCTGATTCCGTAGATCTGAAGTGGGGCCCAAGAATTTGCATTTCTAATAAGCCCCTAGCTGATGCTGGTCCAGGGACCACACTTTGAGAACTACTGCATTAGCTTTTTTTTTTTCTTTTTTCTTTTTTTTAAGAGAAGGTGAGATGGGGACAGTTCATCCTCCACCAAAGCGTATGGCATTAATGAGGCAGTTATTTTAACAATACATATATTAGGGGGCTATGAAATGCTTTCTCATAATTCTTTCTAATCAGCCATTCCCGTGAGTTCAGAGACTTTACAAGCGGTTAAACTGCTCACCGGAATTCCTTATATTAACAAAATGCCCCAATCGTTGTCCCTGACTGTGTGGCCCAGAGATGGAGGGGGGAAACTGTCTGTCCCAGGTTTCCTCCTCAGCCATCCACCCAAGAGTCTCACCTTCATAGTAGCTACTTATGTTAAGGTCTTGAGTGTTTGTTAAGACCTCTAACTAGAGGGAAGCCATTCACCACAGCTGACACCTCAGGAAAATGTGCATTAAACAGGCGAGGAAGAAATGAACTCAGCATAACTCACAGGGAAATATCAAATGAACGGGAGCCCTGCAGGGCCCATGCTACAGTAACCCAGGCCCTGTAAATCTGGGGAGAGGTACCAGGAGTTCATGGTAAAAGGAGTGAAAGGAGATATGGGTAGGTGCTGAAAATAAACTTTTCACTTACTCTAAAACTTAGCTTTGAGCTTTGCAGAAATGGTGACAGGGAGCATTTCCTTCTTAAAACCATGACTTTCCTAACAGCCTGACAACCTCAAGGTGGGGCTGATTTCAGCCATTATCTGGTTTTGTACTTGCTTCGTTTTAACTTGGCTTCTGGTCAGTGAGATAATTTCATTTCCGAGGGAAGTTTAGCCGGTGTGTTTCCTTGGGAGCTGAGCAAACAGGGTCCAGCTGCTTGGCTGCTTCCCGTAATGCCCTGGACCCCGTTTTGCAAGGTGTTCTTGTAATACTGTTGCCCACTGAGCAGCATCAATTCTTTTAAGAAGCAGTTAATCCCTCTCTAATCTGTCCTTGCCATAAGACTATGCCAGCCAAGCTGACCTACTTTCCGGAGGCTCCCTTTAAAGCCGGGAGAGTGTTCTCTTTCCTACTTTAAGTGGGAAGATCATGTGTAGCCGAGTTACATCAGGTGCGCGCTTAGACCACCTGCCAGACTGACGCTCACCTCATGCCTCTCCGGGTGGGAAAGCTTCCCTTAAGACTCCCAACACCAAACAGATGTATCAACGTGTATTGCGATGATAGAAGTCTGACTTACCTGGCAGAATGAGTGGAATCCACTACTAGCCTCAGCATTCTCCATTCATCACCAGAACTGGGGGGGGAATGTACATAGTTAGAGTCCCCAGACATCTGCACATGGGTTTTCCATTTGTCTCCTTTTAGTTTAGCGGAGTCACTCTCAGATTTTAATGTCCGTGAGAATTAATAAATTGGGTCACATGCATTCTGTACATTGTGGGTAATCTTTGAAGTGGAGGGGGGAAACTGTCAGCCTTTTGCTTTAGGTGTTGAACTTAAAACTTACCTTCCGCATACGCCAGTGCTCTAGGGTGTGATATTAGGATATTCAAATTTTGGCTTTCTTACCCACAAAATGATAAACAATAAACCCATCTGCCTTCATTGTGGGTTTTATGGTCATTAGATAAATGAAATCCATAGAAAATGCCCATTTTTGTCATTATTAAGTTGACCAACTATTCCAGTTTGCCTAGTACTGAGGGGGGTCTCTGGGCTGCAGGACTTTCATTTTAAGACCTTGACAGGCTCAGGCAGACTGAGATGAATCGGTCACCTACCTTTAGTCTTGAACTTCATCCTATCCAAACTGTTGTCAAAAGCATTAACAAGTAGCCAGATAAATGAGGGGATGGGAAAGGCACAAAAGGTATAAAAATTACCATCTGCTCCATTTGCTTTCGAACAGTCAGGTGACTTGAAGGGAAGTGTGGACATAAAGTGGAGCTGAGGAATTTTCAAGCAGACCCCCTCCCAAGCTGAGGCCATTTGTTCAAACCCAGCTCTCCTGTGTGATACCACCACCAACCTTCTCCTACCGACCTAAATGTCCTCCAAGCTCAGGTTATTTCAGCATTGGCTTTGCCACCTACTTGTGGTCTAGAACAATGGTCACCAACCAGTGATCCACGGACCATGGTGGTCCGTGAGGTCTGAAAGGTTGGCGACCGCTTGTCTAGGACACACGTGCCAGTAACTAACAAGCTATTACGATTGGTAAGAAAGAGAAGAGGTGTTGGAATACAAAGCATTTGCCCTCACAGACGGTCATTACAAGAATGTAATGTTTCTTTGGGTGTTTGTCGTCCAGCATTTCCATGAGGAGCTTGCCCTGCAGATGGTGGTCAGCACTGGAATGGTGAGAGAAACGGTCTTCAAGTACGCCTGGTTCTTCTTCGAGCTCCTGGTGAGATTCATGCATGTTTCTGTCTGTGCTCGGTAGGGCATGACAAGCACATGGCAGGAAGGCAGTGATGTGTCCCATAACAGGAACTGACATTTTATCCACCGAGTTGCTCCCGCTGACAACATGGGGTCATTCCTTAAATCTTACTCTCCTCCACCCAACTTCCACCAAATCTTGTTTTTGTTTTTGTTTTTCGATTTTGAAAATCTACCTCCAATACTTTGGTTCTCACCATCTTCACCACCCACCACCAGGCCAAACCACCATCATCTCTCTGGTGCCTCTTGCAATAACTTTCTCTTTGGCTGCCTGCATTCATTTTTGCCTGAGCCCATCCATTCTGCACAGACCCCCAATATTAAATAGATGGTATAATTCTCCTCTTTAAAAAACTTCAATGATTTGTAGAGTGTGACAAATAAAGCAGACATCTTTGTCATGGCCCCCCAAGCCCTCATAATTCTATTGTATTTATCTCCATCTCTAACCAACTCATCTCATGAGTGGCTCCCCATGGCATCCTGAAGCTCTCTTTTGAAGGCATGTTGGCTTCTCTGCATGTATAACAGTGGCTCTGTCCTTCATATAATTCTACTAATGGCTGGCATCCCTGAGAAAGGAAAAATAATAGCATCGAAAATGTGTTGTATGTCTTACTATGGAGACTTAGGAAAGAATGTTCATGTGTCCAGGCCTCCTAACATCCATTAGCCAAGCTCATGCACATCTGAAAGACTATCTGAGACCAATCCAGAGGCTACACAAATCCTTCTCAAGAATGTACTTTTTAAAAAATATATATTTTATTGATTTTTTACAGAGAGGAAGAGAGAGGGATAGAGAGCTAGAAACATCGATGAGAGAGAAACATCAATCAGCTGCCTCCTGCCCCCTGCCCCCAACCAGGGATGTGCCAAGGTATATGCCCTTAACCAGAATCGAACCTGGGACCTTTCAGTCCACCGGCCGATGCTCCATCCACTGAGCTAAACCTGCTTCGGCTGGCAAGGCTTTCTCAATCCCGCTTTTCTGTCCCTCACTGCAGGGAGCTAAGAGCCATGGAAAAGGTACAAGTGGTTTTGATCTTGCACATTTATTTACTGGGACTTGGTGGGCCCAGGAGAGTAAGCAAAATTTAAAGCGCTGGGAAGGAGGGAAGGAGGACTGTCCCTTATGCTAAATAGATGCCTGAAAGAAAGCTCTTGCTGATCCCAGCACATGGAGGAGGTTGGTCAACATGCAGGTCACCCAAGACACGGTTACCCAGGGTTCTACATGTTATAACCTAAGTCTGTCAAGGTCCTAGCTGGACAGTGTTGGCATTACTCAAAGGGGTCAACTACAAAGCATTTATCGGAGGGACTCTGCCCAGGGTGTACACAAGTTACAGAAGCAGATAAGGGTTGGTGAGGCACCCAGGGAGCTGCAAGTACTGGAGGTTGTTATTCTAAAGAAGCCAGGGTGGGGAGCACTCTAACAGGGCCTAGAGAAAGCTAAGGCAGAGGAGACGGTCCACACACAGCAGCTGGAGTCTTAGGGAAATGCTGCCACTGCCAGAACCATGCTGTGATGGGAATGAGGGCGTGGAGTGGATAAATACCAGGACCTTTCCATTCTCCTGCCCACTGATCCCTTGCTGGTGCCTCTGTTGGCCCCTTCCAACCAGAAGCCAAGGAGGCCTGAGAGGTGTAGTCCACGGAGATCAGCTTCTCAGGATTCGGAGAAAGACAGAAAAGGGCAAGGAATGGATCTAAGTAAGGGCTGGGTTGGAGGCAAATAGAAACTATCAGCCCCAGCCAGAACTTTGCAAGGAAACTGGCTTCAGACTCAGACAGGGTGCCCAGTCCTCTGTGCATTGTTTGTGCATTTGCTTTTCACATGCCCACGAAGTTATTTAAAAACCAAGACAGTTTTTGTGTTTTGTTTTGTTTTTGTTTTTTGCCCAAGAAGCTTGATGAGAAAGAAAGCACAGCCTTCGTGGACTTAGCCAACAACCTGGGAGATTTAACACCTTCCAGTTGTGTTCATGCCCAAGCAGTAATGAGCAACCACTTTGGCATGAGAGCTGCTGAACACCCTCCTTTTGTGAACTGCATACTTGCTCATGAATAGATCCCCGTACTTCTGTAAACCGCTGAGCCAGACTTTGGGGACCCAGAGATAAATGTGTGACCTTGTTTGCTGAGGACAGGACATTCTGCACCAAGGTGTTTTTTAGAGGTACACTTGCTCTGAATGGGTCACGAAGGCCAATATGAGGGAAAATATTTTCCTGCCTCACCCCACCCACAAATAATGGGCCAAGCACCCACTAATATTTCTACGGGGTGCTCCTCTCTAGACATACAGAGGACACAGTAGCTGGCAAGTTGCTGACTGTATGGAAAGAGGCCATCAGTTGGAAGTGTGGTATTGTGAGCATTATTTATTTGGTTGTAGGATGGCCAGGCGCAGCAGGCAGGAGCTGAACACTCAGTGAGCTCCAAAAGCCTGGTGCGGGGTAGGGAGCCAGCAGAGAATCAGGACGAGGGTAGCCCAGAACAAAGAGGCCTTGTGTTCCCAAGTCCTTGGTCAGCATAGTGAGAGACATTCTGCCAGACAAAAATAGGGTCCGGTTCCCACCCCTCATCCAGGTCCTCCCACTAAGAGTGTGAGACTGTGGGGTCCAGATATGTCCTTGGGTCCTGAACCATCCTACAAGGGTATGTACCTCGGTTGTAGGCTAGATCCCCGGCACCAAGTTGGGGCTTGTGCAGGAGGCAACCAATCAATGTGTCTCTTTCACATCAATGTTTCTCTCTGGTGGTTGGTGCAGACGTTTCTCTCACCCTCTCCTCCCCCCTGTCCCCCACCCCCCAGGCCTAAACTGGCAATCAGACATCCTCCGAGGGGTCGTTAGCACTGCAGCGGGGATGAGAGAGGCTCCCACCACCGCCACTGTGCTACCAGTGGTGAGCCCAGCTTCTGGCTGAGAGATACTCCCCCTGTGGGAGCACACTGACCACCAGGGAGCAGCTCCTGCATTGAGCATCTTCCCCCTGGTGGTCAGTGTGTGTCATAGCAGCCAGTCATTCCACCATTCGGTCAATTTGCATGTTAGCCTTTTGTTATATAAGATATATATTTAATTTATGTATATATTGAAATATTTAAAATATAGATTAAAAACAAGTCAGCCTTATAGAACCCAAAACATAATTTCTCTTAGAAGCAATGTTCGAAGTGCTGGTCAGGTTTCCAGCTAGCATGCTATAGAACTGTTTCTGGAGGAAACTGTGCTCTTCATTTCAACTTGAGATCCCGATAGGAGGAACGTTTCTCCTTTCTCCTTCCTGTAGTTTCGGGGATAGCAGGGACTTCAGTTCACATCACAAGCAGTTTCACAAACAGTCCCCTTTTTGGTGATATGCTGTGTGCTAGGGCAGACTGATGGCTGAGTGACTCTGGGAGCCGCAAGGGTCTGCCTTCCCGGACATAGGCAGTTGGGAGTCATGACACAGTGGCTAAAAACTAAGCTCCCTGGCTTTGTCAGCAGCAAGGAGGAAGCCCCCTGACTTGGGGTCAAAAAGAGGACACTCTTCCCACCTCCCACCACCATGGTAACCACCTGTGTGCCAGGAGCATTTTCAGCCCCCAGCCTGCTTGGGCAACTACCAGCACAGATAAAGTGTTAGAAAGTCTATTGTTAGTGAGCTTTTCTTCCAGCCTTTTCCCCTTTTCCACAGCGTACAAGCAGGTCACCAGTCCCCAAGTTGACATTTCCCCCCATCCCTCCGTAGGTGAAAAGCATGGCCCAGTATGTACACAACATGGACAAACAGGACAATTTTCGGAGGACTCGTTTTTCTGACCGTTTCAAAGATGACATAACTACCATTGTTAACGTGGTTACCTCAGAGATTGCAGCCCTTTTAGTGAAGCCTCAGAAGGTAACTGTGCCATGTGACTCTTTAATGTTCTAAATGTTTTACCTTGAACATGTTATTTTCATAATCAGAGAAAAATAAGCATCATCTTAAAGCAATAATTTGAATGTAACTAACTATTCCTGACAAGCAAATGCTGTTTTGTTTTGTTTTATATACTGAATGGGACCTTAGAGTAGGTTTGCTATAAAGATATTGCAACATCTAATTGCAGTAGTTTAAATTATTATATCAATGTAGAATATTTTTGTTCTTAGGAAATATACCCTGAAGTATTATGGGATAAATGGGCATGATATTTGCAACCTTCTTTTTTAATGGTTCAGAAAAGAAATTGGATAGATAAAGAGAATGATTAATGTAGCAAAGCGTCAAATATTTATCAATCTAGTTAAAGGGTATACAGGAGTTTTTTGTACTATTCTTGCACCTTTCCAGAAAGCTTAAAATTACTTTAAAATAGAAAGTTAAATATATAAAAAGAAATAAAACAAAAATTTCAAAGGCAACTATAAAATTTAAGGCAGCCATAATCATTATTAATATCTTTATCATTCTAAAGAACATGTTATAGCACCAAGTGCTCAGGAGAAATAACCACTTTTTCTCATGGCAAACTTTGGAGAATGGCAATGATATCTCCATTTTGGCAGGTATGGAAAATTAGGCACAGTGAGGTTGAGATTTTTTAAAGTCACACAGCTAGCAGCAAAACCAGGGCCGACAATTCCATGCCAGAATATTCAGACAGTTATGTATACTACCCTGGGGTGGCCAGTGAGGATACTGAGAGTGTGAGGACTTGGTGCTCCATGAGTGTGTGGAACCTTCTTTATCAGGTCTACATCCACGCCAGTGGCTGGTCAGCGTGGCCTGAATTACAAGAGGAACATAACTTAACAAGAGGAAAATATTTTCAAGCTATATTTTCAATAGTGTCAGAGAAAACTGATTCATCATTCTGGGACTAGGAGGCCTGACTATGAACAAGTGCATCCCGATTGCTCTGAAGTTCTGTAAAAACCCCTCATAAATACGAGCCCTGTGAAGTAATAAACACAAAATCATGGTCTTACTTTATGCCAGAGTTCGCCTTACCAGGAGTGACTATGACCTCTTTTAGGCTGAGCATGCTGCCTAATTGGAAAGATAAAAATCCTTAAGTAAAAATGGAATCTTTTATCCTGATTTGGTTTTCTGCAACAATACTTATAAGAACCTGTCTCATTGAAGATAGGGAATACATTTCAAGTTACTTTTGCCAAAAACAGTACTTACCAGAATCAAATACATTTCGATAAAGCCATGTGAGGAAATATGATATAGAAAAATGTTTATTATGTAATGTTGAATGAAAAAATTCAGGACCCAGCCTTCTATTAGTATATAGAGAATGAGCTCACTTATATGTATGTAAATATGCATGTAGTAAAACAAAAACTTGAAGGAAATGCACCTTAATATTAACAGTAGATAAAGAATTACTTGATTCAACCTAATACTCGTGGCATCAGTTAAGTTCTAAATTATATTTGCTCCAATTTTGCAGTTACCTGCTTTGCCCAGTATTTCTTAGAGCAGTGTTTCCCAAACTTCTCTCATGATGAGAATCACCTGGTGGAGTTGTTAAAATACAGATTCCTAAATCCCAACTAAGAAGTGCTAAACTAGAATTTTTGGGAACATATAGGTAAAATTGTATACTTAACTAGTGCTCTAAGCTTAAAAATTCTAGTTTAGCACTTCTTAGTTGGGATTCAGGAATCTGTATTTTAACAACTCCACCAGGTGATTCTCATCATGAGAGAAGTTTGGGAAACACTGTCTTAGAGGAAGGAATCTATAATAATACAAGTGTAATATGCTAATTAGACCAGACAACCTTCAGGACGAAGCTGGGGCTGTGAGGGAAGCCTGGGTCCTGGGTTGGGAATCCTGAGTTCTGGGTGCCAGAGGGAAGCCAGTGCTCGCAGCCGGGGGAAGGAAGGCCTACTGTTGCATGAGTTTCATGCATTGGGCCTCTAGTACTATTTATAAAAATAGGACCTGCCTCTCCCAATTTTCCCACCAGGGACCTGGAGGTTCATGACCAGCATTTACCACAGAATGACTTGAGTATTTGTGTGTTTGTTTTTAAGGAAACGGAACAGGCGGAGAAGATCAACATCAGCCTGGCTTTCTTCCTGTATGACCTTCTCTCACTGATGGATCGTAGCTTTGTGTTTAACCTCATTAAACATTATTGCAACCAGGTGAGTGTTCCCTCGGACGCAGCCACGTTGTCCCTGGTTCCTTCTCATCTGTGATGTTCATTGTCATGGTGAGCTGTCTTATCCGCTGCCAAGTTAGACAGCTTGGCTTTTGTACATTCTGAGTCTTGTGCCAAAGACATCCTTAGACACTCTAGTTTGCATGGATCCTAAAGCATTTACCAACCCAGTACTGAAGGGTTAATCTAAGGTAACTGAAATTTGTTACTGAT
Organism: Pipistrellus kuhlii; assembly: GCF_014108245.1. Classification (NCBI taxonomy): domain Eukaryota; kingdom Metazoa; phylum Chordata; class Mammalia; order Chiroptera; family Vespertilionidae; genus Pipistrellus; species Pipistrellus kuhlii. Next base: position 31,806,322 of record NW_023425427.1, read on the forward strand.
ATGATCAGCTTTCTTCAATTTAACATTTAACAGAAATCACATGACTATAGCATTCAGTCTTCGACCAGGCATAGAATTCAAAATATGAGGTCTCTTTTCATACGTTAGGATAATTAATTAAAGTGCATGAGGAGGAGACATATCCATTGGCGAGGATGAGACATCGGTTTCCTGTGCCGAGGTGGGAGGGTGTTTATGATGATATGTTGAGAGGTTCAAGGTCCATCAGAACCCTTTTTTCTGTGCTTTGCCTTAAGAGAAGCTGCCTCTCATTTGCAGCCTATTGAGCCTGGATCCTTCAGTGGTCACTTTCCCCAAGAGAAACACGAGATCTCTTCCAGAGTGTCACCTGCGTCAGCTTTTCGTTGCTAATTTCATGGTTGGTTTGTTCAAGGGAAGATTTTTTTTCCCCCTAAAAACTCTTCCAGTTTTCTGTTTCTTTCTCCTCTACTTCCTCTTTGAAGAAACTTTTTGGCTTGCTTTTTTTTTTTTTTTGCAAAGTAATTCGATGCTTTCATCCAGGGAACTGGCTTGAGAACTTCCTATTGGGGTCTTTAATTAGTGACTATTATACAAAAGAACACTTGTGCCATTAAAGCCACCCAAGTCATATTCCATTAGTTTTGTGTGGCCCCATGTGGGGGCAACTCCTTTCATTTAGTTTCTTGGACACAGTAGGGTTTTTGTAAAATTAATTATATTCTGTTACACTGAAGACATACTTCCAGATTATGAACAACAGAGTCTTGCCATGGTATTACAGATTTGACAAGACTGGGGTTTGGGGCAAGAGTCCTCACTTTGGGCAGTTTTGGGGCTAGGAATCGTGAAGGAAAACAGGTAGTGGGTGAAAACCTTCTGGGCCTCCCTGTAGTACAGAGTTTGCCATCTGTTGTGCTGCCCCATTCATTTTTATTAATCTGGGCGAAAGGATATTTCTGTGTCTGTCAACCTCAGCTCCATTCACCTCATAATAAAGGCTTCTTTCCTTTCCTCATTGTTCTCCCCAGCTGTCAGCCAAGCTGAACAACCTCTCGACGCTCATCTCCATGAGGCTGGAGTTCCTGAGAATCCTCTGCAGCCATGAACATTACCTCAACCTGAACCTCTTCTTTATGAGCGCTGACACTGCTCCCGCATCTCCCTGCCCCTCCATATCTTCCCAGGTAACCCATTGCCTGAAAGAATTATACACGAGATTTCACTTAATTAGCTTAATTTAGTAATTTGTTCTCTGAAGGCTGGCGTTATTAATTTAGCCCAGTCGGTGTGGCTCAGTAGTTGAACCAGGAGGTTACAGTTCAATTCCCCGTCAGGGCATATACCTAAGTTTTGAGCTGGATTCCCAGTAGGGGGTGTTCAGGAGGCAGCTGATTAATGATTCTCTTCTCCCTTCCCCCCTGAAATCAATAAAAATACATTTTAAAAAAGAAAAATCAAGCTATTGAAACAGATCAATTGATTCAGATACATACAAATATGCTTCCCAAAGTTGTACCATGTAACTAATCATTTACATATTATGTGATTGATTTATCTCTAGGCTCTAGACTCTAGAACAAGAAATCCATATATACTATGAAAAATCAGAAATTTGTAGAAAAGTCACATGTCTTCTTTTGTCTCACATTAATCATCTTTCTACCTCAGCTTGACAGACTCCTCTACTCACTTCACTTTTCTGAAATCCCAGCACCATGAAATTTATGAATTTGCAGGTTCCTTTATATTGACTCCAAAATGATACAATAGTGTTTATATATATATATATATATATATATATATATATATATATATATATATATATATACCGTATTTTTCAGACCATAAGACGCACTTTTTTCCCCCCCAGAAGTGGGGGGGGGAAAGTCCCTGCGTCTTATGGTCCAAATATAGCCTACACATATACTTTAAAAAAAAAGTTTTTTTACTTGCCCGGCTCTGTGTGGTCTCTGTGTGCTTGCCCGGCTCTAAAATGGTTCTAAATGCTGCTGTTTACTTTACAGGGTTGATTACATGTGTTTATGACTGTGATGTTGGGTTTTAATGCACATAAAATATTTTAGGACACTATTTGTTTCAGAATCTTTTTTTCTTCATTTCCCTTCTCTAAAAACTGGTGCGTCTTATGGTCCGGAGCATCTTATGGTCCGAAAAATATGGTATTTTATTAATTTCAGAGAGGAAGAGGGAGAGAAAGAGAATGAGAGAGAGAGAGAGAATGACGAGAGAGAATCATCAATCAGCTGCCGCTAATAGTTTTTAATGTGGAGATTATATCCTTGAACTCTTTTAGAACTTTTCGCTGGTACTGATACAGAATGGAATTCAGCACAAGATGAGTCCACCTTGAATCACATTCCAGATCATATGGCTGTTGAAACACTGAAAAGGTCACATCATAAACTAAGCAAATGGCCTGTTGTATAGGAAATATATTTCTAACAAGTTTTGTTCATGATCAGTCAGAAAGAGGAACACTTGTATTAATACTTATACGCAGGAGTTTTGCCAATCATTTTTTTATAGAACAGCATTTTTCAAGTTAGGTTCAGTGGGGTGGGCCCAGGATACCAGTATAGGATGCTGAGAGGTATTATGCAATTACAGGATTCCAAAGTCTAATCAGTTTGGAAACCCTGTGTTATGTTTCTTTGCAGAAGGACAACTTAGGATCTCTTACTTGTTGGTGTAAATTGTAAATGCCCCAGGGGCAGAGGAGGCAATGGGAGGAGGCGTATGATAAGCTGTGAATACCAACATGATTTGACTCCAGAAACCTTTGGTGTTTCCTCCATAGATTTCTCAAGGGGCTAGTGTCCTCTAGAAAAACGTTAAGTAAATGCCATTCTTATAGTCACATTTCATTTATAGGGAACAAATCAGTAGCTCAGAGAAGCAGGTAAGATTTCACAATATTAGGTTCTATTTTTGTTGCCTATTTCTTGATACTAGAACAAAGGTGAAGGTCTGTCTTATGAATTAAAAAATAATGATCTTGGCCATCCATGCCCGAAGACATGATCCAGGAATTAGCTCTGTGGCCATCTGAGAGAGAACTGGGAATGGTGTCTTACAAGCTACAATTCCAAATGTGTTCACTTTGCCCCAGGTCCTGGCCCACATTCCCCTTGACTACCCTAGGGAGTTAGCAAACACAGGGGCCAGGCCCAGCCCCACCAAACATCAAGGATCCCAGAGACATTTTGGATTCTCTTAATGAAATACACAGTGTGCCGCAGGATAAGAGCACAGGTGTTACCTGGGACTGGGCCATCTGACACTTCCCTGCCCTGATACACTTTCCAGGCCAGCAACATTCAGACACTGTGTGTAAACCATGTTTAGAAGTGCAGCTCAGCGTACGAGCACTGTTCCCTAGACAGGGGCCATTTTTTAGAGAGGAATTGCCTGCTCACAGCTGCAGCATTGGATCCCGTTCCCATTTCCCTGTCCAAGCGTTGTCCTGGGATTTTCATTTTCAACTTTTGATTGCTTGTGAGGAAGGGAGTGTTACGCTTCATGTGACAGAGCTCGGGTGCTTTATGTCCATCTTTCCCAATGGGCAGTTTTCCATCTGAGGGGATGGGAAAGCTAAGTGACCACTCTAGTCTCAGTTTCCTCATCTGTCCTCTGGGGAGAGTAGTGGTGATCCTGGGTCGTGCTTACCAAGCTTGGCTGCACTCATGCTCAGTAAATACCAGCTCTTGTGGTCTTATTACCAGTTCTTGGTACTCACAGAGCTGCTCCTTGCATTTCTGTAGAACTCAAGCTCCTGCTCCAGCTTCCAGGACCAGAAGATCGCCAACATGTTCGACCTGACTCCTGAGTTCCGCCAGCAGCACTTCCTCACCGGCCTTCTCTTCACGGAGCTGGCCGCTGCCCTGGATGCGGAAGGGGAAGGGTATGTTTCTAACACTGGAAATGGGATATGGCCGAAACCGGTTTGGCCCAGTGGATAGAGTGTCGGCCTGCGAACTGAAGGGTCCCAGGTTCGATTCCAGTCAAGGGCATGTACCTTGGTTGTGGGCACATCCCCGGTGGGTGGTGTGCAGGAGGCAGCTGGTCGATTTTTCCCTCTCATTGATGTTTCTAGCTCTCTATCCCTCTCCTTTCCTCTCTGTAAAAAATCAATAAAATGTATTTTTTTTTAAAAATGGGATACGAAGCACACACAAAATGCTACCTGCTGCAGTTTTCAGTTCAACATTCAGTCCATAGCACCTTCGTATCCACTAGGATGGCTATAATAAAATAGTTTCATAATAGCAAGTGTTGACAAATGGAATATGGAAACTTCATGCTCTCCTGCTAGGAATGTAAAGTGCTGTAGCCACTATTAAAAACAGTTTGGCAGTTCCCCTAAACATTAAACATAGAGTTACCATATGATCCAGTAATTCTACTCTGTGGTATATACTCAAGAGAAATAAAACTTGTACCCACACAAAAGCATGAGCAGAAATAGTCAGAGCAGCATTCATAATTCATAATAGGCAAAAAGTAGAAAGAGTTCAAATGTCCACCAATTGGTGACTGGATGAATAAAATGTGATATATTCAGTCCGGCCATCATTGAGCATCGATCTATGAGCCAGTAGGTCATGGTTCAATTCTTGGTCAGAGCACATGTCAGGTTTTGGGCTCTATTCCCAGTGTGTGCCATGCAGGAGACGGTTTGGCTCAATGGATAGAGCATCGGTCTGAGGACTGAAAGGTCCCAGGTTCGATTCCGGTCAAGGGCATGTACCTTGGTTGCAGGCACATCCCCAGTGGGGGGTGTGCAAGAGGCAGCTGGTCGATGATTCTCTCTCATCGATGTTTCTAACTTTCTATCCCTCTCTTTTCCTCTCTGTAAAAAATCAACAAAATATATTTTTTTAAAAACACACATATATTCTCTCATTGACTGTGGCTATAGAAGTCTGTAACAGGCTGATCTATTAAAAAAATAATAATAATTAAATAAAATAAATCTCTCTCATCATTGATGTTTTTATCTCCCCTTCTCCCTTCTCTCTGAAATTAATAAAAACATTTTTTAAAATAAACAAAATAAAATGTGATATATTCATACAATAGTATCCAACAATAGAAAGTAATGAAAGACTTGATGCTATACCATGATGAACTTTAAAACATCATGCTTGACAGTGACCCAGGACTAGAACATAGGTAGTCTGTCTCTGAGCTGTAAATACTTCTACCCAATTTTTCTTGATTTTCACATTGTCACCCCATTGTTTAGGAACATGCTGGTTCCTCCTTCTTATTTAAGAGCATTTCAGTCAATCTCCCTTCATCATAACCTCTAGCGTTCTGTGTTGTGCCAACAGGATCAGCAAAGTGCAAAGGAAAGCTGTCAGTGCCATTCACAGCCTGTTAAGTTCTCACGACCTTGACCCGCGCTGTGTCAAACCAGAAGTGAAGGTCAAGGTCGCTGCCCTCTACTTGCCTTTGGTTGGCATCATCTTGGATGCTTTGCCGCAGCTCTATGACTTTACAGGTAACAATTCCTTCTGTTTCCTCCTCTGGGTTGACGGGGGACCCTGCCCAGGGCTACACTAGAATGAGGTTTCTGTCATTGGCTCCAGGGCGGATATGCTTAAGGGAACAGTTCTCCACATCATGCTCTCCAGATCTTTGTAAGGCCTCAATAAGTTTTATTTTCTTAAGGTACATAAGAAAATCTGTATCTGTTTTTATTTAAAGAGTATTTGTTCATTCATTGGTCTGATGGTGTATAATAAACTTTATAGACAAGTCGGAAAACAATAAAAAAGTTTTCTATTATTAATATGGTATAATATATCTGTTGTATATGTAATCTTTAGATTGATAAACTAATAAGAATATAGTCTTTAGAAAGAGATACAACTGAATTCAAACTGTAGCCCATTTATTACTTATATTAGAGGCTGAATGCATGAAATCCCTGCAAGGGGCTCGGCCCTCGCAGCCCCGGCTTCTTCCAGAAGGTCATCTAGAAGGTCGTTTGGCTGTCCAGTCTAATTAGCATATTACACTTCTATTATTATAGGTGTGATCTTTAATGAGATCCTCAACCTTTTCTTAGATGTAAAAACTATGATAATGGTGCCTACATCATAGATGAAGTGAGAGAACATTTTGTATAGCTAATGTTTGATCCTTCCTTTCTTTTCTTATGACTATGACCCTGTGCATATTTAGAGGGAGAAAGAATCTATCCTCAAATATCACTATATTACCAGATCTTATATCATTTCCATGTGCTATTCATTTTACCATTTGTTTCAAGACCTAATTGCCTTAAAATACAGTAGTGAATTATTATTTTTTAAAATTGAGTTCTTAAAAAAACTGCATCCTTTTTTCAGAACTTTTGCAAATGAAAATACTGTTCTCACTGTACCTTTTTTTTTTTTAAATTGAAGGTCCAATACTAATAATGTTGACTGGTCTAATAAAATGAGTTTATAAAGAATCAATCAGGTGCAAGTGTTTTAATACACTTTTCTAAGAATTTTCTAAATACTTTCTATATGTGTGACTGGTAGTGTTCTTAAAAACCAACCTTTTAAATATTTTTTTACTTGCCTATATCTAGACCTATATATAAATATAGATATGTCTATATTACATAGATACAATAAATTAACATTCATTTTAAAACATTTAAAACTTAATAAAGTATTGCTGAATTTGTGATAATAGCTTGTTATTCTATAAGATATTAATTAATTCTGTAATTATAGGCTCCTTTCTATTTAGTTATTATTTAAAATATGTGAATACATTTTAAGTGTTATGAAAACTGTTATGAAAGTTCTAAAAGTTTTTATTTTAGCAACTGAAAAAAATTAATTTATAGCATAATCTTGAACTAGACATTCTGTCTTTTTTATTATAAGCTTTCCCCCTTTCCTCTATGAGTGGTAGCAGATAAATAATGTAAATATCAGATTTAAAATTATTGTGATGACTTTAGTGACTAATAAGGATCAGGTACACTTTGGGTATTGGGTATAGGACATAAGAAATCACCATCTTTGACTTGACATTACCAAAAATTTTATTTTAATGAGTGTTGTGGGTTTTGTTTTGTTTTTTTTAAATTTAAATTCTTTATTGTTTAAAGTATTACATATGCCTCTTTTTTCCCCCTTGACCTTTTCCCAGCCACTTCCACCCCCCAACACATGCCTCATCTCCCCTACTGTCTGTGTCCATTGGTTATGCTTATATTGATGTTTATCTCTTAATCCCCTTTCTCACCCTCTCCTGCCTTCCCTCTGAGGTTTGTCTGTTTAGTGCTTCTGTGTCTCTGGATCTATTTTTGTTCATCAGTTTATGTTGTTTATTATATTCTACAAATGAGTGAGATCATGTGATATTTATGTTTCTCTGACTAGCCTATTTCGCTTAGCATAATGCTCTCCAGTTCCATCCATGCTGTTGCGAATGGTAAATGTTCTTTCTTTTTATAGCAGTGTAGTTTATACCATTGTGTAGATGTACCCAAGTTTTTAATCCACTCATCTGCTGATGGGCACTTAGGCTGTTTCCAAATCTTAGCTCCTGTACCAAAGATTTTTTTCAAGATGAATTATTAGAGCAGTTTTCAGTTAATAGCAAAATTGAGAGAAGGGCATAGAAATTTCCCATATACCTTCTGCCCCGACACATACATAGCCACCCCATTAGCAGCATCCCCCAATAGAATGGTACATTTCTTACCATTGGTAAACTGCATCGACACATCATTATCACCTAAAATTCATAGTCCACATTGGGGTCCACTCTTGGTGTTGCACATTCTAAGGGTTTGGATAAATGTATAATATGTATTCATCACTGTAGTATCATAAGTAGTTTCTCTGCCCTAAAACTCCTCTGTATGCTGCCTATTCATCCCTCCTTTCCCCCAATCCCTGACGACCATGGAACTTTTTACTGTCTCTATAGTTTTGCCTTTTCCAGAATGTCATATATCGATAGTTAGAATCGTAGAGTATATAGCCTTTTTAAATCAGCTTCATTCCCTTAACAATATACATTTAAGGTTCCTCCATATATTTTCATGGCTTGCTAACTCATTTCTTTTTATCACTGAATAATGTTCCATTGTATGGATGTACCACAGTTTTTTTCATCCATTCACCTACTAAAGGACATCTTGGCCGCTTTCAGGTTTGGGTAATTGTTGATGAACCTGCTAAAACACATACATGCAGGTTTTGATGTGGACATGTTTTCAACTCTTGGGTAAATACCCAGGATCACGATTGCATGGATGAGACCAATAACGTTTGACTTGCAGCTGCAGATGCCCGTGGTGGGAAAAACCGCTCCAGTGGTTCGGATGAAGAACAAGACGGGACCAGCGGAATTAACCAGAATGTGGCACTGGCCATAGCTGGGAATCACTTTAATTTGAAGATAAATGGACCCATGCTGTCTTCCTTGGTATGTTGCACATTTCTCTAGTTTGTTTTTCATTTTGAGTCTTTTCTCATCTTCTGATGGGTTCGTTCTTACATTCACCTACCAGAACCCTCCGTAGAGTAGGCAGTGAGATTTCTACCTCTTTGCTCGATGCTGAAAGGAGTCACTGTGAGGTGGACAGCTCTGGGGGGAAATGGTGCAGATGAGGCTACACACAGTTAGACAGGTTGCTGGCTACAGCAAAAGAATCAAAAGTCCAGTTCAGACAGTCTCAGTGGTACCAAGTTCAAGGCTCAGAAAACCAGGAAAGAGGTGAACTTGGGAAACCTGGTATTATTGCAGAGGATCACACCAAGGCTCTCTCAGTGGGATGCTTGAGCTATGTTTATTCTGTATACTTATTATTCATACTGTGTCTGCCTCTGAAAAAAGATTGAAGGTCGCTTGATAAGAGTGTTTATGAAACAAAAGACTTCAGCTTTCCTAGGTCCCCAGACAGCCTAAGCAGCATTATCTGGCTCTGTCCCTGTGCACAAACTTGGGTTAAAAGAGGGCCTCTCCCTGGAATAAAACCTCTGATTCACGGAGGTGTGAACTCTCTCTGTTTCTTGATGAGCTCTGGATGCTGCTATGTCAAGTCGGCTCTACATTATCCAGCTAATGGAATTGAGCATTTCACAGTAGAGTGTGTCTGTAAAGGACTCAACTAGGTTCTCTCCTGGAAAGTCAGTATTGAGACCTAACTCATCCCTGCTAGATGACTTTCTCCTCTTCCCTCCAGCATTTTTAATCTCACATTCTTCCCCTACCCCCCCCCCCCCCATCCCCAGTAAACCTCCATTAGGTTTGGAGGACAGGGAGGTAAGAAAGAGACTAGACATTTGAGAGTTGACATTACTCATCCTACAATTTGATAAATATTTCTAATAGCCATCTTAGCAAAGTGAGGTGCTTGAGGTGGTGTATGCCTTTTACATTTGTTATTTGATCTTAGGGCAAAAGTTCAAATGCCCAACGCTCATCTATTAGAAGATATTCCCTGTGAATATCTTTATATCTAAAGACTTCATGTCTTCCTTTCACTATACTCAGAAAAACTAAAGTTAAAGTAATTTCATAAGCCCCATCATTCCCATCCAAAACCATCATTTCCCTCCCATACTTACAAATAGCTCATTGCGAGTTCACCACTGCAGTCCATTGGATATTAGCTACGCCACGTGAACCAAGGGTGCAGCCACATATGGTTCTCTCTGTTGATCTGATGAGTAACAGAAAGTATTCTCAGGACTCCTAAAAATGAACTCTTGTGGCTTGTATACTCAAGCAAGTAGCCTGAGTTCCCACACCCAGAAAAACATGAGTTGTGGTTAAAGTCACATTACAGAGAACTCCACTAAATTATGGATTTAACTAATTGGTTTAGCATATTATGCTTGAAGTTCTCTGCTATAATCTGCTCTAAGTTGCCTAGTATCTAGATTGAAGGAGAAATACTTGGATATCTTAGCAGCATGGGAGTCCCTTGTTATCACTGAGATTGCCAGAGGCAAGGTCAAGGTCCAGGGCAGACCACCAGACCACACTGCTCTTGAGACAGAGTGTCCAAAGTTACGTGGCTAAAAGGCTGGCTCAGAGACAGCCCCAGGTGAGCCCGTTGGCTGATGAACCTGGTGGGGAAAGCAGAATTCCTGTAGAACGACCCAGCCAAGTTAGAAGTACAGTTGCTGTGTTTTACAAGATTAATGTCCCTTAAGACTTTCAATGTTTCTGCGGCTTAACTTCTTCCTCTGCATCTGTCTCCCCATCTGCCTGCTCCCAGCCCTACAAGCAGTACAACGTGCTAAATGCTGACACAACCCGAAACCTCATGATCTGCTTCCTCTGGATCATGAAAAATGCAGACCAGAGCCTCATAAGGAAGTGGATTGCTGACCTGCCCTCCATGCAGCTCAACAGGATTTTAGATCTCCTTTTCATCTGTGTCTCGTGTTTTGAGTACAAGGTAGGTGTGTGTGTGGGGGGGGGGAGGGCTCAGCATTAAACTAGTTCTATCTCCCAAGGTCCATCCTGTCCTGTCCTTGTTCCCCTTTGTTTGGGCAATGGAGGCATCAGTACATTTTCTTATTTCTGTATTAAAATCCATAACCTATTTGCATATGCAACACCTATCTAGATATGATAATTCCACAGGGAAAGGATCCCTGCCTTCTGCAGAGAGAACTCCATTCCTGTTAATGGGGTTTCAGCCATGGGATCCCCCAGAACAGGGTCTCTGTATAGCACATGTCCATGCTGGCCGAGGTCACCTTGGAGTGTTCTGATGTGCAGAGCGCCCCCATAGACGGAGATCTCACCAAATGAAACGTCCTTCTTCCTCTGTCCTGCCCAGGGAAGGCCGAGTTCTGACAAAGTCAGCACCCAGGTCCTGCAGAAGTCGAGGGATGTCAAGGCCAGGCTGGAAGAGGCTTTGCTCCGCGGAGAAGGGGCCAGAGGGGAGATGATGCGGCGCCGGTTCCCAGGTGTGTTGGGTCCACCCTTCTCTGTTTTCTGTCAGAGAGTTCTGCACCCTTTATGGGAGGACTGTCCTCCCAACACGAGTAGACACCATCACCTTCGTATGACACTATGATAGTAAAGACAAACAGGTTCTGGGACTCTGTGCATCCTGTGTATAATGTCAGCCCTGTGTCTCTTAAGGGAAAGCTGTTTTCCTGCGATCACAGGCATCCCAGAAATGCTCCCAAATGCATCTTCTGCCCAAAACTTGTCTGTGGTAAAAGATCACATTCAATAATGTGAATCATCGTATGAGACAAATGGTGTCTCAAGACTAAATAAAGTCTCTCTGTGTGATGTTTGACTTGTCTCCTCAGAGCGTGGTCAATACCCTGGGTAGTTCTGGTTTCAAGATCATCTCCCCAAATCACTCAGGCCACTGTTGGAATGGAACAAATCCTCTCAGGGATCTCAGAGTGTTCTAGTGCTCCAGAGACCCCACAATGCCAGGAATGGTCCCGAAGAGGCTGAGCTCATCGCTGTAGGATAGAGTGAAGTGCTCCGGAAGCCTCGGTCTGTTGTACTGTGCTCAGAGTAAAACAGAGCAACAGCTCCTCCGATGCAAGGGACACAGTGGACAGGAACTTGAGAGAAGCTCAGCTTTTTCACGTGTGATTGGTTTCCTTCCTTTGACACCCATCCTGTCCTTTCCAATAGCTTAGCGAGAACCCCCAGGTTTCACTGGAAACATGCTCACCGGCACTCCAGAAAGGCAGGGGTTCTACCATAGCCCTAGCTTGTCAATCAAAGGGCAAGCCGGCCCGGACATGGACATGGCTTTTGTCAGCATTCAGCACAGACTCTACCCGAGAAGGGGCGCTGAGTTCTCTTAGTTGACCTAGTTAGAGAACTTCTGGTTATCTTGGAAGGTTTCATGCTAATCACATTCCTATCATGCATTTCTTAACTCCCAGGGAATGACCGATTTCCATGCCTAAGTGAAAATTTGAGATGGAAGAAGGAGCAGACACAATGGCGGCAAGCTAATGAGAAGCTAGATAAGTAAGTCACTCAGCAACTTTGTGCTACTTTTACCTAAAGTTCCAAACTATTTTTCCCAGGCTACTTGTATTACTACATCCTTCCAGGGGTAAGAAAATAAATCATTATGATCTGTGTAAATTTAGTTCATCCAGGGACTCTGTATAATCAAAGGTATAAGGAGTTATGATTTCTAGCTTTTAAACATTTATCACATTGATAAGCATTTAAAGGAAGCAACTATTTAGCAATCTCAGATAGCTTAACAAAAGCTGCTGATGGCAATAGCAAAGGGTACCCAAGACCACATAATTTCAATTTATATTTCCTCTCTAGAATGTGCACAAAAATATCTATTCAGGGGTATTTATATCAGCATTACATACATTTTTTATTAGAAATATTCTAAATGCTCAAGAATAGGGAAATAATAGGTTGGCATTAAAATGTTTTTTAAATCATTTTAATGACACAGGAAATGCTTATTATATAGTTCAGTAAACAAAAGACACTTGATTTTAGAGTAGAATCTTAAATCTGTAATTACATATAGTAAATACATTTTTGAAATATTGGAAAAATTTTATCAAAATTTTTTAAAAAGAATTTTATTGATTTTTAGAGAGAGGGGAAGGGAGAGGGATAAAGAGATAGAAACATCAATGAGAGAAAACATCATCAATCAGCTGCCTCCTGCATATCCCCTTCTGGAGATAGAGCCTGCAACATGGGCATGTGCTCTGACCAGGAATCAAACCAGTGACCTCTTGGTTCATGAGTCAACACTCAACCACATGAGCCATATCTGAGGGGAGACATTTATCAGAATATTAACAGTGGTTTTCTTTAGGTGATTTTCTTTTTGAAATAATTGATGTTTTCTTCTTTATGCTTTGTTGTATGTCCTACAATGGATGTATTATGGTATATACTAGTATTATCAGAAAAAAATATAAAGAAGTGAAAGAAGAAAAATCCTGCTTGGATTGCAATATATACATATGCAATAATCTGGATAGGTGAGGACATTAAACTAAATATATTGAATATGGGGGAACAATGGAAAAATATGTACACATATAATATCTTAATAAAAAAAAAAGTGGAAAAAATATTGAATATATAGCACATGTCTGCTATTCCTCTTAGCAGCAAGTAATCTAATGAATCCCAGGGTTCACTGAGCAAAACAGCTAAAGACACCCCTCATCACACACTTGACAAGGCCTAGGAAGCGTAACCCCATGGTATGTGAAGGCCCCAACATAAGGGAGTGGAGGTTAGGGCAGACTTGAAGGTTATTTTGTAAACAAATATGTTACAAGCTTTATTGTTGTCACAAGAATGCATCATTCTGGTCCACTGATAGGAATTTGGGGACCTAATTTATTTTAAAACATTAAACTTATTTTTCTTATAGATGTTACTTGGAAAGCCCAGTTATTTGGTCTATTAATAACATCTACTTGCTCTAGGATTTTTATTCTTGCTGTATGTCCCCTGAACAATAAGATAGTTGGTTCTGAGAGTTCCTAAGTTCTAGCTCAGGCAACAAACAAACAAACAAAAATAGTTTTTTAAACATGCATGTACTACAGAACTGCACAGGTGGTTAAGACATCTACTGTATGCAGCTAAAAGAAGAGCTTAATGAGGCACGTTTTGCTTGGGCTGTGTAAACTGATGTTTTGGAAAATTTCCCTTTTGCTTGCAGAAACAACACCATATGGAACCTTTCCGTGCAGGGCCCTCCAATTTTCTCTAGGTCAGTTCTCAGCCCTGAGCTACCTGGTAGGCTGCTTGCTCACTGTCAGAGCTAACGATTCACCTCTGCGGATTGGGGTGGTATCTTTTTTTTCTTTTCTTCCTCTTATTTTTTTTTTCTTTTTATTTATTTATTTATTTATTTATTTTTTATTTTTTTTAAGAAACCATAGTAAAATTGAGCAGCACAATTTAGAAAACTTTTTTGGAAAACTTTTTGTCATTATGAATAATGGTGTCTTGCACCATTTTCTTCCAGATCACTTTTCAGTGCCTTGGCTCTGTTCCTTTCAGAGCAGTAATTTTCAGCTCTCGTGCCCAGATGTACCCACGGCCAATCCATTCGGCATCTACAGTGGTGGGGCCCAGAAATAAGTACTTGGTAAAACTCCTGGGTGATTCTGTTATGCAGTCAAATTTGAGAAATACCATTTTAAGTGAATAGTTAATAGGCTTTTTAAAAAACATATTTGTGGTGGTGATGGTTGCACAGCAATATGAATGTACTTAATACCACAAACAGTATGCTTAAAATGGTTAAGATGATAAATTTTATGTTACGTGTATTTTACCACAACAAAAAATGGGGAAGGGGGGATTAGAATACTCTAGACCTGCAGGTCCAATGTAGTAGCCACAGCAGTAGTGTAAGGGAAAAGGACACACCAGATTTTGAAGATTCAGTACAAGCAAAATAATGTAAAATATCTCATTAGTAAATTTGATGTTGGATTTTGAAGATAGTACAAAAAGATATAAACTGTCTCATTCAGGGGAGGGGAGGGAGATATGTGGGAGATAAGAGATCAACCGAAGGACTTGTATGCATGCAAATAAGTATAACCAATGGACGCAAAACTCTGGGGAGGGAGGGCATGTATGGGAGTGGGGGGGCAATGGTAAGATATGTACACATATAATACTTTAATAAAAATATGCATAAAAATTATCTCATCAGTAATATTTATAGTGATTATACACTGACAATATTATTTGATATATTGAGTTAAACAAAATATACTACAATTAATTTCACCTATTTCACTTCGCTTCTTTTGTGTGTGGTTATTGCAAAGTAGAAAATGACATTTTGGTCCCGTTATGTTTCTGTTGGATAGAGTTGCTCTAAATCTAAACCTATGAGTAAATCTGTAAAAAGTAGTGTTTCTATTTCACTTATTTTACACAAATATTACCACTCGGAGAATGAGAAAAACAAAACAATGTAGGGCAGCTTGGGACCAAAAGGCCTCTCCTTATGTGAAAAACAAGGAAAATATTTATTCTGAGGCCCTGAGGGCATGTTGAGTGATGGGGACTCGAGCAGCTGGGGATCCAGGGGCAAGACTTCTGGGCTCACATCCTGACCCCCCTCCCTGCCCCCACCCCTTGTGCTAGCATTTTGGCCCCTGGGACATCTTGGGAAAATCTATTCTTTACACTTCCAGCAACTAAATTTAGATGAG
Source organism: Pipistrellus kuhlii (assembly GCF_014108245.1). Lineage (NCBI taxonomy): Eukaryota > Metazoa > Chordata > Mammalia > Chiroptera > Vespertilionidae > Pipistrellus > Pipistrellus kuhlii. The sequence goes on from NW_023425427.1 coordinate 31,821,519, forward strand.
GCAAAATCTCCTTTTCCAGCTTCTCTGGGGTTTTATGAGAATGGGTGAACCAGTGCATACAATGCTTAGAGCCCTTAAATGAAACCTAGTAGAGAAGGAGCACCAGGCAATTTCCCATTCCCTAGTGGGTAATCACCAGTAACGGGCTTCCGGGAGGATGTTAGATGGCCCGCCCCACAGGAGTGCAATCCTGCTTCCCATTGGAAAAGGACGAAAGGCCCACGTTTGACTGTGCAGCCCCAAGGCAGTCTCAGGGAGGTCAAGAGACAGCCTCTTCCCTGACCCCTTTCCTAATCCAGCAGCATCTTCGCCAGATTCACATCACACCCAGGCTCCTCACTCCCTCCAGTTCCTTGCAGAGGCTGCCCTTGGCTCAGATCTGGAGATGGTTATTCTGCATGAAATGCAGGAATGGCCCCCCAAGGCTTTCCAATTGGATAGCCTCATTGCTAGTAGCAACCAATAATTGCCTTTCTACCCATCTTGTCATTTCTGTAATTATCATCATTATTTATAATAATGGGGATGAGGATGGCCTGGAGACTCAACCTAGAAAACCTTTTTAACCAGACACTCATCACAAAAGGTGTCCTGCGCTCCTTAGTTGCCATGTTGCCATTGCTCTGTATTCACGCCAACCCGACTCTTCAGAGGATGTCTTTATGCCTTGTTGCGGAGATTGCTATCGCTACCACATGGTCAGGTTTGACATGTGCTCTAATTTGACCTCTTTTTTATTTCTTAGAACAAAGGCAGAGTTAGATCAAGAAGCCTTGATCAGTGGCAATCTAGCAACAGAAGCAAATTTAATCATCCTGGACATGATGGAAAACATTATCCAGGTGAGGACAACAAACACCTGCTCTATTCAGCATGCACGTACTGAAATTTAATAGAGAATTCTTTATAGAAACTTGTAAGAGAAATAAACATGATCCCTAAATGCCCTTTAAAAAAAAAATGAAGTTAGGCAGTTTACAATAGTGACCGGCTTACAAATTCCAGAGGTAATGAAAATTCTTCAGACTTCTTTGAACTTGCTGTTCACCTGGAGGAGTTAGATGCTTTATAAGCTGACCCTTGCAGTTAAATCTGCTGGAATGTATCACATTTATAATGTGAATGCTGGGTTTATTGTCCAGTATCCAGAATAAGGATGGTAGGTAGCTAGGGGTGTTTTTTGGTGGGTCAAATCCACCTGAGTTATTGATATCTGGTGGAGGAGCTAAGATTATGACTGGGTTAGGTGTGAAAAAGAGTGTGTCTGTTTTGCATACAAATTGGAAAGTAATTTATTTATGCCATAAACTCACCATTTTTGCTGTAGAAAAGTGTAGCGTCACTGTGAACAGTAACACAATTCATCACACTAATTTCATCTTCTAAGTGAATGTTTCCCCAAATTACCAAGACATCTAGGTGACAGTGGATTTTTAGTTAACTTGAAAAATGAGTCCTGACATGTTTCCAGTGAGAAATCATTAGAGTAGAACTAGTAATGTTTTTTGGGAGTCAGAAGAAGAAAACTTGTTGAAATACAGTGGCACTTTAAATATCCAATTCTTTAAGTTGTCTAAAACCAAGGCAATCATTGTACAGAAATAAAGACAAAACGTATATGTCATCTTTGATAACTTAAATGCTTTGATAACTTAAATAACATTGATTATACCCTTATAGAACACAGCTTTGAGTGCTATATACTTAACACCAGTCCTCACAATGTATTTGCAATTTTCAAAGAAAGCTGAAGCGTGCCATTATCTTTGGAGGCTTTGATCTTACTGTAGCTGATAAACAAACTCCTTCAGCCCCTATTGTACTGGGAAGCCCACAACTGTGTTTTGAAGCTCAAAGGAAAGCTGTACCTTGTATACAAAGAAAGGACATTACAAACGCTATTGCCCGGAATTATAACTTAGTTTAACAACCCAGATATAAACCCCAAATCAGTTGGGAGTTTGGGAGTAGTTATTTAGATAATATGTGTGGTGCTTTACTCAACCCATAAGCACTTAGATCAAGAGGAAAAGAACTTCGGATCCCTGTGCTGATTGTCAGAAGCATCTACTTGTGTCTTCACCCTTCCGTTCACAACTCAGGGGTTCAGGGATGCTGTTCTGTTCCCCTAGGCAAGCTCGGCTCTGGACTGCAAAGACAGCCTGCTGGGAGGTGTTCTACGGGTCCTGGTGAATTCTCTGAGCTGTGATCAGAGCACCACCTACCTGACCCACTGCTTTGCCACACTCCGTGCTCTCATTGCCAAGGTAAATGCAGAATGCTTGTTTTCTTACGCTTCACTAAGAGTGAAGATGCTTGCCTGGCTCCAGACTTCTCCCTTCAGGTGAACAAACCCCACAGTGTCCTGTCTTATGTGATGCTGCAGTCAAGGTCTTAAGTCTCCCCAGGAAGAAAGCAGATGCACCATGGTGAGGGGAAAAAACGGGCTCTCAAACTTGAAACGTGGGCTGAACTGTAGAAATATGGAATGGCCACTCCCGGGAGACCTCAGAGGAAAAGTCCATTAAGCAACGTTTCCTTTCACCCCTTTTCTTTAATGGGACCTCTGACTAAGATTGAAGTCCTGCGTATGACACCCAGCAGCAGGCCTTACAAAATGTCATGCCATAAAACAACAGAAAGTTTCAGCCAGGGAGAGGTCAATGGGGAAAAACGGAGGCATATGTAATACTTCAAACAAGAAAGAACTTTTTAAAAAAATAACAAAGTTTAGAAATAAATGTCTCTTTCTCACAGCCTGAAGTCTATAGAAGTTCCTTAAGTGGTCTAAGGCAGTTAGCGTTCTCCCCCTTTATTGCAAATCTCACTTGGTGTCTTCCACATGGGATCTTTTCCACTTACAAAGTGGAGCTCTGCTCTCCCTAGCAGGGTCATTTTCTCTTTCTTCGTCACCAGTAATTTTTAGGGAACCCAGTAAGTCAGGATCATCCCTTCAGCATCGTGACTTTGCCAGTGAATGCAACCTGGCTAACAATGCAATTAATTATGCAGCCCTATTCCTTGTTGTATGGTTCGTAATTAAATCTCACCTCCATCGTTTCTGTTCATCTTCTGACTCAAGTAGCTCATTATCTCTGTGGAGCAATGCATGAACCCCCCCGGGCTTTTTGCTTGTCCAAGCAGACATTTGCATATTTCAACAAGCACCCAGTCCAGAAAGCATATGAGAGTGCCTAACAGCCCCTGTGTCTCTCCTAGTTCGGCGACTTGCTGTTCGAGGAGGAGGTGGAGCAGTGTGCAGACCTGTGTCAGCGAGTGCTGCACCACTGTAGCAGCAGCATGGACATTACCCGGAGCCAAGCCTGTGCCACCCTCTACCTCCTCATGAGATTCAGTTTTGGAGCCACCAGTGTAAGAGCTCAGACCAGCTGGGTGACCCAGAATCAATAGAGAAAGTCAATGTGAAACGTTGGTTGAGGAAATCTTTGCAATTTCCTTCTTCCTATGCAAAGAAAACAATTGAGTAGGCAGAGGGATTGCAACCTTTGTTTAAATTTGCATCCAAAAATGAGCACCAAGACCGATGAAAGCAGTGGTTTCCACTTGGGTGTTTCAATAAAAAATGAATGAATAGATGTAGATTCAAAGCTGTCATTTGGGGGTAAGGGGCAGAATACAACCGGCAGAATAAAGATTCTGAAGAGTTTGTTTTATTTATAAATTCTGGTTGACTGGTTCTAGAATGACCTGTGGAAGAGACTTTGAAATTATACCTGAGTTTTCATTGAAGCTTAGCAGCCTTTGGTACTATCTTATTGCAAAAGAGTCAACTTTTGCTTTAGCTGGTCTAGATATGGGTATGTTCTTTTGGAATTTTCGTTTGTGGTCATGTTCATGATCATGCTCAAGTGACACTGAAAGATAAATTGGCCCATGGAAGAAAGGCAGGGTCCTCAGACTATGATATATTAGGCATAACTATTTAAAAGCCTTTAGAACGTTCCTCGGGGGCCCTTAGAATACTCATATTTTCCCATGGGCCTGGAAGGGAAGGAGAAACAGAAAGTGGCGGCCTACCCAGAGTCCGGAATCTCAGAAATCCTGGCCATGGAGATCATGTTCTTCTGTGCAGTTTAAATAAAGTTCCAAGAAGAAGAATCTTGGCATGAAAGTAGACATCCTGTGAGCCAACTTTGTAGGAACCTTCCAGCCTGGCAACATGGAGGCTGCCCAGGCCTCCATGAAAGTTTAATGTCAGAACAATATCCTTTTAAGCCATTTAAACAATAATTTGAATCTTGTGCAGAGTACACCTCACATTTTATTGAGAGAAAAGGAGATGATAGTTTCAATGATGAGAGTTATTGGTATCTGGTTCTATTGCCTTCGTTGACCTACTAGCTGAGTGTCTCTTACTGTTCCATCTTTTCTTTCAACTGATGCAGAACTTTGCAAGAGTAAAGATGCAAGTAACCATGTCTCTGGCATCTTTGGTGGGCAAAGCACAAGACTTCAATGAGGAGCACTTGAGAAAATCCCTGAGGACAATTTTGGCCTATGCAGAAGAGGACAAAGCCATGCAGACCACTCCTTTCCCCACCCAGGTAGGCTTAAGAGCATGCCATGTCTCATGCATGAATTGGGGATCAGCTAATAATAATAAATTTATATATATATATATATACATATATATATATATATACACACACACACACACACACACATATATATATGTGGGGGGGGGCCGTGGGTGTGTGTGCATATATACATACACCACAATATGTTATATATACAATATATAGTTATATATTATATACTTATATATGTAATATATAAATGTTATATAATGTTATTTTACATATTATTATATATATATATATATATATATATATATATACACACACACACACTAGAAGCCCAGTGCACGAAATTTGTGCATGGGGGGAGAGGAGTGTGTCTCTCAGCCCAGCCTGTACCCTCTCCAATCTGGGATCCCTGGAGGGATATCTGACAGCCTATTTAGTCCCGATTCCACTTCTGGCAGTCATGTCTGCTGGCTCCCAACTGCTCACTTGCCTGCCTGCCTTATTGCCCTAACCACTCCCCTGCCAGCCTGATCAACACCTAAATGGTCCCCTGCCGGTCTGATCATCCCTAACTGCCCTCCCCTGCAGACCATCCTGTGGTGGCCATCTTGTGCCCACATGGGAGCAGCCATCTTGTGTGTTGGAGTAATGATCAATTTGCATATTGATCTTTTATTAGATAGGATATGAAGTGCTCAGGTAGCCTCAGTCTCATTTACTGTGGGTAATGAATTTTAAGGATCACAGTTGCCAATCTGTCTTTCTCTGCTAAGGAAGTTTCTGAATAAAGCATGCTGATTAATGGTAGCGTTGCTGTATGTTACATATATATATATTGTAGAACCTAATCTGACGTCCTAAGGTGTCTCCTACTTGGTATAAACAGCCCTGATGTTCCAGATTACACTTTAGGATTCTTCAGGTTGCAAGTAACTGGAACTAGTTCACACTAAATTTTTTTTTCACCTACAAAGGTGAAGGCCACAGAGGATCCCGTCTAGACTCCCCTCCACTCGCAACCTCTCCTCTCCTAGAGAAGCCTGCTCCTGCTGCCCTTGCACTTTCAGTGCCAATCTAGCTCATTACCGTGGGCTACAAAGGGAAGATTACCTTTTCTACACTTTTTTGCAGGTCGAGGAACTTCTCTGCAATCTGAATAGCATCCTATATGACACAGTGAAAATGAGGGAATTTCAGGAAGATCCTGAGATGCTTATGGATCTCATGTACAGGTAAACTTCTCTGACGAAATCAAGAGGGTGTCACTTGAGGGGCTAAGGTTTGTCACGGTGGAGTTCATATTAATGTTATTATCACAGGCCGTGTAGGCACACTGTTTTGGGTGATACATCCAAAACTGTTTATAGAAACTGGTAGAAATTAATTATTCAGAGAGAGTTTATTCATGTACAAGTTGTCAGAAAGATCTCCCTAATTTAAAGTAAGATGCCCATTTTTAACACTGTCTTCCACTTAAGTATAGAGTGAGAGAAAAGAACTATCAATTGTTATATGAATTATTACTTACATGTTTTTACTATTATATTCAGACATACATGTATAGTTTTATTTTTAAAAATCATATTTTATTCTGCGGCTTAAAATTTTGCTTTGCAGCCCTGCCTCAGGAGAAACTACTTGCAGAGGCAAAATCATTCTGACATGATGAAATAAGAATGGTAGTACTTTTGTCTTCTGTTTTTTTGAGAGAAAGGAAAGAAAAGGAAGAAAACTGCTAGAGATTCATTAACATAGATATCATTTTATCAGGTCTCTTTTTTTCTCACAAAGCTTTCATCAAATGCTATTCCTTGGGGTCCAAAACACCTTAGACATGGAGTGAAAACAGCTGGACTGATAAATGCTGGCCTTTTCTCTCATATTCTGAATGTGTAGGCAAAACTCTTGGGAAGAAATTTCTTAGGGAAGAAGAAAAAAAAAGTGGCCATAGGTAGTAGAAAAACGGCGGCATTGACCAGCTGTCCTTGACACTTTCTCACTCCGTCCTCAGAATTGCCAAGAGTTACCAGACATCTCCCGACCTGCGGCTGACCTGGCTCCAGAACATGGCAGAGAAACACTCCAAGAAGAAGTGCTACACGGAGGCCGCCATGTGCCTGGTGCACGCGGCGGCCTTGGTGGCAGAATATCTGAGCATGCTGGAGGACCACAGCTACCTGCCCGTGGGCAGCGTCAGCTTTCAGGTGTGGGGCACGTTCCGCTTTTCCTGCAGGATAGTGCTTCTCAATTGAGGGCAATCCCACCCCCCTCAGTCCAGAGGGCATTTGATAGTGTTGTGTGTTTTTTTTATATTACCATTGGGGAGAGGAGGGAAGGTGCTGCTAACATTAATCGGTATAAGGCAGGGATGCTGCTAAACACTACAATGTTTAGGATAGCTCCCACCACAAAGAAGTAACTATCAATAGTGCCAAGGCCGAAAAACCTGCGATAGTGTATTATATTTGCCTTTTCTCATCGTTGTACCATCTTGGTTGGTTTGGTTTTTTAAATTATTGATTATAATAAATGCAAAGTCAAGAGGCACTTGAGACATTACCAAACACTTTCTTATCCGTGACTTCATTTGACCTCCCCACCAACCAGTGAGGCAGGCAGACAGATAAAGAAACTGAGAAAAGAAGAAGAAGAAAAAGAAAAAAAAGAAACCGAGAAAGCCATTTTTCTAAGGCTATTTAAATGCTTTTTCAAAGACTCATAGTTGGCACAGTATACTGACAACCGTGAGAGAATTTTCCACACTATAGAAATGATTTCCCTCATGGCCCATTCCTTGGATGACACTCCCCAACTGTGTAGTATCCCACCCCCTAATCCAAAAATCAAGGAAAAACCAAATTGATATTATAAGGGAAAAGGGGGCTGAATTCATACTTTCTCATGATAGGCTGAATATTTCCCAAGGTCAGAAAAGGGAAATTGCCTGCCAGGCTGAAAATTGGTTCAGGCTAGGATGCTAAGAGGCCACTGGGACTGCTTTTGCTAAATGGTTTAACACAGTATTTAGAGGAAACAAAAGTGTTATGAGTACTTTTCTTTTAAGAGACATAGTCAGTAGGAATGACCAATCCTAAAACCATGAACAATATAACAAGTACAGTAATTGAGCCTTTTCAAGCCAGACTCACAGAGTCATTTACAAGTGTTTGCATTATTCTTGTTTGAACTTACATGACTGGTTTTATAAAAGGCTTTGTTCTCATTATGGTTTTTCAACGTAATTTTGTGATGCCATGTGAACCAGAAAGAGAGGGCAATTGAGAGTAACTTTCACAGGGAAGTTACTGAGTCTGTTGAGAAAATAAGTCACTGAGTCTGTTGCTGGTGAAGCCAGGAGTTTCTGTTTCCTAGAATACTGTCCATCTGCTAAGCTGGGGATTGCCTCATATTAGTAACTCCTCTTTTCTTATGGTCTTCAAACACAGAAATATTCTATTTTTTTCATTCTCAGCAAATAAATTTTACTCTCAATTCAGAAATATTTGTTATAAAAGCCAAATATTTAATTCTCATCCCATAAAAAAAATCACATTGGACTTTTAAATCACAGAAAAGTAAAGAAAGTTATAAAAATCATTTTAGATGCATCTACTTCTTTCATCAATTTTATTTTGGCCACTTGTTATTATCAAGGGAAAGTATAAGTGATGGACTTTCAGTGCCCTGAAATCTTTAGATCCATCACTTAGTTTTGAATTGTATTGTCCTCTTCTCTTATTTCATTGGCTGAACTATTATTCTTTTATAATTTTTCTCAGTTATTCTATTTTATTTTATATTTATCACTTTAATAATTAGTAATCCTTACAATTTTAATTTCACCTAGAATTTGGTTGATTTGCAAAAAGCCAGGCCAAGGTGAGATGGAATATTTATTCTAGAACCAACAGAAAACTTCACATTGTTCCTACATCGAGGGGTGCACATAGCTGTATTTTTTTATATTCTTTATTCATTCATTTAGGTTATATTTATTAAGCACCTGTTTGTCCCCATGAACTTTACATTCTCGCCAGGGAAAGTGACACCATATTACTATTTCATGCCTTACTTAATTATAATTATGGTTAATGCTATAATAAAATTGCTGTGAATGTTTATAATGTGACCCAGCCTGGAGGTAAAGGAAAAACTCAGAAGGACAAGGAACGCAAAGGGGAAGGCAGAAGGAACTGGGAAGTGTGAGGTTCTCATGATACACAGAACATGGTGAATTACATGTTCTCAGCTACAGAAGAGAAGCCCGAATTATGTTGATGCTTATGAGCCAATTCTCTTCTCTCTCAAATGAGACATACCACATCCACTTGGAAATATATGTTTGCAGGGGATGGAACACCCAACCCACAGTGACAGAAGGAAAAAAAATGGAATTTATCAGCTAGCATGAGGGAAGTAACCCTGGAGTAGCACCTGCTAAACTGAACCTAAGGACACAAACGATGTCATCAGAACTTAGTGTCAAACCATTTCCTGTCTCTGCTTTCTATTATGTCGCCTTCATTCTTCACAGGCTTCCCACACTCGTTGAGCAACACTTAGGCTTACATCTTCCCAGGTGCAAGTCCAGGAGAATAGGCAGATGCCTCATTTCTAGAAAGGCTCAGTGCATCTCATTGGTTCCCATGGGGTCGTGTTCTCCCGCCTGAACCAATCAGAATGGCCAGAGGAATGGAATGAGAAGTGGAGTTGGCTGGGCCAAAGTTGAGGTCCACACCTGAAGTTATGAATGGTTCTCCAGGAGGCTTTACTGTGTAGAAGGATGAAGGAATTCTGGCAGCATTAACAGCAGATGTTCAGTGTTGAGTTCTTAGATGCTTTGTGCTTTAGTTTTTAACCTTGTTCTGCTCCAATAAAATTGAATTTTGGGGGTAATTGGGGGGATTGTTAGAGATCAACCAAAGGACTTGTATGCATGCATGTTAGCATTACCAATGGACACCACAGACACTGGGGCGGTGGGGGCTTGCCCTCAGGAGTGGGAATGGCTGCAGGGGAGGGGGTTAATGGGGGGGGGGGGTAAAGAAGACATATGTAAAACTTTAGACAATAAAAAAAGAGATTAAAATTGAATTTTTGGAAAAGAATTGTAAACTAGAAGTAAACAAATCTATGAAAGGAAAGTAACTTTAAGACCAATGAATTCTGCAGAACTGAGATCACTGAAATGCTATGCCCCAGAGTACAATATTTACTCCACAAATATAGATACGGATGCAGTCTCAGATATTGCTGTTACTGTTACCTCCTATTCTGAAGCCAGGAAAGTCTGCCCAGAATCTTTTTCCTATGACTACAGCCAATAAAGCTACATAACTTCAAATCTATTCCTCTGCATATAGGAAATTGCATACAATTCTAATAGTATTTGCTTTGGGGATTATTAGATTCTTTCAAATGAATCTTTTGGACCTTCTATTATCTCCAATCCAGAAACATTAAAATATAAAGACCATGCATGGAAGAAAGATTGGCTACAAAAGATTCTGAAAGCCTCCTATATTCCTAAAACCACATGACAATATTGGAGGTGAAGACATAGGACTGTAACAACTCTCTTTTCCTAGATTGCTAAGGTAGAGTCACTTGATCCTGCTAGCCATGCCAGGAGGCAGAGATGTATTACCTCAAAAGCCAACGCTGGTTCATTGGTAGTGGCTGACTGGAGTACTATGTTGAGAAGATTTTTGAGACTATATCTAAGCTGCAGGAGAAAGAGTGCTGTGGTTGATTAGTTATGCCTGCCATGAGTGCAGGAATAGGAAAGGGTTTGTATGCTGTTTGCAATTCCTTAAGTTAGAAAGGTTTCCCATTTCTTCCATGCTCCATATGCATTTCTTTCACAGCTGAGAGACAGGTTGAAGAAAATGACTCTTGATCTCTCAGGTCCAGAGCTGGGAAGAGGCAAGTAGGCACAAAAGGCAGAGATTTAAGGAAGTACTCTCAGGGTCAAGCAATTTCTGGGTTAGCACTTCCACAGCCCTGAGAATAAGTGCCGCCCTGCGTTTCTTGGTGGTTCACCCTAGACCTGACCTCAGTCACTGCATTCTTTGTCAGAGACTTCAAACTCTACAGTTTAAGTAAAGGAAAGGCATGACAAAAGTAACAAAATGTTTGGGGTAAAAAGAATAACTGCTACGTTACCATAAAATTTTCCATGAAGACATTTTGACTTGCTACTGTCATATAATATTGTGGTTCTTGAAAGTTAAGTCAGGAGGAGCAACGTTCAGAAAATACCCCCAAAAAGTAAAAGGTTCACTCAGCTGGTGAAACGAGGAGTCTGGTCATCTTGTTATTTGGCCTTTGTCTTTTAAAAACCATTATCCTAGCTGGATGTCCCTTTTGGTCATTTCTCTAAAATAACTCAACTGTTGTTACACTGAGGTAGGTATCCTTTGTATAGCTCCTAATGATTATATAAAAGAAAGAAAGAAAAGAAAGGAAGGAAGGAAGGAGAAAGAAAGGAAGGAAGGAAAGAAGGAAGGAAGGAAGGAAGGAAGGAAGGAAGGAAGGAAGGAAGGAAGGAAGGAAGGAAGGAAGGAAATTGTCAGTTTTGAAGGCCTGTTGCTCATATGTCCTCTCAGAATGATGAATCGCCAGAGCCTCTTTCCAGTGGAATCACAGGCCTGGACGAGACATCACAGGCTTGCTGCAGATCCTTGAGTGTGGCTCTCGTCGCTACATTTTGGGTCCCCATGGTGCCTTTTGTTAGCAGGGTTTTCTCTTTTCTCCAAGCTTATACTTCCATTTCTTTCAGAATATTTCTTCCAATGTACTGGAGGAATCTGCAGTCTCTGAAGATACCCTGTCCCCGGATGAGGATGGTGTGTGCTCCGGCCGCTACTTCACCGAGAGTGGCCTGGTGGGCCTCCTGGAGCAGGCGGCCGAGCTGTTTAGCACGGTGAGTGCACACTGAGGTCCCAGGGCCTGGCCTCACGCCGGGCTGAATTCCCGGTGCTGTGAATGTGGCCTTAATGGCCAAGCCAGTCCCACTTTGGGAGGACATATGCAGGGGTGTGCAGGACAAGGGATGGCCAGGACGACTGTAATGACTGATTGCACCAGCTCTCCAGGGAGGTGAGAAAGCCTTTCACCACGGCAGCAGTCCGCTTTCACCGAATGCTCACGGGCTGGGCAGCAGTTTCACAGCATTATTTCTTTTTAATAGGGGTGGAAGCGAAGCCACAGAGAGGTGAAATGGCTTGCCCAGGGTTACACAATAAAGGATGAGGCATGTTCTCCCTGCTGCATCTTCCCTCTCAGAGAGGAGAATATTGGGGTGAAGCCACTAGGAGGAGAGGGGAGGAATAAAGAGGCAGCGTCTTCCTTCCTAACTGCCGAGTCATCCTCAGGATCTTCACCACCAGGTCCAGCTCGCAGAAGTGTGGAGGCAGAAACCACTGTGGCTCCCCTCATTGACCTCATCTAGGTCTAAACACTCCCAACAAAAGAAAATCTATGTGGATTAAGTCAGCGATTTTCAACCTTTTCATCTCATGGCACACGTAAACTCTAAAATTCTGCAGCATACAAAAAAAATACATTTTTTGCTGCCCTGACAAAAAATGTAATTCTGATTCATTTACACCAGACAATTGTTGTGTTCACTGGTTTGTTTGTTTGTTTTATTTGACAATCTAAGGAAAAAGAGGTCAGTGCCCCCTGACCAGATAGTCACGTACTGCATGTTTTAAAAATTCTTGTGTCGTACCAGTTGAAAGTCTCTGGATTAAGTCACTGAGATTCAGGGCAAGAGAAAAGGTCTCTTGTCCATTTTCATTGTAATAATCTCCCTCTTTCTTAAATAATTAATGCTCCACTATATCTAGGTGATTCATTTTTTTTTTCATCCTTCTATGTTTCTTTATTTTTTTACTTTTCAATTCTAAGTTTCCAACCAACAACTTCTATGTATTTTAATTATTTGTTTTAACTATATTCTTGTTTCTTTTTTCCTGAATTCTTTTTCAGGATTCAGGAAAAAAAAAAAAAAAGTCCAATGTACTCCTATTTTTCCTGAAATTTAAGAAAATAAACTATTGAAATTATACTAACTCCCTTCAGATATCTGGTCATGAGGGGGTCCCTGATGGCATTTAAATATGCTAAATCTGCCTTCCTAAATAGCTCTTATTTTTGGCTCCAGATCTTCTGTTCTTTTTCCTTATTTTTAGTGAAAATCTCTTTCCTAGCTTAATATCAGCATAACGAACTATTTAGTATGTGTCTAATTCAGTTTGAGTGCTATAACCATCCCAAAGATGCTCAGACATCACTCTACCCTGTAAAATATCCCAATGCCCATAATAAACCCATTATCCAGCACTAGCAGGTGTTACTCAGTGGTTAGAGCATTGGCCCACGCACCAAAGGGTCATGGGTTCAACTCCCAGTCAAGGGCACGTACCTGGGTTGCAGGCTCCATCTCTGCCCCAGAACGGGTGCATGCAGGAGGCAACCAATCCATGTGTCTCTCATATCAATGTTTCTCTCTCCTCCACCCCCTTCTACTTTCTCTAAAAATCAATGGAAAAAATATCCTCCGGTGAGGATTAAGAAAAACAAAGGGAAAAAAATTCCCCAGTACATAATGAACTCTGGTTTCTCTTCTTCCGTTCCCAAGGATTAAACTCTGATTTTTCTTCTCTTTCCAAGGGAGGATTGTATGAGACAGTGAATGAGGTCTACAAACTGGTCATCCCCATCCTGGAAGCGCATCGAGACTTCCGGAAGCTGACCTCCACTCATGACAAGCTGCAGAAGGCCTTTGACAGCATCATCAGCAAGGTAGATGGGGATCCTGGCCAATACAGCTACCCTGTTTCCCCGAAAATAAGACAGTGTCTTATATTAATTTTTTCTCCCAAAGTTGTGCTAGGTCTTATTTTCAGGGGATGTCTTATCTTTCCATGCGCTAGGTCTTATTTTCGGAGGATGTCTTATTTTCGGGAAAACACAGTACCTGGCAGCAGGTGACCCTGACCTAGGGATGCTTAGCCCCCCTTCCTCTCTATGGAGTGATCTACCTTGAGCACATCATCACTCTAGTTCTCACCTACCACACAGAAAAGGTCTGGGAACAAACAAGTGCACTGACCCCAAGTCAGAGTATGAAAGAAGGCTGCTCGAATTTCTTGGCGAGCAGGAAATGTGAGAATCTTTTACGTTCACTTAAAAGAAGTCCTAGACATTTTTCCATGGGATTTCTTTTGTTGTTATTTCCAAAATTCATTTCATAAGCATTAAAATGTTTAAGGCATGATTTCTGTTTATACTTTCCATAGGAACAGACTGCTTTATAACACAACAATAAAAGAGTCCCATCCTTTGCAATACATTGACTCTTCCTGGAAGTACATAACTTAGGAGAGGTTTTCTTATTTTGCTCATTTAGGGTCATAAGAGAATGTTTGGAACCTACTTCCGGGTTGGTTTCTATGGATCCAAATTTGGGGATTTGGATGAGCAAGAATTTGTTTACAAAGAGCCTGCCATTACCAAGCTTCCTGAGATCTCTCATAGACTAGAGGTAAGTAAAGTGACTCTGTGTACTTGGCCTTGTATACTTTACCAAAAAACTTGGAGGTGGTCATTATGAAAAAGATAGGGTCATATTCATCTTTGATCTCTATATACATTTTCCCCACATTGCATATAAAATATGAAGGTATTAGGTGAGATCATGAGGTAAAGCAAGATTTGGATAGTTTTCTCCTAAGATTCTGTGAATGCTTGTCAATGTTTGTAAATTTATAGGGTGAATATTTATTTTCCAGACTATCCTAAACTTAATCAAAGTCATGTGCTTTCTTGTAACCCTTTCTAAATTTTAGTAAGAGGTTTTCAGATTGAAGATTATTACCTTGACTTTGGAGTAATCTGGCCAAATTACTGAATTACCCTTTGAAAATGCTGTGACCATCTTTTTGGTGTCACTGGGCAACACATCCCACTTCTGACACAGAGGTGTTCACAATAGCCATACCATAGACTGTGGCATAAGGAACTCTTCCTGATGATCCAAGGAAAATAAAAGTCAGTATCACAACCCATGGGCTGGCAGCCCCAAGTTCAACCTGCTGGTACAACATATGGTCCATCGTGTAGCAGAAGGGAGCAGCATGTTCCTGGAAGAAAGGATAAAGAAAAAGGGAAACCACAGAAAGAAAAGTGAGGGGAAAAGGAAGCAAACATTGAAAGAGCCAAGCACTAAGAACTTAGGAGGAAAGTCAAGGAATACCCCCAAAACAAAATCCTTATCATAGGGTGAATAACTGGGGTCCCCTAAAATGCTGATAGCAATTAGCCAGAGATTCACTCCTCGCTATTGCTTTGCATTTAGGTCCCACTATGCCTATAACACTTAAAATAACCTTTGGTGCCAAATTTCTCCTTATACTATCTATTCATGCCAGCTAAGACAAGGGACTTTAATCCTCACATGGCTCAAAGAAGCAATGGCCCAGAGTACTTAGGTGACTTACCCAAAGTCACTGAGCTCATGAGAAGAACTAGCAATGGACCCCAGGATGCTTGGCTTCATAATGTTTCCCCGGTTTAGGGCTAGAGGTGTATATATTTGGTCTTCTTATGCACTGTGGCGTGTCAAATTATGGGAAGGCTAGTGACCTCCAAGTTCCTAGGGTACAACAGGCAAGAAGTGAATAGTACCATACCCCTGGAGCCACTTCAGGAAATACGATGGCACTGGTCAAATTTGAGGCAAAGCATGCATACGGTACGGAAGCATGTGTCAGTTTGCATTACTGCACTTCCTTATGCTTTTACTTTTGTCTCAGGAAAGACTGAACTTGCCTCATTAGATCAGAGGGACTTCCAGTGATCAGGAAGCAAATTGTCCCTTACACTTGTTCCAACCTTATTCTACTTCTAAGAGATGAAGACTTGCATTATATTACAATAGCCTTTCTAATCTGCCGGTTTCTCTTATCTAGGGATTTTATAGTCAATGTTTTGGTGCAGAATCTGTGGAAGTAATAAAAGACTCTGCTCCTGTAGACAAAACCAAGCTGGATCCGAACAAGGTATGGGGATATTTTCAAAAAATAATAAGGTCGCTAGGCCAGGCCGGCAATCAGGACCGATCTGTGGGACAACCTGCAGGATGATTGAGGTGGGGCCCTACTGGCACCTGCCTTGGCTGGCCTGGGATCTGTGGGCTGGGGGCAGCTCCTGTGTTGAGCATCTGCCCCCTGGTCGTCAGTGAGTGTCATAGCGACCCGTCAATCAACCAGTTCACCATTCTGTCAATTTGCATATTAGGCTTTTATTATATAGGATTACACCACAGAAGGATGTCTCCTGCCCAGCTCATGGACACATATGTTCATGAGAGAGCTTTCTAAACTGCTGCTAATAATGCAAGTTCAAGGCATTATTATTATTCAAGGGTTGGGTACAGAGGAGCAGCTGCAATCTGGCAGGGCTACACAATGAAGAATCCATACTCTTCTCCCAGGACTGTCCTCCAGGGTATGAAGAAGATGATGCAAGTAGGGAGGAATGAGCCAGATGTAATAGTTTGTTTTTCTGCATATTTCAGAAGACTTGCTCATTTTAGACACATCCCCTAGTCTAGGTTTGAAGCATTAACTGGTCAGACCTGAGCTAAGCTTCAGACAGAAATGTTTGAGGTCTTTGAAAGTGGGAATTGGCCATGTGCCTGCAATGATCTGTGCACAGCACGTGCTCTGGAGAGTCACTGGTGACACTCCTGACACAAGGCGTTCTTCTTCCCTCTTTTAAAATGCCTGAGTAGGTTGTGAGAGTTTTAATAAGAAACTGAACCCAGAATTAGGACCAGATTTCATCACACTAAACAGATTTATGGTCTGAGATCAGTGACTTCACCCATTCATTTCAGTGGGTGGGTGTTGTAAAGTCTGTGTTCATTGTTATTTTTTTAGGTTTTTAAAGAGGCATTCTTTCTTAGGAAGTACCCTCATTCACTGTGTGTGTGTGTGTGTGTGTGTGTGTGTGTGTGTGTTTTAATGTGATACATGCAATAAAATTGGCTCATTTGGTGTTCTGTGAGTTTTGACAAACACATGTAATCACCACCACGATCAAGATATGTAAGAGTTGCATCACCCCAAAGTATTTCCCTGTGCAGCTCTGTGGCCATGTCCTCCCTTTGCTTTAAGCCCCTGCCAGTCACTGATCTGTAGTCTGTCTCTACAATTTTTTTTCTTTTCCAGAACGTCATGTAAATGACATTCTAGAGCAGTGGTTCTCAACCTTTCTCATGCCATGACCCTTTAATACAGTTCCTCATGTTATGGTGACCCCCAACCATAAAATTATTTTCGTTGCTACTTCACAACTGTAATTTTGCTACTGTTAATGAATCATAATTGAAACCTCTGTCTTTTCTGATGGTCTTAGGCTCTACAGGTTGCGACCCACAGGTTGGGGGTCACCACAACATGAGGAACTCTATTAAAGGGCCGCGGCATTAGAAAGGTTGAGAACCACCGTTCTAGAGGAAATCAATGGAATCCCACAGCCTGTTGGATTTTACTTAGCACAGCGCACTTGAGATTCATCCTTGCTGTGGTAGTTTGATTCTTTGTATTGCTGAGTAGTATCCCATTGACTGCATGTACCACCATTTGTTTATCTATTCCCCACTTGAGGAACATTTGGGTTGCTTTTAGTTTTTTGCCCATTCTGAATAATGCTGCTGCAGACATTTCTGTTCAGGTTTTTCCTTGAATGTAAGTTTCCATTTCTCTTGGGTTTGCACGTGGAGTGGGATTGCTGGGTCATGTGGTCAGTGTAATTTAATTGTTTCATCAAGTGACTGTACTATTCTGCATTCCCACCATCAGTGTGTGAAAGTTTCAACTGCTCCCCATCCTTATCAGCTCTTGGTGTTGTCAGTTTTGTTTAGTTTGGCCATTCTACAAAATGTGCAGTAGTCATGGTTGTTCTGGGAAGGAAAGTTTGTCTCTATGGAATGGCAGTTTGCAAACTCTCATACCAAGTTCCAGTTGGATCAGTCAGGAGGGGTGGCTTGTGGATGTGCCTCTACAGAGACACACTGCCCTCTCCTTCTCGCTGCCCTCTCTCTCCCTTGGGTGGAGAGGCGGCCTGGCTGATTGCTGAAGTCTTCTGTGGTGCAGGGAACTCCGAGGGGTGGTTCCAGAATGCCCCTCCCGTGCGTCCTGGCTGGCTCTTTGCAGAATCACTCATCTCCTCCTCCCCCTACCTTTTCTCCCTCAGGCCTACATACAGATCACTTTTGTGGAGCCTTACTTTGATGAGTATGAGATGAAAGACAGGGTCACCTACTTTGAGAAGAATTTCAACCTGAGGAGGTTCATGTACACCACCCCCTTCACACTGGAGGGGCGGCCGCGGGGAGAGCTGCATGAGCAGTATAGGCGGAATACTGTGCTGACCACCATGCACGCCTTCCCCTACATCAAGACCCGCATCAGCGTCATCCAGAAGGAGGAGGTAATGGCCCCCGCTGGGGACAGGCTCTGGACTGAGGCTGCCACCGAATGAGTGGGCAGCACAAGCCTCCTTCATGGCAGACTAAGGTGAAATCTAAACAGGAACACACTGGAAATAACAGCTTTGTGGTTCTTCCCTCGTTCTTGTGGTGCCAGGGAACTCCATTTAGGCAGCTGCATATTTCATAGCACTACTTTATTTAAATAGTTTCCATTTTAAAGTTCTATCTTTAAATGTTTACAGAATTATAATTTAAATAAGTATTTTGATGACAAGTCTTTATATTTGTAAAGGCTTACAGGTGATGTAGGCGCAGTTGGGTGCTTAGTTATTAGAGACAGGAATGGCAGGCAAGCAGCCCCAGGGACCAGGGGTGAAGGAGGAGGAAGGGCACCATGCAAGGTGGATAAGAAGACCCACTGCCTCCAGGGCCCTGCTTCCTCCTGCGACACTGCTCAGCCCCCGTCTTCATTCAGTTTCCTCATCTGCACACTGGCAGGAAGGACCCCTTTCTCCTCTGGGGTTCTGTGTACGGGAGACATCTCCTCCATGGGACTGATCAAGAA
Source organism: Pipistrellus kuhlii (assembly GCF_014108245.1). NCBI lineage: Eukaryota > Metazoa > Chordata > Mammalia > Chiroptera > Vespertilionidae > Pipistrellus > Pipistrellus kuhlii. Next base: position 31,840,138 of record NW_023425427.1, read on the forward strand.
AGTATCTCAGGCCACAGATTGTTCCAAACTAAACTTATTTTAAACATTTTCGTTTTACTTTAAAACACACCCATGTACACGTATTTGTCCCTTATTTTATAGAGGGCCAAAGCTTCTCTGTGATTTTGGGTTGGGCTATCACATAATGCACTGTCCATAATTTCCAGTTTTTTTACTTATATAAAGCAGAATGAGAGTTTAAAGTTCCTTGCTAGCAGAATTGCCCTGGATTTTTATGAATTTTTTTTACCCCTAGCCTTTTATAGTTGTCTTGGGCACACCTAATGCGGCAGGCATCTTTATAGCAGCCGCTTCTCATAACGCTTTGCCCAAGCACTCAGCTTGCTTTTCATAGAAACAACTCTTTCTCTTTCCACACCCAGAATTTGTGCGCTATTAGATTAGGTCATTGAAATAACAAGTATAATAGGCATAATCAAGTTGTTGAATAAACACGGTTGAATTGTGATGACTACACACCTCACGGGGCAGGAGCAGAAGTGGCTGAGCTCACTGGAGAGTGGCCCACATGCTCGTGTTCAGCAAGCAGGTCAGATAGTGGGTTTCACAAAGGCAAGGGAAGCCAGAACTAGTGACTCCATTAAGTGGAGGATGGTTTCGAAGGCATCTGCTGTGTTTCTTATTGTTTTTGGACTTTTGAACACTAGGACACAAAGGCATAACACAAAAATAAACCCACGGTCCCAAGAGGAGCCTTTGAAACTTTCTTGGCCATCTATTGTTCTCTAAGAATTTCAATATGTTTATTTGTTAATGCTGTTTTTACAGAGTCCCTCGTTGCATGGCTTAAATAACAGAAGGCATTTGTTGTATTTATTGTCTCCTAGTTCTGAAGGCCAGAAGTCAAAATTCAAAGTATTGGCAGGGCTGGTTACTTGTGAGGGATGTGAGGGAAGGGTCTGTTTGAGCCCTCTCTCCTTGTAGATGGCCACCTTCGCCCTGTGTCTTCAGATTATCTTCCCTCTATGCATGTCTCTGGGTCCAGATGTCCTCTTCTTAGAGGGACATTGGTCATACTGGATTAGGGCCCTTCTTACTGACCACCCTTACCTTGGTTACCTCTGTAAAGGCCCTATCTCAAATAAGGCCACATTCTGAAGTACTAGGGCATAAGACTTTGATATATGAACTTAGGGGGACATGAAATTCACTCATAACATTCAGGAAGGATCATATCCTAAGCCAGCAGTAGAACTTAGCAGCCAGCAGATTGATCCTTAAAGAGAATTCTATTTACCAGGAATGCACCTTCAGGGTAGTTGGAGATGCCAATATCTTGCATTGTGGTGGGAAAGAAAATCTTGAGTGCTACATTTTTAATAGCATGGATTTTAAATGTAGACATCATTGTGATCAGATTATGGCCTCCTCACTAACTACCTGTGCCATTTTTATGGCACTGTCTTCACCTTACAACTCCCTCTTTGAATATAAAATGGAGAAAATAAGGAGGTTGTTTAAAGGAGTAAGTAATAAGCGTATGCAAAGTTCTTGGAACATAGTAAGCACTCAAAAAAATGTTAGGCCCTTCCTTCCTCTTAACCTTTCCAGATTATTTTCAATTACTCTGAAAGCCTCCTTAATTTCTCTTCAAATCAAGGTGCCCTCTATGTCACAGCCCCAGGTTTTCCATGGCTCATAAGATCTGAAAGTGACTTTCCTCCATTTCTGTCTTACGTTCAGTTTGTTTTGACACCAATCGAAGTTGCCATTGAAGATATGAAGAAGAAGACCCTGCAGTTGGCAGTTGCCATCCACCAAGAGCCCCCTGACGCCAAGATGCTTCAGATGGTGCTGCAGGGCTCTGTCGGAGCTACTGTGAATCAGGTCAGCAAAATGAGCTAGTGGCAGCTCCTCTGGTTCTTACTATTTTGATTTTCATGATATGTTTGCACCTTCCTTCCTTGAGGTTCAGGGGGAGTCTTATCAGCACACCAATAATGTTCCTCAATTTGGGCTGAGGACTTGTGAGGTTCAGAACACTGAGAGTGACCTCTTCTGCTCTTGCAGCAACCCAAGGTAGAAAAGAAATCCTGGAGACTGAGTGGACCTCCTAAGGAGTAGCATTTTCTGACTTGGGACCAGACTCGGGGTCCTATTAAAGAATGCTTAGTCATGCCCAAGTTGTTGCAGGGCTTGAGGCTAATCTAAGAAACTTGTAGGAGAATGAGGGAAAGGTCTGGAACATGCAATATCTGGGTCAGTCATCAGCTGAAGCAGTATGCCAGGAGCCTTGCTAACCAGGAGTGACCTGGAACCAGGTTTCTCGGGCCAGAATGGATCATCTCAGACCCACTGGAATCCTGACTCCCAAATTCAGCATGGATTAATTAACCCAGTCTCAGATGGAGGAAGATACTAGCTTAGTACTCTGTCCAATGGGCCACTTTAATTTCATATCTAAATCCGCTCTTGTCCACACCTCCACACGCTCAGAAACTCTTGAGCATTGTGACTCTTTTCCTAGCTCAGCACAATTGGACTCCCCCGAAGAATTCTGTGTCCACATAACATCAAGGAAACAAATATAGCAGAGAGGGGAAATGACTGTTACATTTCCAAGATCAGAAAATATTGGGAAACTTTTGCTTGTGTAAGTCCCAATCCTTTAATGAAAATAGAAGACTATCAGCCCACAACCATGGACTACATATGTACTCTACATTCCACTCTAGGGCAACTGAGAAAATGATTATGAATGGAAGAAACAAGACAATCCCCCTTTTTAGAAAAGTAACTCAAAACACATACCCTTCCATGTAGTATCATTATCTTTGCAAGGAAACGTATTATTAGTAACATTTGATTAAGAAAATACACTTATACTTCTGAATAGTCTCTGAAAACTCTAGACTCCTCCTTGAGAATCAAAGATCCCTGAAAAGTTTAAGAACTCTATTTTTTGTTTTGTTTTGATCAAACCAACTACAAAATTAAATGTTCAAATTAAGAAACCATGCCAAGATTTTCTTCCAAGTAATGTTGTTTTATTTCCAACGTCAGTATTATTTTTCTACTTTTTCCTTCAGGGACCACTGGAAGTAGCCCAAGTGTTTTTGGCCGAAATCCCGGCTGACCCAAAACTGTATCGACATCACAACAAGCTGAGATTATGCTTCAAGGAATTCATCATGCGGTAAGAAGGGAAATGGCTAGGAGTGCAGTAGAGCAGAGGTTCCCAAAGTGTGGTCCCCACACCAGCCGTGTCAGCAACACCTGAGGACTTGCTCCAAAGGCAAGTGCTTAGGCACCAGCCAGACCCACTGAGTCAGAATCTCCAGTAAAAACTCACCCAATTCAGTAAAACTCATCGACATGCACATTTAAAAAGGCTAAATGTTAGGATCTGTCAGTTGCAACCTCAATACTAGTGGTTGGTGTGGAGCCTTCCTCCCCACTCATTGCTTAATTGCTTCTCAAGTCCGATCTGCGCTGAGTAGAGTAACGATTTTGTCCAGTGGTTTGCATCTTGTTATTTCTCTCCGCTCTGCTTTCAGGCAGCAGAGGTGAGCAGGCGTGGAAAATGTCTGGGGGAGCGAACAGCTCTCAGGTTTCCCCTCGAGCGAGCCCCAGCTTCTCTGCAGAATTGGGCTGCGGATCGATAAGCCCAGATATGCAGGGTGAACATAAGTGCACCTTCCGACACTGACTGCTAATAGCGGAAATGTACGCAGGCCAGGCGCACTGCAGCGGGGCCTGGCCCCTCTGACTCAGTGATAAAGAAGCTGGTGGGCCTGCTGCTGCAGCCTGTTCTACAGCTCTTCAGATGGCTGCCAAGTTGGGACCTCAATCCCCTCCTCCCTTTTCCTACGATAAGAAAAAAACACTCCAGGGTTTCAGGACCAAGATGGACAGATACAACATTCTGTTTCCACCCCTTCCGCTCCCCAAAGCACGGAAACCCTTTTAGACACTGCAGTTGGTGCCAATCTGTGTTTAAATTTTCTTCTTATATCTCTGTCCTGGTCAGCTCTGGCGGGTCTAACAAAATGCCATGGATTGAGTGGCTTGAACAATAGCCATTGATTTCTCACGGTGCTGGAGGCTGGGAGGCAGGGTGAAGGTGCCGGCAGATTCAGTACCTGGTGGGGACCCTCTTGCCAGCTTGTAATGGCCACCTTCTCCCTGCATCCTCACATGGTGGAGACGGGAAGAGGGAGAAAGCTCTCAGACATTTCTTCTTCTAAAACCTTTCATCTATCATGTGGATCTCACCCTCATGGCTTATTCTTCTCTCATCTATAATAATAAAAGCATAATATATCATTAGACCGGACAGCCAAACAACCTTGCGGATGTCATTCCAGACATCCTTCTGGACAAAGCCATGGCAGCAGGGCCAAGGCAGAGGTGATTGGGGGCAATCAGACAGGCAGTCAGAGTGGTTAGGGGTAATCAGATAGGCAGGTGAGCAGTTAGGGGCAATCAGGCAGGCAGGTGAGTGGTTAGGGATGATCAGGCAGGCTGGTAGAATGGTTAGGGTAATCAGGCAGGCAGAGTGGCTAGGGGCTACCAGGCAGGCAGGCAGACGCAATTAGGGGTGATCAGGCAGGCAGGCAAGTGGTTAGGAGTGATCAGGCAGGCAGGCAGGCAGGTGAGCGGTTAGGAGTCAGTGGTCGCGGATTGCGAGAGGGATGTCTGACTGCCAGTTTAGGCTTGGTTCCTGAATTGGTAGTCAGACATTCCCTGAGGGGTTCCGGATTGTGAGAGGATGTAAGCTGGGCTGAGGGACACCCCCTTCATCCACCTACCCACTGTGCACAAATTTTGTGCACTGGGCCTCTGTATATATATAAACTTACACTATTCTAGAAACCAGCAAAATGACTAAAGAGTTTTAGTAGTAGAATAGCATGTTGTATTATATCATTTCCTTTTCCAGTTAGAAAAAGAACATCCCATCCCAAAGGCTTGTAATGTACAGCATACAATTGACGTAACCATCCTGTCTAGATTTTAGCAGTTTTCAAACCCAAAAGAAAAGTTCTGAAAATGTGAGGATGTGGAGAAAAAGGAACCCTCTTGCACTGCTGGTGGGAATGCAGACTAGTACAGCCACTGTGGAAAACAGTATGGAGTTTCCTCAAAAAAATTAAAAATGGAATTCCCATTTGACCCAGTAATCCCACTTCTATTATAGGAATATAAGAAATCAGAAACACCAATCAGAAAGGATATAGCACCCCTATATTCATAACAGCACCATTTACAATAGCTAAGATTTGGAAACAGCCTAAGTGCCCATCAGCAGATGAGTGGATTAAAAAACTGTGGTACAAAAAAAATAATAAAATAAAATAAAAATAAAAAACAACAAAAAACTGTGGTACATCTACTCAATGGAATACTATGCTGCTGTAAAAAAAAAATAAGGAGCTTTTACCATTTGCATCAGCATGGATAAACCTGGAGAGCATTATGCTAAGTGAAATAAGCCAGTCGGAGAAAGATAAATATCACACGATCTCACTCATTTGTGGAATATAATGAACAACATAAACTGATGAACAAAATTAGAGTCAGAGTCATAGAAGCATCAAACAGCCTGTCCAACCTAAGAGGGAAGGTGCAAGTGGTGGGGAGAGTAAGAGATCAACCAAAGGACTTGTATGCATGCACATGAACATAATCAATGGACACAGACAGTAGGGGTGTGAGGGCATGTGCTGGAGGGTGGGAGTGGCTGGGGAGAGGTCAATGGGAGAAAAAGTAGACTTATGTACTTAAAGTTTTTGCTGTGCTTCCTCAGCATTTCCATGTGTAGGTAGCAGGAGGGGCCTGAATGCACTCACTGTGTCTGCCCTGTCACCATAAATCACAGGGATGTTTTTGTAAGCGTAAGAGGTTCCATTCTTCAAATCTTGGATTCACCACTTCCTCACAGTGTTATCTTGGGCAAGCCACCCAACATTTTTGAGCTTCAAGGACAACATAAAGATAAACATAGACTCCCCAGGTTTGCTGAAAAAATTAACCAGATAATGGATGTAAATCAGAGCATCAATATTGCCTGGGCAACTTTTCAAAATTACAGATTCCTGGGTGCTGCCCCTTGGACATTCTGATTCAAGTCTGAGGTGAGGTCAGATGACCTCATTTTTAAAAGCTACCCTGATGATCCTGATAGGCTGTTTAGTTTGCAAACACTCCTAGGGTTGTTACTCAAGAAATGTTAATTGAGCCCTAGCACATTTGGCTCAGTGAATAAAGCATCGGCCTGCGGACTGAAGGGTCCTGGGTTTGATTCCAGTCAAAAGCACATACCTTGGTTGCAGGCTGGATCCCTGGCCCTGGTCAGGACATGTGTGGGAGGCAACCAATCGATGTGTCTCTCTCACATCGATGTTTTTCTCTCTGCCTCTCTCCCTCCCTTCCACTCTCTCTAAAGATCAGTGGGAAAATATCCTCAGGTGAGAATTAACAGCAGCAACAACAAAAAAGTTAATCCTATCGCCATCCCTTATTTCTAAATGCTTCAAACACCTGTGAAATGAAACCTCATTTTTTCTCCCCACCCTGATATGTGTATCTCAGATGCGGTGAGGCCGTGGAGAAAAACAAGCGTCTCATCACAGCGGACCAGAGGGAGTATCAGCAGGAACTCAAAAAGAACTACAACAAGCTGAAAGAGAACCTCAGGCCCATGATGGAGAGGAAAATTCCGGATCTGTACAAGCCGATATTCAGAGTTGAAAGCCAAAAGAGGTGAGAGTGGGCTGAGAAGGATAATTCCTGGGGGTAAAGGATAAGGGCCCAGCCACGGGGCACGCTCCGCTGCACACAGCCTCAGAGGGAAGGCAGGGAGTGGGCTAGAGTCAGGGGAGCTGCCTGAGCTCAGTCTGCTCTGCTTCCATCCTGATCCTCCCTCCTGTCCCCTCTCCTGACCTCACCGGGACCCCTCCTGCTGGCCATTGGCCAGCCATCTTCCCAGGCTGACTTACCATAAGCACGTATACTTTCTGACATAGTGTGAAAGGATCTCCCATCCTCCCTTACTAGGTCCTGGGTACCCCGTGATGGATGTCCTTTTCTAGTAGGTGATTTCCCACTTCCCTCTCTTTCTAAAGCTGATTGATCTTTCTTACCTCTGTTTTCTTTCTCTCCCTCTCTCCTTAATTTCAGAGATTCCTTCCACAGATCTAGTTTCAGGAAATGTGAAACCCAGTTGTCACAAGGCAGCTAAGAAAAACTGTCGACAGCCACAGAGACTGAGGGTCTGCGACCCCAGAGAAGGACTCCCGGTACTTAAACCACTGGACATTGGCCACGCAGGACAGACTCATGCTCCCTGGCCGGACAGCTCTCTAGAAGATTTTGGATCCAAGTGACCCCATTTTGTCCATTTAGAGGGGGGGAGGGTACACCAGGGTGGTTAATCAGAATGCCTATGTATTTATTAAAAGTATCGTTTTCCACAGCGTTGAACAAAATAAGACGTAGACACGTCTTCTGCTGAGTGGTCAGTTACTGTCTACCAGGAAGGTGACTTCCTCTGGCCCATATTAGGATTCACAGCATCAACCCAAATTGCCCAAGGAAAAATGGAGAAGTTGTCCACCAGCCTATGCAAAGTGAACCTCATTCATCCCCTCTTTAAGGGAAAGGAGGGTGAGCGGGCAGGGTGCAAACCATGTTCAACAAATCTGTGAGGGCCTTAAGGATTTAAGAATCATGATGGTTGGAAACTTGGGGACAGATTAATTATTTGTGACCTCGATATCCTTTTGGTCGCAGCAAACTATTGTTGTACAGTTGTTTTTGCTTTATTGTTACTGTTAAGTTAATTTAACCTGTGTTTCTAGAGGAACACACTCGCACTGGTTTAGGAGATAAATGGTACTCTGAGCGGCATTCCCTTACATTGAAACAATTTTCCTGGTGCTCGCTCTTTCTCTCCTCCTCTGTGGGACCAGGGTTATCTTTATAAAAGGGTAACATCTCTGCTTTCATATCAGCACACTGTGCTGTTTGCTAGCATATGCATATCACATACAGTCCTCTTTGACTTCTTGTGACTATGTACTTTAGGAGAAAGATGAACGAAATTATTATTTGAGAATTAAATTATATATTTTTAATATGATTGATTACCTTGACTGGTACTGAAAATGTACTTACAATTGCAAACAAAAAGTTTCCCATTTACAACTTGTGCTTTTTGTATTGACAACTCGTAATGCTTTGTACAGCACTTCAGAGAAGAAGAAACGTGGGTGCCTATGGCCTCGGACAATCAGTGCTGTCCAGGGTCAGACCTCTTTTGCAATATTTATTCTTGGTTCTCCTGAGACAGAATTTAATTTGGATATTCCAGAACTTTTTGTTTATATCATCAGGTCTGCATGAATTTATATCCTGAGAGGGACTTTTTTTTTTTTTTTTTAATTCCTAAAGCTTAAGTTTAAGTGGCAAGCATTTTGTTTTTTAAGCATTTGGGGCAGAACTCTTTTCAAAATATATTATATACTTACTTGCTTTCTTAAATGAGTATACATGATGTATATATTTCATATCATTCCATATGTTGTTTAGTATCTTCTGTTTGGGAGCTCCTGCGTGAGATGAGGGTTAAATAACATTGCCACTACCCTGCAGGGGTCCTCAAACTTTTTAAAGTGGGGGCCAGATCACGGTCCCTCAGAGAGCTGGAGGGCCCAACTATATGAACTACTAATTCCTACTGTAACACCTCGGCTGCGCTCACTGCCCAAAAAACCTGGCAGGCCGGATCAGACTCCTCTGCGGGCCGCATGTGGCCCGCGGGCCGTAGTTTGAAGACGCCTGCTCTAGAGTGTCTCCGTTTAGTGAGGAAGAGGCTCTGTGTGAGTATAGCTGTCACACAAAGCACAGCAGTCTACAACAGGCCTATGGACTATCACATTTCCTGAGGGACTCAGGATGGCCATCATTATCAGCACCTATTCTGTTCTGCTCTCAGACTACAGGGTTAGATGCTAAGTTACATAGGGCTGGCTTTTAATGCTACGAGCCCTAATAATCCTAATAATCAAAGATATTCCAGACTAAATGTCCTCTGCTTTTAGATACCTGTTGGTATTTTTTTTTTTTACACAGTTGGTGCCACTTGCTGCCCAGGTGACAGGAACTGTGTTCACTGCTGCATTGCTGTTCCCTAGCCCAGTGCTCATCACACAGAAGATCCTCAGAAAATATTTGTTGAATGACTAAGTGTATGAGTGTAAAGAGGCCTGCTTCTAGAACAGCACTGTCCAGTAAAACATAGTGCAAGCCACATTAAAAATAGTCATAAAAAGAAATAAGTGTAGTGAGTTTTAATACTGTGTTCTATCTAACCTCATATATATGCAAAATATTATCATTTCAAAATGCAATCGATATAAAAATTGTTAATGAAGTATTTTACATTCTTTTTTCATACCAAGTCTTTGAAATATGTATGTATATATTTTACACTTACAGATTTTACAGTTAACACTTAATATCAATTAAGGCTAGCCACATTTCAAGTGCTTAATAGCCACATGTGGCAGGTGTCTACTATACTGGACAGTCCAGTTTTAAAAGCGTTAATTTCATGCCTCCTGTCCTTCGGCAAGGTAAAGGGTGCAATTGTCACTTAAGGAAAAATGAAATATGAATATACTGCATAAACCTGAGTGGACTTTCCTGATATACATTGTCTTAAAGTCTATAATTCTGCTCAGGCCTATCCATGGCAATAGATTTATTTTAACAAAAACCTTTTAGGGGTGGCATTGGTCATTATGATTGCAAGTCTGTTGTCAAAGACAGGGAGCCTTCATGACATGACCAACTTATTTCCCTCAGGAAGTGGTTCAAGAGAAACAAAACAAAGGTGGCCTTATCTCTTATGGCCTGGCCTCAGAATTCCAACTCCCTCAGGTTTGCCGGAAGCAAACCACCAAGATCAGTCCACATCACAGAGGAGGAGAATTAGGCTCTAAATTTTGAACAGAGGGCTATTAAATAATTTTAACATATTTTAAAATCACCGTAATAGTGTACATTAAATTTTTGTATTTGTCATCTCACTGGGATAAATGGACAAAGCTCGAGATGACCAGCCTTGGAGCTCTGGCTGCTCTGAGTCCCTCCCAGAAGGCTGGGCAATCACCCTCAAGAAACATCTATAACCAAGACCACTGCTACAGTCTTGGCAAGCTCCACCCTAAAGATGGTGATCTTTTATAAGAGTCAGAAAAATCAAACTTAAGCCAGTATTTTAAATGAATGGTTGAGGTCATTGGCTCACTTAGTTGAATAGTCCAGAAGTAGTCATGGTTCAGACCCAGCTTGATTCGGGACCCATGCATCATCTCCTGGGTTCGTTTCCTCTTGGTTGGCCCCGTCCTCAGGCGTTCAGCAGTGGTCCCTGGAAATTCCAGACTCATTTATCGTGACAAATGCAGCCCTGAGCCTCACAACCTCACACCACCCACTTCCACAAAGAGGAAAAATTCTGTGTTGCAGAATTCCCAGTAAAATTCCCTAGGTTCACTCTAATTGGAGTGGTTTGTGATAAGCAAGCTCCTCTCCTTGCACTAGAAGTGGGATCAATAACAACTCAATCCACCTGGCTAAGGAGCTGGCGGCGGTTCTGCAGGGACCAAGGAAGAAAGGCTGAAAGATGGAACACAAACCAGGAGAGCTCTCTGAAGCACATTTTGCTTTAAAGAAAATGCATCCAGAAGAAGGAGCTTGTGTGGACATTTCATATCATGTTCACAACCCTCGACCTGGTAGGACCGTCCTCTGGAAGGGAAATAAAGGGATCTGAAGTATATGAAGGAGAACCCCAGGGCTTATCATACCCTGAAGAAGAGTGTGGACTGGGATAGATAGAGCAGGATGTTTTCCCAAACCATAATTTATACTCTGGAGTGTTTTGCCAAAACAGTGCAAATGGTGAGGAGTCAGAACTATAGAGGTGAGGGGGGAAAAGGAGAGGGGGGGCACTGGGAGGAAAATGGGGGAATAGGGAAACGGAATAAGATTAGATTTGAGTGGGGAAAGTCAAATATCAAAATGGTCTTTTGCTTTTCATGGTATCCCCAGTACCTGGCCCATGCTGGACACTCAATGAATGCATGTAAAGTATGGGTGTCAAACTCTATCAGAGAAGGGGCCAAAATCTAAATCCAGCCTAAATCGCGGGCCGAATGGTTTACTGAACAGTCATAAACTGTCATTGTGATGGAAACGCAGCGGAGTGCAGTGATGACAGTGCGGTGCAGGCCACATTGCAAGGCCTGGCGGGACGGATTTGGCCCGAGGGCCTTGTGTTTGACACATGTGGTGTAAAGGATCCAAGTATTGAATGTAGATAGATCTCAGGGATGATTTCAGCGAGGCTGTAGCAATAGGTTATAAACCACTCTTAAAAGAGGAAGAAGATGGTCAACTGGCCACAGAGGAATAACCTTCCAATCCTGTTGACTTTACCTATTACCAATGTGTGAACAAGAATTAAGAGGACTTGTTTTTTTTCTCTTTCCTGGTGCTTTCCCTTGAATCATCCTAGACCTTATCTATCCTTAATAATCTTAAACCCAACCTCACAGAGCCTGATTAAAAAGCCAAATCTCAGCTGGTCACTAAGGTTTTTCAGCCTTGGAATTACTGGAGGAAATGCAGCATAGCCTCGGGTGGGATGATCACATTCCTGATCCCTAAGGCCTTGATGCTGGAACTCGTCCTGGGGAGCATTGCTGTCCCTGGAATGATGCCACTGAATCCAACCCAATTCCTGTTTAATGACGATCTTTGTGACATCAGCTTGACAGCAGAATGGCTTCCACCTTTACTATCTCCCCACACATTGGAATACGGCAAATCACTGGTAACGAGGATAAGGGAGTGATGTTCAAGGAGGTATAGCTTTAAAGATACAGGTGATAAACCAGCTCCCCTTCCTCTTATCAGTTCCTTTATACAATGAGAGAACAAGACAGGGGTGAACATATTTTTCTGTCACCCAACAGGCTATTAGAAAGATTTTAAAAAGAAAAAAAAGAAAAAAAAAGAAAGAAAAAGGATGGTGACTTTTAAAAGCCTCTGGACCAAGAACTCTGGCCAATCCCATGCCAGTGGTCGGCAAACTCCTTGGTCAACAGAGCCGCAGTTTGCTGACCGCTGCCCTATACCTATCCTAGCTTCAGGATGTTTCCCTGTGAAATAGGAATAAGAGGGTCTCCGTCTTCTCCCAACCTGCTGTGGAAATCCCGTGAGATGATGAATTCCTGGGAATGTGTTTGGCAAATCAAAAGTGCTATCCCAAAGGTCAGGCAGCACTGTTTATTTACAACTGACACCTCCAGAAAGTGTGGCCAGGCCCCCACACGGTGGCATCCGCCCCAGGCAATGTCTAAGTAAAAGCAGGCCAAAGGTGCAAGCAGGTCAGAGGCCTGAGGCGCCAGAGAAGAGCCTGGTCTATTCAACTTGCAGCGGCAGTGTACTAGTTAGTATACACTGACTGGCAAGGGCCCACAGTTAGAAGGCTATCAGTGGGACTGACTGGGTACGCAAGGCACCTGGAAACCCAATCCGACCCTGCTTCCCTTCTCGCCTGCCCATGTTCCCGGTGCATTCCTCTGGGAAGTAAGTACACTGGTTCCTACAGCCCAGCCCAGCGGCGTCCCAGGCTGTTAGTGCTCTCTGAGGATATCAAGAGCATACGGACCTCCACCTGAAACAAAGCCACTGAGCGGCAAGTTTCCCAGCAGTACTAAGGAAGAAAGAGGATTTAGATTTAGCAGCCATGACGGATTTGCAACAACAATTAAGCTGGCATTGCTCCTTTGGAAGCCGGGAGTTTGGCCTGGGATCCCAGGCCTCATTCCATTGGCTCCAACTTTGCAGCCATTACGCGAATGTCTCCAGGTGCCTATTAAGCAGAAAGTTTCTAAAAAGGATTGTGCAGAGCCCAACCATGAAGACACTCCTTGGCCCCAATCCACTGATGATTGAGCGAAGGGTGCTCCAGCAAGTGCAGCAGTTCAGATGGAGTTTAGGAAGTAAAGCCTTAAACCCCTCCACCCTCCTCCCCACCCAACCCCACCCAAGACCGTGGGGCTTCATGCGCATGCGCACGTGGTGTTTTCAGCTTGTGCACAGACTTCCACCTCTGGGACGCCGGAGCGGCTGGAAGTTGGAAAAGGGAGATGCTATGCAGCATCAACTGTGGACTTCACGGAGCGTCGGGGCCTTTTCCCTCAGGAGTTGCAAAGCTGCAGAAAAACGGGATTGAAGTGAGACTCGAGTAAGGTAACATCATGGCAAAATGGGCATAGTTCTCAAACCGCCTTCCTGGGCCCCTCCAGCTGGAGTAACCAGGAGGCCGCAGCTAGAGGTGTCCTTGGAATGGAAAGGTGAGAAGTAGTAGCGGGGAGCAGGTTGTGGTGAAGTCCCCCAGAGGAACTTCCACTTGTGTCCAGGCTTGGTTTCCACCTGCCTGAACGCTCCTTCTCCTGGCAAGCCAGCACAGTTGAGTGGGCAGCCGGACGCCCTTCCTGCAGAGGTGAGGAAATAAGCACCAGCCTGTACCCCCCGAGAGAGCACCCCACAACAGAGGGGCCGCATATGTGCACAGGGCTGTGAGGTTTGAGAGACTCCTCTCCTTCCATTGTACCTGAGCTCCAAATGGGAACCCAGTCACAGGCTAATCCCCCACCCCACACTTAGTTGAAAATGTCTTCTCTTTCCCACCCACCCCTCACTGGCCTGTTATGCCTCAGTTTTAGCTGTGTATAGGACTGTCCTCTTCACTGGGGGCCAGGAACTCTCCCTGTTTGTGTCATCGAAGAGATTTAAGATCAGGAAGTTCTTACCTAAAGTAGACACCAGCAACCGGGGTAGTTAAGACAGAACTGTTAGTAGTTCATGTGGTGATTCTTTTTTCCTTTATTTATTTTGTTGAATGTATTGGGGTGACACTGGTTAACAAACCTCATGTGGTGATTCTTGTTATGGAAACTAGACAATGGGACATTTTTAAATTCTCCTTCCACTACACAATGCTGAGATGACTGTTTTACAATCATGGAGGTGAGGTGGATGGCCACACAGACTTTGCACCAACGTCTTCTTCGCCTACTAGACTGAACTCTGTCTTTCAGAGCTGACAAAATTGGGCACGGGGAGAACCCCAGCACCAATGGAGGCTGTAAAAAAAAAATGGAGGCTGTTGAAGGCACCAAAAAAGGAGGAGGGATGCCATGTACTGGGGCAAAGAGATGGGGTTTCCCAAGAGAGAGGTAAGGACACTGGATTGAGGGTGTGAAGGAAGCCACTGCAAGGGGCAGGACAGGAGAGACTGTGGAGAGAGGGCAAGAGATGGGGCTACTCGCGTAAGAATCCCTCCTTCGTAGAGCCCAACTCTGCCACCTTCCCTGGAGTGAACAGAATCAAGTGAGATGAACTCACAATTTCTGGTCCTTCTTCACTCCACTGTTCGATGAGGTTAATTGTCATTCCAAGTCATTCCCCTAAACCTCCAGGGTAGGTGGGAGTTGCCACATGAGGACTTGTGAGCCAGCCAGCAAGGACCAGGACTCACTCACTGGGCATAAGAAACAATAAAAAGAAACCTGATGCCGGTATCCTCCCCTTCACTTCAGTCAGAGGTAGCAAGAAACGCCCTGAGGTGACTGAAAAGAAGGGGCCCTTCTCCTCTAGGGCCGAGTTATATCCCTGTGGGTCCAGGCCTGGTCTTGAACATAACTACTGGCACTTCATAAATGAAGAAGGCATTTCTGTCAGACAATATGGTCGTCTTTATCCACAGCCCCTTGTTGAGAGCCTGTCCTGCCTACAGTTTCTGGAATGTACAATTGTCTCTTCTGAGTGACCAAGTTCCTGCGGCTCCCCCTTCACAGGAGCTGACTGACAAAGGAAACCAGTGTGATCCGTGAGAGGCATGGCCTCAGGCCCTGAGTTTCTCATTCTTATTTCCACTTATTTCCAAAGGTTACCTTCCTTTCTGTGAGGCTCTACCATAGATCCCTCTTTTTATGAGGTAGCTTGGGTGGGTTTCTATTTCTTGGTACTGCACGGGACCTGATTGCTGCTGGGAATGCAGAAAACAGGAAATGGAAGTGACATGGATCGCCATACAGACTTTCCTTGAATCTGAATGGCCCTGTGATTTGCTTTGGCCCACAGAGTGCAGTGAGGTGGTGCTGTGAGAGTTGTTGTCTACGTCTTAACAAGCTAGCCAACTTCTTTTTTTTACCTTCTTGGAGCTCTGAGCCATTGTAGAAAGAGATCTGACCACAAGGACTGGCTTTATAATTTGCAGGACCCAGTGTTGAATGAAAACGCAGGGTGCCTTGTTTCAAACATATTAAGGATTTCAAGGCAGTGGCCACAGAATATTAAACCAAGCGGGGCTGTTCTAGGTGTAGGGCCCTGTGTGATTGCACTTGTTGCACAGCTGCAAAGCTGGCCCTGCTGGCCACCCTGAGGGAGTGACCTGGTGGAAAAAGAGGGATCCAGGCCAGGTTCTGCTTCCCAGCCATCCGGTCTAGATGCTTGGCATGGGAGTAAAGTAAGGTGACCAGACGTCCCGCCAACAGTTTTAAAACGCCGCGGGGACATGGGACAAATTGTTAAAAATCAGAACTGTCCCGCCAAAAGTGGGACGTCTGGTCACCTTAGAGTAAAAGTATCCTGGATTTCTTACCCCAGTGGTCGGCAAACCGTGGCTCATGAGCCACACACACTCGGCTTTTTGGCCCCTTGAGTGTGGCTCTTCCACAAAATACCACATGCAGGCGCACATGTACAGTGTGATTGAAACTTCGTGGCCCATGCCCAGAAGTCAGTTTTTAGCCTGGGCAAATCTATTTTGAAGAAATGGCGTTAGAAGTTTAAGTTTAAAACATGTGGCTCTTCAAAGGAATTTCAATCGTTGTACTGTTGATATTTGGCTCCACTGACTTGTGAGTTTGCCGACCACCGTCTTATCCCATGGATGCCTTCTTGTGAGAGGCATGAGTGCAGGAATGACTCCAGGTGAGGCCAGCAGAAACACCACTCAGCTGAGCCCTTCTCAGGTGCAGAACCATGAGCAAACACCTGGTGGGTGTTCAGGTGAAGCTCTCGTGGCACATGGAATAGTCCTTAGGGCCACTTACTTGGAACAGGATGTGTCCAGCCATAGTTGACTGGAGCAGGAGGACAGAATTTAGTGACTGCACTCCCGCTGTCTTCCAGACTCGTGCTGGTGCTCTGCCTGTGCCGGCTCACCTGATCCTCACCACAACCCACTGTGGTTTCCATTTACAGGAGAGGCCACTGCAGTTTCGTGGGCGATGGACTGGCCCCACTGCTCCATGGAGAGTAAGAGGCAGAGGCAGAATTTGAATCTGAGTCTGACTGATTCCAAGACCCGTATAATATCCCTACAGTGAAACAGGAAGATCCAGGGAAGGGGGCATGGGCCCCACAGTCGTTGGGTGAAAATCTGATGCAACCTTTCCTCTAGTTTCCTCACAAATCCCATAGCTGAAATGGCAGGCAGGGCAGTGATCACCATGGGAAAGACCCCTAATGGGGGGCCATCACAGCACAGTTCATCATTCTCTCCCATCATTCCTATGATCCTGGGTGACCTAGAAGTGCCCTATAATGAGGCATTCGCTGGTTTTCTGGTAGGGATGATATTAAGAAAATTTGATGTGCTTAGCAATGGGTGAGTGAGTGTGTAGGAAGGTGCCTGACTGTCTGCCTGTGGGTCGTGAACTTATCACACCAGGTCAGCATGAGGTCAAGGTTAAATGCTAAGTCAGCCTTAAGCAAAATAGTGACATTCCATAGTACAGAGGAGAAGGACAAAATACCATAGACTGGGTGGCTGACATAGCAGACATCACTTTCTCACAGTTCTGGAGGCTGGGACGTCTATCAAGGTACCAGATGATGCCGTCCCTGGTGAGAGCTCTGTTTCTGGCTTGTACATGGCCAACTTATGTGCTTCCATGGCCTTTCCTGGGTGTGTGCATGCAGAGAAAGAGTAGCACCTCTCTCCTCCTCCTCCTCCTCCTCCTCCTCCTCCTTCTTCTTCTTTTTCTTCTCCTCACCAGAGGATATTTTTCATTTGATTTTTAGAGAAAGTGGAAGTGAAAAGGAAAGACACAGAAAGAAAAACAGTGATAAGAGAGAGACACATCGATTGGTTGCTTCCCCACTGCACCCTGACCAGGGCCAGGTATCGAGCCTGCAACTGAGGTACATGCTCTTGACCAGATCAAACCCTTGGACCCTTCAGCCTTCGGGCCAATGCTCTATCCACTGAGCCAAACAGGCTGTGGCACACCTTCTTATAAGGTCACTAATCCCACTACTAATGGGATTAGCCCACCCTCATGACCTCATCTACCCTAATTACTTCCCAAAGACGCCATCTCAAAACATCATTACGTTGGGGTTCAGGCTTCAACATGTGAGTTGTAGGGACACAAACATTCCGTCTGTGACACCAACCCTGGTCATAGGTGCAAACCTAAAACTCAATCTCTCTGTTACCACAAGGCCACATACCTGTCACCACAGTACACCAAGGCATCGCCTTGGACAAAAGGCAGGAAGCAATGCAAGGCTAGCCAGTTGCCTTAAAACAAAAAACAAAACAACTCTTTTAAAACAAAACTCTTTTTCTAACAAAAGAGAGTAAGATGCGGTTAATAATGGTCAATGTGTTGGAAGTCAATGAGGATTGAGTCATTTGCAGGAAACAAGGCACATTTCCCTTGCACAGTGAAGGTAGCTGGATAAGTTTTTCACCCCATTGTATGAGGGGGGGGGGGGGGAGGAGTGAATCACCTGTAACTCTATCATGCTTAGATATCCATTACACCTTTAAGGTATGTCTCCTCCACTTGTTTTGCATATGCATGATTATTTTACATAGCTGCATAATTTTATATGGTGCTATTTGTAAAATTCATCAAAATCACTTTTTCTTGCTGCTATGTAGCCTTCCTAAGTATCAATGTTAACTCTTGCAGCTGCAACTAACATGAAGCCAACTCCAACTACCTTAGGGAAAGAGGAATTCAATGGGAAAATACTGGGGTTGCTCACTGAACTGTCAGAACCTCACTTCCCTGGGTTCCTCAGTATTGGGAGCCAGGGGCTTGGAGTCACCAGAGTTCTTCATTGCTCATTTTCCCAGAATTCTCCACACGATGGGGACTGTGTCACCTGCAAATGTGGGGTCAATTATACAACTCGCCACCAAAAAGGGAAGACAATGTATTTTCAACAAAAAATCTAGGGAAAGGCCTTTGACCTGGATTGGATCATATGTCTATCCTGGACCAATCACTATGATGACAAAGAAGGGAGACAAAGGCTCTTTCTGAGTGGATTTTCCACTTATTTAATGGGGGAAAGGGGGAAACAGGAATGTGTTAATGGAAGAGGGGTAATATCTACAATACGTATCTGATTTAAACAGCTTATCGTCTAACATTTAGATTGTATCCGATTATTTTGCTATTTGAAATGATGCTATTTAAAATAACTTGCAGGTAGACTTACTCTTCTTTGGGATTTCTTACTTACAAGAGGAGGGAATCGATGTGTATTGATTGCCTCTGTGTCAGGAGGTTAGCCACATTAGGTTCATTTCCATTAGCCATATTGCCAGATGGGATGGGAGAGGCTAAGGGAGTTAGATGGCCCACTTAAGGTAATTCAGTGAGATTGACTTGAAAATGTGCATCTTAATTAAGATCAGCAGGTTACTACAAATAGTTCTAAAGGCATATAAGAAAAGCTGCATAGGATAAAAACATTAGACTTTTGTGGGAGCTTCAGATGAAGGAGAAGAGAAAAATCCAAATGGCTTTTCATTTCCCCCAGGATAGCAGCTTCTTTCTTCTCAGAGAAACAGCATGGGGTCTCTCTGACCCCTGGCTCTCCCACAAGGAAGTTCACCACGACATTGTTTTCAGAAGCCAATACTGTATCCTCCTGTCGTTACTTGCAAGAAAATAACTGGGCTCCCGTTGAGTGTAGTTGGTGTTAACAATGATTTATAATACACCCAGTTCTCCAGATGGCTCTTCACACAGAGATTATTTTTCCTGAAAACAGAAAAATATGGAATTCTCCCCCTCCCCCCAAATCCCCCCCCCTCCCACCCTCCGACACTCATCAGGTTATAACAGGTCTACAATCCACTCCGTCAAAACTAGGACCAAACGCTTTGAAAGAGTTCCCTTAAGACATAGAGGAACACAAAAAACACATTCCATCTGGTAAATAATTGCTGGGCTTGCATTCCTGTGCATTCAGGCACAAGCTCACTTCTGTACAGCATAAACCTGTGAAAATGTCTGGGCTTAATGGGACGATATGAGATAACATCTACTTAGATCTATCATAGCCTCAAATTGCAGCCTTCTGGAGGGGGTGGGGGGGGGGGCCTGGCAGCCTAGCACACTCAACTCACCCAGAATCTGATGAGCTAGACAGACATAAGATTATCCTGAGCTGACTAAGAAAGTTCAATCTTAAGTACAAAAGATTGGGTAGGTACACACAGGCACTATTCTACAGGAGTGAAGAAGAGTAGTTACTAAGGTCATTTTCAGATGAACGTAGTTGCAGGACAGTCACATGTGGTTCTAAGTTTCCTCTCTTCTTCCTAAAGAACAGGTTGTGCTGAAACCGGTTTGGCTCAGTAGACAGAGCCTCAGCCTGTGGACTGAAGGGTCCCAGGTTCGATTCTGTTCAAGGGCACGTACTTTGGTTGAGGGCACATCCCCAGTAGGGGGTGTGCAAGGGGCAGCTGATCAATGATTCTCTCTTATCGATTTTCTAACTCTCTATCCTTCTCTTTTCCTCTCTGTGAAAAATCAATAAAATATATTTAAGAAAAAAAAAAAAAAACAGGTTGGAAAATGTACCCAGTAGGCTAACTCCATCTCGTGTTGGAATGCTCGGGAATAGGAAAAGTACTCAGCAGGAAATAGTGAGATACCAAAAAAGATTTAAAGTAGTTAATTTGTAATAGGTTAATTTCAGCTGCTGGCTCTAAATTAGGATTTTCATTCAGGGAGAACTCTTTATCGCCGAAACTTTCCACCAATGGAACAAACTTCCTATCCACTGGCACAAAGAGTCAGGAGGCTTTGGCTAGAAATAAAAAAGCAAAGATTTATTAAGGGGCGTGGAGGTTTGCAAATCATAAGCACAGCTGAGCAATACCCAGAGTGCTCCAAACCAGAGAGAAAAGCTGAGAGTTCTCAGAGTAAAAAGTACATTTTTGAGAAGGATCATGCGTAGCCTCTGGATTGGTCACAGATAGTCTTCCAGATGTGCATGAGCTTGGCTAATGGATGTCAGGCGGTCTGGACACATGAACATTCTTTCCTAAGTCTCCTTCAGGGAGTAATCAGAGGCTTATGTATAGTATGTGTTTATACATAGATTCCCAAGCTACTTAGGAAAGAATAGAATTATTTTCTTATGACTCAGCCAACTTAAGTTTAGTAATTTAGCAGTTTAACTATAATGACTCTTTTATTTCTTCATTCATTCTTTATTCCTCATAAGTTTCCTACCTCTGGAAGCACAGGAAAGAGAGCCATGTATTAGAGATGTTGTGGGGAAGATCCAAGAACTTGGGGAGCTGGACTCAAAAATTAGGGCTCACTGCCTTAGCTGGTTTAGCTCAGTAGATTGAGCACTGGCCCTCAAACTAAAGGGTCCCGAGTTCGATTCTAGTCCAGAGCACGTACCTCGGTTGTAGGCTTGATCCCTCGCCCTGGTTGGGGTTTGAGCAGGAGACAACCAATCAAGGTATCTCTGTCACATTGATGTTTCTCTCTCTGTGTCTCTCCCCCTCCCTTCCATTCTCCCTAGAAACCAATGGAAAAATATCCTTGGATGAGGATTAACTAACAACAACAACAACAAAAATCAAATTAGGGTTTACAGCCCTAGCCGGTTTGGCTCAATGGATAGAGCTTCGGCCTGTGGACTGAAGAGTCTCAGGTTCCATTCTGGTTAAGGGCACATGCCCAGGGTTGCGGGCTCAATCCCCATTAGGGGGCAAGCAGGAGGCAGCCGGTCAATGATTCTCTCGAATTATTGATGTTTCTCTCTCTCCCTCTCCCTTCCTCTCTGAAATCAATAAAAATAACATTTTTTTTAAAATTAGGGTTTACAGACTCAAATGCCTTTAGGGGTCAGGCAGGCAGATTGTGTGAAATATTAAGGCATTAGGAAAAAGATTAAATGGTGGGGAATGCACATGCACACCCCACCTGTGTGCAGGCATCCAAACTTATTAAAAAAAAATAAAAAATAAAAAAGATGGCCAAATAAAACATTTTTGCCGGATATGTGGCCTGTGGATCAAGAGGACATTTGCCAGTTTTTTTACTTGCACGTGGAAATGATGCAGTTTTATCTATGAAGAGCCAAACACTTGTGCTATCCTTTGTGGTAGGGGAGGCGGGCTGGCCCCAGAAGTATAAAATGTGATCTCTATCCTCTAAAGACTCAAAACTATTTTTAAATGAGCTATGCTCATACCACTAACAGTGCTAGGCAAACTCCCATCGACGCCTGAGGAAACACTTGGAACTTGCATTTCAATTGGCCCACAGAGAGCCGCATTGTTAACATTGGTTTAGGCTTAAAAGGATTAACAACATTAAGATAAATGGAGAGCAGAGTTATGAGGTGGTGAGAACAGTTAAAAAAAGAAAAAAAAGAAAAAAGAAAAAAAGGCAAAAGGTAGGTGGGAAGGTGGGAAGAGGGAGGGTCCCTGAATCCTTATGAAAGACCTCCCAGCTTTCTCCCAGTCTCTAACGCTGGCTTCCCATCCCCCGTTCATTCTGACCCTGGTTCCAGCTCCTCCTCAGCCTCCAGCCAGCCCCTTACCTTTCCCCGGAGCCCCAGGTCCCCGAGCTGGCCCCACCCCTGCAGCCAGAGCCTTAGAGCTCCCCTTCTATTGCCTGCTCCACACCCAGCACTACTCCCTGTTTGAGGCTCATCCACAGGCGGCACCTCGGCCGCCTCCAGGACATTTATCCTGCTGTTAACCACCAGGCAAATGGATTCCATTTTCAAGGGAAGAGACCCATTCTAAAATCTTTTTTTTTAAATATATTTTATTGATTTTGTACAGAGAGGATGGGAGAGAGATAGAGAGTTAGAAACATCGATGAGAGAGTCATCGATCAGCTGCCTCTTGCACACCCCTCACTGGGGATATCCCCGCAACCAAGGTACATGCCCTTGACTGGAATCGAACCCGGGACCTTTCAGTCTCCAAGCCGACGCTCTATCCATTGAGCCAAACCGGTCTCGGCCCATTCTAAAATCTTGATGAGCAGACGTGAGGAGGCAGAAACCATTTTCAGAATTTGAACTAGTCTTTGAAACGACCTGGTGTCTGTAGCATGCACTTAGTGGTGTGGTAATTGCCACCAGCAGCTAACAGTGTGACTCACAGCTCACAGGGTGCCGGACTCTGTGCTGAACTCAGCACCTGCATGCCCTCTCTTGCCTCCTCACAACAGCCTCTGAGGCAGGGCCCATTACTTCCCCCTCTTTCGTGATGAATAAACAGAGGCTCAGAGGTGCCCAAAGTCATACATCAGTGAGGGGTACAGATTCAAATCCAAGTCTTCATCAAACCACTAACCATTGCACAGTACTACCTCCTGTTACTGCACCATTCCTGTGAGTGGGTAAACACACCCTCCAGGGCTCAGGGCGTCTGCTGGCCTAACCCCGGATGTAAGCATCCCCTACCTTCTCCCCCCCAAAACCCCCATATGCATGTAAATGTGTAACACCTGCTCTTCAAAGAGTGCCACATTCTGAGGACATTAGAGTCACATGGGCACTTAAAAAATATTCAGCCACCAAGGGTGCCTCACCTCCAGCCCCTGGAGACTCAGATGGACTTGGTTAGGATTTGAATCAGACCCTGTGTCCTCCAACATCACCCAGGCGATCCTGTTGGGCAGAGCAGGGTTGAGAGCACAGGCGGTGAGTAATGGTGGAGAGCCAGGGCTTAGGGCTTGATTTTGTAAAGGCCTCTGCCTCTGCTCGCTCTTCACCTGTCAAATAGGAATCACAGGAATGAGCGCTGTATAGGGCTGATGTGAGAATTAGGGTAGAGCAGTGGTTGGCAAACTCATTAGTCAACAGAGCCAAATATCAACAGTACAACGATTGAAATTTCTTTTGAGAGCCAACTTTTGTAAACTTAAACTTCTTCTAACACCACTTCTTCAAAATAGACTCGCCCAGGCCATGATATTTTGTGGAAGAGCCACACTCAAGGGGCCAAAGAGCTGCATGTGGCTCGCGAGCTGCAGTTTGCCAACCACGGGGGTAGAGGGAGGGCAAATGGTCCTGCCCCTAACAGCCTCATTGATCCATAATAAGACTGAAATGTTTAGTTTCTCCTGCAGATGCACCATTGGTTACAGGAGGACATGCATTCTTCCTATTTTCCACTCAGGCCTTCTGACACCACAGGGCAGAAAAGGGGGCTGGGCAGGCCCTCCTGGGAACTTGCTAGCTCTTCAGTAGATGTCAAGGCAAGTGCTTTTGAGTGTCAGACAACTAACAGACAGGTGTGAAATAACTGGGCAAATGCTCTAAGGAATGCGGAAATCAGGAGTGAAGTGGAGAGAGGATGCCCCATGGAGGGCTCTCAAGTTTATTGCAAATGAGAGCGGCTACCCCTAACAATATGGTGCTGGCCAAACAGACCCAGCTGTGCCCCTCTGCAGCAGGCCGGGGTCTGTCTGTGGTCCCAGGAGCCGCAGCAGCAGCAGCCTTGCAGAACCAGGTCAGTAGCTCCTCATTGCTCCCACCCAGGTGAGCTCTGAGAGGAGCCAAGGGTCCAGGAGCCGGGCCTTGACAGCGAAGGGGCCTGCAGACAACACCCAGACTTGTAGGAAGCAGAAAGGCAGCTAGGCCACTAAGCCAAACCTTACAGCCCTGTCAGGTTTGGCTCAGTAGATAGAGTGTCGGTCTGCTGACTGAAGGGTCCTGAGTTCAATTCCAGTTAAGGGCATGTACCTCGGTTGCAGGCACATCCCCAGTAGGGGGTATGCAGGAGGCAGCTGATCAATATTTCTCTCTCATCAATGTTTCTAGCTTTCTATCCCTCTCCTTTCCTCTCTGTAAGAAAAAAAATCAATAAAATATATATATTTTTAAAAGTTCCGTCTTACAGACAGTCCCCACTCCAAGCCCAGCTGCACCTCAGACTAGCTGTGCTGCCTTCATTTATTTACATGCCGAGCCAGCTTGCTCACATGTGAAATGTGGATGAGAGGATCCACCTTTGGAGGCTGCTGTAAGGACTAAAAGAACCACGGGTATAGAGTGCTCAGCACAGTGCCTCTGCTCTCAGCCCTCCGGATGTGTCCGCTTTTGTTCGGTTTCGCCATTCTTCAGCCAAGTAAGAGGAGCCTCGAGCACACTGTCTCTCCCTGTGCCCTGGAAAATCAGTTAAAATGCGAGCTATATAGCTCATTCTAACCCATTACCTCATCCCTCCTCTGGCCCCACAGTCACAAGCTTTGAGAATCAAGTTTGCAAGAGATAGTGAGAGGTGAGATAAAGGGTGTAAAATGACAAAAAAATAAAGGCAGAGGGTTTGTTTCTGGCTCTTTCTCAGGGGCCACGGGGCTGCTGGCTTGCTTAGCGGGGGCGCAGAGAGGTGACACAGGACTCCTCCCCTCGCTCTATCCCGCGGAGGGCCCCGTGAGCCCTGGGCAGCGCCCAAGCCCAGTCAACACCAGGGAAAACAATGAGTGTTGAGCCAGGAGAGGACTTTCTGATTTATCTGTAGACGGCTACTGGCAATGTTTCCAAGAAGAAGAATCCTGCACGTGATGTGATTCATTCTACTTGGCATTTGCCATGGAGAAGTCAAGCAAAACAAAAGATAGGCCTCACCAGGTAGGTATGTGTTTTGGCCCATGGCAGGTCCAAGTGTTAGCGCAGCGAGGCCCTGAAAGCCTGGACTAGTTCTGGGTCAACTTTAGTCTTTGGGTATTTAGGGAGCAAAATCCATTCACCCAATTTTCTTTTTAATATATTTTATTGATTTTTTTACAGAGAGGAAGGGAGATAGATAAAGAGCCAGAAACATCGATTAGTAACATCAATCAGCTGCCTCCTGCACACCTCCTACTGGGGAGGTGCCCGCAACCAAGGCACATGCCCTTGACTGGAATCGAACCCAGGACCCTTCAGTCCACAGGCCAATGCTCTATCCACTGAGCCAAACCAGTTTCGGCCATTAACACAGTTTTCAACCAGCAAACCACCCTCTCCCCATCTCAGATCCTGTGCTTTGGCTGAAACTGACTTTGCCGACGTCTCCAGGGTGTGCACGTGGCTTGGCCATTCTGAGCAGCACATTTCTCTGACCCAGTGAGATGTTCAAAAATGGGCATGTGACCCTTTCAGCCAAAGAGAGACAAGGAAAATCTGTTTTTAATGGTTTTATTGGGGTATAACTTATATACCATAAAAGCACTCTTTTGAAGTATACAATTTAGTGATTTAAAAAATAATAATATATTTACAGAGTAATCATCCCAACAGTCTGGTGTTAGAACATCTCCACAATCTCTAAAAGATCTCTCATGCCCATTCGTGGAGACTAGGAGACTTGAGCTGAGGAGTTGGGAGGGATTCCCACATTCCTTCTGGCCGGGTCTGTTTTCAGTAATGATGACAAGAGTCTGGAGCTACAAAGGACCTTCCTGTAGAACCGGAGAATGAAGCAGTTACCTCAGAAAGAAGATCTAAGAGATGGAGAAGCACTGCGTCCTGACGTCACTAGTTGAGACTGATGGAGCCCAACCGGAAGCCAGTGCTTCTCCGGACATAAGTTACAGGAGCCAAATTCCCTTTTACCTTAAGCCATTCTGACTCGGGGTTTCCCATCTCTTGCATCAGGAATCAATTCAGACTCTAATGACTCTGATGACTAGCTGAAACCCTTATCAATTGAATACTCAGATAGAAGGGCCCTTCTCCAGGTCTGTAGTAATTATAGGATAGTTTTACACATGACCATAGAGCCATTTCACAAATGTGTGTCCAGACCTGCTAGGTAAACTGCTTTTCCAGGATACACAGCAGACTCTGAAGAAGTCCTCTGCTCTGTGTAACCCAGAATTTGATCCTGTCTTTCTCCCTCAAATCATCATCCCCATCGTCATCATCATTGAGACAATCCAGTAAGCTAGGACAAGCAAATAGGGAAACTGAGGCAGATAGTTAAATAGCAATTTGCAGCCATTTAGTAAATTCTATCTTCTCTAATCCTGGGACACTTAAGAGTAAATGGTTTTCCCTTCTTCCCTAAACACAGGGTAAATAGCTGAAATCACCCTCCTCAGGGTGACAGATAACAGAAATCCAATTAGTGCCATTGCCAACCGCACCCAAGGCCAGATGAGGTTAAGAGAATAAACCTCATTTTGGCACATCAGCATAAAGATGAGGAATATTCTATGTAGACACTCCCCTGTGACCTTCCCAAAATGCCCAGCCTTTAAAACTCCTCAAAGTAAGAAGGCTTCAAGGCTCACAGACGGAAAAGCTTGGTTTTGGAAAATTCTCAGAGGGGTCGCCGGTGGCAAGAGAGACATGAAATGTAAGGGACCTTTACAGTACGGGGCGCGTGGTCTCTGGGTTGTCAGCACCTGGAAACGTTTCTTGATGGGGACTCGGTGTCGAGAGTATTTGTCGTCTGGGGAGAACGGAGCAGGATGTGCCGAACAGTCTGTTGTCCCAGAGGATCAAACTTCTTCAGGGTGGAGATCCGGACCCCCTGTGCATTGAGGAGATACTGGAGAAACATGATTTCGCTAAAGCAGGAGGCTCCAACTCCATCTGCGCTTCTCTATTGAGGGCCTCAGGTGGTTGGCTTTGGCAGTTTTATTTTTTATTCTTTTCGTTTGTTTGTTTTTGCTTTTTGTTTTGTGGCAGTTTTATTTTTTAAGTTGGTGTGGAAAGGGTGTGCCTGCCTTGGGAATTCAGGAAAATGGAAGTCAGCATCTTCCCCAGCAAACCTAGGCCCCATTTCTCCAAGCTCACATTTCCCTGTTTCCTTCTTCCACGGCCCTGCACGATTTCATATCCATCTTGTAAAAAACAAAAACAAACAAACAAACAAAAAGAAGCCACAGTCCAGTGTGCCCACTCACTTTTTACAAATGAAGTACTAACTAGTTAATATACTCCGTCAATCCCTGCAAACATAGGGGCAGTGTGGGGCACAGTTCCTGAATGCCTTGTGTGCGTTTGGATGGAGGCTTTTCCTGCCATCAGTAGTATGCTCTCACACAGTCCTGTCCAGTGGCTGGAATGTGAAGCTGGAGAGGAGAGACAGAGCTGCAGGGGAGGGACAGGCTTCACATTAGGCGGACAGGTTAGAGCTGCACTGGCAATAGGTTTCTCCTTTGCTGCCCTTTCCTGCTGAAGAAGGAAGAAAAGAAAGAAGCTAAAACTGTCATTCACACTCAGATTATTTTATTCCAACTTGGAGAGAAAAATTCTGGACTTGAGTCCCGTTTCTGCCATTTGTGAGTTGATTGAACTCGATGTGTGATCTCATCTCAGTTACCTCAAATGTAAAGGGCAGTTATAATACTATCTTTTCTGCCTCCTTTATAGGAGACAGGGTTGTAGGGAAAATGCATGAGTCAATGCATGTGGAAAATGCTGCTCACTTGCTGGGTAAAGAATGGAGTGCCAATAGTGACTGCCACTGTCCTTTGGGGTCAGGATTCTCTGTTACAGGTTTCTGTTGACAACTATCATCTTGGTGTTAAAGCAACAAACTGTCAAATTACAGCGGGGAGGGTAGGGAGATAAGAGATCAACCAAAGGACATGTATGCTTGCATATAAGCATAACCAATGGACGCAAAACTCTGGGGAGGGAGGGCATATATAGGAGTAGGGGGAGCAATGGTAAGATATGTACACATATAATACCTTAATAAAAAAAAAATGAGGGGGAAAAAAAAGAATGACCTTGCTTCTAACACCATATTTTGCAAACCAAAGATTGTAATTTTAAAGAAAATCCAATACAAAAGGAATGTACTCTGGAAAATTGAAGGCAGAGAGGTTTTGTTGTTGTTTTTAAAAACATATTGTTATTGATTTCAGAGAAGAAAGGAGATGGAGAGGTAGAAACGTCAATGAGGAGAGAGAATCGCTGATTGGCTGCCTCCTGCATGCCCCACACTGGGGATTGAGCTCACAACCCCAGTTGTGACATGTGCTCTGACAAGGAATTGAACTGTGACCTCCTGGTTCATAGGTCGCCGCACAACCACTGAGCCACACCGTTTGGGCACGTTTTTGTTTTTTTAAATACTGGTCTAGGAGTTAGGAGACTTGATCTCTAGTCCCTCCTCCATCAGTGATCTTGGGTCAATATGATACCATTGTGGGCCTTTGTTCCCCTAATCTGTAAAATGAGGGTGCTGGACCCATTGTTTCTCAACAGGGTTGAAGTTGTGGAGTCACTTGGGAAGATTCCCAAAAGTAGAATTTTATTTTGTTTCTTGCTCTGTTTCCAAACCATAGAAAAAACACTTGATACGGGGTAGGTATTCATAAATAGATATTTTTTAGTGAATGAATAGGACATTTTGAAAATTCACGGGCCTGGATCCGTTTTATAAGCTTCATGGATATGGGGTAGAACCTGTATATGTTTTGCCAAGCACCCATGGCTGAGAGCCAATACCCTCAAGGAGCCCCAAGTTTCCTTCCACCTGGAGAGGCCAGAATTAGCAAATGAAATTACAAGACATTTGAATTTCAGATAAAAAAGGTCCATTTTAGTGTAAATCTGTTCCAACGTATACAGAGCTAATGAGGTAAGGCTACTGGTTAGTCTGATGGCACCTTGAAACTGGCCCAGATTTAGGGAATCAGACAGATAATCTTGGTTTGAGTCTCTGCCCTGATTGTGCGTGCTTCACCAATTGCTTAACTTCATTGAGCTTTGTAACTGCAGTATCTATCCTGTACGATTGCTGAACGTATTAGAGATAATATAGTCATGGCGGCTAGCACTTAACCTGATAAAGTTTAGCGGTTATTACTATGGTTGACATATTTAATCGGTTTAAGGAAAAAAAACTCAGTATCAATGAGACCTTTATTGAATACACTGTCAAATAGTAAGCTGGCCTTCTGAAATGACCAAGCATACAAATAATAGTCCTAGGTAGACCTGGGCAAGTTAGACTGAATGCTGACCTTTTATCAAACAATACCTCTATGTCTGGGGAAACTGAACATACTACCTAAAGGAATAAAGGAAGGAAGTTCTTTCATCTCTTATGAAATGTCATTTGCTGGCCTGCCCTTTTCTAATGTTGAAGGTAAATATTTGTTCAGGTTTTATAGGATCACTTTACAGAGCGACAAGCTATTTCTTGGAAATACTTCAATCCTGACCGAGCTCATTTCTCTTCTAGGATAAAAGCATCTTTTGTTTCTAGAGTATTTGTGGTTTCTAGAAATTTCTAACACATCTTCTCTGGTTAAAAAATAACATACATGGCAACAAATGTAGAATGTTCATTAAAAAGAAAATTACCTGGCTGGTGTGTCTCAGTGGCTGAGCATTGACCTATGAGTCAGGAGTTCAATTCCCAGTCAGGGCACATGCCCCAGATCCCCGGTTGGGGGCATGCAGGAGGCAGACAATTAATGATTCTAGTCATTGATGATTCTATCTCTCCCTATCCCTTCTGCTCTCTGAGATCAATAAAATGATATTTTAAAAAACATATGATGCACCTTACCAGAGTATATCCTACAAGATAAAAAAGAAAGACAGGTAACTCTTATTGTCTTTTTTTTTTAATACACATTTTATTGATTTTTTACAGAGAGGAAGGGAGAGGAATAGAAAGCTAACAAAATCAATGAGAGAGAACCATCAACCACCTGCCTCCTGCACACCTCCTACCGGGGATGTGCCCACAACCAATGTACATGCCCTTGAATGGAATTGAAACTGGGACCTTTCACTCCGTAGACCTACGTTCTATCCACTGAGCCAAACTGGTTTAGGCAACTCTTATTGTCTTAAATATGATAAAGGGCCTCATGAACCTAACCTCCAATTTTTAGTCTTTACTTATTTACTCTGTGGCTGCAAGGAAATCCTGAACCTCTTACCTAGAGTGATGGTTGTGTCCCTGTAAAGCATGGGTAGGTTAGGGATTTCTTTCACAAAACCATGACTAGAGGGAATCCAGATAGCTTAGTGATGTTGTATGTGTTTTCACGGATCAGAGTTCATATTCTGATTTCCTTACTGTGCCCTTGAGCAAGTCACTTACCCTCTCTGTACTTCAGGTCCCACCTCTGTGAAATGGGCAACTAGCAGCACCTCCTTTGGAGTTGTGAGAGTTGTAGGAGAGGGTTCGTGGAAAATGCTTGGCACTTAGAAAGTACTAAATAAATATGATTATTTAAAAAATATATATAATTAGGAAGATTAGGATTTTTGAAAAACATGTTTCAGTGTATACCTAAAATGTATATTTAATAACCAAAACATGCTTTTGAGCCCTGTTATTGTTATTAATAATTGCAATCCTCCAAGATGATCCCCGGTGACCCCTGTCTCTGAGTATTCACCCCTGTCCTTTGTTTAGTCTCCAGCTACATCGTCCCAGGGTGGGTCTATGTGAACATACAATATGGCAGAAGAGATGGTAGGTCAGTTTTGAGATTAGGTTAAAAAAAGATATTGTAGCTCTAACCGGTTTGGCTCAATGGATAGAGCGTCGGCCTGTGGACTGAAAGGTCCCAGGTTTGATTCCTGGTCAAGAGCATGTACCTTAGTTGCAGGCACAATCCCAGTAGGGGGTGTGCAGGAGGCAGCTGATTGATGATTTTCTCTGATTGATGTTTCTTACTCTCCCTCTTCCTTCCTCTCTGGAAAAAAAAAAAATCAATAAAGATATTTAAAAAAAAGATATTGCAGCTTTCTCTCTCTCCCTCTCTTCCTCTGTCTCTCTCTCTCTCTCTCTCTCTCTCTCTCTCTCTCTCTCTCTCTCTCTCTCTCTCTCATTGGGGGAAGCAGCTGCCTGTCATGAGCAGCCCTATGGAGAGGCCCTCTGTGGAGAGGAGACGTTCCCATGATAAGGAATAGTTAGAGCCTTACTGGAAGTGGACCCACAGCCATGGACAAGCCTTCCGATGACAGCAGCCCTCACTGACATTTTGACTGCAATTTCATGGGGGACCCTGAATCAGAGCCGTCCAGTTAAGCAGCTCCCAGAATCTGACCCTTAGGAACTGTGTGTGAGATGATAAATGTTTATGGTCTCAAGCTTCCAAGTCTTGGGGTGATTGGTTTATACAGCAATAACATAACTTATAAATACAATGATATATATGTTTTAATTAGCTTTTGAAGATAAAGAATGTATTAGACCATAACCTATTTCAATCACTTTCAACCTTTGAAGATCACTCCTTGTCCTTGGTAGTTCACAAGCATTTATTTTTTGACATAGTTGTTATCAGTGTTTACACTCTACCTGGTATTTGATCTTCCCCCTTAGAATTATGTCACAAGTACTAACAGATTCAACATTCTTAGCATTTTTACTGGCTATCTAGCATTCTTCCCTATGCCATCTCAAACATTCCCTATTGTAGAACATTTGTGTTACTTTCAGTTTGCAAAGTATAACAAAATAATAACTGGCACAATAAAAAATAGCTCCAATTAGCCAAGCAATGTACCGGGAGCTCTTAGATACATAAACGATGGACAATACAGAGAGGACCATGCTCCTAAGTACAAAGGTAGTAAATCCGTACAATATGTGCTTAGATAAGTGAACTTCCCATTAGGCTAACCTAAGGTGAATGCAAAGGAGCTGGGTGAATTGACTTGCTAAAATAATAGTAAAATCATAATGATAACAGCTTTCTAGAACTCTGTGTATTTCCTGTCATTCCTAGGAATGACAGTAGACAATTAAACCTTGGGAAAATCCTATAAGGAACTGCCTCGGCTGCAAGTGTCAAAGCTGAATTTCAAAGAGGGTTCTACCCCTTAACTAAAGCCATTGTCCCCAGACCCTGTGTCTGCCTTGTCCCCCTTCAACATTCTCCTCCCCGCCTTTGGCTGTGCTTTGTCAGGTTGTACAATTGTGCCCGGAAGAGAAAAGTGGACTAAGCCCTTCTTTGTTGAAATTCAACACTACGTTACACGCATCAGGTCTCCTTTGAGTACAGTATTCAGTCAATGGCTCTGTCTGTAACCAGAGCCTCCGAGTAGGGAGCCATCATTTCTCCTCCTTGGTCAGTCCTGGTGCTCAGTCTTTGACTTTGCCCACCTTCCTCACAAGGTTTTGAGGACCGCTAGGTAAGCAAGCCCTCTTTAACATGCAAACATAATTCATGGTTAAAGGGAGCGACACTTAACTTTATGAAGGGACATTAGGACAGGTAGTTTCCTGGGGTTATTTTGTCCTTGATCAAGCTGAACCCAGTGCTTTGGGCACAATAGGCCCTCAATAAATACTTGTCAAATAAATAAATGTTCTAAATGTAGTGATTCTGCAGGGACAGGCTGAGACACATAATCCCTCCACTCAGCATCCTTAGGAGAATGTCATATACCTTTTGAATCCTCTATAAATATTTTATAATAGTAACAATGAAATAATGAAGACTATAGTTATGAATAAAGACTATTCTTAGCTCAAATTTCCTGAACTAGGGTCCTGTCCTTCAGCAACATATAAAATGTACTCAGACAGGGCTTTAGCATAATGAACAGCAACTTACTTGTAAAATACTGAGAGCAAATGAATCGAGTCCTTTCCCTTTCCAATGGTTATTTCCAAGAACCACAAGTGTGAGGCTATCACGTTATAGATTGAAATAAAGTAGGTCCTCTTTTCTCTCTGGATTTAGATGAATTACCTTATGTGTTTTCTTTTTTTTTAGTTTAAAAATTTTTTTTATTATGGTATTATATGTGTACATACCTTACCAATCCCCACCCCCCTACCTTATGTGTTTTCTGATTTTAGGCAGGAACTAACTTTGACATTTCCTAAGCTTCATAATGCTTATAACTAAGTGGCAAACCAACCGGTGAAATCTGAGGTCTGAGCTCTGGAGATATAGGAAAGAGCAGAGCCTGCCACATGGGCCATTCCCTTCTGCTTCCCATTCTAGCTTTCTCCAACCAGGCAGGTCACAGCACTATTTTGGAAGAGGAAACCAAGAACCACTGGCAGGAGGCAAGTCTTCCAGGTTGTGAGTCACAGGCTAGCATTTTGTAGTTTTTAAAAAATATATATATTTTATTGATTTTTTTTTTTTTTTTTTTTTTTTTTTTTTTTTTTTTTTTTTTTTTTTTTTTTTTACAGAGAGGAAGGGAGAGGGATAGACTGTCAGAAACATCGATGAGAAACATCGATCAGCTGCCTTCTGCACACCTCCTACTGGGTACACCCTCCTGCCACCAAGGTACATGCCCTTGACCGGAATTGAACCCAGGACCCTTAGTCCGCAGGCCAACGCTCTATCCACTGAGCCAAATGGGTTTCAGTGCCTTTTGTAATATTAATATATGTTCCTTAAAAAGAAGACTCTTTAGTGGCAGTAAGACTTTGGCAAGAGTGAGGAAACACACAGCTTTCCTTAATAAAATCTAGAACCCCAAGGTCAACATCGGAAAAGGATCGCAGGTGGTGAATCCTGCTATGGCAACTGCACTGTCCTCCCTGCTCCCCAGTTTACTTTTTCTCTGAGTCTCACTTGTGACCCAGGTTTGCTTGGGCAGGAGTGTGTGTGCGCGCTCACACACACACACACACACTCATACTCTTGCTATCACAGTTTGTCTTTCATGAAGCCAGATAAAGCCCCTACCCTTACATCTCTAACATATTTGAGGATGACAAAACCTTTTTAAAAATGTCAGCGATAACTGTGGAATCCACTATAAAAAAAAAAAAAAAAAAAAAAAAAAAAGGAGAAATGAAGACAAGTATGAGGAAAGAAGTTCCTTCCAGGGCCTGCCCCCAAGGTCTGGTAGGACTTCGGTGACTTCTTGCCTGGGCGTCTTCCTCACGCTCTCCTGATTGATCTCGCTGCCATGGACCTTAGGGGCCTGGTGTACAGGACACTCAGGGGTCTAGATTCCTATCTGCAACATACCCAAGGCCCATTCCGGGCCCACTCATTCGGCAAGGTTTAATCCTCGCTGAGATTTGGCTAAGCTGGCACAGTGATGTTAGTCCCATTTCATAGGCAAGGAGCTGGCTGCTGCTATTTGCACACAATTCCTAGTGTACATCAGATACCTAATTGTGTTACATGAAGGTCCACCAGGCAAGAAAGTCTATCAAAGAACCAGGGCAGATGTTCTTTAACTGCAAATCTTGTATAATTCGTGGTTACGTGTGTTATTAATGTACCTGATTAGCTTAACTCAATCCAGAGGGAATGGACACTGGCCAGATTAGGTTTGATGGGAAGAGGAGAGGAGAAGGTTCTGAACATGGGTGAATGTTGCCATAAAGACAGTCCTCATTATGACTCCATGTGTAAAGAGCAGGGCCATTGGGGGTGATATCAAGTAAATAAATAACATGTGAAAAAAGGGCCTGTGGCTAGAGGGAAGGGGAGGCAAGGGTTGGGTGTAGATGTGCAAAGGGGGAGAAGAATGGGGACATCTGTAATAGTGTCAACAATAAAAATAAAGGTTTTTTTTCTTTTTAAAAAAAATATATTTTATTGATTTTTCACAGAGAGGAAGGGAAAGGGATAGCTAACCAGAAACATCGATGAGAGAGAAACATTGATCAGCTGCCTCCTACACACCCCCCACTGGTGATGTGCCCGCAACCAATGTATATGCCCTTGACTGGAATCGAACCTGGGACCTTTCAGTCCGCAGACTGATGCTCTATCCACTGAGCCAAACCGGTTTTGGCAAAAATAAAGTTTAAAAAAGGGAGGGGGCTCAAGGAAATCTTCTATAATCTTAATAGTGGCTATAGCTAGGAGATGGAGCCATAAGTGATTATTTTTTTAATCCTGTTTTATATTTTTCCAAAGTTGTTTTTTTTTTTTTCTTATAATGGGTATGTATTACTATTGTAGTCTGAAAAACTATTGTGTTAACTTATAAGTGTTAGTGATTATCAAATTAAAAAACAACAATGTGTTTCAAAGGACACTATAAAAAAGTGAAAAGACAATCCACAGAATGGGAGAAAAACTTACAAGCCATATATCAGATAAAGGACTAGTATCACTTATCAGCTATAAGTAAAGACCTTTTACAACTCAAAAATAAAAATTTAAAAATGGGTAAAGGATTGAATAGACATTTCTCCAAAGATATACAAATGGCCAGTAAGATTATGAAAAGACTAGAGGCCTGGTGCATGAAATTTGTGCATGGGTCCCAGATTGTGAGAGGGATGTCTGACTGCAGTCGGACATCCCCCAAGAGGTCCCAGATTGGAGAGGGTGCAGGCTGGGCTGAGGGACACCCCCTCCAGTGCACAAATTTCGTGCACCGGGCCTCTAGTTCACATATAAAAAGGAATGGAAGTACCAGTGCTACAGCATAAGCGAACCCTGCAAATATTACATTAAATTTAAGAAGCCAGACCCAAAGGATGTCTATTGTATGAAATGTGGAAACAGGCAAATCCATAGAGAGAGAAAGTAGTTTTATGGGACTGAAGGTGAGGTGGAGGGACAAGGAATGACTGTAATGGATTTTTAAAAAAATATATTTTATTGATTTTTTTTACAGAGAGGAAGAGAGAGGAATAGAGAGTTAGAAACATCGATGAGAGAGAATCATTGATCAGCTGCCTCTTGCACACTCCCCACTGGGGATGTGCCCGACACCAAGGTACATGGCCTTGACCAGAATCAAACCCGGGACCCTTCAGTCCACAACTGACGCTCTATCCACTGAGCCAAACCAGTTTCGGCTGGATTTCTTTATATTGGAATGCTGACAGTGTTCTGGAAGTATCATCGAGTTGTAAGAGATCCTTATATCTGATAAGTGGTGATGGTTGCATAACTTAGTGAATAATTAAAAATCGTGGAGTTATACCTTTTTTTTTTTTTTTAAGATAACCCATGGCTTTTTTTTTTTTTTTTTTTTTAATGTTTTGATTATTTACAGAGAGGAAGGGAGAGGGACAGAGAGCTAGAAACATCGATGAGAGAGGAACATCGACCAGCTGCCTCCTGCACAACCCCCACCAGGGATGTGCCCGCAGCAGCCAATGTACATGCCCTTGACCGGAATCGAACCTGGGACCTTTCAGTCTGCAGACTGACGCTCTATTCACTGAGCCAAACCGGTTTCGGCAAGTTTTACCTTTTAAGAGTAAATTTATGTGAATTGTATCTATCAATAGGAAAATGACTGAAAAATGAAGACTTTTCAAATATAAATCCACGAAAAACTCTGGATCTGCCATACTTTTCATTGATTGGAGTTGCCATCATTTGAAGGCCTCTGAAATAAATGCTTACTGACTGTAAGGAAGAAGAAATACAGGGTGCAGTCACTTTGTATATGCAGGAGCCCCCTAACCCTGACGCCCCCTTTCCCCCATTTTCCCTTCCCCACTCATCACCTTGTGAAGAAGTTTCTCTGTGTTTTTCATAGACATCTGGGGTGGGGCTGGGGGGAGGTATTTTAGAAAGGACCTACTGAATCCATACACCCTGTTCTACAGATGAAGAAACAGGCCCAGAGGTTTATTTACTGTTTCCTGGTGAGCCGGCACACCTAGGAAGACTAAAATAAGATATCCTGTCCCATGTCTTTGAGCTGCCCCTTGCCTGTCTCTTACCAGGCAATGGCCATCAATTTCAGGAATTTGCAGGTGTGTTCTGCCACGCACAAGTAGAGAAGCATCGATTTTTCCCCGCAGAGACCAGCATTTCAACTAGTGGTGTTTGATGACTCTTCACTCTAAACTCCTAGCAAAAAGTTGTGCCGTGTGTAAGGCCCAGCTGGGTGTGCGCTCCGCAGGAGAGTCCCCTTCTGTCTCCCCTTAAGAAAGTCGGTGATCAGAGAGCTGGCTTTAATGGTTTTTGTCTTAGTTGGTTTTTATGTCGGTCCTCCGTCCTGTTTATTCGAACCATCTTCAGTTTGAAAGAAGACTCAAATCCAGGCCTCTTCATCCCTACTCGTCTCTCCTGCTCCCAGAGATTGTCCGGAATCCACTGTCAGACCTCCTAGTTCAGTAATTGGTGCCCAAGGCAGGCATTGCGTTTTCCCTGGAGTCGCCCTAACACCTGCGCCCTTCCGGACAGGCACCCTCTGCTTCCCACCGAGGATTCCGTCCCGAAGTGGGGCGGGAGCGGACACTGGGAAGACACGAGGCCGGTTTGGGGAAAGGCGGGAGGCTGCCAAAGCCCCAGAGACAGTCCAGCTCAGGCACCTGCAGGAGCCGCGACCCCTGCACGCTCCCTAATCCCCCTCTCACCCCAGAAAACAGCCCCCCAGCGAATTCCTGGTAGAGTGAAAGGCGGCAGTAAAAAGGCACAGGATGGGGTGTTAACCTGCCACCCCTGCGGCGTCCAGGGATGCCTCCCCCACCCCCTCCGTCATAGATAATAGATAAAAGCAAGTTTCCAGGGGGCTGGGGACGGGCTATTTCCCTCCCTCGGGGGTAAAAGCAAACACACGTGGGCGGAGGAAAGCGCGGGGGGAATTCCTCGGCCTGGTTCCGGGGTGCAGAAGCTGGCGGGCCGGTCCCGGGGACCTCGGGCGAGGTGAGCAGAGGCGCCTGGTGGGTTCGGGGAGCTCGGGTCCGCGCGCAGGCGCACTGAGGCCGCCGCCGCCGGCCGGTCCCGGGGCACAAAGCGCTGGCAGAGCAGGGGGTCCCGCCTGGGGCTCCGGGGCTCCCTCCCGCCGGGCTCCGGACGCAGCCACAGGCGTTCCCCACCCGGCGGCGTCGGAGATTGACTTCCTCGCCATGGCCGCGTTTGCGGGGCCGGGTGGCCACCGCGCGCTTCGGGGTTTGATTCTGGCGCCGGGCAGCGGCCGGCCCCGCCCCTCCGCCCCGCCTCCCCGATCCCGGAGCCGCGGAGCCGGAGCGGCGCCCGGCGCGGCAGGCAGGACCGGAGGAGCGCCCGCCCGGAGGTGAGTGCCGTCCGGGACTCTCTGTGCCCTTTTCCCCGCGAGGTGGGCCCGGGCCGACGGGGCCCGGACTCCTGCGCCCGCCCGGCCCCCGCCCAACCCGGCCAAGTTGGCGCGCGCCGGGGGCGCACGGGGCCGTGGCGGGCGGAGGGCAGCCCCGCGGTCCCTCTGGCCGGTTCCCGGGGTCCCTCTGGCTGCCCCCCCCCCCCCCCAGGCGGCCCTGGCGCGGGCCTCGGACCGGGTGGCTGGGCGCTCGCTGCGCCGCCCGCGGGGCTGGTCCGGGTGCAGGGGAGCGCGGCGCGCCTGGCTCCGGGCGGCAGGGACAGACCGGCCGGAGCGGAGCGCACGGCCTTTTGATGGCCCCGGGGCGCTTTCATCCGCTCGGGATGGGGCGGGAGATCCCCTCCGAGATGTCTCCCCAGAAGTTCTCCGCTCCACGGGGGGGTTAGGGGGGGAAAGGGGAGGGACGGGCGGCCCCTTCATGTCTGTTCCGGAGCGGCAGGTGGCCTCGGAGGTGCCTCCGGCCGCGGTCGGTCGGAGCGGCCGGGAGGTGGGGGAGGGGTGTGGGAACTCGGCCTCCGGCCCGCAGAGCTTGGTCGGGACGGCGTGGGCTCCTGGTCGATCCGCAGCGTCAGGTCCAGGGAGGGAGGGAGGGTGCGCGTGGTCTGAAGCGGGGCTGGCCCCTGTATGCCCCCTCCAACACCCGCGTAGGCAGGCGCGCGGGGAATGCTGCGCTGGGGCAGCCACCTCCCCCCGCCCCGCTACTTCCCTCCTACCTGCTACCTCCCCTTCCCGCTACCTCCCCCCTCCCCGCTACCTCCCCCTCCCTGCTACCTCCCCCCTCCCCGCTACCTCCCCCCTTCCTGCTCATCCAACCCCCGCTCCACTACCTCCCTTCTCATCTCATCCTCCCCGCCGGCTCCGCGTGGAACTCCCGAGGCCCCTCTCGGCAGTGAGTCCGGCAGGTCAGCCAGAGCTCTGCTGCGCCGGGGTGACTGGGTGAACGCTTTGGCCGAGTTAATCATGAAAAACAACTTATGGCGTGGCCCCCGTGCTCCCTCTCTGCATATCGTCTCCTCGGAGGTTCATCTTGTATGAAGGAAATGTGTTAGAACGAGAGCACTAGACTACCCAGGGAGGCTCCTCATGCAGGTCTGTCATTGTGCAGTTTCTTGCCTCACTTTCACTCATTCTCCTCCCCACCCCCTCTCACCTCATCCCCTACCTCTGAGCTGGATTGAAATCGGAGCCGGTTTTCTCATTTTTAATTCACGAGTTTATTCCATTTGATTTTTAGGCAGTACATAGCACTTCACCTGTTAGCGTTCCTTTTATCTTTTTTTCTAAAGAAGTTGGGCACTCATCCACCTTCAATTTGTTTTTAAAAAATGAGATATAATAAAGATGACATATACTTACCCTTTTTAAAGTGTACAATGTAGGGGTTTTTTTTAGTATGTTCACGAAGTTATGCAGTCACCGTGACTACCTAATTCCAGACATTTTCCAAAAAGAAACCTTGTACCCATTCACAGTGATCCATCAGCAGTCACTCGCCATTTCTCCTCCCCAGCCGAGTCCTCCCTCATTTTAAGGTGAAGTCTTCCCAAGGTAGAAATTGAGCAAACTGTGAAGTTACCTTCAGCCCTTGTCCACTTCATAGATTTGGGGGAAGGTGCTGCTGCTGAGGCAGTGCAAGAAAAATTAGGTATGGGCTGTCCTATGTCAAGATTAACTTGTCCAAGGAGCTTGGCAAGCGTGGCTCAGAGGTTGAGCGAGGACCTATGAACCAGGAGGCCATGGTTCCATTCCCCCTCGGGCCACATGCCCAGGTTGCTCACGTGCTTTGTCTCCAGTGTGGGCACGTGCAGGAGGCATCTGGTCAATGATTCCCTCATCATTGATGTTTCTATCTCTCCCTTCCTCTCTTTGAAATCAATATACATATATTTGAGAAAATGTGTAAGGATGGAGGAGAATCCCCTAGGGGAGGACGAATGCTTCCTTTAAGGACACACAAACTAGCCCTGGACAGTGCGGCTTAGTTGTCCCATTAATTGGGTTCAATTCCAGGTCAGGACACATACCCCGGTTTGCTGGTTCCTTCCCCAGTCTAGGTGGGTATTGGAGGCACCAATTGATATTTCTCACATTGATGTTTCTTTCTCCTCCCCCCCCCCCTCTAAAATCAATGAAAAAAAAAAGAAAGAAATATATATAAGAATACACAAATTAGGAATGTGATTTATCCTCACAGGCACAGGGTTGCTTTGGGACACTTTCTGCTCTCTTGTTTGCCAAGTCCACAGA
Organism: Pipistrellus kuhlii; assembly: GCF_014108245.1. Taxonomy (NCBI): domain Eukaryota; kingdom Metazoa; phylum Chordata; class Mammalia; order Chiroptera; family Vespertilionidae; genus Pipistrellus; species Pipistrellus kuhlii. The sequence goes on from NW_023425427.1 coordinate 31,880,671, forward strand.
TCACTCTAGTTGAGGTTCTGCCTCAGCCAAAGTGAGTGGGGGTGGGGGGAAGGGGGGAGATGATAGAGGGGAAAAGGGGACTGCTAATTTAAAAATAGTTTTGTTTTAAATCATCCAAAATGGCCCCCAAGAAAGAAATCACAGACAAAAGGCCAGTAGAAGAGCTTCATTTCGTGAGTATCAGCATCTACTCACAGATAATCACATGAACTAAACTGCTCATGCATTAATCCCCTAGTCCAGGGAGGAGGTGGAGGGTGGAAAGGGTCTAGTTGAAGGAAATTCAAGGAATGGGGGAGGGGACAGGAGTCCGCTGAAAGCAGAGTGTTGTGGGCGCCCAGGCCTGTGAAAATGGAGTGGCTGTGGGATGAGCAGATGCAGAGGCAGCCAAGGGGATCTCAGGAAAAAGTTAGCATGTATTGTACTCAGGCGTTTGCTGGATTATTTGTGCATACTCTTAAAAAATCATTTTGAAGCAAGGTGAATTACACAACAGTCACCACACTTCTCTTCCGCTCTCCAGTCAAATAAAGAAGCCAACTGGTTTCAAATGTTACAGGAAATTTTATGCCTCATGTGTGGGTGGCTTGGCTTAAGCCATCTCTCTCTCTCTCTCTTTTTTTTTTTTTCAAGTGTAATTTACAAAATTGTACTATAGCATCAATGTGACAAATACTTACAAAATGAACGTAAACTTATAACTAGCACCGAGATCCAGGAACAGAACATTGTGCTCTGCCTTATTGCAGAAAGCCCCTCGTGCTCCTTTCCAATCACTATCCCCAAGGGATAATCTAACCAACCATAGGTTAGTTTTGCCTAATAATCCATAAGAAATGGCTATATATCATTTCTTTTTTTCAAGATTGCATATGGCTATTTATAATAATAAAAGCATAATATGCTAATTAAACCGGACAGCCAATCGACCTTCTGGACATCATTCTGGACAGAGCCGCAAAGGCAGGGGTCGAGGCAGAAGCGGTTAGGGGCGATCAGGCAGGCAGGCGTGCAGTTAGGGGCGATCAGGCAGGCAGGCAGAGGGATTAGGGGTGATCAGGCAGGCATGCAGGCCAGCAGTTGGGAGCCAGTGGTCCCGGATTGTGAGAGGAGCCTGCAGGATCGGGTCTAAACTGGCAGTCGGACATCCCTTGAGGGGTCCTGGATTGCGAGAGGGTTCAGGCTGGGCTGAGGGACGCCCCCCACCCCCTGTGCACAAATTTTGTGCACTGAGCCTTTAGTAGTTCAATAATTATCATTGCTGGCCAATACTCCATTGTGTAATTCTACCCTGATTTATTTATCCATTCTAGGGTTGATGGGCATTGAGTCATTTCCAAATTTTGTCATTAGTGAATCCTGTGACTGAACATTTTACAATAATACATGTCTTGATATACATGTACACATTTGTATTTGTATTGGGAATGTCCTCAGGAGTAGAATTGCTGAGTTCTAGTGTTCAGTTTAGCATATATTGCTAAACAAATTGCAATATAGTTTATACTTCAACCAGCATTATGAGTTTTGTTCTACTCTCCCCCCCCCCTTTTTTTTTTTAAGATTTTTAAATTGATTTTTAGAGAGAGAGAGATGTGAAAGAGAAACATCACTAGATCAGCTGCCTCCTGCATGCCCCCTACCAGGGATTGAACTTGCAACCCAGGCATGTACTTGATTGGCAATCGACCCAGCAATCTTTCAGTGCATAGGAGACACCTAACCCACTGAGCCACACAGGCCAGAGCTGTCGCATCCTTTTTTTAAATTGCAAAAGCAGTAGACTTAAGGAGATTTTGGCAAATGGACAAAAGGTGACCCATATTAATCGGTCTCAGCAGACTGATTATTTCTGTTGTGTTCAATTCCAGTGCTTTTCTATGTCTGTTCATACTTTTATGGAGTCATAATTCTGATATTCAATTTTGTATATTGTTTGTATGTTAACACTATATCTTAATGTTGCTCCAGTTTTTATGACTTTTAATTCCTATACAGGTCCACAATGTCATGGTTATGTTTTCATTTAATAATTTACCCAACATTGGAAATGTGTGTTAAATTTTGTAGTATTACTGGTATATAGGATGGGGCAAAAGTAGTTTTACCGCTGTATGTGAAGCAGCTTATTCTTGTATTATTATTTATTAATTACTGTATTTTCTTTTTTTTTTAAATCTTCATCTGAGGATATGTTGTATTGATTTGAGAGAGAGAGGAGGTGAGGGGAAGGAGAGGGAGGGAGAGGAAGGGAGGGAAAGAGAGAGGAATAGAGAGATAGAAACATTGGCAAGAGACAAATATGGATCAGCTGCCTCCTGCATGCCCCATACTGGTAACTGAGCTGGCAACTCGGGCGTGTGCACAGCCCGGGCTTGTGACTGCTGAACGAGCTTGGGGATCTTTGTGGAAATGTAGCTCTGGACCCAGACTTTTGGTTCCTAGGTCAATGTTCAACCACTGAGCCACACCAGCCGGTGACCCGGATATCTTCTTGATAAATAGTGTAAATGTGTCTTTGTTGTAATTTCATGTACTAATCACATAGTATTTTTCTTTATAGGATGCTTTTTGCAAAGGTACGAAGCTAGGAGCTTTAGGGGATATAAGAACCATACCATAAGTATGATCAGAAATTCTGTATAAGAATTAACAATACCACTTAGGCAGAATTCTTATAGGTGACATAGGAGTGTTTAGTTTTCTTAACAGATACGGGACGCTTATATGAGATCTGAGTCAAAACTTGCCTGGTTTCTTTCGGGGCTGGTTAAGAAGGGCTTCCATAAACAGTAAGACTTGAGCTGAGTTTTAAAGAGGTCTTTAGAAAGTAGGGTGGGAGCAGTCGGGGAGAGGTCAAGGGGGAGGAGACATATGTAATACTTTAAACCGTAAAGAATTTAAATTTAAAAGAAAAAGAAAGTGGCTAGGGAGCAGGTATCTTTAAAGAAAAGAGACCACTGAGCCATCTCAAGGGGAGAGATTAACGGTTCATAGACTCTGGACCCTGGGGTTGCTGCTGTCTCCTGGCCGTTCTTTGTCTGGAAGATAAACTAATATAAAGGTAGAAGGAATGTTTAGAGCAAAGAATCTTCCAGAGTTCATAGCAAGTGGGAGAGATAGATACAGAACTGTAGTAGGAGTCAGACGGATTAATGGTTCATTCTGGAAATGTAAGGGGTGGAGAAATGAATGCTGGGTGGAGAGATTTGGGTGATACTTGGGGACCTTGGGCCTTGAAAGCTGTGCAGGTGGAGAGGAGTGAGCACTGCCGCTCAGGTAGGCTGGGAAGAAACCAGGCGGTCCGGCAGTGCCTGACGTGTAGCAAGTGTGGTCAGTCACATGCTTGGAGACCAGGTGAGTGCACTTTGAGACTGCACCGTCGTTCTCCAGTGGCTTGTGACTGCTGCGCGAGCCTGGTGATCTTTGTGGAGAAATACACCAGCTCTGGACCCAGCCTGACGGGTTGGAATCCAGGTTCTGCCATTTGACGTGTGATCTTGGTACAGTTACTGAACCTGCCTGTGCCTTAATGTCCCACGTCTGAAATGGGCAAAAGAAAATCACCCTCCTCTCAGGGGGTTGTTGGGAGGGTTAAAGGAGTTAAAACACACAGAGTATTTAGAAGATTGCCTGATACACAGTATGTGCTAAGCATGCTCGCTATTGTTCCTTTAATTTTAAAAAATCTACCCCCCAGCTTTAGTGAGGTATAATTGATAAAATTGTAAGATATTTAAAGTGTACATTATGATGATTTGATAGATGTACAGACTTAGTTAACACATCATCAATATATGTATTTTGTGTGTGTTAGAAGCCCTTAAATTCTACTGTCTTAGCAAGTTTCAGTTATATAATACCTTGTTATTAAATTTCCGAAATCATGTTTGCACATTGTGAGAATGCAAAAATAAATAAATAAATAAATAAAGAAGGGTTTAGAATGAAAACAAAATCCCATCACTCCTCTGATCCTAATTCAGAGTGTAGTCTCTTTTCAGTTGTCTTAACTGTCGACTATGTTTTTAGGTCTTTGTGGTTAGCATTGAACAAATGACCTTGACATTTAGTGGCTTAACCGATTGTTTCATGCTAGTATGGATTCAGGCAGGGCTTGGCCGGGTGCCTTTGCTCTGCATGATGTCTGAGGTTCCTGTGGCACTTCGCTGGTGAAGGGGCCGGCCTGGGTCTCAGAAGGCTCTGTACCCCTTGGCAGGGGATGGCTAGAAGGCTGGGCTCAATGTTGACTATTGACATACCTATATGATAACTTAAGCATGGTGGCCCTAGATGTCAGATTACTTACATGGCCACCAGATTCCTCCTTGTGTAGTCATGTCCCACATAATGCAGAGGTGGGAGTGTCTGGCCCATGGGCTGCATGAGGCCTGCGGAATCATTTGGCCTGTCCCTGCCAAGGCATTAGGGGTGAGTTAATTAAATGTTTCACCAAATAAAGCAGGTTAATTTTTAAGTTGATAATTTTGTATGGCCCAGGAATGATGTTATAAATATCCAAATGGCCCTTGGCAGAAAAACGGCTCCCTACCCCTGACATAATTAATGATAGGGGTACAGTCTGTTGGGTGGTTTTGTTGTGCGAACATCAAAGAGTGCACTTCACAAACCTAGATGGTATAGCCTTCTGTACACCTAGACTGTTGTTCCTGGGCTACAAACACTTGAACAGCATGTTACTGTACAAAACACAAGATTAAGTCAGGCACATGAGAAAGTGATACAATCAGGAGATAAAGTATGAGGCTGCTGGCTGCATAACACAGCATAGTTTTACAGCAAACTTTCCTTAAAAAAAAAAAAATATTTTTTTATATATATATTTATATATATATTTTATATATATATTTATATGTGTGTGTGTGTGTGTATATATATATATATATATATATATATATTTTTTTTTTTTTTTTTTAATTGATTTCAGAGAGAAATGGAGAGGGAGAAAGAGATAGAAACATCAGGCTAGCTGAAACCAGTTTGGCTCAGTGGATAGAGCATCAGCCTACGGACTGAAAGGTCCCGGGTTCGATTCCGGTCAAGGGCATGTACCTTGGTTGCGAGCACATCCCCAGTAGGAGGTGTGCAAGAGGCAGCAGATCGATGATTCTCATCGATGTTTCTAAGGCTCTATCCCTCTCTCTTCCTCTCTGTGAAAAATCAATAAAATATATTTAAGAAAGAAAGAAAGAAAGAAAGAAAGAAAGAAAGAAAGAAAGAAAGAAATAAACAAACATCAGGCTGCCTCCTGCACGCCCCCTACAGGGGATCAAGCCTGCAACCCAGGCATGTGCCCTTGACCAGAATGGAACCTGGGACCCTCGAGTTCGCAGGCAGACTCTCTATTCACTGAGCCAGACCGGCTAAGGCACAAGCTTTCTTTTAAAAATCCCTACCTGAGGATATGTTTTTTATGGATTTTAGAGAGAAAGAGGAAAGGAAAGAAAGAGAGAGAGAAACATTGATTGGCTGTCTCCTGTATGTGCCCCATCCAGGGACTGAACCTGCAACCTGGTATGTGCCCTGACCGGGAACGGAATCTGAAACTTTTTCTGTGCTTGGGATGACACCCAGCCAACTGAGCTACCTGGCGGGGGCACAGCAAACCTTTTTTAATAAGTAGGACAAGTACACTAAAATTGTAATGAAAAATAGAGCATATTAATATATAAACCAGGAACATCGCCATTTATTATCATTATCAGTGTTACATACTATACAGTTATATGTGCTATTTTTTCATATGATGGGCAGCACAATAGGTCTGTTTACACCAGCATCACCACAAACACATGAATAATGCATTGCGCTGTAACTTTATGATGGTTATGCTATCACTAGGTGATAAGAAACTTTCAGCCGAAACCGATTTGGCTCAGTGGATAGAGCATTGGCCTGCGGATTGAAGGATCCCAGGTTCGATTCCGGGCAAGGGCACGTACCTTGGTTGCGGGCACATCCCCAGTAGGGGGTGTGCAAGAGGTAGCTGATCAATGATTCTCTCTCATCGATGTTTCTGACTCTCTGTCCCTCTCTCTTCCTCTCGGTAAAAAAAATCAATAAAATATATTTTTTTTAAAAAGAAAGAAAGAAACTTTCAGTTCCAGTATAACCTTAGGGGACCTCCATGGAGTATGTGATGGGTGCTGACTGAAACATCGTTATGCAGGGAATGACTGTTCATCAGGGTTCGGTAGAGAAATGGAACCATAGGATGTGTATATGTTTATAGAAGCCGACTTATTATAAGGAATTGGTTCACGTGATGATGGAGGCTGACAAGTCCAAAACCTGCCATGTGGGCTCCCGAAGGGGAGACTCAGGAGGGCCAGTGGTGCAGCTGAAGACCAAAGGCCGTCTGTCTGCTGGAGAATCCCTCATCAGGCTTCATCTGATTAGACGAGGCCCACCCAGATTACGGAGGGCAATCTGCTTTACCCAAAGTTCACCTGTTAAAATGTTGATCTCACTCCAAACACCCTTCTTGTTGACACCTACAGGGAACTCAAGCTGTGGGCACTTCGCCTAAGCCGGTGGGAAGCTTCCTGGCCTTTTAGGACCGAGCCTCACAAGTTACATGACTTCCCTTTTACCAAGCTCTGTGGGGTGGCGCAGTCACCAAGCCTGCTCAGACTCCAGGGGAAGGGACATAGACCCTCCCCTTGATGAGAAGAATGTCAAAGAATTTGCAGCCTTCCTGTTAAATTGGCCCAGTCTGTACTACTTGATTTTGCAAATTTGACGGTAGCTATCAATTTCCTGATGAGGGGGTTATATTACCTCTCCCCTCTCTTCCTCTGCCCTCTGCCTTCCAGTACAGAATTTATTAGAAGATACCCTCTTATTTTTATCTTATTACAGATTTCCCTCTTTTTTTAGTTACCTTTATAATTTTCAGTAAAGCATTTTATACTTGACCAGGCCATGGAGAGGTGGAAAACTCAGGTTTGTTGGCTTGTGTGTGTGTGTGTGTGTGTGTGTGTTATCTTGTGTTTGGGAGAGGCACTGAAGGAGAAAACAGAACTGTCCTGAGTAGGGGAAGCCTGACAATGAGGCTCTTATTAAATAAAACCCTCCAGCCACTAGACATGTGAGTTGCCTGTGAGTTTGAACTCTGCGTGAGCATAGCAGGTGACTTAATCCACGCTTTTTTCATTACAGAGGCAATCAGTTAATTGGAAACTGTTATGTATTTCAAAGTGTCAGGAAGCCTGTAGCTCTGTTGGGTTTTTTGTTTGTTTTGTTTTAGATCCATTTAGTTAATGGGATTGAGCGATGGGGCTTAGTTTAACTCTCAGGAGACATTCTAATCCCACTTTTTATAATTATCTGGTCCCCTGAGAAGCACACGAGAACCTCTGTTCTTATTGGTTTACCTGTTTTATTGTTTTATTTTTTTAGAGACAAATGGTTTATTTGGTAACAACGGGTGAAAAAGGAAGTCTTCCTTCTTTTTCCCTTTTTCTCTGCCTGGTGGCTGCAAGCGCCAAATGACCAGCCACATATAAGAACTCCTTGCCAGTCCTTGAACTTTTGCAGAAATGCAAAGATGCCAGAGTCACGTGACTTGCAGTTACTGTTTTCTAACCAGCTGTTTTGCTTTCCAGTGTATCAGCAGTTGCTACATTTTCCTCCCTGCCTTCCGGTTTCACGGCAGGAAGCAGTGCTTCCTTGATTTTACTGGTATTGGGGTCCGTGAGAAACTCGGTGGATGCCTGCGCCCGAGCCGGCTGTGGGAGGCAGCCCTTGGCATCTGTGAACATGGCCTCCTCATCGCCAGTGGCCTGGCCCAGGCCTGTTCTTCAGAAAGCTGCCGCTGCCCCGCGGGTCAGTCAGCTCCCGTAGGCGTTGCATAGTTTCTTCTTTGTGACAAACAGCTCCAAGGGCTCAGTCGGCCCCTCCTCAGAGCCGTGCCATTTTTTTTTTTTTTTTTTTTTTTTTTTTTTTGCCAAAGGGCCCATTATCTGGGGGTGATCACAGATGCATGTAGGATGGATGGATGTCACCTCCAAGCTTATCTGGGAGCCTGGCTGGAGTCCCAGGTAGAGGGCATTCCAAAGCTTTTGCCACACAGATATCATCGAGACTTTTGCTAGTTTCTTCAGTTTCAAAGAGGTTCTGGCAGCTTCACCCCCAGGGCTTTCTCAGTCCTCTGTCATGCCGATTCTCCTGTCCGGATGAGTGGGGAGGAGTGAGTCTCCTAGGCTTGGCCTTCCAGGCCATCTGGATGGCAGGTGACCCTGTAGCTGGGTGTGACGTGCTTCATCATCCCTGAAATCTGTGAGCCGGAGGTCTGTGTGGGTTCTTGGCTGTGTGCAGGAAAGATTTCACAGTAGGAGTCCAGGCGACTTTCCGAGGATGTTTATTAAAGCTGGGGACCAAAAGCAAGGAAGGGCCTAGGATAGAAGAAGCAACTAGTGAGGGACTGACTCGAGGGGAGATGAGGCTGGGCTGCTTTGTCTCAGTAAGAAGTCAGAGAAAAGGGGGTCTTGGGGACAGGGGTTTAGCCTGGGAAAAAGCTGCTATTGCCCATTGCTCCCTGGTTGCCAGCCTTGTAGGGTCCCCTAGAGTTTAGGGGGATGGAAGGGGACAACAGGGAAAGGCATAGATGTGATCCTGGGAGGGAGAGCATGCTGGGAACTGGGACCTTGGTGGGGTTTTTGTTGTTGTTGTTTTAAAGGTTTTTAAAATTGATTTTTAGAGAGAGGAAGCGGGAGAGAGGAACATCCTGGTGAGAACATAGATCAGCTGCCTCCTGCACGCCCTCTGCTGGGATTGAACCAGCGACCTAGGAAGGTGTCCTGACTGGAAGCGGAACTGGCGGCCTCTAGGTTCATGGGACAATGCCCAACCGACTGGCCACACTGGCTAGGACTGACCCTTCTGTTTTTGAGGGTTTTTAAAGGCTGGAGGTTTAGGGAAGGTCTTGGGGAGGATCTGAATGGAATACTCATCAGATTTATGGAATACTCATCACTTTATGCTAATGTGTCAAAAAGCAATCTATTCCTTTAACTTCATCTGACCTTGCGTGTGGTTGGCAAGTGGCACCAATTGGATTTCTGTTAACTGTCACCCTGGGTAGTGTGATTTAAGCTATTTACCCTCCGATTGGGGAGAAGTCCACATCATTTACTCTTAAGTGTCCTTGGGTTAGGGATAATAGGACTTTTGTGATTTACTATTGTAGATGGCTATAAGATGCTTGGCTATTTAACTGTCTCAGTTTCCCTATGCCGTTTTCCTGGCTTACTAGCCTATCTTACTTTGACCTCGGGGGGGAAAATATGAAAAAACAGAGCAAGTAGTAGAAAGCAAGCTTGAATTCATTCATTCTCATTCTCTCTCACTCATTCTTCTCAACAGAGCTGCTTGTTCCTATTTAAAAAAAAAAAACTAATTAAAAGAAGCCCTTTTTAGGGCCTCGGATTGTTCATATCATGTGATGCTACAGACATGAGCAGAGTTAAGGACTAAACAGAAGGCCACCGGGGTGGAAAACCCCAGGTGCCTAGCAAAGAACAATCGCAGTGTGGGACCTCTCCCGCAGGGTGGCCTTGCCTCCCCTAGCAAGTCCATGGTCACGTGATTTGGACATCCTCTCCCCCCCCCCCCCCTCCCTCATTCCCCCACACCACCTTTCCTCCCTAGAGATAACATTTAGGCCTCAGTTGTATTTCAGCTCCTGGCCCAGCAAAGCAGCAAAAACAGACAGGCTAGACCACAGCTGACCTCAAGAGCAGCTTCATTGGATAAGAACCCTGGTGCTGACCAATCAAGGGAGATCCCTACTCTGAAAGGACTTACCTGGAAAGCTGATGAATATTCAGTTGAGATTGTGTCCTGGAACCTCCCTTAAAATTCCCCCCCTCCCCCTCCCCTCTAAAACCCTTAGGATGGAGGACCCAGTGCGCTCTTCCTGGGAGCAGAGAGCGTGCCTGCAGCTTTCCCTTTCTCTTTCCCTTTCCCTTACCCTTTCCCTTTCCCTTTCTCTTTCCTTTTCCCTCCTCTCCCCTCCCCCCCTTTCCCCTTTCCCCACAAATTACCATTGCCTTCCTCACTCCCAAGCTCCTAGGGTCCTTCCTTTGCCTCCATAACTCATCTCCTCAGTCCACGTCTACAAATTATTTCTTCTACCTCTGTAATTGTATGAATAAATGTTCTCTTGTAGTTGGAGTCTTGGTTCTGAATTTTTTCCTAGCCAGGCCCAGTCAGACCCCCACCAGTCTTACACCCAGTGCTGTTTTCCCCTCCCACTGCCTACAGTGTCTAGAAATCACTGGGGAAAATGTCCTTGAGTGAGGATTAACCAAAAAATAAAAATAAAAAGACTCTCCTGAAAAAAGAATACACTGAATTTAGGGAGGATAACTCACAGCACCCTCGAGGCAGGATTAAATCCTGGGGGGCATGCTGAACGTGTCTTTGGGGAACCCAGGCTTCCGACCTTTAGGACGGAATAAGATCTCTCTGCCTCCAGAGACACCACCCTTTGATCTCAGTTCAGAATTAAAATTCACGCGTGGGAGTCCAGTGTGCTGAATCCCTTCAAGGGGAGAGGAGCCTGGGAGAGACATTATTGAACTTTATTTACTAAGTTTCTTAGCCTTGGCAGGGTTTCAGTAGCAAGTGGGAGAGGCGGTTCAAATAGTTACTGGTATGAAAAGTTTGCATATTGAAACTTTTTTTTTTTTTAAGTTGCAGGGATTCCTCCAGTAAAATCATATGGACTTATGTTCTAATAGATTTTGTTTTGGGGGGGGGGCATGGAGGAAAGGGGAGAAGTGGTGGGATCTGGGAACTGGTCATAACACTGGGGATGAAGCGATGTGGGTGGGAGGCACAGGGCAGAGACCTGAGGAACAGCCTTTTTATGGGCTGGCCAGGTGGTAGTTGGATGAATGTGTGTCATGTCATCAGTGGCATAGACTAAGGCTGCTGAGCTGCATGAGGGCCTACGTTCATCAGCTGTCATAGTGGTCCGGTGCCCACTGCATGGCCACCTGGCCTGTAGGTCATCAGGAGTGCCATGCTTCTGTCCGCTGCAGTTGACACATTTTGTTTATAAAGAGATCTGTCCTAGTAAGATTGGGCCCTACCTGCCAGGTGTGTGTCTGAGTCTGCTGTTTGTTTTCCACCACTGGTCCCCAGTCACACCATTTCATGTGTGTGCACTTAGAGCCTCGAGGGTGCTGTGAGTTATCCTCCCTAAGTTCAGTGTATTCTTTTTTCAGGAGAGTCTTTTTATTTTTATTTTTGGTTAATCCTCACTCAAGGACATTTTCCCCAGTGATTTCTAGACAGAAGGATAGATGGGGGGAGAGACAGAGAGAGAGAGAGAGAAAATATTGATGTGAGAGAGACACATGGATTGGTTGCCTCCCACAATCGAACCCAAGACCCTTCAGTCCATGGGCCAATGCTCTGTCTACTGAGCCAAACCGGCTAGGGACTCAGGAGAATTTTAATCAATGTTTAGGCTATAGAGAAAGAGACTATTTCCCCTTTCTTTTTGGGGGGCAGTGGGCGGAGCGGACAGGAAGGGAGTTCTTTTAGCCAACCCCAGGCAAGAAAAGGCCACTGTTTGGATGCTCACGCAAACCGGGAAAACCTAATTGGAAGGGCCTCGGTTTTCCTTTCACGGAACCCCATGTGCTCACAGAGCTTTTCAGCGCTGTCCGGAGAACCCTGGCGTCCCACTCAGAAGCAGTGCCCCCGAGTCCGGCTCTGGTCTGTGGCGTGCCGACGGTTCACCTCTTGAAGAAGTTAAGAATGAGTAAGAAGGCCTTGAGGACTCTTAGTCAGCCCGTGAAGATTCAGGAAAGTATTTGCTTTAGTACAATGGAAAAAACTGTCACTCTTTCCTGCTCAGTCAACTTTCCTTGCAAAGGCAGGAAATACTGCTGAAGGGGCTTGAGGTTTATATAGTTTATGGTTGATGAATCACCCGTTTTCTTTAAAAGAAAAAGGTGTTGTAAAACTCTGGCCTTACACGCTGTTTGACCAACATACCTGTGCTCACCTGCTCAGAGTCCTGACGAACCGCTGTGAGTCACATGTGAGGTCTGCCTGGGCCCCAGGCAGGGTGGAAGATGCCAACTCCAGCTTCATCCCGAGCATCTCCTTTTCTTTCTTTGGCCCTCAGGGACCAGAAGAGCTTTGTCTTCCCTAGTTCTTCCCCATTTTTAACTGTTTCGTTTAGTCTGGTCATTTTGAAGGGAGGAGGTTCAATATGGGGCAGTGGGTAGACTCTGGGGCGCTAGACTCTTAACTCTGCTGCTTCCCGTCAGGCATGTGCTCCTTTGCTTCTGCCTGAAAAGAAACATTAATATCATTAAGCCATTGTGTTTGTGTCTTGCGAGGAGGAGGAGGAGGAGGAGGAGGAGGAGGAGGAGGAGGAGGAGAGAAGGGACAGGAAGAACAGGGAGGGAAGATAAAGCAAGGAACATTCAGGATATAGTATTTCCTGACTGTAAAGCTCCCTGGGAGGAAAATTCTTATAGAGCTGTCTTGTTTGCTTATGGCCGGAGAAAGGGCTGTGATCTCAGGTCACTCACAGGCGATGGAAGAAGAACCCTGGGGACATGTAAAAGGGCAAAGGCAGGCTGGGGAGTAGGGGGGTGGGGCGGGGAAACCCCAACTCCATGAAGTGCTACCATCTTCTGCTTTCTCTTCAGGCTCTTCCACCGTCCTGACTGAGCGTAATAATCTTTCACTGCCTATAACATGGTTAGGAGGAGAGAGACAGTACCCAGAGGAGCTGAGAGGCTCAGTGAGGTCATAGATAATGTGTGTGAGACTTTGTTGAAATCTGCTCACTCGAAGAGAAGCTTGTTGCTCCTCCTGCCAAGGAAACGTTCGCTGGTTGTTCAGAATAACTGGGTCTCGGTCATTGCTGGGAAGTCGTGGAGGTGCTGGGTAGTTGGCTCTGGGAACATCTCTTCTGGGAAATGCTTTACAGAAATGCTGGTTGTGCTGAGCTGTGCTGGAAGCATGTTGTGGGACTTTTAAGGGCTGGTGTTTCAAGTCCTTCATTATGTATAACAATGTTTCCAGGATATAACGCATACATTTCCTTGATAAGCTACAGGTTAAGTTGGTGAGTCCTTGTGTCTGAAGCTTTGGGGAAGTGAGGATGGTAACATTGTAATTGTAGTCCGGGGCCTATAAGCAGGCCAGGTCCTTAACTTTCCCATAAATCAGTGACTGTAGAGACCAAGAGGATTGGGTCTGTTTCTCATAGTAACACGAACTATTTTCCCTATTCTCATGTTCATGACAATTATCGACTTTCATTCAGCAGTAAAAATTAAGAGTGAAAAGGAATATCAAAAAGTAGAATATATTTGTCATCCTTATATCCAACAAGCATCTTGTGCAGAATCTGTAAAGAACAGCTACCAACCAAAAAACAAACAAAAAACCTTAATTTTAAAGAGAAAAAAAATCAGGAAAATGCAAAATTAAAACAACTCTAAAATGCCAGTGTGGCCAACGCTCTATCCACTGAGCCAAACCAGTTTTGGCATCGCTGACATTTTTAAAAAGGTTTTGTTATCCTCAAATATGTTAGAGATATATTACACTAGAGGCCCAGTGCACAAATTCATGCATCCCCAATTGGGTAGGGGGTGATTGGGGATGAGGCTGGCTCAGGGGAGGGGCCACAGGCAGTTGGCCAGCTGGCCCCGCCCACTAGTCAAAACTCCCAGTCAAACTCCCAGTGGTGGGAACAATTTGCACATTAGCCTTTTATTATATAGGATATACTCACACAAATGTCTAAAATAAAAACACATAACCAACCATGAATGGAGTTACAGAGAAGCTCAAACTCTCATACAGTGCTGGTGGAAGTATAAATTGATTGAATCACTTTGAAATGTATTTGGATTAATCTATAAAGCTGAATAAATGCATATCCCATGTCCCAGTACTTATGCTCCTAGATGCCCAACCAGAATGAGGGCATATGTGTACCAGACGCAGTTACAAGAATGTTCATAATAGAGACAGTCCAAATATCCGCGAACGGGCAAATAAATGGCTATGTAATGAAATACCAAATGGCAATAAAAAAGAACAAATTACTGCTACATAGAACAACTTGATGAATCTCTTATACACTGAGTAAAAGAAGTAAGAAACAAGCATACATGTTGTATGAATCATTTCTATGAAGCTCAAAAAGAGGCAAAAAATAAGCGATGGTGACAGAAGCTAGAGCAGGAGATGGTGCAAGGAGTGTCATGACGGGACAAGGGTATGAGGGCGGTTCTGGGACTCCAATGATATTCTCTGTCTTTGACTTGGTTGCTGATGACATGGATATGTTTATTTTAAGCATTCATCATGGTAAATATTTAAGACTTATTATTTTATTGTAGGTATGCCATTCCTAATTTAGAAACTTTATTAAGATCAAGCATTTTAAAATAAATAAACCAATAAGGTTTATTGGCTGAAGAAAGAAGAAGAGAAGAGGGGAGGGGAGGGAATGGGAAGGGGAGGGGAGGGGAGGGCTCAATTAAACTGGCTTAAACATACCAGCATCACCAATGAGGAATTTGTTGGAAGGAACCCAGTGAAACTCAGCAGCATTGTAGGTTGTAGGCTGCAGTCCTCCTGAGCGTTGGGGAGTTAGGGCGTGAGTTATGATTTCTTTGAGGCACTCATGGTGTCGCGTCTCCGGCATTTGCACCATTTTCTCTGTAGAGATCCTCTTTCTCTGCTTCAGCTCACATGTGGTGGAAAATGGCAGCCCAGCCTTCATTTATCATGATCTCCCATTTCAAGCCTAACTCCTTTTTTATACCTTATTAGAGGCCCGATTCACAAAATTTGTGCAAGGGGCTTGGCCCATGGCTTTGTCCGGGAGGTCCTTTGACTGTCTAGTCTAATTAGCATATTATGCTTTTATTATTATAGATAATTATGAACCAGGAGGTCACGCATGGTTCGATTCCCGGTCAGGCCACATGCCCGGGTTGTGGGCTCGATCCCCAGTTGGGGGCGTGCAGGAGGCAGCCAATCAATGATTCTCTCCCATCATTGATGGTCTATCTCTCTCCCCTCGTTCTTCCTTCCTCTCTGAAATGAATAAAAAAATATAAAAAATTTTCTGGCCTTCTCTCCCTCCCTGTTGATTGGCTTCATTTCCCCCCTATGGTCCAGTTGGCTGTGGCCACGGGGGTTGGGATTAGGTAGCAAACAAAGAAGCCAAGGTTAAGGACAGGTAGATTTTTCTGGAAAGGGAAATGTGTGTGTGAGGAAAAAAAGAAAAAGAAAAAAAAAGATTGCCATTTTACCACATACTCTCTTGCTGTGAAGGTAGGCTTCTTCCCATTTTGTCCAGGCAGTATTTGGAGCGGGGATCAGGGAAGTCCCTAGAAATTCTTTGCTCCCTCCCAGCCACATCAGACTCTGATGTCTACTAACTACCACACAGGGCACCCCAGAAGCTTGACCCTGATTTCTTGTGGAGTCTCCCTGAACTCTGGTTTTACCAAGACCCGCCTCGGACTAGTCTTGTGGAGGGAGCTTCTGTTACTTTGTACCATTTTGGGGAGTATGGACTAATTTCCCAAATACATGGAGAGTCGCATCTCCTGGGTATAACTTTGTTTCAGAGGATGGGAAATACTGTTCCAAACTTGATTGAAACTGAGCAGTGCAAATAGCCTTTCTGATCTCTAGTCTGGGCTTGCTAAGGCTGGTGCAGAGAACCGTGGGCCCTGGGTACAAAGCGGAGTGTAGCATTCTCTCCCTCCCTGTGTCTTGGGTAAACTGGGTCTACAGTTTCCGAGGTCCTTGACTTGGAGATGCCTGTATGGGATTTCTTAGCATTGCCCTTCACCTCTCGCTAGGCACCTTCCATTTGTTTCCTGCTGCTGAAAACAGACTCTCCCCACAGCCTCTGGATCTGACAACCTTTCAGCTTCATCCTAGCAAGCTTCTGCGCTCCTCTGGACTTGAGCTTGCCAAGACCGAGCGCACATTTGGGAGAAGTGGAGTTGAATGCTTTTCCTTCAGAAGTTAACTTTTCAGTGACGTTGTGTGTTCCATCAGAGTAGCTATGAGAGGAGTCTTATCTCGGGGTATTGCTTTTCTTTGGCTTCCAGAAAAGTCATGGAGAGGTCTAGTCATTTTCATCCAGCTCTGTTTTAGCCAATCACTTGGAAAACTATTTGTATCAGATCTTATTGGTAAGACTCCCGGGCAGGGACTAACTAATAATAAAAAGCTAAAATGAACCTCAGCTTTTTCAGGAGGATGATTTCTACATCCCATAAAATCCCAGGCAGTTACATTTCCTTGTTTTGCCGGGAGACTGGTGTACAGGTTAAATTTATAACCTTGATCCTTGTTTATCCCCCTATCAGTTAGAGATTAATTGCGGGACTGTGGGACGGTGAGCTGTTGAACTTTATCTTCTTTGAACCTACCATTGTTCTTAAGAAGGTCTTCTAAAGGTCAGTAATTTAAAGTTTCCCCTTTCCCCTGAAGCATATATGTATTATATAAGGCAAAAACTTTAATTAGAAAAAGGGAAGTGTTGCCGAAACCGGTTTGGCTCAGTGGTAGAGCGTCGGTCTGAGGACTGAAAGGTTCCGGGTTCAATTCCGGTCAAGGGCATGTACCTTGGTTGCGGGCACATCCCCGGTAGGGGGTGTGCAAGAGGCAGCTGGTCGATGTTACTCTCTCATCAATGTTTCTAGCTCTCTATCTCTCTCCCTTCCTCTCTGTAAAAAATCAATAAAATATATTAAAAAAGAAAAAAGAAAAAGGGAGGTGTTATTTTCAGTTTATTATATTTGTTATGCAGATGAGCAGCTAAAAATCCACTGCCAGTAAGATCTACCTGTCCGTCTACCTTCATTAGGCTGCTGTAGGTATTAATTACTCCGTTGAGCATTTAAACATTTTAAAAAGTGAAGTGTTGGTTTCATTTCTCAGCTTAGATGCTCAGTGGCTTAAAAGAACATTTTAATTTTGTGTTCCTATTGCATGAGAGCGATGGCTCTGCTCCAAGGGTTTTCCTCACTCTAGGTCTAGGCTGAACAGGCCACCCCGTCTGGGCCATAATCTCCTGGGAGTAGCAAAGGGTAAGGAAGGAAAGTACGGAGGCTGAAGCCAGTCATTTGGCTAAGCCTACCCAGCGGTGAAGCAGGAAGTAGAATCATTCCTCCACCTGAGGACACTGTCCCCTCACAGTGGGAGGTCTAATCCTCTCTCATGGGGAGGGCAGCAAGTTATCGAAACAACATAATCTGCCACAGTGGCACGCTATATTTAATTCAGAGGTTTAAGGGCCTGTATGCTGATGCAGAAACAGTTTTTAGAATTGACTAAACCTGTATTTCAGGGTGTATTTTGAAAAGGTTATGCTTCAGAAATCTGCGTAGATACGGAAAATAGGGTCTAATTTTTGTGCACGGGACTTATTAATCTTTTATGAGCTGGGAAGCTGTGCCTGCAGTTTGGTAACTTTCCACTCATTGTTTTGCAAAGATCTAGGCCTGTACTTTAATCAAGAAATTACTCATTACTTTCTTGACTTTTAGTTCTTGATTTTTCATGTATTACTACTGCTGTCTCATTGGTCATTATTTATTTATTTATTTGTTTTTGTTTTGTTTTGTTTAACCACTTGAATTAGTAGGGTCTTGGCCACCAACTAAAGGCAGATGGTTCTGTCAAGAGAAGGGTAGAGAAATGGAGGTCTTTTATTAGGGCCAAGTAAATATGCCTTGGTATGTTTTCTTCCAAAAGTGAAAATGCTGAGCTATTGCTAATATCCTTACCGGGAAATGTCTATCTTACCATTTAGAAAGTACAAAATCAGCCTTACCTGGGTTGGCTCATTGGATAGAGCATTGGGTCGTGGAGGTTTCTGGCTTTGATTCTAGTCAAGGACACGTACCTAAGTTGCAGGCTCAATCCTTGGCCCTGGTTCGGGCATGTGCGGGAGGCAACCAATTGATGTGTCTCTAAAAATGATGTTTCTTTCTCTCTGTTTCTTCCTCTCCCTCCTACTCTCTAAAAGTCAATGGAAAAATATCCTCAGATAAGGACTAACAATAACAAAAAGTACAAGATGAGATTCTTTTTAAAAAGTATATTTTTATTGATTCAGAGAAAAAGGGAGAGGGAGAGAGAGAGATGGAAACATCAATGATGAGAGAGAATCATTGATCGGCTGTCTTCTACGTGCCCACAACCTGGGCCTGTGCCCTGACCGGGAATAGAATTGTGACCTCCTGGTTTAACCACTGAGTCAGCCCAGCAGGCAGCTTCTGCAGTTTTGATGTGAATGTCAGAATCTCTGCTTGGCTGCCTGTTACAGTAGGTGGACCAATCCTCCATTGGTGATGTTGAATGCTACACTCGGGGTCCTTTCTGCACACTTGACCTGCCCCAGCTATTAACGAAAATGCTATTTTACACACTTGTTCCATCGAAATATGGGGTATGTGGAATGCCGTACTTCCTGTTCCCTCTAATTTCTTCTGTGGAGTTAATAAGTGTGATCTCAGCTTGCATGATTGAGGATGGGAAATAGTATAAGAAGCAGCCACAGGAAACTCTCCCGCTTCCCAATCCACTTTGTGTCTCTCGGCAGCCCTTTTTAGAAGAATCATTAGAAAAGTTGCTGTAGGGTGGAGTAACGCTGGGATGTTTCTTGGGAAGACATTTGATTGATTGAACAGTGTGAGTCCTGTAAGAGATTGTGATTTCAATACTTGGCCAAATGTATATCCCACTGGCAAACAGCCAGGTTGGATGTTATGCTATCTTTTTTGCTGACTAACTTAGGCCTTGTTTACGATTCCATTGTATTTTCCCTTGCTCTGAATTTGATATTTTCTTTCCTGATTTTAAAATTAAGGCCAATATAGTTCAATCTAGTTTTAAGATTTGCCTGAAGACGTTTTTGGAACAAGGCTGGATATGAATATATATATATATATATATATATATATATATATATATATATATATCATGCTTACTTGGTGTATTTGAAAGCTTGAAGAGAGGCCATGCTCATATGAAGTAGGGAGAGAGAGAGAGAGAGAGAGAGAGAAAGAGAGAGAGAGAGAGAGAGAGAGAGAGAGAGAATACCAGATAATGCTCCTTTCTGTGCTCCCCTTATCTCCTTTATTGTGTGCTCAGGGGGGTGTTGGGGAAGAGAGTCCCTTGTACTCAGACTCAGGGCCCTTTTGCTAATGAGGGAGGGGCCCCTGGCGTACCAGGGCCTCTGTGCTTGGGGCCTGGGACCCAGGTGGGATTGAACTGGCAGAAGCCAGTGCTATAGTGGGCACTTCTGTAGGGGCCCATCTGGAAGAGATGGCATAGTAACCATTGGGTTTGGAGTTGGTATTTCCCAGGGAGCTACTTTGGCATCTAACCCAGGGAATCTCCAAACTCTGCTCCGCTTGGACTGCAGCGTGTGCCTGCCTGTGCTCTCCTGAGCTCCAGCCTCCGGCCTGCGCTGGCCTTTCTTTTCCTCCTCCTCCTTGGTGCTGACGGCTGTGGTGATCTAACCAGAACTGACCAAAAGCTAAACACCTGGACAGCTGTGCAGTAGCTGCCCCTAGAAGCATCTTCTCTGAACTTGGTTCGACTTGATATTGCTCCTTTTGCTGTTACTGGTAAACAACATAAAGCGTGATCATTTTCACTTTTTCTACACCTGCTGGTTCGCCTCCTGGCTCACTGGCCACGCCTCCGTTTCCTTGTCTGGTTCTTCATTTTCCTGATTTTTGGAGGACCCTAGGGCTCAGTCCTTGATTTTTTTTCCTGTAAATATTCCCTTGGTGATGTCATCCAATCTCATGGTGTTAGTTACTATTGATTCTGGTTATTCTCACATTTATTTCTCCAGCCCTGACTTCTTTCCCCAACTCCACTCTTCCATGTCCACCTTCCTGCTCCTATCTTCATCTGGATGTCTGACAGCGCCTCAAACTCAGCCTGGCCAGAACAGTGCCTGGTTTCCCCAGTCTCAGTCTTCCCACAGTCTTCCCTGTCTTGACGGATGATGGAATCCAAAAAATGGTATGCTCATCCTCACTCTTCTTTCTCTCACACTCCACCTTCAATCTTAGCAAATCCTGTTGGCTCTGCCTTAGAAATATATCCAGACTCTGCCTCCTTCCCCTGGTTTCCACTGCCACCATCCTCTCTCACCTGCACTGCTGCAGTAGCCTGGTAATTGGTTTCCCTGCTTCTGCCTTGTAAACAAAGGTCAGATGGTGGCACTTCTCAAACCCTCTGCTGGTCTCCCATTTCCATAAGAGGAACCGTTTTCACAGTGAACTCCCTGGCTTTCATGAGCTGCTCCCGCGTTTTCTCCCTTAACTTCCTCTCCTCACCCAGTCCTCTCCCTCCCCTTCCCCCTCTGGGGTTTGGCCTCCTAGCGCTTCCTCAAACACACCCAAAAGCTTCCCCTTAGGGCCTTTACCTGAAGCAATCTCATCTCCAGATTTACTCTTCCATCCGTCCTTACTGGCCTGTCCATTGTCTCAATACCTTAACATTCAGAGGTACAGTCTGCCTTCTGCTACTCCTGATCTCCCTCTTCCAGCCCTTCCTCCTCTATTGTCCCCTAACATAACAATATAGTGTGTCATTCACCTCCTGTGTGTGTTGTCCATCTACTGCAGCAGTGCCTGCGGGCTTCCCAGGGGCAGGGATCTTTATCTGGTTTATTGGCTGGTGGTCGCCAAATTCCTAGGACGGGCTCTGGAAAGATAGGCTGCACTGACGAGATATTGATGGTTGAGTAAAGGAAGGATTCAGGAGACCTTCAGAACCCCTCCTGTGAGGAAGTGTGTGCTTCAGTTTTAGGAAAACATTTGTTTCCTTGATGGACAGGGGCTTTTGTTATTTTCCCCAGTTATGAAAGTTGTTTAAGTCATATTTCCTTTTCTGCTTTGGCTGTTAGAATGCTAAAAACACGGTTTTATGCTCAGTTGTGATAGTGACTCTCTGCTTCAGTATGTAAACAGACAACCCTCCTCCCCTCCTTTCCCCCTTATCCAGTCTTCACTGGGTGAAAACCTGTTCTGTAGTTATTTTCATTTTTGACAACAACAGTCTTTTCTTGTTAGACCCTATAAATAACCTTTGTAAGTGGTTTATGAAAGATGTGTTTGTCTTAGCTTATAGCTGGTTTTCTTTTGAACTTCAGCAGGAGTCAGCACCATTGTTTCTGGTAGTATGCAACTTACTAGTTTGATCAGTGTTCTGAAACAGTAACTCTGGGTGTTCTGTTTCTCTGTGGGCTTCTATTTGATTGAATTACACTTAGACACATATTAATATACTTGTACATTGTTACTGTCAATCCCAAACTCTTGCTTCTTAAGCCCAAGGACCCTCATTTCTGACATAACACCCATTGAAAGAATTTCTTGCCACTGTTTAATAAAAGGAATTGTTGGCTAAACCCCAAAAGGATTAAATTAATGGCAGGGTGTTCAGTCTGAACAAATGGATATCCTAGCGTGTGCTTTTCGGATGGGGGCAATTTTAGCCATAGGCTTAACCGTCTTCCTGGAACTTCAATTCTGCTTGAAATTTTTGGAGAACTCTCTTTAGAATTCGAGCAGTCTTAGCAAGTGCTGTCACATAGATTGCAAAAATGTGTAGAATTTCCCATTTCTGAGTTGGCCAACATTGAGTTACTGACTCTAATTAAGAGTTGGACTTTTATATCAGCAGCCTGTGGCGATGTTAGTGGCAGGATGTAGGAGAGAAAACCACACGAGGTTATGCCCAGTTATGCCGTCACCCTTCTCCCCTGGCTGTGGCTCAGCCTTTAGGACTGGGGATTGGGAATTTCAAAGTGAGTCCTTAGAAACCACACAACCAGTTTATTAGCAAACTGGATTTGTCACCTGAAGGAGCAGCAGTTATCTGTTTGATCAGTGCCTGAGGGCATCCCTTTTGAATTGTCCTCCTCAGCCCTGAGGTGCTCTCATTTTCCTTTCCTGGATCCCATGGGGTCCTCTTTCCCAGCGGCCTCTCTTGGTCTCTTACGTTGGTAGGTAGAGGGCATGGCCAGCAGCTTCCGAGAGAGGTTTAGAGGGATACACATGTTTTGAGATTTGTCATGTCTAGATTATTATTATTTTTAAATAGATTTTTACTGATTTTAGAGAAAGGAGATGGATAGAAAGATAGAAACATCGATTTGATGCCTCCTGCACACCCCTCCCACTGGGGATGGAGCTGCATGTGCCCCGACTGGGAAACGAACCAAAGGACTCCTGACCCAGCCACTGAACCACACTGGCCAGGCTATTTTTATAGTTTTAAACATAGCAGCATCGTATTTATTTTTAAAGGCTCCATATTTTGTTAAATCGGCTTCTTATTGATTCTGCTATTTGCAGCAGTGCTGCAAGGGATAACTTTGTACATACTATCTTTTGTTTACATGTGAGAACATCCTAAATATGGAATTACTTGGTGAAAGGCTCTGCATTTGTACTTGTAATAGCTGTCACCGCCAGCGTCTTCCATAGAAGCTGTGCTAATAGGTATGGGCTCACCAGCAAGATACAAAAGTACCTGTTACTCCCCTTCCTTGCCAACATGGATATAAGGAAACTTCTTAATCTTTGCCAATTGGATAAGTGAAAAATGTAATCTGCTGTGGTGTTCATTTGTATTCCTCATTGAAAGGTGAGCATCTTTTCATGAATCCATTAAGAGCCTTTCTGTGAACTGTCCCATCCTTTGCTATTGGGCTGTTAGCAATGAAATTTTGTCACTTTATGTTTAAGGAAATGCGTTGTTTCTAGTTTATTGTTCATCTTTTGACTTGAATTGTGTTGCATTTCTCCATGTAGACAAACTTATCAGCTGTTTATTTTAATACCTTTTAAAATTTAATGCCATAAAGGCCTTCCCCATTGTAAAATTGTTTTTTTAATTGTCCAGTTTCTTCTGACTCTTCTTTGGTCCCAGTTTTTTTATTTAAACTAGAGGACCGGTACATGAAATTAGTGCACAGGTGGGAGGGTTGTCTCTCAGTCCAGCCTACACCCTCCCCAAACTGGGACCCCTCATGGGATGCCTGACTGCCCATTTAGGTCCGATCCTAGTGGGATCGGGCCTAAATGGACAGTCGGATATCCCTTTCACAATCCAGGATTGCTGGCTCCCAGCCGCTTGCCTGCCTTCCTGATTGCCCCTAAGCACTTTGCCTGCCAGCCTGATCATCCCCTAACCATGCCCCTGCCAGCCTGATCGACACCTAACTGCTCCACTGCTGGCCCAATTGCCCCTAACTGCCCTCCCCTGCAAGCCTAGTCACCCCCACTGCCCTCCCATGCAGGCCTGCTCACCCCCAACTGCCCTCCCCTGCAGGCCTGGTTGCCTCCAACTGCCCTCTCCTGCTGGCCATCTTGTGTCCACAGGGGGGAGGCCATCTTGTGTGTTGGAGTGATGGTCTGCCAGGATTCTTTTCCAGCCTTACAAAGGGTCCAGCATTCTGGAGAAAGGGGCTGCATGTAGATGATTAAAGAGTCTGAAGACGAAAGATAATTTTGAAAGGCATTGGGGGTCAGAGGATCTTCAGCTAAAGGAACTGAGGACTACTACTTGCCTAAGGACCTCATGCTATTTATTTAACACAATTTGTTCTAAGGCAAGGTGGAGATATACACTTCAAAGGGTAAGGCTTCAAAGGGTTTACAGAAGCATTGTCAGTTTGGGGAATAGCCTACGGCTATTCAGGTGTTTGGCCAACAGGAGACAATAAAATGTCCTGAGCTGTCTGGCAGTCCTATTCAGATTTGGGGGAAACTACATATGTGCTCATCCTTGTTGAGCCCCCCAAGTGCCATCAATCTTTTGATGGAACTTTTGTAATTATTACATGCTGGAATTAATTCCCAACAATGGTCAATTTGCATATTACCTCTTTATTTTATAGGACCAGTGACCTGGTGCACAAATTCATGCATGTTGAAAGGAAAATAATTAGAATATTTTAATGTCACTGTTCACCTTCATAATAGAAGTGTCAACCAAATTCATGATCGACAATGACAAATCAAAACACATGCATGCACCGAAACCGGTTTGGCTCAGTGGATAGATCATCGGCCTGCGGACTGAAAGGACCCAGGTTTGATTCCGGTCAAGGGCCTGTACCTTGATTGTGGCCACATCCCCAATAGGGGGAGTGCAAGAGGCAGCTGATTGATGATTCTCTCTCATTGATGTTTCTAACTCTCTATCCCTCTCCCTTCCTCTCTATAAAAAAAAAATCAATAAAATATATATTTTAAAAACAAACAAAAAAACACATGTGCGCCATTAGCACCAGTAAGAGCTTTATATGTATCATGCATGCACGAGTCAACTCAGCCTTTTATATATAATAGAATAAACTTGCTTAATTAGACTTGATTTCTGATTTAGCTAAACTTTTTCCAGCCCAGTGAAGCATTCCAACTTCTCTTTCAGGTAATTGTCAGCAACACATCGGTAAATATCAACATGAGCCAGATTATTATTGTAGATCACGCAGGGAGAACACAGGGTAAAATACTTAACTGCAGCACTGTTTGACTCTATTGTGTGCATTGAGAAAACCTGAAATCATTTTCAAGGTCCACCATTTCTTCTTTTCATTCAGGATAAGTTTCTAAGCTTTCTAAATCTCTGTTTTCCGGCTAATGAAAAGAAAATAGGATTCCACCAAGTCTCCTATCTACCTACTCTAGCACTTCTGTGAGGATCAAATGAGATGAGGCATGTGAAAATGCTTCACAGACATTTGGTAAAAGTGTAAAATGTTTGCACCTGGCTATAAAGCATGTCGTGTTCCTGGGCTGAAGAACTACATGGAGGCTAGTCACTAGGGAGAGGAAGTGGAGTGTTGCTACATGACGTCATGTCATTACCTGGACGGACACATCTGCCAGATGAACACAGTGACTGTTTCTGGGCTGAGCTTGGCTGGGCTGGCCTGTGGGCCGCATTTTGCACCATGGGGTCTTGGCAGCATCAGCTGCAATTTGGTGGGTGGGCTGTTGCTTTGGGGTGGTGGCAGGGCTTGTGTCCCACTTGAGGGAAGCCGAGTGTTGCTTTGTGGGTGCCAGGTCCACAGTGCTGTTTCTCTGTAAATAGCCAGTGCATGTCACAGCAGCTCCTGTGTTGAGCATCTGTCCCATGATGGTCAGTGTGTGTCATAGCGACTGATTGGACAGTTGGACACTAAGCATATTAGCCTTTTATATCGATATATATATATATATATATATATATATATATATATATATATTACTAATCCATCTCAAATTAATTTTTGTAAGTAGGGAGCTCAATTTACTTTTTAAAAGATGGCCTCTGGTTCTCTCAACCACTTATTTGATCATCCATTTATCTCTTTATCATGTACCAAATCCCTGACTCTTTGTTTCCGTCTCCTGCCTCTTCTGTTCTTTGGACCTGTGCTCCCACCCGCGGGGCAACAACGAGGGCACGTGGAAACCACCTAAGAGAATGAAGCAAACAAGGAACGTGAAGAACGGAGGCAAGACAGGGTTCTGATCAAGCCTCAAAATTTTATTCAAGAACAACAGTTTATAAGCTCTCAGGCTGGGAGAGGAGAGGTAGGAAAGGGGGGGGTTGTCACAAGGTGATTGCCTGGGCAGTGGGTACCTGTTCTTAGCTGGTTGGCTATTCCAGTGTGGGAGGGATAACAGTTTTGGTGCGCGGGCTTTTTGTCGCGAAGCTCTTGCTCAACCAGGAAGTGGAACTGACCAGGAAGTGAGACCGGACTTTTTCCTTATGGCTCCCGGCAGACCTGCCCATCTGTTCATGTTTTAATTGTACTACTATTCTCATTGTTAAGGATTTCCTAACATATTTTTGTGTTTGTGAGAATCAGTTTTTTTATTTTATTGTTGGGGTTGATATTAACCAAAAAAATTTTGCAGTGACATTTGAAAATGAACTATTCAAAATTTAAAGAAGACCAATCAGGATTTCATGTAATTCAAAATAACTATATTGAGCTAAGTAGGTAAAAGTCAGAGTTTTCTAACTCAAGGTTTGCTATTTACTTATTTTTCCAATGAGGGCAAACTGAATGCCAGAACCAGGGGTAAGAAGGACTTAAATTATTCACTTTGGGGATCAAGATTGGCTTCCGGGTCAGAACATGTAACCTCGAGGGATGAAAAAAAAAAGGGGGGGAGAGGGGGGTTAAATAGGTCAATAATTGCAAAGCCGAACTCTTGAGTTGGAGAGTTGGATGAAGAGACTTGATTGTGGGGACTCGGTCATTTGAGATGCAGCTCTTGGTTCACTCAGGTGATGAAAGTAGAGCACCCATCAGCAGTCAGGGGGAGTGCAGCAACAGCAGCGCTGATTTCCTTTGAGTGAGAAGCTTCTATTTTTGTCTGCGACGAAAGAGGAGATGGCAGCGGACTGCAGACCATTTCCTTCTGAACCCGGACAGCCTTTTGGCATCTCTCCTGAGCTATCCCTCTGAAGCAGCCCAGGAAGTGTGTGCGTGTCTGTGTGAGCCAGACTGTTCCCATATTAGACTGTGACACCAGGAGAGAGAAGAGCACCTGTCCGAATGCCCGCCTGAGCTTGGTGCCCACCGTGCATGCTGACGAGTCATTTTGGAAACTGTTTTTGAAGGCCAGACCTGCCGTTTCTGTTACATTGGGGGTTAAGGCTTTCACACAAATTTTGAGAGGGGGACAGACACAGGCATTCAGTCCGTAATCAGAGTGTAAAACAGCAAGTAGGCTGCTTAGAGCCTCTGTGGCCAGTTCTCTCACAAGCCTCTACGCAGGGGACGTAGGCACCACTTAAGGCAGACAGTGTGTACAGATCAGAAAGTAACTTGAGAGAGAGAGAGAGAGCACTATCTTTTTTTAGAAGCGCTGAGCCTAACACTTGTGTTTTAAGTCTTCCCTGTAGTGCCTAGAATGGGCCCATGATCTTCAGTGACTTATGTGACAAGGCACCATGGTCTCGTTTCCCTTCAGAAGGGAGTGGTTTCAGGAAAGAAGCGAAGCATCTGCTTGACTGTTACCATGATTTTGTGGTTGTTGCCATTTTCCCTGTACAATTCAGTGGCAGTAAGTACATGTACGTGGGTGTACAACCACCACTACCATCCATCTCCATCTTTTCATCATCCCAGGCAGAAACTCAGCGCCCATGCCAACTGACCCCCATTTCCCCTTCCCCCTAGTTCCTGGCAACCACCATTCCACTTGTCTAACTGATACTCAGAAGCTAAGCCTTGCTCATTTGAGACTCTTCACTAGCGCCTTGGCCTGGGCATCCAGCTTGTTGGTTAAGCTGGGGCTAACATGCAGTCTTCATCGCTGATTTTGGAGTAACTTGGAAGAGGGTAAAAACAGCTTAAGTTCACAATGAAGAAATGCACCTCAGATTTCTGGAGTCGATCAGAGATTTCCTTGCCAGCAGTGGCATCTCAGTCAACCGTGTTTTTCTTATCTCTTGGCCGGGAAACAAAAGCTGGGGCTGGGGTATAATACGCCTGTGTACACAGCTGCAGGAGGGAGCCGGGAGGTGGCTGTGTTCAGAGGCCCGGGGGCCTGCGGAAGATAATGGGGCTTCTGGCCCCATGCAGGCGATGGTCACAGCGGCTTTGGAATTGGATTTTGTCCCGCAGGGATGGCGATTCTTTGAAGAGAAAGACACTTGAATATTCACTTTGCTTTGAAACCAGTGCCAGGAAGATATTGGTTCTTATTGCCGGTCTGAAGGCAGAGCTGGGTGTGGGAGGCTTTCCTAGGCAGGAACAAAGGTTGTTGGAAAAAGGAGGTAATCATTAATTTTGTCAATGGAGTTTGTTGCCTTCCCAGGGCAGTTTGGAGGAGGTTTCACTGTTTTTAAGAATCCTTTGGTGATCATGGCACCTCCCAAAAGTGAATCCCAGGGTAAGAGCATGAATGCCGGCTCTAACTTTAGGTGTGCTGATTTGTGACTTCCTACGCCTCAAAGAAGCATCTTAGGAATGGTGGCTGAGATAAACCACGTGGTGAGGAATGAAATTATTCTCCGCTAGTGTATTTATAGGACATGTATGTGTGCTGCCAACACAGTTAGCATTTTCAGCTCTGAACACAGAATTTGTCTCCTCATCTGAAGAATGAACACAGAGAGGCAATTTGTTCTTTGTAAGGAACAGATCAATAATGCATAACACACTTAAAGTGTCTGGCAACAGTCTGCGGACTTAATACAGGAAACCTCTTAGGCCCTAGATGAGGCATATAAAATGGAAAGTTTTATACATACCATATATATTTTTATCCTTCAAAACACTGTTATAATCTTCCAATCCTGAATTACTTGACTGACTTGAATACCAAGTTGTTTTTATTGGCTCACAGTCAGATGTCTGGACCATCTGCCTGGAGGACCGTCCTGCCCAGTGAGAAGTCAGGGACAACAGGGGCGGCTCTTCCAGCCAGTCCCTCAAACCCGGGGGCACTTCTGGTTCCTGACAGAGGGAGGGAGGCCAATGCCAAGGTCATGTGACAGTGCCTACCCACGATGTTGTTTTTCCTCTGCAGAAAGTAGGCTGGCATTTGTTTTCAGAGACTGAGTTCATTATCCAACTGTCTCCAAGCCATACCTCCCCTTTCCCATGTTTATGAAAAACAAAACAAAATTACTAGGCACTCACATCATCCTTTTAGAAGGATCTGGAGACTCATTAGCTGACACTCCCTGATCCTACAGATTTGGGTTGAGATAAGGAGAATATAAAAGCCACTGGGTAGCTGCTGCCACTGGGCTCTTTCATTCACAGGGGTCAGCGGGGGATTGCAACAGGGGGGGGCAGGGGGAAGGGGTGGGCGAAGCCTATGATCAGCTCAGTGGATAGCAGCCTGTCTGGGTTTCCTGGGGAAGGGCGGAACAGTGGGAGTGTGAAGAATGAGCCTCGAGACCCACCCAACGTGTGGAAATTCAGAAAATGTCCTGCAGAAATGTACGTTTCTCCAGCCTGCGGATCCAAAACAATGGGATTGTTGGAAGAACTTTTGAGACTTGTTCTTTTTTTTTTTTTTTGAAAGCATTATTGTGCTCAGTGCGTACTTGTGCTTTGCTCATAAAAGATGTGTGCTTTAACCACATTGCTGGCGGGGTTGAGCTGTGGATTTTACGACCAACGAAAGTAATGTAAGAGCTGATGTCTTTTTTAACAAGCACGAAGAGATTTTTTTTGGGGGGGGGGAGGGGGGAAAGGTGGAGGAAACAAAGCGGGGAAATCCCAGCTTTTATGCAGAAAATGCTGACTGTGTTGGCAGCAGACACATCTGTGTGGTGAACATCCTAGCAGAGAGAGATTTAATTCTTCACCACTCGGCTTTATCTTAATCATTCCTAAGGTGATCCCCCCCCCCCCCCCCCCCTCTTCGTGATGCAATGGCCTGCTGGCTGACAGTTAACCACCCACTGTTCATCCTGGGGAGTGAGCCACTGTAATTCATGGGCGGGGATCAGATGTGAAGAGACAGAGAGATATTCAGATGCTTTTAGTGCCTTTTCCCCATCCCCATGATGTCTTCTCCCAGAAACCTTAGGAAAGCACCAAAACTAAAAAAAATGTTTACAATAAGGAAAAAAACACACAAAACCCTCTCCTTCTTAAGTAGAAAATTCTATGAGTTTCTGTAAAGTTTGACTTTGCCTTGCTCCTGTAGGAACAATTGTGGTCCTTTCCTTTTCGATGCCTATTCTAATTCCGTGGATGGAGATGGGGGGCGGGGGAGGGGAGTGGGGGGGAGAGGGAAGGCTGAGGTGGGGCGCCAGGCTGGAGAATTGATATCTTTCTTTGAGAATGCCCCCGCTGCCCCCTCCTGCTGGCTTCTGGACCGTGGGACCCAGCGCATCACTTCCTGTCCAAGTTGGCACTGACACTGGCCCAGTATCTCTGCCCAGTGTTTTCAAAATGCAGCTGGCAAGTTTCCAGCAATGGAGTCACCCAGAGAAACAACTCAAAACGCCCCCCCCCCCTTTTTTTTTCTTCTTTCTCTGAAGTCTGGGGCAGCCTCCCCAGGCCTCAGTCCATCTGTCCCTTGCATTTTGGAATATCCCCATTGAGCCCCAGACCTTGCTGTAGATCAGTGGTCTGCAAACCGTGGCTCGCGAGCCACATGGGACTCTTTGGCCCCTTAAATGTGGCTCTTCCAGAAAATACTACGGCCTGGGTGAGTCTATTTTGAAGAAGTGGCGTTAGAAGAAGTTGAAGTTTAAAAAATTTGTCTCTCCATAGAAATTTCAATCGCTGTACTGTTGATATTTGGCTCTGTTGACTAATGAGTTTGCTGACCACTGCCATAGATTAGAGAGCAGTGGCTTTCTGAACATCACCCAGGCTCGCCTGTTCCCTTCTTTTTTTTTTTTTTTTTTTTTTTTTTTTTTTTTTTTTTTTTTTTTTTTTTTCCAGAGAGGAAGGGAGAGGGATAGAGAGTTAGAAACATTGATGAGAGAGAAACATCCCCTACTTGGGATGTGCCTGCAACAAAGGTATATGCCCTTGACTAGATCGAACCTGGGACCTTTCAGACCGCAGGCCAACGCTCGATCCCCTGAGACAGACCAGTTTTGGCCTCTTTCCTTCTTTCATGCATATGCCCCCAGCTCTTTCCTTCTCTCATGCATAGGCTCCAAGGCTGCTTCCCCAGGGAGGACTCCAGATGCTCCCCGGGGAGGGAGGAGGGAGAGTGTCCTCTCCAGCCACCTTTTCCTCTCCTACAGGCCAGAAAGATGGCTCACACCGCTGAGTACCTGTGCTCTCCTACGCGCTCCAGGGCTTTCCCTGTGCGACCTCATTAATCCCTCATACCAGTCCCGGGGTGTGGGTGCTAGGATTGTTCCCAAGTGTGGTTCCGAGGTCGTCTGCCCGGCTCACGTGGTGAGGAAGTGGCATTCCAGAGAGAACAGTTGGCTCACTAAGCAGGGAGGTGGGCTGTGCAGTAACCCTGGGTGGCAGGCTCGTCCCAGTGGGTGGCAGGGCTGGTCCCCCACTTTGGAGCGTCACGTTCGTGGTGCACAGCAGTGTAGTAGGATAGAGGTATCCGTGACATCCTCTGCTCTTAGCAGTGTAGGCCTCTCCAGGATAATACGTGCTTTGCTTACAATGCTCTTCACTTCCTCTGGAGCAGTCCTCAATGTCCATGTGTCTGACTATTAACAGTTCTGTTCAGGCAATTCAGATTTTTCTGTCATTCTCCTCCCAGACTCCACCCACTGCCCAATCCAGAGCCGCCCCCACACTTCGTGGTGTTTGTTACAGCAGCACCCACTGCCAGGCACCAAACTCTGTCTGCTTTTTACCCCATCATTAACAAAGCCCGAAGGAACACAGGTGTATTGTCTCACAGTTCTGTAGGTCAGAAGGTCAATGCAGGGCTCACTGGAATCCAATCCAGGGGTGGGCAGGGCTGGTTCCCGGGGTCCACAGCTCCTGATTCCCCTCCTCCATCCTAACAGCCACCAATGACAAGTGGAGTCCCTTTCATGCTCCTGATTTCTCCTGCTCCTTCTTCTGTTGTCTATCCTTTCTCTGACCACAGCCAGAAAAGGCTGTCTGCTCTCAAGCACTCCTCTAGTTACCTGCTACTGGGAGGGTGTGTGTGTGTGTGTGTGTGTGTGTGTGTGTGTGTGTGTTTCTCTCTTTTCCGTGTCCGTCTCCATCATGGAAAAGGAAACAGTCAGGTTCTTGAGTGGAGGAGCTGGGGATTAAGAAATTAAAGAAAGAAAAAGAGACCAGAGGCAGAAATAGATTCATAAAGCTGGGAGCTAGGTAGGCGCCATTCTCTCTGATGGAGAGGCAGGGAGCACCTCAGCAGGTTTATTTTTATATCCCAAAATACCAGGAAGTAACACCAAAGCTTAAGATCAGCATTACTGGATTTACATATCTAGACCCGCCCCAGCTGACACCTGGACAAAGGTAAGTCAGAAACTGAATAACACCCCCTCCTTCTGGGGGCGGGGGGTGGACACTGTAACGGGGGACAGGACTCTGCCAGTGCCTGAGGCTCAGCTGACAATTTAAAGAATGTCCATGTGCCTTCCCAGGAGGCCCTCTACAGGTACCCATGTGGATAACCCAGGCAGATCTGCTCATCTTAAAGGTCCTTAACCTTAATCACATCGTCAGAGTCCTTTCTGCCATGTAACGTAAATTACATAAGTTTGGAAATTAGGACTTGAGCCTCTGGGTGTGTGTCTGCCTGCCTGACTCTCTCTCTGCCTGCCTGTGTCATTCTGCCTACCACACAAGGTAAGGTATATACACACACAGCAAACTTAATCTCTGGTCTTGTTTGCAGCCGGCATTCCTATAGGCCAAGCACGTGGTTACTCATACAACAAACATCTTCTCCAGGGCTCCCCTGTTCCAGCCGGCTAGCGGCACCGGGACAGGTGATTGGTGTGCGGGAGCTGTGGAAAGGCCGGAAGCTCCCTCCCCTCTCTCAGCGAAAACAGGCCACGGAAGCCAGGGGGCCACATGGGTTGTGACTCCTCCTCTTTAATGTGACATTAAGAAAGAAAACGGAAACAGCAGCAAAAACCTTTCCTAACGAAATGCGGACTAGCGCCGGGATGTAAAACTGACCCTCCTCCTAGCCGGCTCTTTCTCCGTCGGGCACAAAGCCATGCTGCATTGTCGTCGTTTGAACGTCTTTTTCGTGGGAATACTGAGCCCCTGGGTGGCATTTGGCGAGTTACTGAGTACGGTCCCTTTGGGAGGGTGGGAAGGCCCTCTCCCCTCCCCGCCTGGAATTCGGTGCTGGTTTCCCGCTGGCACTAGCTGGTTAGCCTGGACGGCCCTTACAAGTTAAATCTTGTCTCGGGAAATAATTTGCTAGGAAATCAAAGCATGCATGGGGGACATTAATTTTCCAGCAGACCACAGGGCTGCGAGAACGTAAACATTGTCTCCGAAGTGCTGCTGATGTTGTTGGTGAAGGAGTAATTTTCGGGGCTCTCTTCCCCCCAAGATTATAATTCTGTGTTTGACTGGCTCGTGTCTTAATATGTTGGAAAAGTACTCTGAAGACTTGTGCCCAAGATAAGGCCCTAAAATAACCAGTTATTTCAGCACCTAACTCCTTTAGAGCAATGTGTCTCAAGGGGCTTTGTGGGGGTGGGCTGGGGGGAGAGGATGACTTTGGCAATGTCAGAGACATTTTTGGTTGTCACGATTCAGGGGAAAGGTGCTCCTGGCAGCTAGTGGTTTGAGGCCAGGGGTGCTGCTAAACATCCACACAACCAAGTTATCCAGCCCCGAATGTCAACAGTGCTGAGGATTGAGAAAGCAGAGGGACCGCCTTCTGTTTTCCATTTATTTGAATGTGTCTTTCACACTGCGCATAGATTTAATTTCTCTGAGGGTCCATTTCTCTTCTGTTCTCACTCATCACAGCAACTTGCCCTTCTTTGGCTCAAACATCTATCGATTGGGTTGGCTCCCCCCCCACCCCCCTTTCCTCCCACCTTTGTTAAGGTTCCATCCTTTTCTCCCCTCAGAAGCACAGTTCTTGGGGCGTGCTGACAAGCTGACTTGGACAGAGTCAGCACGGTATGGAGAGTTTGCCTGCACCCCGCCTCCACTTTCCTGTCTGCAAAGTGGAGGTAGTAAAAGAGCTAATTGAGGGTGATTGTGGGACCAGAAAAACCGGGTTATCCTCTTCCCCAGGGCGTGCTGGGGATGGAGTCCCTATGATATATTGAAAAAAAGAATTTCCTGAGACTCGCACTGGAGATTGAGTGATTTTTATTTGTGTGGAATTGCATCTCTGAGTTTCTAAAGTCCCATTTCTTTTCCTCCGGGCACAGAAGAAGTGTAGCTGGGGTTTCCGTAGAGCTGGAGGCAGAGTTTCCTTTCCAGGCTGGACCTGGGTCCAGTTCAGCATCAGGCTAGCAGCAGTCCATTAGTCCAGTGTGTGTGGGGTCCGCGCGGGCGTGTGCCGTGTGGGTGAATACATGAGTGTGGGTGAACACGGGAATACGGGAAGAGCACGCCCCATGCAGTGAGAGCCCCAAGAGCTTAAGAGGAACCAAGAGCACACAAGCAGCAGGAACGTGAGCTTCTTTGTTCAGGGAATTAAGCATCCCAAATTTCCTCGCATTCGCAATGGCCACAGCACACTCATTCTGACCAATGACCTTTATTCCCAGGTGTGACTGACAGGAAAGCACCTTCGTTAATCCTTCCCGCTTTACTGGGTTTCCACCTATCTCCCCTTTGCTCCTTTCCTGTTATTGATAACTAGGGAATTACAAT
Organism: Pipistrellus kuhlii; assembly: GCF_014108245.1. Lineage (NCBI taxonomy): Eukaryota > Metazoa > Chordata > Mammalia > Chiroptera > Vespertilionidae > Pipistrellus > Pipistrellus kuhlii. The sequence continues at coordinate 31,915,010 of NW_023425427.1, forward strand.
GGTATCCTATGTATTCAAGAGCGATGGTATTACAGAGTGTTTGGCATGTATTAAGTGTTCAGTAAGTGCCTTACTTGCCCAGGCAACTGATTAGGAGACCACAGCAAAGGCCAAGGGGCCTAAAGATTTCCTCCTCTCCCCCCCCTTTTTTTTTTTTTTAATAAAAAATTGCATATAAAGGAGAGGCAGACATCTCCAGCCTTCAGGGATTGTTCTCACCTCTCCTGGAAGGAGAAAGAAAGAGCTTAACAGCTTTTCAGTAGAGGTTGTTGAAAGTAAAGATCAACAAAACATCTGAAGTACATAAGAGGCATGGCTTGCCTCAGGCCCAGAGCTATTTTAAAACTGACAGCTACTAGTTCAAGTTGGAACAATCCAGACTTTTAATTATAGATAACCTGCAGGAGTTCCTTCAAACAGGTGGGTTTCCCAGTGGGGGGCTCTCGGACAAAAGCTATTTCTGGCCAGTTACTCATCTGGGAGCCAGCGTAGAACGGAGATCCGAGTCAGTTGGACAGAGAATTCTGTCTCTGTTCAGAGCAGAGCGTCAGTTGTCCCATTTGTAAAACGGACATCGTAATACTCCCCTTGGAAGATGGCTATAAACATAAAAATGAAGGTGTGTTTGTGAGGCCTCTGGCACAGTAAGTATACTTCATAAACACACCTGTGAGAGTTATTGTTTGAAATTTTCCCAGTTTTTTTTTTAATTTAAATTCTTTATTGTTTAAAGTATTACTTATGTCTCTCCCCCCCCCCCCCCCCATTAACCTCTCCCTGGCAGTTCCCATCCCCCAGCACATGCCCTCACCCCCCTACTGTCTGTCCATGGGTTATGCTTACATGCGTGCATACAAGTCCTATGGTTGATCTCTCCCCTCCACATTGTCTGTACTTCCTGCGGATAATGTCTAAACTTTACGTCTCCTAACTACGTGTTTTCTCAAGCTGCCTCCACTGATGTGCATTTGTAGACAGACATGCTGCTTAGGAAGTATAACATTTCATGTTGCGTTGTTTCCTCGCCTTGATATTTTTCTTGAAAACGAGTTCCATGCCATGCATGTGTTTTGATATCCCTGTAATACTTGACACAGAGGGGTGTTCTATAGCCTTGGTACTTACATTTGCTGTTGATGGTGAGCCATAACAGACTTGAGATAAGAAATTAATCAGAGGATCTGGCTAACACTGTACAGAGGATTAAGTAAAGTGGATGCCGATAGGTGGAGAGGAGGGCAGATCAGCAGGGTCAGTGCTCTGAAGGAGGACAGGCTGTTATGGGCACATAACACCGGGAACGTTAGTGGAAGGTGGGAGTCGGAGAAGCTTAAGCTGAATCCTGTTGGGTGAGGTGGAGTCAGCTGGGTGAAGGGGCAGATTTGGGGAAGAGGCTGAGGGGGCCGAGCATCCTGTGTTTAGAACCAAAGAGAGTAGTCTGTGACTTCAAACTGGAGGGTGGAGTGGTGTGTGCATAGGGGGGTAGGGTGGGGAAAGAGATCATAAAGGGCCCGGTGAACCATGTTAATGCATTTATTTATTTGTATTGATTGATTGATTATTTTATTTTATTTATTTTAGAGGGGGGTGGGGAGGAATAGGAAAAGAGGAGTGTGAGAAACATTGATTTGTTGTTCCACCAACTTATGCATTCATTGGTTGCTTCTCATATGTGTCCTCACTGGGAATTGAACTTGCAACCTTTTTGTGTTGGACAATGCTCTAATCAACTGAGCTACTTGTGCAGCCCATATTAATAACTTTTAAAATTTATCTCAAAGGTGGTGGGAAATCACTGGAGAGTTTTAAGCTGGCAAGTGATACAATCAGAAGTGCAGGTAGGAAGGTTCCCTTGGCTTGGGGGTATGAGAGCTGAGGTGCCTGCAGGGATCCCCAGGGGAGGGGCATCAGAGCCTGGGCCAGAGCAGGGGCGCGGTGCTGGGGAAAGGTGGGGTTTTGGGTAGCGTCTCTGAGCTGACTGACTGAGGAGAGGGAGGCGTCGAGGGCAGTGCCCAGGTTTTGGGAAGTCCAGCTGCTGCTCAGTGAGAGGAAGCCTGGGAGGTGTGGGGGAGTGTGGGGGAGAGAGAGAGGACACGGAACTCAGTTTGGGACAGATTGAGTTCTAGGGCCTGCGGGATGTCAGAGGGGAAATGTGCATTTAAAGATGAGAAAAGAGAAAGGGCACAGTGAGCTGGGTTCTGGGAGTCTCCCGCTCCTTGATGATCATTGCAGCTGTGAGGTAATAAGAGCACTAAGCTGGGGTGGGAATGGGAGGATGGGGGAAGGGTAGGGAGGATGTAGAGTGGGAAAGAGGGCTTAGGGCCCAGCCCTGAAGAGCAGACCACTGAGGAGGGTCGGCCAGGAGGCTGGAGGAAACCTGCAAGCCTGCCTTTCAGAGGGGCCAGTTACAGTGTCCAGTGCTCTGGAGCGTGGGAATCCAGACCCATCTGTGGGTTTGGCAGCAAGAACAGTTCTGGGGCTTGATGGCGAATGGACCCAGGGCAGAGGGGGGGAAGGGGAGTGGGGTGTGAGGACGGTGCTTCTGCTGGCCTGTGTGGCCCTTGGAGGGCATTAGAAAAGGCGGTGCCCCCTCGGGGTGGGCACAGCCCTGTGGTGCATGAGTTAGTGGGTGGACCATGGACGAGCCCTCAGCTCTCACCGGCCACCTTAGCTGGGGCCTTGGTTACTGTGCAGACTGCACCCCCCGTGCACAGTGACTTCGGGTAGGTCAGTGGTTCTTTAGCCGAGACAGTTTTGCCCCCTTGCCTCCCCCCAGCCTTTCAGGGGCATTTGGTTATGTGTGGAGACATTTTGGAGGTTACGGCTGAACCGGGGCGATGGGTGTTACAGTCCTCGAGTGGGCAGAGGCTGCAGATGCTGCCGAATATCCTACAGCACACAGGGCAGCCCACATCAGAGAACTGTCCCGCCCCAAATGCCAATGGTGCAAAGGTTCAGAGGCTGAGGTGTAGGCGAGCCTTTCCAGACCTTGTTCTGTGAGGAGGAGGGAAGGAGGGGGTGGTAGCTAAATTGGGCCTGGGGACAGTGCCACTTGCCTGCAGTCTCATTGGTGCCAGTTTTCATCTTTCCGCCTCACCTCTCTACTGTATAATTTCGTACTCAGGTTGTAGTTCTTCTGCCGTTTATTTTTTTTTTATGTGTTTTTTTTTAAACGTTTTATTGATTTTTACAGAGAGGAAGAGAGAGGGATAGAGAGTTAGAAACATCAATGAGAGAGAAACATCGATCATGTGCCTCCTGCACACCCCCTACTGGGGATGTGCCTGCAACCAAGGTACATGCCCTTGACCAGAATCGAACCCGGGATCCTTGAGTCCGTAGGCCGACGCTCTATCCACTGAGCCAAACCGGTTTCATCTGCCATTTATTCTTTAGTAGCCATTTTCACTAGCTATCTCCCCCCATCCCCGACTCCTGCCCCCCAATAAATACTGTAAGGCACGGGAACCCTGTATCCTAATTTCTGTTTCCGGGCTCCTCTTTATATGACATCTGCATTTTAATACCATTGGTCATTTAATACCATTGGTCTTTATATGACATCTGTATTTTAATACCATTGGTCAGGAAATTCTCTTGGCAACCAAGAGAGGGACATAGCTTAGGCTCCTCCAGAGCAGAGTGTGTGGTTCAGTGTCAGGTTGAAAAGGCTTTCGTGCCTGGCCAGGCACCTCCTTGGCTGTCTCGCTTGGCGGGAAAAAAGACAGGAAGTGGCCCTTGTCTCTGGAAGCAAGCCTTGCTCCTGGCATTGGGAGGAAGAGAGCACAGCTGGTTCTCGCCGGATAGGGTTGCAGCAGCCCTCCCAGCATTTGGGGAACAAATCAAGTGGTTATCTCAACGACATCAGAACCCCGTTGCCAGATTAGTTGTTGTTGGAACATTTGGGGCTGGCTGCTGAGGAGGAGGGCTAATGAGCAGCTCCTTCTCCTGGTGTCCTTTTCCAGCCTTCTCCGATGGCAGCATCAAAGCCCCCGGACACGCTGGCTGCTCACTTGGTAATGTGCGTTTGACACGGGACAAAAGGTTGCAGGCTAAATGTTTGATCCCTCTGATGTGAGGCGGACAGTGTCCTGGGTCCAGTGAACAAGAACATTTTCTGTAATGTGTGGTCCATGGGGAAGCACTTGAATTCACAGAACAGCTTTGGTCAGCCCTGGGTAAGTTTAAAAGGACAAAGTTGCCTTTTCTGTTTTCAGAAATATCTTACCCAGCAACAGTGGGTAAATCTAAACCCATTTGGAAAAATGAAAACAAGCTTAATATTTAAGTTTTGGCAAAGAGTGTGTTCAAGATGAGGAGGAGGTATGGGTTAAGAACAGGAAGTGTCCTAATTTTAAAACGATGGCCTTATCCAGTCAGTTGGATGAGCATTGTCTTATGCACCGAAAGGTTGCAGGTTTGATTCCCAGTCAGGGCATATTTCTAGGTTGCAGGTTTGATCTCTGGTCAGAAAGACAACAATCAATGTTTCTTTCTCACATCAATGTCTCTCTCTCTCTCTCTCATCACTAAGCATGTCTTCAGGTGAGGATTAAAAAAATTTTTTTTTAAAGAAAAGCATGGCAGCAGACATGAATTAAAATGAATTACTGGCCACATTGAATGTGAGATATGCCTTGGTTGTGGGCATGTTCTTTCTGAATAACTTACTGTATATGGTGATGTATTTTAAACTCTTTTCTATGAAATTGTCTCTCAACTAGTTTAAAAGATAGGGCTGATGACAAGAATAATCCTCCTTTATGGTACCGTTATACCAGCGGTATAGGTGTGCTTGTTGTGTATCTATATGCATACAACCTAACTACTCAGTCTACAACCCCCTAAAATAGTAAAACTCCCTCTAGCTTTTAAATCTCTGTAGTAGACCAGCCCATTTTATGAAAGGGGGAAATGGTGGTGGGCTGGAAGCAGGAAATTTGGGGCTGAAGAATGTTGATGTAAAACCTTATTTCCAGTTATGGCAGTCTTTGGTCATAGAGTTAAGAAAGAACTGGTGATCATCTCACATTTTCACATTTTCCCTAATCAGGACTGTGGGAAATATTGGTAAACATTTATCCTGTCTTTAAACCTCTCCATACTATGAAATTTATAATCTTTATAACTACAATAGCATATGGTTATCTATGGTTAAAAAAACTATTTATTTGTCTTTTTTTTTTTTAAATGGATAAGTAATTAAGGGAAACTAATTAAGATCTTTCTTATACCTTTATAATATCAGTAGTTGTCCTAAACCATATTGTAAGCCCCCAGTGAAAAAGATTACTAAAGGTTTTTCTCACTCTAGGCAGCCAGATGAAGCTATGTAGGAAAGAATCCAAACTCTGTTCTTGGTGTCATTTTAGTTGTTGACTGAGGAGGGCTTTCTAAAGGTTTGTCAGTGATATAGAAGGGATTCCTGATTTTGTGATTGCTGCAGGTGAACTTGGTACTTCCTATGCTGTTAAACTTCAGCAGTACATACAGATGCTCCTGTTTGCTCCATAGGACTATTATAATAGTAAATAGCAGAGCTGTTTGCCAAGAATCTTAAAAAGAAAAAAAAAAAGGATGCAAACAAATTTATATTTATTTGAACAAATAGATATTTACAACGCCGGTGAAAAAAAAATCCAATGTGTATAGTATGAGGAAATTTTTATAAATCAACATCTCCCTAACTAACTCACCACGTATTTATTTGTGTGTCTATGTTTGACACAGATCCATGCACCGGTGGGGTCCCTTACTTAACCTGGCCTGTGAGGACCAGTGGACTTCTGCACCACCGCAGCCTGGCCTTACCTGCTGGCTAGTTGGGCTCCAGTTTGCTGTCCACGTCAGTCCTGCACAGCAAAGTAGTGTGTGAAGCAGCAGGTGGCTGGGGAGGAGCTAGAGCCCGGGCTGGGTGCTGTGCCTGCCAGGCGCGCAGGAAGAGTGTCTATGGGGAAGGCTTGTGCCACTGCAGCTGCACTTGCTAGCTGGCAGCTTGGTGTCCAGTGCCCATCTGTCAGCTGACCACCAGCGGGGAGCTCCTGCATAGAGCGTCTGTCCCTTGGTGGTCAGTGCACATCATAGCTACTAGCTGGTCATCTGATGGCTTAGGCTTTTATATATCTAGATGTTATTCTAAAATGTTAACAGTGGTCAAGTTTCTTTTGGAATTGTAGTAATTTAAAATTTTCTGATCAGGATTTTAAAACATTTTGTAACGGTCATGTTATATTTTACCCAATACAAATAAAATAGAGGGGGAAGATAAGTAAAGATATAAATGGCAGGAATTTTGTAATCTGGTTACACAGTATACATTGCATGAGATTCTAGATGATATCATATAAAATTAATATTTTTGTTTTAATTTCATCAATAATTCCAAAGACGTTTCTTTAATTTTTCCACAGAATGGAAAATTCACATAGGCAAATTTTCAACTTTTCTTCTCTGTTTTTATTTTATTTTATTATTATTATTTTTAAATATATTTTATTGATTTTTCACAGAGAAGAAAAGGGAGGGATAGAGAGTTAGAAACATTGATGAGAGAGAATCATCGATCAGCTGCCTCTTGCACACCCCCTACCGGGGATGTGCCCACAACCAAGGTACATGCCCTTGACCGGAATCGAACCTGGGACCTTTCAGTCCACAGGCCGACGCTCTATTCACTGAGCCAAACTGGTCCCGGCTCTTCTGTTTTTAAAAAAATATATTTTATTGGTTTTTTTTTTAGAGAGAGGTAGGGGGAAGGATAGAGAGTTAGAAACATAGATCAAATGCCTCCTGCACACCCCCCACTGAGGATGTGCCCAAACCAAGGTACATGCCCTTGACCGGAATCGAACCTGGGACCTTTCAGTCCGCAGGCCAATGCTCTATCCACTGAGCCAAACTGGTTTCGGCTCTTCTCTGCTTTTATTTCTTCCTTTCTCTTGGTTGATAGTTCTTCCCCCAGGCCCCTTATCCCAAAGCCTTCCACAGCGAGTATAGGATGCCCCATCAAAACCCGTCTGCAAGATCAGTCCCCTACCTTCCTGTAGCAAGTGCGATTGTGGGCCACTTGCCTCCCTAACACCCCACTCGGCCGGATGGGAAAAGAGTGCTTCGCTGAGTGCACGGCGATCCTGCCTCTCTCCTGGGGTGACTTGGTTTAGCTGCAGGTTCTCCCGTGTATCCGTTAAGAGGGCTGCTGAGGACCTGTTCATGGCAGAATCTAACTAAGCCTGCAGAGGAACGCTCCAGGACAGGCTCTGTTTCGTGTTGAGCAATGCTTGTTCCCTTTAGATAAGGGACGAGGCAGGCCTCAGAAAGGAGTCCTGAGAGAAGACTGTCTTCCTTCCTTTTCCTGACCCAGCTCAGACAGCCGTCTCAACACGTAGCTGGAGATGGGGAGCAACCAGGCTTCCCCAAGCCCCTTGCTGCATTGTGGGAGTGTGAGAAAGACCCCCCCCCCAATCCCCCTGCACTCCTCTGCCCCAGCCACCTGGCCCCTTTGTTTCTTCCTCCTTCTCCTGTTCTCTGGAGTACAAATGTCGGTGACTGCGTGACTCCACGGCATAGGAACTCGGAGGCTGGTGACTAAATCCTCAAGCAGGTGGCTGCCGATTGTCTGTCTGGAGGAAGGGACCAGGGACTGCTTTCATCTTCTGATAGCTTCTAGGAGGCAAAATGACCCTTAATTGGAGTTGGCGGATTGTGTGTGTGCGCACACACACACACAGCCCGGTGGTCAGCAAGTCCCCTGGGGATAACCTCCTTGTGGGCTTTGGTCTTTTCTCTCCACACAGTGCTGAGGCCTTTTGGAGCCTGACCTTGCTCTCTGAGGTGAGCATGTCTGGAATGTCCGCCGTCTCCATAGCACGGGGCTGGAGGCACATAGTCAGAATAATGAGTCCCTGTTTAAAAGACACACAGTGCAGGTGGGATAAATAAGCCGACTTAAACTATGGTAGGTTCCCCAGGAGGTCCTAATTTTTAGTATCTTTTTTAGATATTGGTAATTTCAGAGAGAAGTCCCAATCTTTAATCAGGTTTTATGGTAGCCATTAAAGGTGTTTATTACCCCCGAAACACTCATTATTTAATAACATGGTGCTGGCCACCTGTTCCTCCCACATCTATACATACAGCCGACTACAGACCTTTAACAATATATTTTTTCAGGCTGAGCAGCAAGAACAGACAGGTCATCTTCTCAAAACACCATTATCAGAAAGGAACCTGGACTCCTTGATCAGATTAAGTGTTCTCAGAAGTGGGAGGCAGAGGCTGTACACCTGGGAAGGCCTACACGTTCTCTGCTCTTGATTCTCGGGTGGTGAGAGGTATGGGCTTAGTTATAAGAAACAGGTGGCCCAGCAGTTACCCATTCCACTTCGTCCCATTCCTTTCTCCATTCTTTCCCTGAACTTTCTATTTTTTGACGTGTTTTTTTTTTTTTTTATCCTCCTTCCCCTTTTCCTAGGCTCCAGGATAATTTCTAAGAGAATGTAGCTCCAGGAGTCTTTTTAAAATCTCCCCCCACCCCCACCCCCTGCCTCGTTTTGCCATGTCACCGTGTCTGTTGCACATCTTGAGAGAAGCTGAGTGGGAAAGCTGGAAAAGAGACGAGGGCCAGGGGAGACTGAGGGAAATGGATAAGGAACGGGGCACGGGGAATGGCAGTTCCTGGCTAATCCCTCGTGTGTGGATCTGTACAGCCAAGCTTGTGATAAGAGGACCGTGAAGCTTCGCCCCCTCCCCAGAGCTTTCCCCCAGGTATAATAAAGGAGGAGTGACACGTGAGAATGAAGGCAAGCTGGGGCGGCGGGTGGGAGAAGGACAAACATTTCCTTATTTCCCTCTTGTATCCAGAATGACTAGGTGGGAGAAAGAGTCATTACCCATGGTGGTTTTCTGTACACTGGGTCTCTCGGTTTTACCAGCCCAAGTCCCAGAATTTTGAATCTGAGCTTAAACTCAGAAGGTCCAGAGTTTTTTTTATAGCTTTCACCAGCTTCTGTTTTGGGAAACCAGAAAGATATTGAAAGAATTTACTTTTTCATCTGGCAACATTGCGTGTCTGAAAACCTAAGCGATCCCAAAGTGTGTCTACCCGAAGACTGGGTGAAGGCTGGGAGTCGATGCTCTGAGCAGGGGAACAGTGGGCAATGGCATGTGCCAAGGTCGGAAGGAGGCTTTCGCCCCCTGGAGGAACAGATTAGGATCCTGTGGCTGCTGTCACAGGAGGACGGACGGGAGGACAAAGGTTGAAGCAGGACCTCAATTAGCAAGCTCAGGATCTTACCCACCGGTCCGTTAGCTGGTGAATGACCACGCCTTCACTCCAACCCAGGTCTGTAGGAAGGTGAGACAGCATCTCCTCAGTGCTTGTCAAACAACTTTTGATAGTAATGTTCATGTTAACCTAGAACCATGGTCTGCAAACTGCGGCTCTGGAGCCACATGCGGGTCTTTGGTCCCTTGAGTGTGGCTCTTCCACGAAATTCCATGGCTTGGGCGAGTCTATTTTGAAGAAGTGGCGTTAGAGGAAGTTTAAGTTTAAAAAAATTGGCTCTCCAAAGAAATTTCAGTCGTTGTACTGTTGATATTTGGCTCTGTTAACTAATGAGTTTGCTAACCACTGACCTGGAACATATTTAAAAGATTCTTAACGGACAGGTTTCTTCTGACGTGGCTTATCGATCTTTTAATTACACTGTGAAATGTGCACTGAATTATGAACTGCAAGAAGGAAGGGAAGTACTCATTTGAATGAACCCGCAGAAACTTGAAATTTTGCCCCCTTCTTCAGCCTTACCAAAACGTACTTTCTTTCATTCCTCCAATCACATTCTTGACTAATCTGCGCAAGTCGGTACTGTGCCTGGGCAGCTTAGGGATCTTGGAAAGTAAATATTTTGAAATGTTTTCTCTTGATCAGAGTGTTCGCGGTAAGGTACTGTGCATACTGCATTTATTGTAATATGAGCTGTTTTCTCAGTCCTGGGATCCTTTGTTAGGAATGAATGCGGTTGTAATTTTGTCACCTTTATTTAAGAAATCATTTATCAGGGGCTTTTCTATAGGAAGTGATTTGGATGTTTGCAGCCTTTACTTTCTAGAGACGTAAGTATGTTCAGAAGTATTTAAAATTGAATAGTTTTGTTAGCTAATAATACCGTTACTATTGTGGAGTGAGGGATGCTTTGTGCCAGGCAGTGTGCTTTAAAAAATTTTTTTTTATTACATACAATATTACATTCGTTTCTGGTGTACAACATAGTGATTAGGCATTTATATGTCTTATGAAATGTTCACTCCATTAAGTCTAGTACCCAAATGACACCATACATAGTTATGACAGTATTATTGACTATATTTCCTATGCTGAACTTGACATCCCTGCTACTGTTTTTATAACTGCCAATTTATGTTTCTTAATCCTGTTCACCTTTTTCACTCATTCCTCAACTTTCATATTAATCACTCCCTTATCCTAAACTTTTGGTAAGTTCAAAATATCCCTCTATTTGAATTTACTCACAGGAATATTGGAAGATCAATGAATTAGTTTTAATAGGTTTAATGTAAATTACATATTCATATTTATATTTATATTTATATTTATATCTATATCTATATTTATATCTATATTTATATCTATATTTATATCTATATTTATATCTATATTTTTATTTATTTATTTTTTTCCCCAGAGAGGAAGGGAGAGGGAGAGAAAGAGAAACCTCAGTGATGAGAGAGAATCATTGATCGACTGCCTCCTACATGCCCCCTATTGGGATTGAGCCCACAAACCTGGCATATGCCCTGATGGACTCAAACCATGACCTCCTGGTTCATAGGTCAGTGCTTAACTATTGAGCCACATTGGCCAGACTATAATGGCAGTCTTAATGAATGATCACTTTATTATTTTGTTTTGTTTTATTTTTTTAATTCTCACTCAAGCATATGTTTTTATTGATTTGAGAGAGAGCGGAAGGGGGGGGAGGTGGGGAGAAACATTGATAAGACAGAGAAACATTGATCTGTTGCCTCCTGATCAGGTTTCGAACTAGCAACCTAGGTATGTGCCCTGACAGCACTCAAACCTGAAACCCTTTGTTGTATGGGATGACTCTTCGGCCATCTGAGCCACCTGGCCACGGTAATAAATGACCGAGTATTTATAGCTGTGGTTTCTAACTGTACAGCTCACCCAAATCCCCTGAGGGCTATATTAGAACAGATTGCTTACCCTCAGACTTTCTGATTCAAGAGTTCTGGAACTGGTTTGAGAATTTACGTTTCTGACAAGTCCCCAGTTGACTCTGCTGTCTGGGGACCACACTTTGAGAATCATTAATATGGGGGCAGCAATAAGTGCTAATGAAAGTAGATGGGCCAGTAGCCAGCCCTTGAAAAAGCCATGTCCCAGGCTCAGACCACATCCACAGCCCAAAGCAGAATGCTGTCCTGATGTCCACCCGGGTAGAAAGTGAGACAGTGACTCCATGGAGCCATTCCCACTTTTGGGAAATGGTGAGGTGACCTTCCCCTTCCCCAACCACCGCGTACATGATGGCACATGACTTAGATATGCCAGATGTACACGCTGCTAAACCCTACAATGATTAAACGCTCCCACGTTGCTAGGTGAATGACAGTTGCCCACATTGCTAAATTGAATAAGTCAATGAGGAAACATAATTCAGTACCCAGGAACCAATTATCGATAGTTAGAATATTAATTCTAATGAGTACGTTATGGAGATTGTCCTTCCTCCGGGACATTTCAGTGCCAAAAGCTTTGATGGGTTTCTCCTCTTCTCCCCGCTGCTCCTGACTATTAGCTGCAATAATCTAAAAGTTTCAGGTTCCCCTTCAGCTGGGAATTAAATCACTTAGGGTGATTTAGTAAGCCTTAAGAAATTCCTCCAGATTTGATGTGCCCAGACTTGCACTGGAATATGAAATATTTGACTTAACAAGATTTGTAGGTTCCCAGTATGTAAATGTTTTTGAAAATACGTTTTCCAAAATATGATTAGGAAACAATTCCTTTGAAATGCTAAAATTACTCTTTAGTGGTGAAAAAGATGTTGCCAAACCTTTCTATTTAAAAAATAACCAGTAACCTTCATTGTGTTATAACATCATTAACTTTTTAACCTTCATTATGTTATCACTAGAGACCCAGTGCACGACATTCGTGCATTGGGCGGGGAGGGATGTCCCTCAGCCAGGCCTGCACCGTCTCGCAGTCCAGAACCCCTCGGGGGATGTTCAACTGCCGGCTTAAGCCTGCTCCCCATGGGGTCCTTAGTGCTGCTGCAGAGGCAAGAGTGGATCCTGCCACCACAGCTGCGCTCACCAGCCATGACCACCCTCTGTGAGAGCACACTGAGCACCAGGGGGCAGCTCCTGAGTTGAGCGTCTGCCCCCTGGTGGTCAGTGTGTGTCATAGTGACCAGTCATGGCACCGTTTGGTCGATTTGCACATTAGCCTTTTATTATATAGGATTAACTTGTTTGTAGACCAACATCTCTGACCATATTAAAGTAATCATTAAACCTTTTCAGATCTCTGCTTACTCTAAAAGTTTGAGACATACTAGTATTTACTATTGAGTTTATGCTGTTTAATTTTTTCTCATGTTTTTCTTTTTTAATATATTTTATTGGTTTTTTTACAGAGAGGAAGGAAGAGGGATAGAGAACTAGAAACATCGATGAGAGAGAAACATCGACCAGCTGCCTCCTGTACACCTCCTACCAGGGATGTGCCAGCAACCAATGTGCATGCCCTTGACTGGAATCAAACGTGGGACCTTCCAGTCCACAGGCTGACACTCTGTCCACTGAGCCAAACTGGTTTCGGCTCTCATGTTTTCATGAATGAACATGAATTGCCTCTGTAAAAACGTCCCGTGTGTGTATGTATGTATCCGCTGCAGAGGGAGAAGTTTAGTGTGCGTTCAATGATCCCAATAAAACATGGGGAACCCTGGTTTCTGAATTGTGCTAGCCTCTGAATGAGTGTGGATTGAGTCTTAGGCACCAGAGTTAACTATTAGCCAGTTTTGGAGGCCCAGTTCTTTCAGTTACTAGATGTGATCCTCACACTATCATTGAACATGAAGTCTTAGCTTCCATCACTGTAAAATAAGCATTAAAAATAGGTGTTCTGTCCTAACTGGTTTGGCTCAGTGGATAGAGCATTGGCCTGTGGACTGAAAGGTCCCAGGTTCAATTCCGGTCAAGGGCATGTATCTTAGTTGTGGGCATATCCCCAGTGGGGTGTTTGTAGGAGGCAGCTGATTGATGTTTCTAACTCCATATCCCTCTCCCTTCCTCACTGTAAAAATTCAATAAAATAATATTTTTAAAAAATAGGTGTTATCATGTGGTTGTAGAGTGCCTGGCTTAGTAAATAATCTGAATGTTAGCTGTCATCTGGATAAATTGCATGACATTATTGTTGTTATTATTATTATTATTATTATTATTATTATTATATTGCTGTTTTTTGCAAGAGAAATAAAGTAAGGATTCTGAATACATTGAGCTATCTGGCAGGTTGCTACTAAAAAATGGGTTTCAAGCAACTAGGCAAAAATGTAGGTGCAAATGGATGGCCACAGACTCATAAGACATAATCCTTGGATGAGGAAGGGCAGGGAAAGGAAGCCCAAGAAGTCACAGAGGCCACCCAGGAACTGCTGAGGAGCTCTGCTTTGTAAAGGAACCTGCGGGAAAGGTGGTGGGAATGTCCGGGAACCAAGGTGAAGAGTTAGAAGCTGTGAAAGAGTTGGAGAAGGCCAAGACTAGGATGGGTCATTGCCTTAGGAAATATTGAAAAGTTTCTCGAGGTGGAGAATAGCAAGAAAGAGTTGATCCAGGACTTAGAATTGTTCTGGAATGTAACAGGAGTTCCAGAATGAGCAAAACTGCTCATTGTAGGAAGTTCAGAAAAATTGAGAGGAAACCCCATTTCCCCCCACTGTTGACATCATTTGGATTATTAGCTTAGTTTATGTTCTGTAAAGTGGCATGAGCAATGAATTAGTGAATACTGAACCATAGCTACTAGAGATTTAAAAAACCAAACCAAAAAAAAGCCAAGTTAAGGTTCCTGTGAGCTTCTGGTCATAACATTTCGCCTACTGATCAAATCCATAGCGTTGTTTTGTGTGTGTGTTTCTGTTTAAAGACATCTTATTTAAGATGTATTGTTGATTCAGTAACACTGAAACTCAGGGCCTACAGCACTATAACTCAGCGCCTGAACCAGGCTTACCTAACATAACGTGTTTTTCTCTGGAAGGCACCTCCTTGCCTTTTTGCACTTAGGAATACAGGACAGCATTTTGGCACTACTTTTGGGGGCTATTTTAAGCAACAAAATTACCGGCAAAAAGCACACCAATGCAAACTGTGAAAAGGATATTTGTTCACGGGATGAGAGCTAAAAGAAGAAGGCAGAGTGTAGCCTTGTCTGACTTCGGCTAGGAATGTGTGAGTCAAATGATGTGAATCTTGATCCACTCTGCACATGTCCACCAACCACCATGAGCTTTGACTTTGGAGTCACAAATGAATTTCAGTGAGCAGTCCAATTTGCAAATACAGAATACTTGAATAATAAGTGAGGATCTACTATTGGGTCGGCAAAGAAGTAATTGCGGATTTTTTAAAGAAAATCAAAGACAATTTTTTCATGGAACTAAATAACTTTATTCTGTAATGTATTGCCCATTTTGATCAATGACCTTTTGCCATCTTTCAGGCAGCATCATAATCCCACGTTCAAAAAACTTCTGGTTTTTATTAGCAAAAAACTGAATCAGGTACGATTTGACATCATCATCATTATTGAAATTTTTACCATTCAAGGAGTTTTGTAAAGATCGAAACAAAAAGTAATCAGATGGTGCAAGGTCAGGACTATATGGTGGATGTGGCAAAACATCCCAACCAAGCTCCATTAATTTTTGCCGAGTGACCAAAGATGTGTGTGGCCTTGCATTGTCATGATGGAATACAACACCTTTTCGATTTGTCAATTCGGGCCGCTTTTCTTCAACTGCATTGTTTAATTTCGTTAGTTGTTCAATGTAGACATCAGAATTGATCGTTCGGTTGGGTGGTAAGAGTTCAAAGTAGACAATTCCTTTGTAATCCCACCAAACTGATAACAAAACCTTCTTTTGATGAATATCAGCTTTTGATGTTGTTTGAGTTGGTTCAACTGGCCTGCTCCATGATCTTTTCCGCTTGATATTGTTGTAAACAACCCACTTTTCATTGCCAGGTATCAGTCGTTTTAAAAATGGATCATTTTCATTACGTTTCTTTAGCAAATCGCAGCTGCTAATGCGTTGCGTTAACTGTGATTCTTTCAGTTCGTGAGGAACCCATGTATCGAATTTTTGAACATAGCCAAGTTGTTTTAAGTGATTTTCAATGCATGTATGTGATACATGAAGCTTCTCTGCAATCTCACGTGTTGTACTGTGACAGTCCGAATTGATTATTGCTTTGATTAGGGCGTCATCAACTTCAACTGGACGACCAGAGCGTTTTTCATCTTTGAGTGAAAAATCACCAGAACGAAATTTGGCAAACCAATTTTGACACTGTCGTTCTTTTAAGGCTTCGTCACCATAAACAACACATAACTTTTTATGAGCTTGCGATGCGTTTTTCCCTTTGCGGAAATAAAAAAGCAAAATATGACGAAAATGTTCCTTTTGATTTTCCATTTTTCAACGAACGCCAAACAAAAACTACAAAACAGATCAAAAAACTTTTTTTTACTGATTAACAGCTGAATAGCCAACTATCAAATAACAAAATGTGTTTTACATTTGTACTACGTCTGCAAACCTAAAAATTCAACTGAAGCCATATATGTGTGAAACCCGCAATTACTTAGCTGCCGACCCAATATATTTTTAGCAAGCCTTTTTGGGTAACTTACCCATCGCTGTTGAATTTCCCCCCCAAAAGATTTGTCAGCTTCTTGTAAATTATCTAGTCTGATCTTATGGCCTTTCAGATTTAAACTCTAAAAATCAAAGATAGTGGCCTCTTAGAATTTCTTGCAAATATTTTGCAGTGGTTATCCATTAAAATTTTTGTACGCTGCAGTCAGCACTGAAAATTCAAGGATGATGATTTTTAATTGGAAAGGGCAAAATAAATGTAGGTGAAAATGGGTGGATGTTGAGGGTGGGAGAGGTGGTCGAGTATGTAGTGAATGGAATTTGAGTGTCCAGGCCTAGTTTAATCATATCTTAGGATACTTAAAAGTCTTGTCAGAGGTAATCCCTTTTAAAATGCTTTATAAACTTAAAAATACTGACACAAGTTTAGGGCATATTATGATTTGTAGGCTTCTGTTGGCAATCTTGGAAAACATTTTAATTTTCTGAAATAGAAAATGATAGATTTTCCAACTCTGGCTGAGAAAATTCGAAGGTGATTCCCTAGCAAAATTGTTTTTTTGTTTGTTTGTTTTGTTTTTAAAAAAATGTATTTTTATTGATTTCAGAAAGGAAGGGAAAGGGAGAGAGAGATTGAAACATCAGTGATGAGAAAGAGCATTGATTGGCTGCCTCCTACCCGCCCCTTACTGGGGGTTGAGCCACAACATGGGCATGTGCCCTTGACGGGAATTGAACCCAGGCC
Source organism: Pipistrellus kuhlii (assembly GCF_014108245.1). Lineage (NCBI taxonomy): Eukaryota > Metazoa > Chordata > Mammalia > Chiroptera > Vespertilionidae > Pipistrellus > Pipistrellus kuhlii. The sequence continues at coordinate 31,931,690 of NW_023425427.1, forward strand.
GACACTGTCCACTGAGCCAAACCAGGTAGGGCTGGAGTCGTCTTAGGTAAGATGTGTTTGTGACTATCTGCCCTGTGCCCTATTTTTACCTTTACGACTGCCTTTCACGCATATTGTGGTCCAGCCAGATAGAGCTGTTCGCTCCTGCAGATAAGTGCTTCTCTGACCCTGGAGCAGTTTCATCTTGTGTCGTACTGATGTGAATGTGTGTCATCTCTCCCTTTCCAGGGAGATAAGGTCTGTCTTACTCATTGTTTATCTCTCATGGATCTAGTTCAGTGTCTTCTAAACAGTAAGTGTGAAACCATCTTGGATGGAATAAATAGAGGGACGAAGGGATAGGTTGTAATGATGAAGGAAAGAATCAGTGGTTGTAAAAAGTCAACATGCATTCTCCAAGGATAGGCTTGTTTCTTTTTAAATCAGTTATTTATTAAAGAGAGAGTTTGAGTAATGTCAGTTTGGGAGATATCAGAGTAACACGAGGTGTTTAGGATCCTTTTATAGATAAAGTGAAAAGAAAATAGAGACGTGATGATAAAATACATAATGTGTTGCAGGTTCATAACTATTTTATGTTGTGTAATTTACTACCTTGCCAATGCTATTTTAATTTTTCCATTAAAGAAGAGGGAAGGAAGTTTATACTTTCTGGGGGAGAGTGTGGTGCTGTGGAAGGTGCAGGGGTAGATTGTGGTCAGGGATGCAGGGGGACTCGGGAAGCATAACCAGGAGCTAAATGCCCTTGAAAGTCTCATGTTTTTGCACAAAGATGAATCCACTTCGTATTTTATTTTCAACATACCCATATTTGTTTTGGTTTAAAAATAGTTCAAATTATCATGAAGTAAAATGGTTTCAGTAGCCCTTCCAAAAGGACTGGTTAGAGAAATTGCTCTTTGATAAAAAAGAATGATGGATCAGCCGGGCCGGCGAGGCTCAGTGGTTGAGCATCGACTTATGAACCAAGAGGTGGAAGTTCATTTTCTGGCCAGTGCACATGCCTGGGTGGCGGCTAGATCTTCAGTAGGGGATGTGCAGGAAGCAGCTGATGGATGATTCTCTCATCATCTATGTTTCTCCCTCTCTCTCCCTCTCTCTTTCTCTCTTAATCATGAATGGTGGATCACATTTGTGTCTGTCCCAGTGATGGGAGGGAAGTGAACCAACTGGATGTTAGAAATCAGGATAGAAAAAGGCCTCAGAACTTAAGAGGATCAAGGTGAGCAAATATACAGTGAATTACTGAATACCACTGAATATCACTTCCTTATTTATAGGATAGGGGGGAAAAAGAAGTTGTGTGTTGTGGAATAGGGAGACCTGGATCTAGAGAAGCTCATGCTAAAAAGGAGGGATGATTTTAGCCAATCCTGTGACGTGGTCGGCACCTCTGGCAGCGTTAACGCTACAGTGTTCAGGACAAGGAGAGAATCGTCCCGTTGTTTTCTCCTTGGCCAGGCTGCCTCTGAGGGCTTGCTTTCAGCGGAGCTCTGAAGTTTTAAGGCCAGCTAGGGAGGTAACTGGGCTAGAAATTTTGCCCTACATGAATAGTTGAAAGGCCTTTGGGTGGAAAGGAGAGCAAACATTCCTCAGCCTCAGGGGCCGAATTAGAACTTTCAGATAGAAGAACATTCTTTTCTATGTCAATTAATTCAAGATTGTTTTCTGTGTGTACACACAGAAAATGGGGAGCATATACTAGGACGCTATTTAGTAACTGACTTTTTTTTTTCTTAACCAAAAGTAATGTGTATCATTTTGTGTTCATACTTATGGATTTACATTGTCATTTCCATTGGCTGCATAGCCTTTCATTTTATGAATGCACACACTTGTTTTACTAAAACCATCTCTATGGATAGTCATTTTGGTTGTTTCCAGCTTCTTAATACCATCAACAACACTACAATGAACGTTTTTGAAATATCTTAGTCATTGTTGTACTTGTCAAGATATGTTTTTAGGACAAATTCTCAGAAACGGAATGGCGAGGTCAAAGCCAGTTTCTGAAAACATTTTTTAAAGCTTTGGGTTACCTTACCAAACTTCCTTGCACATCCAATAGAACTGGAAGTATTGAAGAAGTTGCATTACCCCAAGGCAGACGTGCAGTAGAAGGAATTTGGGCAGTGGGCTGTATGCTGGACAGTGATCTAAGATCCCTTCAAGGCTGTCACAGACATTTTACATAGGATCAGGTGATTATTTTACCCAGGCATGTCATGTTTCAGTCTTAGCATGTCAATCCTACCGTTGTAGCAAACTAATTATTAAGAGTCTGTAAAGAAAATAATGCAGAAGATTTCTGCAATCAAAACACACTGTAGAGCACATGTGTCAAACACAAGGCCCGCGGGCCAAATCCATCCCGCCAGGCCTTGCAATGTGGCCTGCACCGCGCTGTCATCACTGCACTCCGCTGCGTTTCCATCACAATGACAGTTTATGACTGTTCAGTAAACCATTCGGCCCGCGATTTAGGCTGGATTTTAGATTTTGGCCCCTTCTCTGATTGAGTTCGACACCCCTGTAGAGACATGAGAGACTTATGGTTGCCAGAGGAGAAGGGAAGGGAGGTGGGGTGAAAAAGGTGAACGTATTAAGAAGTACAAATTGGGGAGGGGCATGTATAGTAGTGGGGTGTGTGTTAATGGTAATATATGTACACATATAATACCTTAATAAAAAAATGAAAGGAAAAAAAAAGTACAAATTGGTAGTTACAAATAATCCTGGGGATGTAAAGTGTACAGCGTAGAGAATATAGTCAATAATAATCTAATAACTATGTATGATGCCAGGTGGGTACTAGACTTATCATGGGGAGCACTTTGTTTTCTGTAATAGTAAGATCCTCTCCCCCCCCCCCAATTAACCTCTTCCAGCTTCTCCCGTCCTCCGCCAAGATCACTGTGAAAGGTATATAAATGTCTAACCACTATGCTGTACACCTGAAAGTAATACAAAATAGTATTGACTATCAACTGTAATTGAAAAATAAAATTTAAAAATAGTTTAAAGGCATTTTTTTTAAAGCACTATAGAAATCAACCAGTGGCCGAAACTGGTTTGGCTCAGTGGATAGAGCATCGGCCTGCGGACTGAAAGACCCCAGGTTTGATTCCAGTCAAGGGCATGTACCTTGGTTGTGGGCACATTCCCAATCGGGGGTGTGCAGGAGGCAGCTGATCAATGTCTCTCTCATCGATGTTTTTAACTCTCTATCCCTCTCCCTTTCTCTCTGTAAAAAAAAATCAATAAAATATATTTTTAAAAAAAGAAAAAAGAAAAAAAAAAAAAGAAATCAACCAGTGAAGGAAGGCCTATCTCAGGTTGCAACCCAATGCTGAGAGGTTGTTATGTGTGATAGGAATAGCAAAGGGTCATTCAGCCCCGAGATCCCCTGGCAGGTAACAATTGGAAAATTACCCGTAGATTGAGTTTCTCCAATCTATGTAGATTGCATTTTTCCCCACATTACCTTTGCTTCTGGGGAGGATAGAAAGAGGCAGAAGGCTGCTGTGGGTCATGTTCCTAATAGAAAGCCCAAAATGATTTAGCACATGTTTTATCCCTGTAACCCAAAGCCCAGCTCCCCTGAGATGGACCGTGCACTGATGCCACCCGGGCGGTGGATTCCAGAGCCGGGCTGAGCCACATGATCTCTCAAGCCTTAGCTCCTTAACCTGTAAAATGAGATGAATCATTATCGATGATCAGTACTTCTCAAGGAGTTATTGTGAGGATTACATGACATGATATGTGGAACAGTACTTTATAATCTGTAGAACGCTACACAAATGTTAGCTGTCACTATCAGCTAATGGAACGTTCAGCCTTAAATCTTTCTAATGGATGAAGACAATAGTAAGCTTTATCAGGGAAGAAATTGGGCCCGGTTTCTCTTGATTTTGTGTTCTTCTTATTTATTTATTTATTTTTTTATTGATTTCAGAGAGGAAGGGCTAGGGAGAGAGATATATAAACTTCAGTGATGAGAGAGCATAATTGATTGGCTGCCTTCTGCACTGGGGAGCAAGCCCACAGCCTGGGCATGTGCCCTGACCAAGAACTGAACCATAACTTGGTTTATAGATCAGCGTTTTTCAACCGCTGTTCCGCGGCACACTAGTGTGCCGCAAGATGTTGCCTGGTGTGCCGTAGGTGCAGACAAGACAAGAATTTTATAATTTTTCACTATTTTGTTTACTTAATATTTCATAATAAAGTAATTATAAAATACTTTCTTTGTGTTTATTTGATTCCTATTCAAGAGAATTACTTTATATATAGTCAATATAGGCACAGAGTTAAATTTTTTAACATTTTCTAATGGTGGTGTGCCTCGTGATTTTTTTCATGAAACAAGTGTGCCTTTGCCCAAAAAAGGTTGAAAAACACTGTTATAGATCAACGTTCAACCACTGAGCTACACTAGCCGGGCAGTTTTTGTGTTCTTAATGTTTGGTGCATAGTTGCAACTCACTAAATATTTGTTGTTACGAATTAAGGAAATATTTGTGTAATGTAGGCTGAGCTGGTATAGAACATTTTCCCCCTTGAAATAATAGTACTTATTCCACAAAGTTGAAAACTTTGTGGAATAAGTACTATTATTTCTATCTTACAAAAGGGGAAACAGATCTATTGATCCTCAAATCACTCCAATAGCCAGATCATGCATTTTCAGTAATTTCTAATCAAGTACTTTCTTTGATTGTTTGAGAAAATGTGAAACAAACCTGTGCTACCATAGCTCTGTTGGGTAAAACCATTTAAAGGAAACTGATGAAATATTTGTCAGACTTTATTATTTACTGACCACTAATAGAAAATTATTTTGTGTTATTTCTGCCCTCACCAAAGTCTCTATTACGAGAAAGCTAATTCTGTTATCCATGTCCCTAATATGGCAACTTTGTATTTCTGTTCTTTGTGCATTGTGTTTGGTCTTAAACTGTGACTATTCTATTAACTGAGAGCTGTGAATAGTCTTTGTGTCTCTGGAGTGATACTTCGTCTGTCAGTTCCATGCATTGTGTTTGAGAATAAATGTGCTGTTTTATTTCTGATGGGATTTCTCCCATTGCCACTAATAATATGACATTGAAAAGATAAGCCTATGAATAAACCTCATAAGTGCTTTCATTGCTGAAACAACAGTCTTTCATTTTAGGATTATATGATTATATATGTGTCTATTTCAAATAGGTAGAACCATCAGTGTCTTATACTTAGAGTTTTAGGTAATAAGTATCAGTGAAATTATATCTGGAATTATGTGTATACTAGAGGTCTGGTGCATAAAATTTGTGCATGGGGGGCAGTGGAAAGTCCCTCACCCTGGCCATTCTCCAATCTGGTACCCCTCAGGGGATGTCTGACTGCCGGTTATCCCTCTCGAAATCTGGGACCGCTGGCTCCTAACCCCTCTGCCTGCCTAATCGCCACTAATTCCTCTGCCTGACAGCCTGATAGCCCCAATTGCCTCTGCCTGCCAACCTGAACACCCCTAACTGCCTCTGCTTGCAGGCCTGATCGCCCCTAACCACCTCCACCTGCCAGCCTGATTGCCCCTAACCGCCTCTGCCTCAGCCTCTGCCACTGTGGCTTTGTCCAGAAGGAGGACCAGATGACTGGAAGATGAAGTGTACCCGGTCTTATTAGTATATTGTCCTTTTATTAGTATAGATTTATTAGTATAGATAAGTGTGCTTTGCTAGAAAGAGATTCCATATATATATATATATATATATATATATATATATATATATATTTTTTTTTTTTTTTAATCAGAATCTCAAACTACTCTATGGTTCAGAAATGTTTAGGGTCCACTGACCCAGCAAATTCATTTCAGCCTGGTAGCTTGTTTTGATGTATAATGACCATGTCACTAAAAAGTGATAGGAAGTACCTAGATTAGTACCATGTATTATATTTGTAGATGCTAAATGAATATTTGTTGGAGAAAATAGAAATCACACCTTATGGTCCCTGAGCTTCTAGAAAGAAGACCAGGACTATGTTTTACTCATTCCTTGGCATCCTGACTTCTCTCACTTCAGTCTCCCAAGTAATACAACATGTACTGTCTAGGTCAGAGTAGAAGTCTTTAAACTCTTGATTAGATGTCCCCATTCATACAAAGCTGTTTGAGCACGTCTTCAAGATAGGCACGTTTATAAATTTATATACATGTATATATCTATGTTGAAGATACGTGCTCAGATTGTTTTATAATGATAATAGAAAGTACCCATAATAGCAATCCTATATACTAAAAGGCTAATATGCAAATCGACCGAATGCTGGAATGACTGATCACTATAACATGCACTGACCACCAGGAGGCAGACACTCAATGCAGGAGCTGCCCCCTGGTGGTCAGTGTGCTCCCACAGCGGGGGCACTGCTCAGCCAGAAGCCAGGCTCACGGCTGGCGAGTGCAGCAGCGGAGGCAGGAACCTCTCTCACCTTCACAGCAGCACTAAGGATGAGCAGGGAACTGGCGTAAGCCATCAGTAGGACATCCCCCAAGGGCTGGGCACCAGGACTGTGAGAGGGTGCAGGTTGGGCTGAGGGACACTCCCCCTACCTGCCCCCAGAGTGCACAAATTTCATGTTCCGGGCCTCTAGTGCTAAAATAAGAAAGATGAAAAGTCACGTTTTAAAATGCATTGATAACCATGATGGCTTCCTATTCGCATTAGCTAATATTTATTTATTAAAAAATATATTTTATTGATTTTTTACAGAGAGGAAAGGAGAGAGATAGAGAGCTAGAAACATTGATGAGAGAGAAACATCGACCAGCTGCCTCTTGCACACCCCCTACCAGAGATGTGCCCGCAACCAAGGTACATGCCCTTGACCGGAATCGAACCCGGGACCTTTCAGTCCGCAGACCGACACTCTACCACTGAGCCAAACCAGTTTCGGCCACATTAGCTAATATTTAAAAAGGCACAATCTAGTCTTATTTCTGTCCATCCCTACCTTTGTCCTCCTCATCCCTGGGCCTGCACCAGTTCTGGCTTTCTGTGGCTCCCCTCCTGCCTCCTAATACCCTTTTTGCAGATGCCCTCACTGTTAAACATCCTCTACACTTAATTCAAATTCTGGAGATTCATGGTCTCATTGGTCCGGTTCACCTTATGCCAGGTCAACTCATGTAAGTCTCCTTGATAAACAGTGCTGGTTTTGACTTCATCACTTGGCACAGACATAGCCATTCAGGTAGCAAGGAGTGTGGGTGGGGCAGCTTTATGGAGAAGAGGCTTGGTGTGGCCAAAATGGTGACCGGCCCCACGTTGCCCTAATACGTCTGTGGGAGAAGAGCCACCACAGTGTGACTCTGTTGTTTCTTTGCAAATTTGTGCCGATGTCCTCTTAAGGACCACTAGGTATGTTAAGCAAAGTTTTTGTAATTTAAATAAACCAGAGACCCTTTATGCCTCTGAAGATCTTTCCCACCCACACATCTGCCTTAACTATCTCATTACTGCTGGGAGGAAATAGTAGCGGCGCCATCTTTAAGACTTAACCCATCGTTCCTGCAATAGGAAAGACTGGTTTCGTGTTTGCTCCCGTTCAGATTTACAGATTTCTTGTGCAGAACACCACTCGCTTAAGTCCCTTCTGCATGGAGAGGAGCCAGTAAAGAAAGCATCTGCAGTATTTCCCAGGTTGGAACTGCCATACAAATGAAGCGCATGTTTGGGAATGCGAAACCCATTTATGCATCCAGGGGAATGTTTCTCGTCGAACTTCAGTGCAGTGTTGGCCCATTTTATACGCTGTTGAGCCCCTGGAGAAATGCATGAGCTTATCAGAGCCAGACCTTCTCATTTGAATATGTTCTTGCTGTTCTATGACTTTCAGTGCCCGTGTGTACTGAATTTAGACTTAATTTTTAAAATTGGCACAAGACTATCCAGCATGAACAAAATGTATATCTTCTAAGATAGAGAGAAAGAGAACTATCATTTCATTGAGTGCCTCAGCTCAGCACGTGGCATTTTTTGTTTTATTTAATCTTTGCCCCTAAGAGGTAACTATGATCATCCCCATTTTACAGGCGGGCAGACAAAGCTTAGAAGTTGTCATTTGGCTAAAGTCCCAGACTATTAGGCCAGGTGTGCGGTAGAAGGTGATTCTGTGTGATGAGAGCGTACATTTCTCCTAGGGAGCTATCTGCCAGTGGTGGTAAGCTTTTAACACACGTTACTTTATTCCTTCTCACCACATTTTAGTTTCAGAAGTTCTAAAAATCAGTTTCATAAGGTTGTTTTTAGACCAAGAACAAACTATTAAGAAAGCAGTGTAGTTCTTTTCAATCATTTACATATTTTTATGTCAACTCTTCAAACTGCATACCCAGTTTTCACTTAACTTTACAAACTAAGTATTTGCTCATCTTGATAAAATCCTCATAAATCTTTAATGTCTACAAAATAGTTTAATTAACAATTTTTAAGTTTCTGACTTTGGTTTCTGTAATAGTTGGGCAGTGAATATGTTTGTGTCTGAGTCTGTGGGTTTTATTTTTAAACATTTTCGTAGTGTGTATTATTAGAAGTAAAATTATAGGGTCAGAAGTTATATTTATTTTTAAAACTGTAACCACTCTAAAGGCCCTTGATGCATTTTACTGGTTTGATATCTTTTTAAAAAGGGAAGGACCTGTGTCCACCCCCATGGTGGTCTGTGAGTGTCCGACTCCCTGTAGATCAGCCCATGGGTGGGGGGAGAGATAGATGATTCTGGTACTCCTACACCCGGCTGCAGGCTCCATCCTGGACCCGCTCCTCTGTGGGGTGTTTGTGTGACAAGGTGGTGTCATGTGTCTCCTCCACAAGAAAAGGCATTGTTACCAGGGCAAACAGTGATATTTGATGCCGCTATGTACACGCCAGAGCCAGAGAAAGCCTTCACCAGGGGGATTGTTGACAATTGCTAGAGGTTATGGCGGTGCAGAAGTTACCTATAGTTCCTTTGGCAGCACATGTTCATGGATTTGTTCTAATGTTGGAGCCCTTCTTAAATGAAAATACTGAACACCCACACTGGGGAAATACGTATTATATAATCCTGTATAATAAAACCCTAATATGCAAATCAGCCCAACAACAGAATGACCAGTCGCTATGAGGCACACTGACCACCAGGGGGCAGATGCTTAATGCAAGAGCTACCCCCTGGTGGTCAGTGTGCTCCCACAGGGGGAGTGCTGCTCAGCCAGAAGTGGCCATGGTGCGAGACTCTCCTGCCTCCACTGCAGGCGGGTGGGCGGTAAGGAGTGAGGTGTCCCAGACTACAAGAGCCCTGGGCTGTGAGAAAGATGTCTGACTGCTGGCTTAGGTCTGATCCCGTGGAGGGACCGGGCCTAGGCCAGCAGTCAGACATCCACCAAGAGGTTCCCTGTGCGCCCCCCCCCCAGCACAAATCCATGCACCAGGCCTCTAGTAATAACATAAAAAGCCTTAGGAATGCATTGATTGTTAAGTTTTAAATAAAGGAGATCCTATGTTGTTGAATAGATAGGTTTCTTTTCTTCTTTTTTTAAAAATAATATGTAAGGAAATAGCCATGTTTCACTTTAAAATAAAATTAAAATTAAAGAGAGAACACATTTCTAGTAAGGAAACAGCAAGACATGCATTAAAATTAAGTGAAAACCAGGCACTTGTAATCCCATGTAAATTTACAGTAAGAAACCACATAGTTCTGCTTTTTTCTTTTCAATTTAAAAAAATATATCTTTTATTGGTTTTTTTTACAGAGAAGAAGGGAGAAGGATAGAGAGCTAGAAACATCCATGAGAGTGAAACATCCATCAGCTGCCTCCTGCACACCTCCCACTGGGGATGTGCCCACAACCAAGGTACATGCCCCTGACCGGAATCGAACCTGGGACCTTTCAGTCCAGAGGCCCATGCTCTATCCACTGAGCCAAACCGGTTAGGGCAGTTCTGCTTTTTTTTTTTTTTTAATGACTGCTGAAATGCAATTGGAGCACAGAGCACCAGCTGAGAAATTTAGACACCTAAAGTGAGATGCTTCTTAACTTATCAGAAAAATTAAAGGCAGTTGATTTTGTTTAAAGGCAGTACACAGATTATTCAGAGAATAAAGATGGGTTTTTAGGAAAGTGCTTGGTGAGTATTTGGTAAGGACGCAGATATTGGCCTTCGTCTTTTTGGCTCATAAAATCAAGTCCTGAACTCACCCCGAGACATTCTTCCAGCTAACTCGTGGGTGTGGGTGTGGGTGCAGCACCACCTGGGCGCGCGTTTGCCGTCCCACCCAGGAGGTCGCTGGGAGGACATGTCCATTTTCATTTTGTCAGGTCTTTTGGTTTGAAACAAGTTGGAACTGGCAAGTCAGTGTCCCCCCCCCCCCCCCCCCGCTTATATATCTCCACCTTGTATTTGCAATAAATAGCGATTACAAATACATGTGTAATTTTTAAAGGACATATATAGGGTGCCCCAAAAAATGTGTAGACACACTTTGAATAATTAGAAAGGCAGTGTTTATTAAAAAAAAAACATTTCCATTTTCAGAATTGAGCTCTCAGCTGTTAAAGTGTGTATCTTTGGGACACCTATACCTGTCCAGCAGGAATTTTTAGTATGCCAGTGCGTTCTTTGCATCAGTATGTTTTAACTGATGAGGTAACAATGGCTGTTTATAGCAGAAAGATCTTCCGTTCTTTCTTAGAAAATTTTTGAATTATTTATTTATTTATTTATTTATTTATTTATTTATTTTGAGAAAGAGAGACAGAGACAGAGAGACAAACATTTCGATCGGCTGCCTCCTGCTCACCCCCCAACCGGGAATCAAACCCACAACCACAGCATGTGCTCTGACTGGGAATCGAATCAGTGACAGCGCCCAACCAACGGAGCCATGCAGGCCAGGGCTGAAATATGATTTCTTGTTGGTCTAGGTAGGACGTGGTGAGGTTGTATCAAGTGGCAGACCTCTTTAGGACTTGCTTTTTTCATTCTTTGCCATCTTGCCTGATCGCAGTCCTTATTGTAGTGCAGTGAAGGTTGGGTTTAACAGGGACTCGTCATTTGTTTCCAGCTGGTCATTACCTGCTAGAGAAAAAATACTTGAGCTGGTACAGGTTTTAATTACTGGTGGGCAGAAGATCCTGACTCTCAGAAACCTCGATGCTGTCGTATCCGGACAGGCGCTTCCTTCCCCTCCTAAGGAGTGAACGCCATCACCAACGGCCGTCTTCGCGTCGAAGAACGAGAGAGCACTTGTGAATGGGGAGGGCCTAGGTCAAGCAATTAAATTTGCTGCCTTACCAGTCTCTAAATGTATCCAATACATAAGCCAATTTTTTTTTTTTAAGGCCAGAAGTCATGTAAGTCACTGCCGGTGAGAAAAGGAAGGTGGTGAGGGGAGCAGGGATGATGACGTCAAAGGCATTTTCTTCTTATTTTAAAGACGACAGGGAAATGGTGGACAGTGTTTTCTAACTCCCCCATCGCACCTGAGATTGATGGATGCTTGCTTTAACAATCCTGCGTGCAAAGACGGGAATTACTTCCTTGTAGAAGAGTGATTGATGGAGAAGGGGTCAGGCTTCCTCCGTTACTTGGTAATGGAGATGCATGTGTCCTCTGAGACTTTACTAACAGCCCAGGGTAACAGTAGATGGGCACGTGTTGTTTTTTGTCATTGAACGGAGCTTTAGAGGCTCAGAGGAGAAGGCTAGCAGGTGCTTGGAGGGGTCAGGCAGGAGGACCAGGGGGGCTGTGCCCACCCACCTCTGCTCTGCGCTCCCAGGGTGTTTGCCATGGGATCCGGGTTGTCTTGCTGGTGGAAGGAGTCGTTTTGTCTGACAGCATCCTCTTGCCTAGGCTCCTAGGCTGCTTGAATGGCTCACCTCAGACTCACTCCTCTCTTGGGAAAGGTGACAGAAGTTCTGGGCCCAGCATTCCAGGAAGGCTAAGGAGCAGTAGGATGGTGACTGGGCAGGGCGCCAGCTGTCTGTGCTAAAACACCAGAGCCCGGGCTCTGATGACTAATGAGGCTTGAGAGAGAACATTCCCTTGGCGTACTTTACAGCTTGACCCAGTTGATGGGGCCACTCTGGGGAACCGGCCTCAGTTTCCTCTCTCTCTTCCCCAGAGTGGAATGTGGCATTTACATGGTGGTTCATATTGAAACGAACACCTGCACTGCCCCATTCTCAACAGGGAAGAAGCCTTTGCTTTATAGTTCTTTATTGAAAAAGACTACTGCTCTCTTTTTTAAGTATATATATATAATTTTAAATGGGAGTCTGTATGTGTTGCATTCTGTCTTTATACACACGGCAGAACTTGAAGTCATTTGTTTTCACGAGGAAGAATTAAAAGCATCTTTTCAGGGTATTCATAATTTTGAGATAGATAACATTTGCTTGGTTTTATCTAGTTTGTTTATTTATTTATTTATTTAATTATTTTATTATTATCTGTGTACATATTATTTATTTTTAAATCTCACTGGAGGATATGCTTAAAGGAGAGGGAGAGGAGGAGCAGGAGCCAGGAAGGAAGGAAGGAAGGAAGGAAGGAAGGAAGGAAGGAAGGAATTTTTAAAAATATGATTCAGAGGTCTATGCTCTACCACTGAGCCACAGCAGTCAGGCTAACAGTGCCTTTATAAATAATCCTCTGGGAAGGTTAAGATATTTCTCTTTTAAACTTTGGGGATAAGAACACACTGAAGCTCCATATGTCATCTTCCAAACCACCTGACAGCGCCACCTGCTGGTCATTACCTACTAGAACGTCATTCCCTCAGAGTACAGCAAGGGAACTCCTGCCACCGCACCCTCGGCTACCCCAGGTGTGGTCCCTTCTTCTACAGAGAACGGAAGGAGGAGAAACACTGGAGAATCGGAGCTTTCTGTCCTGGGGCCTGTGGTTTAAAGGGGAAATCGGAGCCAAATGGTAACCCCATCATTGGTTGCCTTTTGTTCATGCCCCAACTGGGGACCAAACCCTCTATCCAGTTTCCAATCTGAACATTAAAAAAAAAAAAAAAAAAAAAAATTGGCCTTTGTTTCCTTTGCTTCAAGTGGAAATATTCTCCCTAGTTTATATATCTAAAGGTCAGGAAAGGAAGTTGCTTTGGATGCCTGAGTGCCCTTTATTCCCTCTATAATTTCTCTCGGGTGATTTTTTTTTGGCCTTTGCCAAGCAGTTGAGGTTAAAGAAAAAAAAAAGTATTAGCAGTATCTTTTGCATGGATAGCAGTCAGTCAGACATTTCATTTTCTGATTTATTAATCCTAAAGGAAAAAAGTATTTCCTTGAATCCTCTGTACAAAATTTTTAAAAATGAGTATATTTATTTTATCTAATATGTTTTTCCTCTGAACCATATAACAGTTTGAGAATGTATCTCATATTGATTTTTAAAAAACATATATACATTGATGTATAAATCTAGCTATTTCTATAGTGTTAACAACATTAGTGCAATATTTTAAAGGAAAAATTAATTATGAAATTTGAAAATACTCATTACCATGTTGGGTATTACCACATTCTTTTCAATTTGGAGAAATTATACTTGAATGTTCATGGGAGAAATTAACCTTACCCTCCATTATCTGTCAGAAAACACAGTTCTCTAGACAACTGTTTTCTCTCCCCTCTGTATATTTAACTTTTGTTTGTGATGTAGATCTAAGCCAGTGGTCGGCAAACTCATTAGTCAACAGAGACAAATATCAATAGTACAATGACAGAAATTTCTTTTGAGAGCCAAATTTTTTTAAACTTAAATTTCTTCTAACGCCACTTCTTTAAAATAGACTCACCCAGATTGTGGTATTTTGTGGAAGAGCCCCACTCAAGGGGTCGAAGAGCCGCATGTGGCTCAAGAGCCGCAGTTTGCCGACCATGGATCTAAGCTTTGCTAAGGTGACAAGCCTGTCCAAGAGGAAGGACCGATAATAGAGCAGTCTAACTCCTGGAGTTTCACTGTCATAGCTTGATTTAATAAAATGCTGTAGCTGAAAACAGGTAAAGATGGTAAAGCTTGACCATTACATTAATCCTAAAAAATGCTATCAGGGCCCGGCTGGCGTGGCTCAGTGGCTGAGGGTTGACATATGAACCTGGTCCGGGCTTAATCCTCAGTATGGGCCATGCAGGAAACTGCTGACCAATGATTCTCTCTCATCATTGACATTTCTATCTCTCCTCCCTTGCTCTCTGAAATCAACAAAAAATATATATGTTTTAAAATGCTGTCAGGGCAACCAGGGGGTTGCAGAGGACCTGTGAATGCTTCTTCATCTAGAATTTCAAGCAGTACATAAAATATTTACATAGCACCGTGCTGCTTCACCCCTGACAAGAGCACAGGTTCAGGTGTGTATTGTTACTGCAGGCATCACTAACGGATGAGCTGCTGAAGAACCTTGAATGGTATTTGGAATGTCAAAAAGTCAGGTACCTGTCCTAGGGTTAGGTTTGTAGTGACTAATAAAGTGGCCCTGGTTCCTATACATAAAAATTTTATTTTGTTACCAAAACGGCACTTTAACACATCACAGAGGAGGGAGAAGAAGAGAGTTTTCACATGGAACTTAAAGGAATGGATGGCATCCAATTAATTGGTGTGGCTCAGTGGTTGATCATCAACCTATGAACCAGAAAGTCATGGTTCGATTCCATGTCAGGGCACTTGCCTGGGTTGCGGGCTTGATTTCCTATGGGAGGCGTGCAGGAGGCAGCCAATAGAGATCCTTGATTGTCTCTCATCATTGATGTTTGTGTTTCTCTCTCCCTCTCCCTTCCTCTCTGAAATCAATAAAAATAGACCGATACGTACAATGCTTATCTGTAAAATAAAAATCTAATTATAAATTTGCTAGCTGTGGATGCCTGTTACATTTTACCTGGAAAAGAGGGATGATAGCACCTGCCCAAAGGATTGTAAGAATAAGGCACCTTAGTTATATGCCCTGACAGGGAATCAAACCCACAGCCTTTTGGTGCAGGGGACGATGCTCCAGCCAACTGGGCCACCTGCAGGTTTGATCCCAGGTCGGGCACACGTGGGAGGCAGTCAGTGTTTCTCTCTCACATCAGTGTTTTTCTCTTTTACTCTCTCTAAAAAATCAATTTTAAAAAGCATTCTTCAGGTGAGGATTTTGGGGGAGGGGAAGGGGGGAAAGCACCTTAGTAATAACAATTTCTTGTTTGTTTTAACAGTGATTACTTCCAGTCATGACTTTACCTCATGTTCTTTAAACCCTCGGAATAGACCAGTGAAGTAGTGGTATTTCCATTTTAGAGATAACATTTTAAAAATGAGGAACACATATTTGCAACACATAAAGCAAAGTTTGTATGTAGTATCCTGATACAAGGCTACCTACCCCGTGTCCTTATGGTGAGGATGCTTTCTGACTCTGATAGGCTTGAATGGGCTTTGCTCCTTGTAGCCAAAGGTTCCCAATGAATATGCCATCTTCTCTCCATTACTGTTAGTAATATCTCTGATAGACAAAACGGTATAACAACTGTTGACATCACTCATCTGTCTTTGGGCTAATCTATCTCTCCACTCTCTTGGTCTTTCTCCTACCTCTGTAACCACCCCTCTGTGCCTCCTTTATGCGTTCTTCCTCTACCTCTCTTCATCCTTCACTATCTTCTACTCAGTTCCCTTAGAATTTTCATTTAGTCTTGGGCCTTCAACCATCTTTTTTGAGTTCAGAGTCTAAGGAACAGTCTTTCCCTGCTGGGAATCATCCCTGCTGTTGCTGGGAGTTTGGACATAAAATGTTTGTTTGGAATTAGAATACATCCACTTTGACACAAAATCTACGCACATTGGACATACTTAGAGCTCCTCTCCTGGCTCCATGTAGAGGCCCCTGGATTGTGTGTGAAGGTCTACTCAGTATGTGAAGGTCTACTCATGATGGTGGAATAAGTTTCTTGTGTCAACTCGGTGCACAACAGTGTGAATGCATGTAATATCTCTGAGCTGCATACTTCAAAAAATGGTTAAGATGTTAAATTTTACATTATCTACATTTTACCACAATAATTTTTTTTATTAAGAAAAAGAAAATGGTGTAATGAATAAGAATCTTACCTTAAGGCACGAATGTTTATAAATTTCAAACGCATTTGCAGAGCTGATGCAAAAAAATTCCTGATTTGTAAAAATCCTAATGTTGTCCATGCTGAAATGCAAGACTAACTTAAAAATAATCAGAATAGTCCTTTTCAAATTGGACAACTGGCTCAATAAACACAAGACAATGGGTAGTTCTGTTAACCCTCTCAGTGTGAGGGTTAAATTGTCTGAAAGGTGGGTGGGCCTTGCCAGAAGGGATAAGAAAAGCTGTGTCTTGCCAGGGGAATGAGAGCTGCAAAGGCTGGGTGTATGCATTCTTTGGAGCAGACTTATCTGATCAGAACAGAGGGTGTTTGTTGGAAATTGGAGGAAGATAAGATAAAGCAGATCTAGACTGAACTTCGTGTTTTGTATATTTGGTATTTGGTTGTTTTATGGAAGAGAAATTTATTACCACCATGGATAAGGATATAATAGAATGCAAGACTTGGAAATTAGAACAGAGTGCTTCAAAGTTGGAGATAATTCTGTAAGGTAGGGTGGGTATGTGTTGAGTACCTCCTGTATGTCAGGTGCAAGATCTCACAGCCCTTACTTATTCTTACAGCAACCATAAGGGTAGATGATGTTATTCCGGTTTTATGCATAACACACTGAGTTTTGAGGAAATAGAATTTGTCTAAATTCTGCCTGTGCCTAGGCCAGGATCCAAGCCCAGGGACATATGCCTTCAAAGCACAGTGAGGATGGACTGAGTTTTACAGTGAAGAGAATTGAGACCCAGGAAGCAGGGGGCTGTTCAAGGTTATACAGGACATGGGATGGAAGCAACTGTTCTGCAAGAGAGAGGGGATAGGTGGCGATCCGCAGAGAGAGAACAGGTTAGAGCCTGCTGTTACAAACAGGTAGGGGTGCCAAAGAATTTGGTGATAGTGGTGGATTGGAATGAAAAAGCGGTAGAGCGCGGAAGGACAGACAAGGGAATGCTGTGGTGGACCGATCATGGAGTAAAGGAGGATGGAGAGCGATGACTTGGAAGTAATCCCGCAGTTAATCCCAAGGGACTGCCATTTATAGAGTGAGTCTTCAGGGGAGCTAGTTTAGGAGAAAGGCCATGTGTTGTTTATGGAGTGGTTTGACTGAAATGACCAATGTTAGACGATAAAATGGATGGCTTCCATGAGATGTATATTGGTCAATGCATGGAGAACAGCAGGGGACGTGAAGGTGAAAGGCCATGAGGAGGAGCCTATGTCTTCACGGTGATGGTGAAGATTCACCCCAAGAGCAGCCACTAGCTGTCACCTAAAGCCACGGAGACCTGTGTTTGCCTGACTCTTTCGCCCTGGCCTGCCCCTTCCACCCCAGCAGGAAAAGCACTTCGCTGTACTTGGCTTCCTGAACCGCACAGCCATCACTCACAGTGGATTCTCCATTCTTGCTGCAGGTTCTGCAGCCTAGAAAGGACTATTTCTCCATGACATTTCCCTCAACCGGATTCTTTTGTCTTTCAGAATGATTGTCACTGTACTGGACAGACTGCTGAGCTATTGAAGTCCTTCCGTCTTTGGAGCACACGAGGAAATTGTCCATGGAGTTGAAATATTTACTGCAGTAATTTCTGGCCTTACACAACTGAGGTAAGCTATACTCCTTCCCGTATACTCGTCATGGAGTTGCTGTGCTTGTCTCTCTTAACTGTGCTTTTTAAGGGACATTAATCCACTTTCCCCTACCTTTTGTGCCCCAGTGATCCTTCAGAGTGCCCCTAATCTGCAAATGTAGATAGGGGTGCAGAAAAGACATTTATGGGATGAAATATGAGCAAGCTGTTTGACTCTGAAGAATAACAAGGAAAATGTATTACTCTTCAGGTTAAATCAATAAAATATCCCATTTCCATAAATGCAATATGCATGGAGTGGATTATGCTAGAGAAAAATCAATAGATGGAAAAGAGTATGATTAAGGCTACTTGAAAAAAAAAATGGAGATACTTAAAATACTAATATATTGCTGGCTTTATTCAAGTATAGGAAACCTAGGAAATACAGAGAACTTAAAGGAAAAAAAATCTGGTATTCCACACCCAGATATAATCAAGGTTAAAACGGTACTGCATTAATTGTAATGTTTGTATCACAAGTACTTGTAATGATATGTGTGTTGTATGTGTTCATTTGCTAGATTGTTTTCAAATGAGTATCATCACATACTTACTCAGTACCAGGCTCTGTACCAAGCATTTTACGTACATTAATTCATTAATTCTCGCTATCCTGTGAGGTTGGTACATTTTCATTCCCCATTTAAACATAACAAACTTGACGTTCAGAGAAATTAAATGACTTGCCTATGCCCGCACTGCTGGCAAACCCACTCAGAACTTGAAGTACTAGTCAGGTACCAAAGTCTACACTAATGGGATTTTAAATGAGCACACTGTGTTCACGATGGCAATGCGGTGGCTTCTCTATCCTCCTCTGCTTCTGTTGGACATTTAATTGATTTTCTATCCTTACGTTAGAAATAACATTGCAGTGCACGTCTTTCGTGCACAGCCAAAATTCCCCAGGACAGATTACTGTAAGTGGCATTGCTGAGTGAATGGGGTCGTGGGAATGTACTGTCCAGGGTTTGATACACTCTGCTAATTGTCTCCTCAAAAAGTTGTGCCAGTTTATAGTCTCACTAGCAGTATATGGAAGTGCCTGGTGACCCTAAGTTCTCAGCAGTATTGGTAGTCAGCAACTGGGACACTTTTGCTGGCCTTTTCAAAAGGTCCCCAGTGTCCTTGGTCAGGTCCATATTCTTGCCTCTAAGACTTGAGCCATGGCCCCCTGACCGGTTTCTTCCTCTCCAGCCTAGACCACATCTTGTCACAACAGAATTGCAGGACAGAGGGTGAAAGTCTGGGCTCTAGAGCTAGTTGCCTGGGTTCAAATACTGGGTGTATTGCTTTGCCTCCGTTTCCCCATCAATAAAATGATAGTGATGAAGCCGCTCTGGTAGTGGTGCTAGTTGATGTAAAGTACACGTGGTGCTATTTGATTCTTGGTATATGCTCACCATTGTTAGCTACTACCGTTGTCTTCCAGAAGTCCATGCTTGTATCGTTTAAAAACCAAAGGTTATGCTTGTTTTGAATGAAATAGGATCATTACCAAATTTGTAATCAACAGTAGACACATAGTGCTGACATTGTACTATTGTGTTAGCACCATGGCCAACCTGAAGATCACAGATAACCACTCCTTGCTCAGTTGGTGCTGTGAGGTCAAGGATAGTGAGGAAACAACTAACAGGAATAACTAGGATGTTAAAGCACCTTATAAACTCACAGAGCACTTTCACACTCATTGTCTTACCTGATCCTCACAACAGAGCTGTGAGGGAGGTGGAGCAGCTATTATTAACCTCGGTTTCAGAGGAGGACGTTGACCTGGAGGACTGAAGTGACTTGCTCACTTAAAGACATGGATGTGGTAGGTGGCAGAGAGGGGTGTCTGTAAATCTCACTGCTTCATTGCAGAGATGGACTGAGAAGGCGCAGGTGTAGATACCCAGGCCTAGAAGTCGAGTCTGTCCCCTTTGGTAGTGGTAGGCAAACTGCGGCTCATGAGCCACATACGGCTCTTTGGCCCCTTGAATGTGGCTCTTCCACAAAATACCATGGCCTGGGCGAGTCTATTTTGAAGAAGTGGCATTAGAAGAAGTTTAAGTTTAAAAAATGTGTCTCTTAAAACAATTTTCAATCACTGTACTGTTGGTATTTGGCTCTGTTGACTAATGAGTTTGCTGACCACTGACCTATGGTTTCCACATGGACTCAGGAATGCCTTGATGGTAGTCCCCCGAATCTGTTCTTCACATAGCAGAGTGATCTCTTTGAAGTGGAATCACGGCTTGGCACACCCCTGCCTGAGCCCAGCATGACATTCTCCACACCGAGGCCTGCAAGGCCAGGCATGATCTGGCTTCGCCGGCTCTCCAGCCTCAGCTCTGTTACTCACTCTAGAACACTATGTTCCAGCTCCACTGGCCTCCTTTCAAGTCAGGGAACAGGCCAAGCTCTTTCTTGCCCCTGGGGTGCTGTTCCTTTGCTTGCAACATGTGCAGGTGCGTGCTTGGACACATGTTCTCACACACACATTTCTTATGGCCGACTCCTCCTTGTCCAGGGAGGCAGTTCCCAGAGAGAGCTCTGGAGCAGGCTGCTTGGGTCCCCTTGGCTGCCCCATTCCCTAGCTGTTTCCTTGGGCAAGTTACTCTACCTCTACTTCACCTGTAACCCAAGAATCGTAATCATAATAGTACCTGTCTCAGAGTTTCGGAGGGCCATGTGGTTTAATTCATGCAAAGCTCTTAGAAAACTGCCCTGTGCGTAGAAGTGCACACCCATGGTAACTGTTAACAAGATGGTCAGCTTAAATCTCACCTCAGTCAGAGTGCTGTCCAACGTTAGTTATTTCCTCAGTATTTTCTTCCTTTTAGTTCTGCTTCCCCCCCCCCCTTTGTGCACGCATCATTATGTAAATTTTATTATTTTTTCCAATTTCCTCCTCTAGCCTGTGACTCCATAGGGAACAGGGGCTGTGTCTGTTTTCGACAGCTAGCTCTCTGCTGCTTGGCATCTAGAGTTTCTAGAATGAATGCATGAAAATCAACATCTCCAACCACAAGATTGCATAGAAATGCTACCAACGTTTTCTTACTGTAGTATGATGGTTTTATTTCACATTATAAAGTAATTCATCTATATAGAAGTTAGTTTGAAGTGTAATTTGAGATAGGAATGAAAAGTAATTTCCCCCCCAAATGAGTAGCTAATTGCAATTTTTGTGATTTCTTAAAAAAACAAATAAAACAAAACAAAACAAAACAAAAAATACACACACACACACACACACACACACACACACACACACACTAAAAGCCCGATGCACGAAGATTCGTGCTAGAATGGGCTTTCGTTTTCCTGGCTGCCGGCACTGCCTTTCCATTCCAGCCCAGCCCCTTTCTACTCAGGGCCTGGAGCTGCCCCTTTTTCCCCTGGCCCCGCCTTTCCATGCTTTCCAGAGGCCCTGAGAGACCAGGGCTGTGGCAGAACACTTGCGTCCCTCCCCATAACTAAGGCACCTATGTATAAAAGTTAACCACCATCTTTGTTGGATTAATTTGCATATCTCTCCTGATTGGCTGGTGGCATAGTGAAGGTATGGTCAATTTACATGTTTGTCTATTTTTAGGTACTTATTGATTTTAGAGAAGAAGGGAGAGGGGGAGAGAGATAGAAACATCAACGATGAGAGAAAACCATTGATCAGCTGCCTCCTGTATGTTCCCCACTGGGCTTCAGGCCTGCAACCCGGGCATTTGCCCTGATAGGGCATCGAGCAGTGACCTCCTGGTTCCTAGGATGACACTCAACTACTGAGCCATGCCAGCTGGGCTTTTGCAATTTCTTTTAAAGAAAGCTTCAATCTAAATTATAGTTCTGAGGAACTCTGATGTTTCTTTTGTTTGTTTTTTCTGTTCTTGAGAAATTCTTTTGCAAAAAGTAAATACAGAAACTGTTCATCCAGTTGAGTCAAGTTTCTCGTGAGCATACTTGCCCCGACCAGGAAAGATGCTCCTGGGGTCACTGCCACAGCCTGGCTTCCAAGAGGGGGACATAGCGTTCCCAGTGCAGGGACTTGTCCCATTTGCTCCATATCTACCAGTAATGCCGAAAACTGCTAGGTATTTCACATAGGCTTGTTTTAGATAGTCTGTCCTTTAAAAAACCCAATTGAAACCTAGAAACTTCACACATCCTGATGACTACTTAACTTTTCCTTAACTGCTTCCTGCAGTGAGATGACGAACAAAAATGCTTTGGCAGACCGTGTATTATATTATAGTTTGTGGTTTGGAAAAGTTGGTCACCACTCTTTTCCATATATCTATATATATATTTTTTTTAATATTTTTTTTATTGATTTCAGAAAGGAAGGAGAGGGAGAGAGAGAAACATCAATGATAAGAGAGAATCATTGATTGGCTTGCTCCCTGCACGTCCCCTACTGGGGATTGAGACCGATACCTGAGCATGTGCCCTTGACTGGGAATCAAACACAGGACCCTTCAATCCATAAGCCAATGCTCTAGCCACTGAGCCAAACTGCCTCGGGCTTTTCCATATTCTAACTTTTAAAATTAAAATTAATGACAGAAATAATATATCCCCATTGTCACATATTCAAGCCATAGAAGTTGTACACTGAAAAAAATTGACTCTTGCTTCCCACTTTCTGGCCCACTCCCTTAATATAACCACTGCTGAGTTTATTGTGTATTTTTTTTAGACTTCTTTTATGTTTAGTAAATATACAAGCTAGGGCAAAGGTAGGTTTACAGTTGTGAGTACGTGAAAGTTTATTGTATTATTTATTAATCGTATTATTTTCCATATGAACAATTGTAAACCTACTTTTGCCCACTCTGTATTAGGTCTTCACACACACACACACACACACACACACACTCATTTGTTTGGAACAATGTCATAAACCCACTTTCTTATACATGTCAATGGGCCTTCACAACACTTGCGGCCTTTGTTTCCTGGCTGGCAGCGTCTTCGAGAAGTCACTAGTGGATATTTTCCCAGGGTTTCAGACACCACGTCCTGCCTGGTGTGTTGGAAGCCCTGGCCATAATCTTCTGGAGGGCAGGGGCCCGGGCACCTTCAGGAATGTGGTGTAATCTGATCATGACTTCCCTCTCACTCCAGAGGAAGAAAGGAGGGATTGACAAGGGAGGCCAGTGGAGAAAATTCTCCCTAAGTTCACGAGGGCATACATTGAGCGAAATGTTTTTCACTGCGTTCTACGTGTAACAAGTACATAAGTTTGGTTTCCAGGGAAACGGGATGGCAGACGGGGTGCTGTCAGGTGACACATCTTTTCATAGCACCGTCTCTCTCCTTCTCTTTCGCCTTTTGGTGGTGGTCTGGTCCATGAGAACAGACGGTAAAGTTTGGGATGGAGTCAGGCAGAGGGCAGTGACTCACCGGGCTGTGCCCTTCACACAGGCATGAGAAAACCTGTCCTTGGCTGGCCCGGTCTCTGATGGATGGCACTGCATTCCAGAGGACTAACTGTGAGGCTTTCTGTGATGGGGGCTCTGGACTTGGGCAGAATTGCACTTGTCAGGTTTCCCACTGTGCCCGCCTTACTGCCCACCTTATTACGCTGGGTTGGCAAGTTCCATTGCTTAGGGGGACAATTTACGGCAGTGGGCTTCTCCCCTAGTTTCAGCTCTTTATAAAATGGGAAATCACAAAGCAATTAAATAGTAGTGTAGTTTTCAGGCAGAAGGTGGAGAAAAGCTAACCAGGGGAAAGGCTAGCATGATTGACAGAGGCTGGCTGGAGATTTACATTGAGAATAACTCGTTCTTCAAAACTTTCTTCATTTGCTTGTGAGGGAATTATGAGGTAAATCATACACCCGGAGGATGGATGATTAAAAACGCAGGAGTTATGATTTCTTTTTGACTTTGTAAGTCTCTAAATCCTCCACCTTAGCATAGAGTTCTCATTTCAAGAATTCGATGGAATGATGGGAACCAGCCCTGCCATGGATTATAAAGTGAAGCAGAAATACTTTAAAAATCTTAAATTGTTAATAAGTTTGAGATTATTTATATTTTGTAAAATGTCTTATGATTTAATGCAGTAAACTAGAGTATTCATGAGTGACGTTTTCCCCCTTTAAAATCAGATCTATAAGTGTAGATATTTTTCAGTAGTCAAAACATTGAATGGGATGTCAACTGTTCTGGAGTTTTTTTTTGTTTTGTTTTGTTTTTTAAAGCATTAGTAATTTTTAATAATGGCACCTAAAATTAGACAAAAATTTGAAAAAAACAATTTGAACATAAAAATCTGGAGAGTTAAGATTCCCTGTCCCTCTTCTTCCAACCTGCTTTAACATGTAAAATAAATTCTTTTAATTTAGCTGCTTTGTATTGATGATGACCTACTTATTCCTATCAAGAGAATTAACAAATAAAGATTTATAAGTTCTACATGTCTTCCAAATAGAAAGTGTTGAAAAGCTGCCTCTTGATTTGAAGTTCTTTTGTTTGTTCCCTAGTAATCACATTGAAATGTTGAAACCAAATAGCGTAAATAAGAATGTGATTGTTGGTATCAGTTGAGAAAAGGATTAACTGAAAGTCTATTTGTATGACCCAGAAAATAAGTGGCTAGGAGGCCACTGCTTTCTCTGGTGTGACTTTCTGTTGCCCAGGAAGCCCTCTGAAGGGGAGACTAAGTTAGGTGTGTGTTTGTTTTATTAGTTTAAAATAAAAAACAACAACCCGTAGTCTCCACTGGTTATTTTTAAAAGCCGGTAAGAACTCCACTTTCCCTTCAAATGTTCCCTCGCATGGTCCCTCTTCAGTTTGATATGTATCCTTCCATTGATTTCCTTTTTGTTGAACTTACTGAGGGTGACACTGGTTAACAAAATTATACCTGTTTCAGGTGCATAATTCCACAACACATCATCTCTATGCATATGTGTACAAATGCAATTTCTTCCTTTGAGTAGAATTATAATATACTTTGTCTACATTTTAACTTATTTATTTTTTACTTCATTATAGATTATGAATATCTGTCTCAGTATGTCTAGAATTAACTTATTCCTTTTATTTTTTTTTATTTATTTATTTTTTTAATATATTTTATTGATTTTGTACAGAGAGGAAGGGAGAGAGAGAGAGAGAGAGTTAGAAACATTGATGAGAGAGAGTCATCAATCAGCTGCCTCTTGCACACCCCCTACTGGGGATATGCCCGCAACCAAGGTACATGCCCTTGACCGGAATCGAACCCGGGACCTTTCAGTCCCCAAGCCGACGCTCTATCCATTGAGCCAAACCGGTCCCGGCGACTTATTCCTTTTAAATACTGCAGATTGTACATATGTACTATACTTTAAGATTTTTTTAAACTTTTTTTTTTATTATATTTTATTGATTTTTTACAGAGAGGAAGAGAGAGGGATAGAGAGTTAGAAACATCGATGAGAGAGGATCATCGATCAGCTGCCTCTTGCACACCCTCCACTGGGGATGTGCCCGCAACCAAGGCACATGCCCTTGCCCAGAATCAAACCTGGGACCCTTCAGTCCGCAGGCCAATGCTCTATCCACTGAGCCAAACCGGTCCTGGCTAAGTATTTTTTTTTTTAAATGAGCACTTAGTGTGTTTTCAGCTTCTTTTCTATGATTAAATAATGCAACAATGAACAATCTTGTCCCTATATCAATGTATACTGATGTATTTCTTTAAGGTAATTGCCTATAAGTAGAATTGATAGGGCCAAACCTATGTGCATGTTACCTTTAGATGGATAGCAAGAGATCTTGTTTTGCTTTGTTCTAACTGCCTGTGTATTACCGATGTAGATGCTAGTCATTATTACCTAAGAATGTCACAGTGAGTAATGAAATGCTTGGGAAAGGTGGAGAAAGGAAGGGTGTGTCTAACTTTTTATTGTCATACAATGTGGTAACACATATACAATAATTTAAATAGAATGTAAAAAATGAATTCCTTTTGGGTTTGTTTATGAGCTGTGTAAAGAAGGCGGTTTTCAAAGCATTGTTAGTCTGACTTGATATTTTTAGGTGATGAAGTACCTAGTAGCACATATGTGCCTCATGGGCTTTTCTCTCTTCTTCCCTTTGTACAAACCCACCCCACTACTAGCCTATCTTTCATTGTCTACTCCCCCCACCCCCCAGCCCCCAAGATTGCTGGCAGTCATTTCATAAACAGCTTTGGATTTTATGCCAAAAGATCTTTTGCTGTTGACAGATTCTGTGAATACCCAGTGTTCTTTTCTTTGGCACCATCCAAGCCTGGTTTGGGAATTCACTACCATATTCTAAAGTTAATGACTTTGTTTTGTTCAGGACCAACAGGCCAACCTTCTCCTGGAGGAGAGACAGTCACTGTGATGTTCTGTGTATCTGAGCCTCCTGTCTCATGCCTTTTTATGCTTTTCCATGGTTGACTAAGTAAAGCAGAGGAAGACCTTTCTAGTCAAATGCCAAAGAAAAGAAAGCCAAATGGAAGTGAGGAATAAGGGTAACCACATAGTTGCTTCCCTCTGCCAACAGTTTTTAAAATCTTTTTTATTTTGAACCTGGAGGAAAGCTGCACAGATAGTACAGAATTTACATATGCCCTTCTCCAGCTCCTGCCGGTGTTAGCATCTTGTAATCAGTATAATGACCAGAATCAGATTTAAATTAGTACCATACCTTTAGCTAAACTATAGACCTATTGGCATTTCATCTGGTTTTCTACGAATGTCCTCCTCCAGTTCCAGGACCTAATCCATGATCTTCGTTGCATTTAGTTCTGTCTCCTCAGACCGACCACAGCTAGTTCCTCAGTCTCTCCTTGTCTTTCATCATATTGATAATTTTGAACAGTACCGTTCATTTATTTTGTTGAATGACACTGAATTTGGGGTTTTCGGATGTTTCCTAATATTTACTGTGAGGTTATGTGTTTTGGGGAAGAATACCACAAAGGCGATGATGTGTTCTTTTCCCCCCAAGTGGTGCCTTGACGTCGTGTTCTCTTAGTAAAGGCCATGCTGACCTTGATCCCTTGATTCAGGTAGTTTCTCTGGGATTTCTCCACTCTAAATGTCTTGGGGGAAGATACTCTGAGAGTATGCAAATTAAAATTTTAATTTATAATTAAAAACCTACCTTATAGGTCTGGACAGATATCCTATTTCTTCTCAAGCTTTTACCCACTGATTTTAGCATCCAGGGTTAGATCTTACCTGCAGTTGTTATCACTATACTATTTACTTAATAGTGACTCCATGTCTCCTTTAATCATATACATTTATATATTTATTGGAATTCTTCTGTAAGAAAGGGCTGCCCTTTCTTTTACACACACACACACACACACACACACACACACACACGGCAGTATGGACTCATGGATAGTTACCTTATTGTATGGATTCTAATCCAATTCTATCATTATTTTATTTAATTGCTTAAATTGTTCCAGAGTTGGCCATTGGGAGTTCCTTTAGATTGGCCCCAATATCTTTTGACATGTTCCCATCCTTTCTCATTTTGTGGCACCTCCAGGTATTCTGCCTTATTTTATATTTTCCTTGCCCTAGCCCTGGAGTCAATCATTTCCTCAAGAATCCTGGATCTTTTTATTGGAGAATGGTGTTTAGAACCCAGTGTCTGTGTGTTAGGTGTGCACATTGCAACTGGGGTGCCAGTGCTTTTAACTTCCACCAGTTTTAAAGCAAATTCTTCCCTGTGAGCATGAATGTAGCAGGACAGAAAGTTGCTTTTGACACTGCAGGTTAATAAATCATTTTGATGTAAGATCATTTTGATTAGGCCACTTATTGATGGGTTTTTAAAAGTCAGTGCACAGCCTGGCTGGTGTGGCTCAGTGCTTGAGCATTGACCTATGAACCAGGAGGCCACAGTTTGATTCCCAGTCAGGGTACATACCTGGGTTCTGGGCTCGACCCCTTGTAGGGGACACGCAAGAGGCAGCTGATCAATGATTCTCTTTTTCATTGGTTAAATCAGTAAAAAGATATATATATATTTTAAACATCAGTGCACATTGGGAGGCCTATAGAGAAATATTAGTAGTAGGTATTCTAACTGTAAATTGAATGGGTTAACTTTTTGTGGAAAAGTGCTTTAATAGTGAAAGGCCTGTGTTAGCATTTCGATATCCCTAACATTCTTGTATTTTTGACTCTCATTTTTAGTCCATTACTTATTTTAAGCTAATGAGAATAACTTTTGGTCCTCTATTAGTTATAGAAGGTAAATGCTAGCTGAAGGATACCTATTAAAGTGTTTTTACGCACTAAGTATAGACATGAGATTGCACGGCTAGTAGGTCAGATAACTGTATTTTGTTCTAGTTCAGTGCTCATTCCATGTATTATACCATGGCTGTCCTCGTGTCATAAAGATGAGAGTATTTTTATCATTGCCTTTCCTTCAGAATCTTTTTAAATTTGTAAAAAACTTCAGAGTTCTTTTCAATGATTTTTAAATGCTAGATTTTTGTGGGTCCAGCTATTGTTGGGCTTTTGGTTTCTAGGCATCGAATACTAGATATGAGAGAGGGTAATTTTGCTCCCATATGGTAAAATTATGACTTTTCTTAAAGTTGAATATAACTTTTCTCTTGGACTTTCTTAATTTCTGTGAGTGGAGACTTTAGGCTTTGGGCTGGTGTCACACAGTATTTAATGGCAGAGAAAAATAAAACACTAAACACATCAGTAGGTAGGCTGTAAACATTAGTCAGTTATAACTGCTTTCACCGTTAGTGTGAATGCTGCTGGCCTTACCTTAGAGACAGTGACATTGTACGGAGTTTGGATTTAGGAAGCCCAACACAATGATGCAGTTGGGAACCTGTCTGCGGTAAATAAAAAGCCCGAACTTCAAACCTCCCCCAACCTCCCATTTATTCTTCCTAGATCTCTAATGTGTGAGTTTCTGCTTATACTGGGCTCATGGTGACATATTCTTTTGGAAGAAGGGATTCTTGGGAAAAGGAGGAGTATGGATTTCCATATAATTAAAAACCTGCCTTACGGGTCTGGATAAGTGGGGTACAGGTGTTGGTCTTAAGATGCAAAATAGTTTAAGTGACTTCAGATAGTTTGGGACTTAAAGGAACTATCCAGCTTACATAATCTGAAAGCTCCCTTTTTGGGCTAAGAAGAGGAGTGGCAGAGATAATAAACACAGCAATCACAAATAACTTTAACACTGAAAGACACAATCTGGCTATTGGGTTGAAGTATTAAAAATCACATGATGTTCATGTGAGTGATGTTTAGAATATAAAATGAAAAACTAATTATCTGAGTATCTTGTATTTACTGTATGTACCTCTGAGATGGATAACAGAACCACAGGCTTACAACTAATCCTTCAGAGAAAGTTCCTGTCACTGAATTATCCAACTGTGTTGGTAAGAAATAGTTATTTCTGGTCTGGATTTTTTGTTGGTGGTGGTGGTGGTGGTGCTGGGAAGTTTGTCATTACCACTTTATATCTTAAATCACACCTAAAAAAGTGACTAGAAAATGAAGTAGCAGGACAAAGGTTGTTATAATCAGATATGTGCTATTTGTAGAAAAAATTGGGGGGAATTGACATAAGTAGAATTTACTGGAGCCTGCCTTCCTAAAGTCAGATACATTATGACATGGGATTCACTTTATATCATTAGAATTTTCTTGTTTCTGAACATTTGGCTTCAGTGATCCCAGTGCAGTGAGAAATTCAAGTGTTCAAGGAAGAAGTGTGAATTTGGTCCTCCTTACTGTGTGCACCAATGCAGAGGCCCTTTCTCTCTGCCCCCTTTTGGTTTTCAACCTTTCCTCTTTGATTGGTTAGCACTCTGTGCTTGGCCTAACACTCCTCTTCATTGAACCCATTGCTCTTAACAAAACACAGGGGTACGGAAGTCAGCTTCGAGGGTAGGCTTTTTGTATGACTTGGTTTGATGGATTCAGATAAGGTACGTTTCCAGTAGGTATGGACTAGTGAATCAAGCTTCTCTGAGTCCATTTTGAGATTTGGATTTAAAACAATAATGTTAGCCAAAACCGGGTTGGCTCAGTGGCTAGAGCATTGGTCCATGGACTGAAAGGTCCTAGGTTCTATTCCTGTCAAGAGTATGTATTTTGGTTGTGGGCACATCCCCAGTAGGGGGTGTGCAGGAGGCAGGTGGTTGATGTTTCTATTACATTGATGTTTCTAAGTCTCTATCCCTCTCTCTTCCTCTCTGTAAAAAATCAATAAAAATATATTTAAAAAAATAAGACAGTAATCTTACATTAAAGCTCTTAAGAGGATTCCCAGCCATTGGTCATTGGAGACACTTTAAAAAAAAATACATTTTATTGATTTTACACAGAGAGGAATTGAGAGGGACAGAGAGAAACGTCGATGAGAGAGAAACATCGACCAGCTGCCTCTTGCACACCCCCAACTGGGGATGTGCCCGCAACCAAGGTGCATGCCCTTGACCGGAATCGAACCCGGGACCTTTCAGTCCACAGGCTGACGCTCTATCCACTGAGCCAAACCGGTCCCGGCTGGAGATACTTTTTTTGATGATTTCTGGGGTGGTGAAGCTATTTTAACTACATATTAAATGCAGGAGAATTTAAGATGTCATGTGATGGTATGCATGTAAGCTTAAAATGCTAATTAATGTTAAGTTTATTGATTTGACTCCAAATTGCCTTATTCATGTGCATCCAGAAATTTTTAAAAATGGGGCAGTGGTTCATATGCAGTTTGTGTATTTTTCCACACAGCATTATTTTATATGAATGGCCAGAAGTCATATAATGGTCTTCTTTATTAGGAACATAATATCCTATTATGTTGATGTGCCATGGTTCTTGCTAAGCGCCCCCCCCCCCCCATGTTTGATACTTGTTTAGCCTATTCCTAGTTTTTCCCTATGGTAAATGCTAAGGGATATGTAGAAAGGGCCATTCTTGCTATGGCAATTGTTGAGCATCTGCTGTGTATGTGCCACACGTGGCATCTGGTACTCTGGCAGATGATACAAAGACAAACGAGACAAGTGCTGGAGGGGATGGAGGAATGAGGGATGCTTTCTGTCTACTGTGATCAGGAAGGCTCCGTGGAAGAGCGGCATTTGATTCTGGGCCATGAAGAATGAGCAGTAGTAAGAATGGCAAGTCAGGAAAATTAAACTCTGAGCAGTGGAGTAAGCAGCTTCAGCGTGTTGTGACTGGAGTGCACAGGGTACCATCTGCAAAGAGTCTAAAATACCTATTACCACAGAATATCTTGCTGTAAGAATGTGTCCTAAATATGTTTTAGACAGAGTGCACCATGAGTGTATAATAAAAATGTTGCCAAAGATATGCTGTTTTCGGAAAAATACTAGCTTGTCTCTGTACCTCACGTGAAATTTGGGGGAAGCACCAGGCCCACAGCATGGGCCCCATGTGCTGACTCTTCCTAGTAGAGTGGTTGGTGGTTAAATGAGCTTTGCTACACAGTGAATGCTGGTTGTGGGTTTTAACCATTCAGCCAATTTTATCAGAGTAGTCTTAAGTATGTTTTCCTCTTTAAAAGACCAGAGTGTGAGAAACAAAAACAAAAATCAAACAAAAAATCACACAAAACAAAAATAAAACAAAAGACCACAGGGGAGAAAAACTATAGAGCTTTTCCCCAGTATCTAACATTAAATTTTACTATATTTTTAATATATTGTATATATTACATATAAAAAGTAAAAGATGCCCTATAAGTCATGGCTTTCATATGACCACTGCAGCTAGAAAGGAGGACCAGAATCCATGAGCTTTTAAAAGCCAAAGTTCCTACTTTTCATGGAATTTACCTTCTAGTGGTTGGATGAAGTAAGACAGACTAGTGAGTTGTTTTAAAAACTAAGAAGAAACTGGTGAAATATAGTTGTCCACTCAGATTTTAGAAAAAAAATTGGAGCTAGGATTTAAATTGAAATTTTATGAGTTTTCATGGGGCATTTTTTAACACTGGGTTTTAGACCCATAATTAATAAACGATACCCTCTTTCATCTTGCGTAATTTCTTTGCATGCCGTTGGGTCATTCAGAATGGCACTAAGGTTAAATCTGGCGTATCATGAGCCACTTGAAAACAGAAGGTTAAGCCTGCTCAACACAGGCTCAATTGGGCACCTCTCCTGTGGGCTTGTTGGTTCTTGCATGGATTCCTGCTTCCACCCAGTCCCAGGGCCAGCTGCACATACCTGCCTCACCCCAGGCCAGGAGGCCAGCCTGTTTTCTTCCTTCACCCAGCCCAGAGGTGGATTCTGCTTCCAGGACTGTAAGAACTCCTGTAGCTTCTCCCCTTCCTTGTTCCCCTAACTTACTGTGCAGGGGGGGAATATCATGGAAGGGTGGCAAGGATTTGTGGACAAAGAAAGAATATTGAAATGGATGTGGTGCTGAGTTTAGGCTCTCTAGGAAGCACCATAACAATCCTCCTTCATGTTCCTGGCCCTTTACCTAGTTGTCTGTAATGTAACATTTGTTTTCTTTTAAAAAATAAATCTCTGTGTGTGTGTGTGTGTGTGTGTGAGAGAGAGAGAGAGAGAGAGAGAGAGAGAGAGAGAGAAGTACCTTGGAATCTTTGAAGGAAAAGTATGAAAATTATAGTAATAATGACTTTATTTGAATTGAATCACATTCTACATGACAGTAGACCAAATCTCTTTTATTAATATTTGCGTATTCTCTTAAAACCTATAAGAAGGATTTCGGCTTTGTAAAAATCTCTATTGACCATTGTTATAAGTAATAGAAAAATGTCATTGTTTCCGAGCAGATGAGATGAAGAGGGTTAACCTGGGGCCTTGGCATGTGGGCACTAACCATCAAGAGCATTCAGGTTGAAAAGGGTGGGCCTTGTCTGAAGAGTGCACTTATCATCCAGGCTGACTTGGTCAATCCATCTTTCGTCAAGCCCACGGGATAAACAGACTTGACAAATTGTTATAAAAAGGTTTTCAGTTTTTAGGGCGTGGCTGTGGAGCCACACCTGAGAAGCTGGCTCGATGAGGCCAACTCATAAAGTTATCTAAGCGCCTCCACCCCAGTTGATGGTCCAGATTGTCTCCAAGGGAGGAGAACGAAGCCAGTGTTAAGACTCTGAGTGGGATAAGGCCACAGTGGTGATACATAATGGGTGCATTCATACCCATCACTGCAATACAGCCTTTTCTTGGATGGAAGCATGGGAAACAGCTCCTGAGCACGCACTCACACTTCTTGTTAGCTCTCGGGATCACTGCTGGCCCCCTCCTGCCCTCCATCCCCCAGCTGCCCACTGGGACGTGAGCCTTTGTAAGATCATTGAAAATACTTAAGTTCTCAGAACCCAAAGGAAGGAAAACTTGACTTCTACCCCTTCAAGAAGTTGGTTGCAACAGTATTATTATTTTTTTTTAAAAGAGGCCTTCCGCATATATACAAATAGTTGTTGTTGACTAGATTTACCATGTTATGAAACTGATCACTGTAGTAGTTACTATGGCAGCATTTTAATTTAGAAAGTACTTTGATAAATTAGCTTATAAGTTAAATGGGTTTGTAAATTC
This sequence comes from Pipistrellus kuhlii, assembly GCF_014108245.1. Lineage (NCBI taxonomy): Eukaryota > Metazoa > Chordata > Mammalia > Chiroptera > Vespertilionidae > Pipistrellus > Pipistrellus kuhlii. The sequence goes on from NW_023425427.1 coordinate 31,965,038, forward strand.
TTAGGGGATTTCTTAAACTTCTGATTGATACCTCAAGTCCATTAAAAATAGGTATAATAGACATGGATCCTGAGACCCTATTTCGACTTTTAACCCATTGGTACTTTTTCCAATTCCTTTAGTGGACTTAAGTAAAATTTAGAAAAGCTTACAAATTCCCACAAAAGTTAACTCTAAATAAAGGAGAAGTTGGTTAATACCTTAGTTTGGAATTATGGCAAAATTAATTTTCATCACATCACAGGTGAGCAAGTATTTTATATTCATTTGTTAAAGAAAATCAGTAACATATTTAAATTGCTTATAAATCCTAGCACTCATACACTTTTTGATCTTATATATCTTAGTTACATTTTGTTTATGTGGTGTACTTTCTATTTGGAATACTACTTTCAATGTAGTTATCACAGTTTTCCACTCATTTTCAAAAAGCCTTTACAATTATAATGATAAATAATATTCAGTCGCATTCGTGTACCACAATCTATGAAACATCTTTCTCGTGTTTACAATGTAGATTGTATCTAATTCTTTGCTACGTTAGATAAGATATCATTATAGTGAAGTCTTTACGTTGTAATAAATTATCTCCTTGGGATAAATTCACAGGAATATCTAGGTCACAGGTATGAACATGTTTTGATTTGGTGGGCTTATTTATCAAAGACTTTCTAGATTATAAAAATAATACATAATCACCCTAACACACTAGAATGGTATGGAAGCAAGAGAAAATAAAATTTCTCTGTGGGACCTCAGTCCCACACTCCCATGTGAGCAAAGATTGTATAGAATGGGGTAAGAAGGTTCTGAGCAGTGGAATGATGTGCAAGTGGTGACGTGTGCTACCTAGTTAAACAGTAAAAAGAAGGACTGCTTTACTTGTATGATTGTAACCATAGAATCTGAGCAGTGCCCTCTTTGGACAAGATGTTGAGGTGACTGGTGTTGGTTATAAGCAGCTGGTTTGAGAAAGTGCAGTTTCCTGTGTCAGATAACGTTAAGTGACGACTGTGCCCCCTTGGCTCTGATTAAGAAGAGATGGCTGGAAGCAGCAGGCCCCAGCTTTCCCGGGTTTAAGGGTCATTGAGGAATCCTTGTAGATAAGAGAGGGAGTGTATATTCCAGGCCCTGGAGTGATGACTAGACTTGAGAAGCTGGGGGAGAAGGGGGGGTCCGTGGAGGCAGCTGAGGTGGGTGTGCTAAAGAGGGAAAGGCTTCTGGCCTGTGACCCGTGTCTCTTTGAAATTTGATTTCATTTTCTAGATTTCACCTTTCTAGGCAGAAATCAAGTTTTTGGTCTTTCCCATGTGTAGGGAATTGTGGCTGAGCAAAGGGAAAGAAACCATTTTATAAGACCACTCTTTACAAACGTGTTCATTTCCTCCACGAGCCTTTAGAACAGTGTGGTTCTCAACCTTTCTGATGCCGCGACCCACAGGGTGAGAACCGCTGCTGTAGAGCCTAAGACCATCGGAAAACACAGACATTTACATTATGATCCATTAACAGCAGCAACATTGCAGTTATGAAGTAGCAACAAAAATAATTTGATGGTTGGGGGGTCACCACAACATGAGGAACCGTATTAAAGGGTCGCAGCATTAGGAAGGTTGAGAACCACTGGTTTAGAAGAATAATGCGATGATATTCTCCCATTGGGTTGTTTCATTAAATTGTTTTGAATTATTTGCCTCTAAAAGGAGGCATCCTCTGTGTCCTATATGTGCTCACTTGCTACTCTGGCCTGAATGTAACTAAGTGACCTTATCGCTCTTCCCACCAGCTGTCTCTCCATCCCCGAGTCAGAAGGGAAGGTTGGCCTGACACGCATGGTGGTTTTTTGACCTTTAGAGATGTTAGCTGTTAGTCCAGAGTCCTGTTTGCTAGCATTGGGTTCAGCTCACAGCTTTCTTCCATAAAACAACAGGCAAACTAGGGAATCTTTTGGTCAGTCATAGACATAATTACCACTCAGCTGAGACTCCTGCTAACTGGACCAAGTTCCTCAATGACTCTGCATTCGTTTCCCGCGTTTGAAATTGGGTGTCTGGACTTACCTCCAGGATTCTGGCTAGGACTTAGATGGGAAGAGGCGGAGGCCTCAGGGGACGGCTGACACCCGAGTCCCCCGTCTGTTAAGCTTTTCGGACATGCCTCAGCACTAGCTGCCTGCACAGAAGCTGGATTCCAAACAAAGAAGCCACTGGGACAGTTACGCTTCACTGCACTTTTTAATAAAATAGAGTGACTACCTCATTAGATAGGAGTATGTCTGGAATTCAGAATCTCGGATGCCAGTTCTCTGACCTTCAGCTGATGACTTTGTTGAATTTCTCAGGTATTTAAAGAAAGCCAAACATGTAGGAATAGAAGGATGCGACCAAAGATGAGAATTTTGTAATATACATTAGATGTTTATAAAAAAAAAAAAAAGATGTAGTATTTTTCAGAGACGTTCTCCCTATCCCCCTGTCTTTTGTTTTCCTCAGAGTAATAAGCAGTGATGGCTACTCTCAGTGACCTTCATCACTTTGATCATTTTTGTGTGAAATATGATGTTTTAAAATAAAATCTTATCTTGTTTACAAAATGAACACAGATTACCTATATTACCTCCCACACCAACCCACCCAAACTTTCTTCACTCTACTTTGCTAATAAGAAATTATTAGGGGTTTTTTGTATGTGCATTTTTGACAGTACAGAGCCAAGAGTTGTTACTCTTGGGTGTAGGATTGAGGAGATATATATATATATATATATATATATATATATATATATATTCCTCACTCAAAGACATGCTTATTGATTTTAGAAAGAAGAGAAAGGAGAGAGAGAGAGAAGAACATCAGTTGGTTGCCTATTGCCTATTCTATATGCCCTGACTGGGGATTGAAACCACAAACCAGGCATGCGCCCTGACCATGATCGAACCCACAGCCTTGTGGTATACAGGACAACACTCCTACCCACTGAGCCATCCCAACCAGGGAGAGAATATAGTTTTTATAATCTGTATTTTTAAATAGCCAGTGATTGGAGGCATGAAAGGGAATTTTGGTATGCAGTCTGAGATGCCCCAGGGGTGAACTCTCACTGGGCGTGCTGTCTAAACAGCAGTGATTGAATGCAGTTCCACGGCGTGTGGGCAGGGCTATAGATAAGTGCCATGTGTGCTCCAGTGGTGATGAGGTAGCCAGCAGTGTCCTACATACTTCTTGAGAGAGAAAGGAGAGCACTTGGGGTTTCAGTATTGTCGTCTTCATGCCCATGGCCATGAATTCATATTCTGCCTTTGAACATGCCAATATTTTTTAAAATATTATATAAAAACTTTGTAATTTAAAGTCATAAATCATATATATGGGACAAAGTGTAAAACAGTGTGTCTCAGTGTTTTTGTGATAGAGGAAAAGAAGAAGTAGTCCCTTCAGGTGGAGAAGCGTCAGGCGTTTGAACAGACATGGCAAGAGGCCATCACAGAGGTTTCCTTAAACCAGCGGTCACCGACTTTTTGAAGCTCATGGACCACCGGTGGTCCGTAGGCCACTGGTTGGCAACCGCTGAGCTGGACGATGAAGACAGCAGTTACAAGTGAAAATGTGCCTTTGAGATGACAGCACTTTAACCCCAGTGTAGGCCATCAGCAGTGCTGCTAATGAGGAGTTAGCTAGTGGATAGGGAACCCTAAGAGTCACCTCAGGCAGGAATCACCATGGACTGTGATATTTGTCTTCCATGTACTTGTGGTTTCATGATCAGGGCCCCAGCAGAACCATCATACAAATAACAGTAATAGCGTTGTTGTTGTTTTTTTGATTTATAACATTTTTATTGATTGCAGAGAGGAAGGGAGAGGGAGAGAGAAACATCAATGATGAGAAAGAATCATTGATCGGCTGCCTCCTGCACGCCCCCCTATGGGGGATTGAGTCTGCAACCTGGGGATGTGCCCTTGACTGGAATCGAAATTGGGACCCTTCAGTCCATAGGCCAACACTCTATCCACTTAACTAAAACAGCTAGGGCATGGCATTTGTTTTATATGTACCCAGTCTTGTTTCGGGGGTAGGGGGGAGGAATGATGGTGCCTTAAAAGGCCATACAAAATAAAACTAAAAATGAGTGGATAAGGATATTGGGACAGAGGGAAGTGAGGCTGAAGACAGAGCTAGCATGTACTGTGTAAGGTCTTGTAAACACATTGGAAATAGACCACTGACGTGCTCTGTGTTCTTCAGCAACCAAGATGAAGAGGGAATGGGGCCAGAGGCATGGCTCACAGGCTCTCTAAGGTTCAGTAACCTGGTTACTCAGGAAAAGCACAAGTACCCATGGCACAGGGAACAAGTGGGCCATGCCGGCAGCAGCACCCTGATGTAAGCTATAAAAATATCCTCAAAAAACCGGTTCGGCTCAGTGGATAGAGCGTCAGCCTGCAAACTGAAAGGTCCCGGGTTCAATTCCGGTCATACCCAGTAGGGGGTGTGCAAGAGTCAGCTGATCCATGATTCTCTCTCAACAATGTTTCTAACTCTCTATCCCTCTCTCTTCCTCTCTGTAAAAAACCAATAAAATATATTTTTAAAAAAATATCCTCACCAGGTATTTTTTTCCATTGATCTTTAGAGAGAGAGTGGAAGGAAGGATGGGGGAAAAGAGGGTGGAGGGTGGAGAGAGAGACAGAGACAGAGACAGAGACATTGACTGGTTGCCTCCCGCACATGCACAGTCAAGTGTTTGTTTGACCCTATTGTGCTTATTTTTATTTGTTCCATAGAACAATACGTAGACTGCGAACTTTCTATTGGTAACTTTCCCCCTCTTCTCAAGGTAAAATAAGTGCTACTTCAGGTGAGATGAAAAACAGGATACACTACTTATTATACTTCCCAAACTCCACTTAGAAAGAATGGGCTCAGGAGCTCTTAAATGGCTGACTTGTGGTGTAAAAAGGACTGTGTTCACTAGATGGCAGTGTCAACAGCTTTTGGAAGTGAAGCAGGATCTCGAGTCATCCTAAGTGCTGAAAACGTGGGCCATCAGGAAAGCCGCTTAACTGAACACCCAGGATCTCATTTCTAGCACTCTGCGTGGACCAGAAGCGTCCATCTCCTCCTCCCTTTTGCTTTTGGAGCTGCTTGTACACGGCAGCTGCCTTCCTGTCTGGGTGGCCCCTTTCCCAGGAGCGCACTTCCCAGCAGGCCCTGGGCTCTGTGCAGCCCGAGGCAGCAGGTTCCAGCTGCTCTCCTTTGCTGCTTCTGTTTGAGCCTCAGGTGTTGTGGGGCTGGAGTTACTGGCCAAATCGTGGGACCAGCTGTGGGGTCGTGGTGCATTGACAAGGTGCAAACAGGTTTAATCAGTGGGGATACTTTTCAGACCTCCAGCGTTTGCTCCTTTATCAAAGCAACGTGAGGAAATGAAGTGATTCCATTCTGTTGACACAAAAATCTTTTGCCCATGCCCACCTTTGAGGAGAGATGACATGCTTTTTTCATGCTTCTTTAAATGAAAAAGGTAAGTATGTTTTTACATCAGGACGGCACAAAGGTAATGGTATTTGTTGAATTGGAGGGTTTCTGTCTTGTGTCTTGGGAGGCCCGCGAGAAGTCATAGAAACATGGATCTCTGACCTGTTCCTCCAGGCGCCTCACAGCGGCGCTGCTGGTGTTCTGAGGGGGGCAGTCCTTCATTGTGTGGCACTGGCCCCTGCCCTGCAGGGTATTCTGCATCCCTGGCCCCTGCTCACTCCTAAATGTCCATGTCCCCAGGTCATTATGCCACCCAATAGCATATACATGTCCAGGGTCTCCTTGGAGGGCGGTAGGGAAAGGTGGTGGTGCTGCCCAGGGTTGAGAGCTGCTGCGACTAGAGGTTTTGTGTAAGTAAAGGAACTTGTGGAATGTAGGAACTCGTTAAAGGGTTGTACATTAATAACTTTCTGATACCTTAAACTTCCCACTTGAATTTATTTATGGGTTGTGATTCCGATTAAGTCTACATAAACACATTTTTTTACAAAGCATAAACTTGCATACATAATCTCAGGAGGGTACACTGTAAACAATTGTTTTAAAAAATATTTTTATTGACTTCAGAGAGGAAGAGAGAGAGAGGAACATTAATGATGAGAATCATTGATCAGCTGCCTCCTACATGCCCCACACAGAGGATGGAGCCCACACTCCCGCCATGTGCCCTGATTGGGAATTGAACCATGACCTCCTGGTTCATAGATCTAGGCTCAACCATGGAGCCACACCAGCCAGGCTCTGTAAACAATTAAAAAAAAAAATGATTTTAGAGAGAGAGGAAGACGGAGGAAGGAAAGGGGGGGGGAGAGAGAGAGAGAGAGACAGAGAGAGAGAGAGAGAGAGAGAGAGAGAGGGAGAGGGAGAGGGAGAGGGAGAGGGAGGGAGGGAGGGAGGGAGGGAGGGAAACATCAATGTGAGAGATACATAGATCGGCTGCCTCCTGCACGCTTCCTACTCAGGATTAATCCTGAAACCCAGGCATGTGCCCTAACCAGGAATTGAACCTGTGACCTTTTGGTGCATGGGATGATGCTCAGCCAACTAAGCCACACCGGCCAGGGTGAGGGTTTACTTTTTACATAACCTTATCAGGTACTTTTTCTTATACTCCTTATTGTTTTTTTATTAGTCTACATATCATGTCCAGATAATCCATTCTCCTCCACCTTGCTTCTCATTCCCCTTTTACAACCATTTATTTTTTTTTTCTCCTGTGAAATTTAGTATCATTTTGAGATCTGAAAAGTCTCTTTTTGCATTTTAATTGAAATTATTAATAAATGACCTCGGGTTGAATTGAATTCTTTGCTGCTTTAGTTCATCTGGCATCATATGTTCTCTTTTTGTCAACTCCCCCTTTGCCCTCCCATAACTGTTTTCAGTGGGAAGAAGCCTTATTTTTGTTCTCTGATGTCACCTGCCCTTGAGGGTGGTTCGCATCCCCAAATGCCTTTTCAATTTTAGGTGGTGCTTAGTTGAAAGAGGAGTAATCTGTCTTCTTTCCCTTTTTTTTTCTCATCAACTGGACTAAAACTGCCACTTGAGCTTCAGGCCTGGAGTTGAGATTTTCTAATTGTTCACAGGGTACCTAGCAGTGGGCCTGTCCGTAGGTAAAGCCTTGGGTGGTTGGATGTTCCCAGTTTACTTTCCCTGGTTGGCCTTCGCATGGGTACAGTTAACATCAGCTTCTAGATATAGGTTAGGTCACCATAAAGTATGTCCAAGACAATTAGGAGCAAATTTTTTTTTTAAAAACCTGCCTGTAATTAAATTTTTAAAATTTATTTTAATTTATATTTAGAGAGAGGAAAGGAGCAAATTTTTTTAAAAACCTGCCTGTAATTAAATTTTTAAAATTTATTTTAATTTATATTTAGAGAGAGGAAAGGAGAGGGAGAGGGAGAGAAACATCAATGTGAGAGTGAACACATCAATTGGCTACCTCCTACTGGAGACCAAGCCCACAGTCCGGACATGTGCCCTGACCTGGAATCAAACCGGCAACCTTCCTGTGCATGGCATGACACCCACGCCAGCCAGGGCAGGAGCAAATTTTGTATCTTGCCTTTGATGTATGAAGATAGAAGATAGGGGTAGAGGAGATCCCAATGGCACCTGACCTAACAACGTATCCCTGAGTAAGAAAGAGAGATGAGGGAAGACAGCTGCTGAATCCAGGTGGAAGGATGCTGGCCTGCTTGGGCCCTTGGTGTGCCAAGGTCCAAAGGCAGTGCCAACTGATAATGGATGTTGTGCACCTGAGTTGATGCCACTTGCCTGCCCAGACAAACTCTTCAGGCTCAAAAGCCCAAGGAAAGTCTCTCGTGTTAAGGAGCAGCAAGGACTCTTCTGCTCCCTTCATTCCAGTGTTATCTCACCAGCCACACTGGCTCCCCTCCCAACCTTCCCTCCCAGTGAAGCCCAATAAAGAATTTACGCTTACTGCTAAAGGATTCAGTCAACAAGATGGACTTCCAAGGTTTAGTAGGTCATCTCGGGGACTTGTTTGGGTTACTAGGCTTTTAACATTTATCTAGTCCCCAGAGCTGCCTTATTGCAAGATACATCCATGGCACTGAAATGAAGCTGTTTTGACAATCACTTCAGTGGCTCCTCAGGGGTTGGTTGGCATTCTCTTGGACCCTGTTAGGAGCAACTGAATGAAAGAGGGCAGATCTTGTAGACACTTTACATGCTGATTATAAGTGGCTATCATACTGCAGAACCCAGATCTTTATTTTGCTTTACAAGACCTTTGTTTTGTTTGCCACTTCTCTAAGCCGTCACTTGACCTAAAAGCTGGTGGTCTCCACACCCTGTAAGGAAACATTTGATTTATATTCAGTTGATACCTACCAGATTTTACCATTGAGTAGTTCCTACCATTTATCCAACCATTCACCCAAGCTTTATTAAGTGCCCTGTATAAGACACTCAGTATCAGTCAAGATGGCAGTGATACTTCATGACCCCAAATCTCGGTGGCTCTCTAAACAAAGACTGATGGCCCAGTTGTCCTTCCTGCGTGTTCCTAGTGGGTCAGGTGCAGCCCTGCCCTGAATTGACCTCAGTCTGTTGATGGAGCAGCTCTGTCTGCATCATTACTCCTCTTCAGAGCAGAGGAGGAAGAGAGAACTGATGCGTGGTCATCGCCCAAAGCAAATCACGTGGCCATGCTTGAGCTCAGGAGTGTGGGGATATGTAATTTCCCCTTGGGAAGAGACAGGACATTTTGATGAATAGTGACTTAATTTACAATATGTCTAAAAATGCAATTCCCACCCTGGAAGATATCAATATCCTCAGAGAGTAGTTTTCAAAATTCAGTATCATTAAGAGAATGGTGAATCAATTAGGTTGATATTTCTCCCCTCCTCCCCATTCTTGCAAGTACTCTGTTATTATGTTTAATAAAGCATAATAGTATGATATGCTTGAGCTATCTTTAAAGTTATTTTACTGTGGCCTAATTTATCAGTTATCAGCAGCTTCATTTAACAATTTGTATTCTACCACTGTCAGTTGTTGGCTTTGCTGTTAAACATTTATTTTCCAAAACCAGACGTATCTTTTGCCTTCCAAAGCTAAATGGAATCAGTTGAGGGAAAGGATTGGGAAGAAGGAATGAGAGGTGACACATGCCTGATACCCTGGGTTTTAATTCCTTAATAACACCCCTCCCTAAATAAATGCCAGCACTTGCTCTGGTGGGTCTACCTGTTTACTTTTAAAAGTTACCTTTGCTCTTGGCCAGAAGCCAGCCTGGCAGGAAGGGAGCCCGGTGTCTCCGTTACAGCGGCTGGGTGCTGATAAGGAGCCAGCTTCTCTTCTTTTCCTGGCTGGGGGGAGAAGGGTGTACTCGCAAAAATGGGCTGGTAGGAAAAATTGCTTCCTGGGCTGAATTGTTCCCACCATCAACATAGGCAGATAGGCCGTCGCCCCACACCTATCTTCCCTGGCAGACACTCAGATCAGCGGGCCGGTTCCTGACACGTACCCACACGCACTTTGCACGGCCTGCTCGGTTTTCCTCGCTTCTGCTCAGGTTGCTCTCAGGAGTAGGCTCCACTTAATCACTTTTGTCAAGAAGAAAGCACATGTTTATAGAATGGAATACCGTATCTTACAGAAAGGGGGGGGGGGGGCGTGGGCAGAGTGGGGGAAGAAAAGAATCCTGGCTGTTGTCAGTCCACAGTGTTTATGGCACCACCCCTCCGGATGCCGCGCGTATTGTGGGCAGTTATCAAAGAAGTTAAGTTTGGCCCACCTGCCTGCTGTTATCCACCCCACACACAGGACTTCATCCTGGAGATTATTCCCGCTGCTTCTGCCCGTGGAGCTCAGCTTCCTGTGGATAAAGAACAGCATTTCCGAGAGTCAAATAGACGAATCTGAATCCCTTTTGGTGTAAAGCTGTGGCATTCATTGAAAAGGGTAGAGTGTTTTTGGTTCCAGAATCCGTTTTTAAGCAAGAAAAACAGGTATTGTCTCATTTGCCAAAATATTTATCAGGACAGAATTCTTTTTACAAAGTGCAATTTTTTTTTTTTTTTTTTCCAGAGTGCAATTTTTAAAAAACATGCTGACTCCTAAGCATCTGATTCACGGTTTCTCACACACAGTAGGCATCATGAAATAATCTCTAAATGATAGTTAATGATAGAGCTTGCTCAACTTAAGAAATACATCTCCAGCACTACACCCCTATTTGTCACCTGGGAAAGGATGCTTTGATTCAGGAGGAAAGCTTCTGCACAGCTGGGTGGGGAGGCAGCCTTTTATCTCCTGGCTCCTAGCCTCTCCTATCTGTTCTGAGGCCAAGCCACTCCACCCTGTTATCCCAGGAACAATCTGTGACTTCTTGGTGTTTGAAAAAAAAAAAAAAAAAAAAAAGTACCTGCCACTTAAAATAGAGAGTAAAGTTGTTGAGAAGTAGAGAATTAATGACCAAACTTTACTTATTTGATTACATTGTGACTTAAGAATTTTTATTTTTATTTATTTATTTTTTAAAATATATTTTATTTGATTTTATACAGAGAGGAAGAGAGAGGGATAGAGAGTTAGAAACATCGATGAGAGAGAATCATCGATCAGCTGCCTCTTGCACACCCCCTACTGGGGATGTGCCCACAACCAAGGTACATGCCCTTGACCGGAATCGAACCCGGGACCCTTCAGTCCCCAAGCCAACGCTCTATCCACTGAGCCAAACTGGTCTCGGCATGACTTAAGAATTTTTAAATGTGGACTTAATACTTTCACTGTATGTTCCTGAAAATCCACAGCACCCTTTGCAGGGGGAAATGGCCATAAATAAATGCAGGGCCTCTTTTTTATTTTTTTCAATTTTTATTTTTTATTTGTATTATTTTTAAAAATATATTTTATTGATTTTTTTTTACAGAGAGGAAGGGAGACAGATAGAGTTAGAAACATCAATGGGAGAGAGTCATTGATCAGCTGCCTCTTGCTTGCCCCCCACTGGGGATGTGCCCGCAACCAAGGTACACACCTTTGACTGGAATCGAACCCGGGACCCTTCAGTCCGCAGGGTGATGCTCTATCCACTGAGCAAAACCTGTTTCATCAGGGCTTTCTCTTTTAAAGAAATGCTCTTACCTAGTTTGTTAGAACCTTCTCTCTCCCCTTATTACCCCTCCCTCCCCCCCGCCAAGGGCAGAATCTCTTGTTCATTCTTCAGAGTCTATATTTTTCTCAAAGGAGTAGGGGAGGTTTATAGTGTTTCTAAATTCAGGGTGTTGGGGGTCTTATCCATGTCTCAAGAATAGTTTTTATAAATGTTATATTTTCAAGCCCTACATTCTTAAAGGTATCAGGATGCATAGTCTTAATTATCTAGTTGGGTGGAAGGTGAAGGAATAGGTTGGGTGAAATCAAGATGGGCATCAATGAGCTGTTGTCATAGCAACTTCTTCCTTGGGACAGGTAGCTATACACAATTTCCCCTTTACATATCATATTTGGTTTGATCCAGTTGCTTTAAATTTTGAAAATGTGTAGTATTTACACAAAGAAGAGCTGAATCTACACTTCTTTTAGAATCAAGTGAGCTCTGACATACTCATTATAGCTTTGTGAGGGATAGAGGAATGATATTGGATGATCCACAAGTCTTGTCTTTAATTTATGGGGTGCACACGGACTACAGAATGCAGATTTCCTCCAGTCAGCCTTACTGTAATTTTCACATATAGTAATTTTCACATTAAAAAGTTAAAAATTGATTAAAACATGAGTATTTTGCTATAATTCTAAAATACTTCAAACAGAATCTTTCTTTGGTGGTATTGTTTCCCCAAATCTGTTTAGCTGGTTGAAATTCTTTTGTTGTATTCTCAGCTGTCTAGCTCAGGTCTAGGCAGGCCAGAGGCTTTGCTCAGGACTATTGTCTTCTGAAATGCCCTTAACTGTCCATTACTCAGTGTCAGCAATCACGTCCCAGTCTTTCCCCACAATTCTTGGAACGGAACAGGACTCTTTCACCACTCCTCTCCTAACACCTTCTTCACGGGCCCACGAGGGCAACAAGTAATTCTCTGCAAGAAAGAATTTTTTTTCCCCATTAGATAAGAGGATAGAGTAGAACTAGGGATATAAAATTTGAAGGAATAAGAAGCAGCATTTTTTTTTTCAGTGACTATAGCCCTGTGGGAATTTTTACTCTTGACCTGAATATAGGGCACCAGTTTGCTAGTGGAATGGATCAAATTCCAAATTGAAATTAGTCATTGCTTGATTTATCAGAGTTAAGCCTCTTGGGTCAAATTTTCTTATTTGTTTCCTCCCGTCTAGTCTGTCTGAATCCTTATTTAAGAGCCAAACTGTCAATGTGCTATCAGAATGACCAATACCAGAAACCTAAGGTATTTAATTCACTCTCCTCTTTTCAGTCTTCCTACCTAAAGCCCACTTAAGAATTTTACTTTTGGGCCCTGGCTGGGTGTGGTTCAGTTGGTTGAGCATCCCATGCACCCAGAGGTTACTGATTCGATTCCCGGTCATGGCATATGCACGGGTTGTGGGCTCAATCCCTAGAGTGGGGCATGTATGAGGCAGCTAATCAAAGATTTCTCTCTCATCATTGATGTTTCTCTCTCTCTCACTCTCCCTTCTTCTCTGAAATCAATAAAAATCCTATTTTTTTTTAAAAAAAAGAATGTTACCTTTGGGCCTCAGCTGAGAAGAGTAACTGAATAGACACAGCTCTCAGATTATGTGTTAGCACTCTGGAAATTTTCAAGTCATGACAAAGTTCACACAGAGAATTGTGATCACGTGGCACCTTATCCTGAGAAAAAGAAACACTTAACAGCCTCAGTCCTCCGTCATTTCATACTGATGAATCGGCTCTGTTCCTAAATTTTCAAGAACCAGCAATTCTAGGCAATTAGAGATGAAAAGTCTAAAACTTCATGGTAATCTCTTCCTTTCTTTCCCACGACTAACAGACATTCTTCCAGCCAAAGTTGATTTCTCCTCCTCTTCCTCCTCCTCCTTAAAATTTATAACTAAAATTTTACCTGTTGGATTTGTTTGCTTTTTAACCCTATAGAAGCTCCTGAAGTTAATATGGAAGCCCTTGAACTGTTTGGAGGGAGAGCCTACAAGAGAAGGTTAGGAGGATATCTGGAAGAGGTTTTCTGGGTGGATTTGTCTTTCCCCGCCGTGCACTAGTTTCTGTGGAATCCTCTCAGCATGTCACAGGGCTTTTGCACAATTCTGTCTCCAGTAAAATGAGCCTAATTACTTACTGTTTTCTCTCCCAGAATGGAAACGTGGACCCACTGGTTGAGCAGCATCTTGCATCTGTAGTTCTAAGGAGCACAGGGATTGCCGTGGTAGGTTAGGTTAGTGGACCCACACCAATATTTCTTAGAAAACAGACCAACCACTTTCTCCTTGGCTCCCTTTCGCTGCCTTTTGTAAGGCGCTCGTTCTTGCCGGCCACCCGGGTGCAGCTCAGAGAGCCAAAAGCTGAATTGTAATTTTCAAAAACTGAAATTCATTCATTGTTTTTATATGAAATTTATTTCTCATTAAAATTGTTTTTTCAAAGTTGCTCTAAACTTCTAGGTGCAATTAGCTTTTAAAGCTCTTGCTGTCCTGCTGTGTCATGGGAGCTTAACAACTATGGGAAGAAGGGGAGAAGGGAGTAGTAGTCTAATTTGCTCCAGTTGAGGAATCCCTGAAACCTGGTTATATTTATTTGGAATTGGTGACTTGGGTTTTCAGTCTCTATAACAGACTTCCCTTGGAGCAAAAAGAGGCTAGTCATCGGTGTATCTTATCGCTTCATGCCCCTCTCAGGTTCTGTGTGATGGGGCACTGCTCTAGGTGTGAGAGAAAGCTTCAAGGAGAAATATGGCATGAGGTCCTTTCCTGGAAAAAGCTTAAAATCCATTGGGAGCAGTGAGCAATGTGTAGATAGCCATTTAAATCTCAAATGAATCTAGTTTGTACCTGGAGAGCTGCCAAAAGGCACCCTAAAAGTTGCATTAACAAACAACAAGCCAGTATCTTCTTTAAAAATGCAACTAAAAACTAACAAAATAAACTTTTTATTAAACCACCAGTGAGAGCCCATCTCTGAGTGAAGACAATCCTTAGTTTAAAGCTTCAGTCTTGACATGGACTGACTCTATGCCCTTGAGCAAATTACTCAACTTTTATGTTCCTTAATTTCTAAATTATAAACTGGCAATGAGCCTAACCTGAATGTCCAAGAAATTGGCATCTGTAAGGTGTTCTGGGATCTGAATGGTGCTACTATGGTTTATACACAGTTAGGGTTATTCATGTCCAGGGCAGACCCCATAAGCCCACAGAGAGATGTCTCCTTTTTGGCAGCAAACTCCCACAGATTAGCAATTAAAAGCCAGATTTCCTCTGTCAGGAGAAAGATTTGTTTAAACAGTTTTTAGTACATTTTCCTAAGTCTTTATCAAGTAGGGCCCCCAGATAAAAACCCTTAAAGAGTTAGCTGTAAGCCAACAGATGAGAATAGGAAACATTTACATCTTAAAGAACTCGAGTCCAACAAAAATGCTGGCCTGAGGTGACATAAACCTTGTTTCCAAGTTTCCCAGAAAAAAACGACTTATTACTGGGCAGAGCCCAGGTCTCCATGGTTTTGTTTTTTTCCTCTCTTTTAATCCACAGGAAACTTGTGGGTTGGGTCTTTTGATAGTCATCCGCTGTTTAAAGTTTTCTATTTCTACAGTGCGTGTTTCTGTACGGCATATCTAGAAAAGACCAGACGTTGAGATTGTTTAATCACTCTTTGAAAATTAGTGTCTTGGACAGGAATCTGCCTTTACCTGGTTTGTATCTAAAATAGGCCTTAACGGACACATCCTGAAATAGAGCTGCGCACACAGGTGTCCAGGGTGCCTGGGCACCCTTTTCTGTGGCCTTTGGGGGCCCCAGCTTCATGTGAGCCTCCCTCCTCAACTCTCCATCTCAGGTGCTTTTGATTCCTCAGAGGCACATACAGACTGTTCCTCTCGTGGTGTTGACAAATCCGAGTTGGGGAAATGGGACTTTAAGTGGTGGGAGTAACCCTGGGTGGCTGTTTGTGTTGCCACTCTTCATTGTTGTTTTCTTTTTGCTTTAGGGGGGAGTAAGTGGGTGTTCCTTGCTCCCCTGCTAAGACAGACACTTCTCTCCCTGCCAGCCTTCCGGGCAGCTGCCTAACTTGGCTTCTTGCTGGGCGCACACAGGTGACAGAAATATAACGTTAATATACTCATCTACATGTAATAGAGAAACAAGCCGTAAAAATAATCGTTTGCCATCTGCTCGGATAGGATGCTAGGAAAAACAATGACTTTTTTTTCTGATTCAGTAGCTTAATTGTTCTTGTGCCTCCTGTAATCGCATCGTAGACAAACAAATTACATGCATCCAAACACTTGTCCTACAGAAAACGCACTGGTCTTTGAAGCAGACGTGAATAGCAAAGGATGTCTGGTTCTCCCTTCGCAGGGGAGGTCCAGAATAGATACTCAGTTCTCACTCGCTCAGCTCGTTGTGTTTCACAGTTGCAATCTGCAGTCAAAACATGTTGGAGATACACCTCCTTGTGTGTCTACGGAGAGAATGAGTATAACAAAGTGGAGAGGAGAATTGGCCTGATCGACTGCCAAGACCTATGAGGAGGGAGAGGGAAGTGTTGAAAACAGCAAACAATAATAATAATAAAAAATAATCTTTTTAAAATATTTTATTGATCTTTTACAGAGAGGAAGGGAGAGGGACAGAGAGTTAGAAACATCGATGAGAGAGACATTGATCAGCTGCCTTCCACACACCCCCGAGTGGGGCTGTGCCCGAAACCAATGTACATGCCCTTGACTGGAATCAAACCTGGGACCTTTCAGTCCGCAGACCGATGCTCTATCCACTGAGCCAAACTGGTTCCGGCAATAATAACTTCTTTACTGAGTGCCTGCTATATGTCAGGCACTGTACTAGGTATTTCACATACGTTCGCTCTCCTGTTGGTGGACTATGAGTGCTCCTTTTAACAACCAAGGGAATAATGATAGGAATAAAAGGTAATAACTAATTGAGAGCATGGACGAGTTTCTGGGGAAAGGTGACGAAAGGGAACCGCGAAGCTGCCAAAAGCTTAGTTGAGGTCTGACTGTTGAAGGTCGTGTAACAAAAAGGCAAACTCCAGGTGTGACCGGTTGGTGGGAACAGATATCTTGGTATAAGCAGCTCTAGGAGTGATAGGGGTCTGTTGTTGTTTCTGCTCAGTGTTAGTATGTTTGCATGCCGTCTACAAATATTGTCTCACTCCTTCACCTTGAGACCAAGGGTGTGAATTCACAAGTTGAGTTGGAAACAGTAAATACACAGTACAGTTTATGCCCAGCAAACAGAATTGTTGATGAAAGTCATATGGCCCCCCACACACACAAAAATGGCCCTATTAGCACCCCAGGATTCATGGGGCGTCTCTCCTGGGCAGCCTTAACCAGAAGCGTCCCATGATCTCCACAGTATTCCACCCCAAGATTCAAGATTTCCCCTTTCCTCTCTCTCAGGGGTGATTGTCATCTCTGCTCTTGGGCTCAGCCGTTCCACACTGCTCTGCTCCTCATCTGCACCTCCAGCCCAGACCTCCCTCAGACCCCCACCACTCCTGTACACCTCCACTGGGCAAGACCTTTAAAATTTAGGAATTCCTAAAACCTGAACCCAGTGCTGTGGCTTCAAAGCTCAGGTGACTTCCCGTGGCTCCCATTGCTTTCAGAAGAAAATCCAAACTCCTTGGCTTGGCATGCAAAGCCCTTAGTCATGCAGCCTTGGCAGAGTTCCTTTCCCACGATTCCCCGATGCACACCCCGACCTGTGGTCTCCTCTTGCCCGTGCATCTGCTGCAGGTCTTCTCTGAGCACGGCACCTCCTCCTGCTCGGGGCCGACTTACCCATCCTTAAAACTCCCTTCAAGAGCCATGTCCTCCAGTGACCCTTTTCCACACCCCAGTTTGGGGTGTCTGCCTCTCCTCTGCGTTTCTGTAGCTCTCAGCTCACATCAGGGGGATAAGTCACATACAGTTAGACTACAGAACTGTAATAACTTCCCTTCCGTCACTCCTTGTTCCAGGAGGGCAGAGGCCGTAGCACTGGTCCTCTCCTCCCTGAAACGAGCACTGTATCTGGCCCTCAATAGTCGTTTCATAAAAAAATCTGAGTGGCCAAAACCGGTTTGGCTCAGTGGATAGAGCGTCGGCCTGCGGACTGAAGGGTCCCAGGTTCGATTCCAGTCAAGGGCATGTACCTTGGTTGCGGGCGCATCCCCAGTAGAGGGCGTGCAGGAGGCAGTTGATTGATGACCCTCTCTCATCGATGTTTCTAATTATTTCTCTCCCTTCCTCTCTGTAAAAAAAAATCAATAAAATATATTAAAAATTTTTTTTGAATGAAAAGGAAGGGGTATTTGGCCTTCAAGTTAAGGATGACAAGGCATTAATCCAGCCTTAGAAAGGAGCAGTGAAATTCTATTAAGGTCAGATTTCACATTTTCCTTTCACGTCAGATACCACCAGCCACCTATTCCAGATTCCCTTGGCCAAAAATATTACTGAAATTCCATACTTCCAGATTTTTGCCTCTGGGATGGTACATTCACAGCATGCAGTTATTTGTCTGGATAATTGTGCTTTACCTTGTGATTCTAACAGAGGAGGTTAAAGGAATCGCTGGCTTAGTAATTGCATTGTTAATCCTAAAAGGAGAGTTGCATGAGAAATATGTTAAAAACTGGTTAGAGAAGATAATTATTGGGATGGAGAAAATAATTGCTTATGACATGTACTGTAACTGGTGTGAATGAAGGTTTCATGCAAAATCAGCTTACACGGGTGGTATTATTTGTGTTTTTGTTTTTTTTACAACTACTTTCCTGTGTAGGTTTCACAGAGCGTGTGTGAGGCACAGAGGATGGCCTTCCTTTTGGGTGGGGCTTTAAAATGAATTCAGTAGCTTGACTGTGTGTGTGTGTGTGTGTGTGTGTGTGTGTGTGTGTGTGTGTGTGTTTGGGGATCTCCATTCTGATGAACTATGTTGAGTGTTCAACTTTGATTAGCACAGGGTGGGGTCCTGGGTGCCCCATCAAAGAAGATAATGAAAGTGGGTGTTTTAGCAAAGCACACAGGCCGAGGCCACCTGGCTCTTTCCATCCATAGGCTGTGCATTTCTATACCATTTGGTGCCCAATCTTGACTTTTTTCACACGCTAATTTTTTAGTGTCCCACAAGACAATTAGGGAATGAAATATTTTATGGACTATTAAATAATAATACTTATTACGCTTTCCCTTGCTATTCAGGTTCCCACCAGTAGTGCCACCCTTACTCATAACTCCTCATTAATAATGCCTCTGCTCATATTGCAAAATCCCGATTGCTAAACTGGGCCTGTGAGTCTTTAAGAATTCAGTCCAACTCATCTTTCCAGTCTTGATGTTTGAATAGTTTTAGGTGCAAGTAAAAACCCCAGAACACCCCAGATCAAATTGCCGTATACAGAAAGGAAAGGCCACCTTTTCCGTAGCAGAAGTCCAGAGAGCAGCTCTTGAGGCTGGCCCAGTGACCTAATGATGTCAGCAGAAGCCCAGCTTGTGACTGTCACTCCTCTCCACTGTGCACCACACCGTCTGCTGGCGTGTCCTCCGCCTGGTGGTAGAATGGCTGCAGAACTGCCAGGATCACATCCGGACAACATTGTGTGTCCCGCGCAGGAGGGAGGAAACCTTTCCCAGACGTGCCCTAGAGAATGTCTCCTTGTGTCACTGACCAGAGTTGAGTCACATGGCTTTTCCTGAACCGCTCACTGGCAACGGGAATGGGCCTAAGATGGTAACCAACCTGACTGGAACGGAAGTGGAGAGTCAGCCATTAGGCCTGGATTACAGGGCTTCCTCACTTCCCCCCCTGTGTATCCTACCTTCCCATACCTACCTCAGCCATTGTGGCCTTTCTGTGGTGTCCCTACAAAGGCTTATACCTGCCTTCCACCCTTCCTCCTCTCTATCCCTCCAGATCTCCACCCTCACCACCCCCCAGTTCTCACCCAGGTTCCCTCTGTTTCATGGAACTGCCCTTGTTCTGCTCATTTGGCACCTGTGTGAATTCCACATCTCTGCAGCTAGTTTCGTAGGTTATTAGGGCGTGTCTGTGCATCTCGCTGTTCCCTAGTATTCTTTTTAGAGAGCCTTAGACCTTGAATTTATTCGTTCAAATATAATTAAGACGAATATAATCCACGGAAGAAAATGTCCTTACATCCTATTCATAATAATCCCTTTTAAGACTGGAGGCAGTTCTTAAAATAGACTATGCATTCCTATTCCTTCTGTTACTAGAAGAGAAAGAATTCCATATTAGTGGAACAGGAAAATGTAAAAGTAGCATTCACAATTTATTAATAATTCTCTTTTCGTCCACCTACATTTTTTCTTATCCCTTTTATAAAGAGTCACAAACTAAATTAGTACATATTAGGCTGTGGGTGTTCTTAGTTTCACCATTTTCCTAATATTTTCAGACAGTGGTACATCAGAGTTATTGGAGGAGCTTTTTGAAAATAGTATGCATACTCAAGCATCCTATTCAAAGGTTCAGTGGCAGGTAGTCTGGGGTGGGGGCCCAGTCTGTCTTCATAAAATGGGAACTAGGATGTTCTAATGGGCAGCTAAGGTCGAGAACTCTGGCTTTAGGTATCCATATGCAAAACCCTTCTTGGTGAATCATTTCAAACTTCTTTGGAATTCTTGTCCAGATTGTTGTCATATCTTACCGTTTGTTTTCATTCGCATGCCAAGCCATGCAAGAGAAGTGCTATTTCCTGCGTGTTTAACACCCATCTTCCTTTTTTTTTTTACACCCCTCCCCCTCCATCCCCCCATTGTAAGCATCTCTTCCTCTTCCTTCTGCTCTGTAGTGTTCAAGGCAACATTAGGGATGTCCTGGAGACTCAGTCGTCATCCATGAGCAGGCAGTTTTGTCTGGGTCCTGAACATTCCAGGCAGCTTCATGCCTGCTGTGCATTCTATTCTGTAAGCCCTTAACCAAAGATCCACCTGCCCCTAGGCCCAGAAAGCAATCCTCTCAGAGTCTTTCAGAGTTACCCAGCCCTTCTCTCATCCCCTGTTCAAACCTTTGCAGCTTTCAAGAATACTTTAGCAAGAGTTTTATTTAATCCAGTTATATGCCGCCTTTTGACAATTTCTACTTTATTCCATTCCTCCAAAAACGCCTTAGTTTCAATAAAGCCTCCTAGTCTGAAGTCACAGTTGCACCATATGACCCACTTCTGTTTTCTCCTCTCCTGCACCTTTCCTGGGATTTTGCTCTGATGGCTACTACTTGCTGTCTTGCATTTCAAGAAGGTGACTGTAGCTTGGCCTCCCCTGCTGTGTCAGGAATATCTGGGTATAAAGGGAGTCTCCCATACAAATATCCTGGCCATTGGTATTCAAATGACGTTGTTGGCACCAGCTCTATAAAGTGCCCCAATGTGTCTTGTAAAGTGGAGGCAGAACATGTAGCAAACCCTGTGTTGATTCATTATTCCCAGGTTCTGGGCAAACTTTAAGTTGTTCCTTCTTTCCAGAGGATTGACCCTGTTGTCTTTTGTGAGCTTGACTTCTGCCATTGAAGTGCTTGGTTCCTTAGAATTCTCTCATAGATTCCCTTTAGATTCCTATAATCCTTGAATCGGCATGAGCCCTGAAATGTCCTGTTCTGACTCGTCCATGGCATGGCTCTGCCATTCAGTTGACTGCCACGGCCAGGAACAGATAGAACAGGGAACATAACGATGTCCACAGTGTAGGGACCATCTGCTCCCTCTAACCCAAGGCTGAGCAAATGGATGTGACTGTATTTAATTTTGTGTATTATAATACATTCACCTAAACAAGGGTAAGGATTTAGAAGATTCATAAAATGCATAATATGTAAAAAGCCACACCTCAGTGTAAGTCCTGCATTCATTAAGGAGCCCCATAAAAACTCTCTTAAGAGCGCTCCCTCCTCCCATCCCCCCCCCTCCCCGCCATCTGATAGTAAAAACTTTGTTTCCACCAGCTTCAAGTTGTCATTTTACTTGAGCTGGGATTATGTGCCACTATTTAACTTAAATGTACACCTCCCTTATAATTTTATCTCCTTATCTTGGCAGGAATCAGTTTCTCTAGACCCCATCTTCTTTCTGTATGCAAGTTTGATCTTGGATGAGTTTACCAAACAGTGCCCCTGCCTTCTGCCTTTTGAGTCTGTGTGTATCTGTCTGTCTATGTGTCTGTTTGGGGCTCCAGGTGTGAAGTCTCCATATCTCATCATACACTGCTTCATCTCTCTATATAAAATCCTAATATGCAGAAGGATCCAAGATGGCTGCGCCCAGGTGAACACCTAGCCGCAGCCGCACACAACAATTTCAATAAAATACAACTAAAATATAAAACGGACATTGCCCAGAACTACAGGAAGGTTGACTGACTGGAAATTCTACAGCGAGAAGCAAGGAGAAAACCAGAAGGAGGCGCGGAGGAGCTGGAAAAGCCCAAGGTACAGAGACGCGGCGCGCGGAGAGGACGGAGCCAGAGAGGAGGGAGGCCGAGTGCCTGGCGGGCGTTCCGGAGCGGAAAGGAGAGAAAAGCTCCGACTGTGCTGGGCCCCCAACTGCTCTGAACCCGGTTCTGGGCCAGACCCCGGGGACTCAGGCTCAGCCATAGGGAGCCGGGCTGTAAGGCGGAACCCCGGGGAGAGACGAAAGGAGGTCCCGGAGGCGCTCACACTGTGCGCAGAGAAGGGACGGTCGGCTGTGCCGCGAGATTGCCCTGAGACCTGGGCTCCAGACTGCTCTGAACGCCACCTCCAACTCCACTTCCAACTGAACTGAACCCCAATACCAGGCTCATTGTGGGAGAGCATAGACTGGCAGCAGGCGAAAATCGAGGGCACCTTTCTCTCAGAGGCGCCGGCAGCAGCGAGCACTGAAGGACCCGCATAGGGCGGGGCTGACAAGCCAAAGCTGCAGGCTCCACCCTGAAACCCCGTCCCATCTGTAACTGCGAAATGCGACAACAAAATAGATCACAAAAGAAAGAAATGGAGGACAAAAAGTGTCTGGATATAGAGTTCAAATCTACGCTTATAAGGTTTTTCAAGAATTTCCTAGAAAAGATGGATAAGGCCTATGAGGATATGAAAAGAGATCAACTAGAATTAATAAGGAGTCAACAAGAAATGATAAGGGATCAACAAGAAATAAAGAATACATTGTCTGAAATAAAAAATATTTTACTGAGTCCTAAAAACAGAAGGGAAGATCGCAAGAATCAAGTCAAAGATTTGGAACATAAAGAACCAGAAGACACTCCTCCACAGAAGCTAGAAGGCAAGAGAATCCAGAAAATCGAAGATAATGTAAGAAACCTCTGGGACAACTTCAAGCGAACCAACATCAGAATTATGGGGGTCCCAGAAGATGAGAGAGAGCAAGATATCGAAAAGATACTGAAAGAAATAGTGACAGAAAACTTCCCCTACCTGGTGAAAGAATTAGACTTACAAGTCCAGGAAGCGCACAGAACTCCAAACAAAAGGAATCCAAAGAGGACCACACCGAGACACATCATTATTAAAATTCCAAGAGCAAAAGACAAAGAGAGAATATTAAAAGAAGCAAGAGCAAAGAAGGTAGTAACCTACAAAGGAGCACCTATACGATTGTCAGCTGACTTCTCAACAGAAACCATGCAGGCCAGAAGGGAATGGCAAGAAATATTCAAGGTGATGAATAGCAAGAACCTACAGCCAAAAATAATCTACCCAGCAAAGCTATCACTCAGAATCGAAGGCCAGATAAAGAGCTTCACTAATAAAAAAAAGCTAAAGGAGTTCATCACCACCAAACCAGAATTATATGAATTGCTGAAGGGGGTTCTTTCAGAAGAGAAAGTAAACAAAGATAAAAATTATGAACAACAAATACATAACTATCAACAAGTGAATCTAAAAACCAAGGAAATTAAAAAAATCTGATGAACAATATTAACTGTTGAATATAATAGAATCAGAGGTATGGAAGGGGAGTGAACTGACGATTCTTGGGGTAAAGGGGAGAGGGGGGCGTGGGAAGAGACTGAACATAAACTGTGCACCTATGGATGAGGACAATGGGGAGAGGGGAAAGGGCAGAGGGCGGGGTGGGAACCTGGTGGAGGAGAGCAATGGTGGGGGGGGGAAAGGAACATTTGTAATAATATGAACAATAAAAACTTATTAAAAAAAAAAAAAAAGAAAAGAAAAAAAAAAATAAATAAAAAAAAAAATAAAATCCTAATATGCAAATTGTCCCCTCAGGAGAGCTACTGGGAGACCAAGAGTTGAGGAGTTCAATTGCTCGCTGTAATGTGCACTGACCATGGTGTGTGTGTGTGTGTGTGTGTGTGTGTGTGTGTAATGAAGGAAGGGCCCAATCGGTCCTGAAAGCTGGCCAGGCCTAAGGACCCTACCCATGCACGAATTTCATGCACTAGGCCTCTAGTTTTACAATAACTCCACACCTGAGTTAGGGACCAAAACGCTCCCATCCCCAATCCTGTGCTTTGTGAAATATAAAGTGAAGTTCATTTGAATGAAATTCCTCTCTGGGACACACATCAGTGTTTTAAAATGTCTGTCTGTGCTGCAATGAACTTCGAAAAGGGAGTGTGCAGTTTTGATGTCATGTTGTTAATACAACTTGCCCAGAGCTGTGTTGCTAGTTCAAACCGATTTTCTGTCTACTCCCAATGATACCTCCCAGCCTGAAACATGTAGACCCGTTTGGGGGAAAGTCCTGCAAGGGTGAGCAATTCAGCTGTAAGAAACCAGGTTCCCCTGGAAGTGTAATTAATGCAATTAGGTGTGTGCTGCAGTGTGGTTCAGGGTCGTCTGGGCATGTATGTGTGTATTGTCTTTATCAGATAAACAAATGAAAAAGTCTTTTACCTAATTGTTTCCTGTGTTAGAATCCACTTCTCCACATGTTGGCTGTGGTCATTAAGATACCCAGAACATCCATCTCAGTAATCCTCCCTTTTTATTAGTTCTCCTCGCATCCTGTCCAGGACATGGGCTTTTGGCGTTCACGGCATTTTAAGCATTGAGATTCCAAAGAATTTTAAGGCTTACGGCAGCATTTAAAGAACTTGGAACAGAGGCATCCTCAAGCCACCTCAAATTTGCTTTACAAAGGGAGGGAGAGAATAACTTTTCTCTTTGAGGGTAACATGCACAGACCCATGCCCTTTTTCTCTCTCACCTTAAAAAATTTATATCATTTTTACATCAGCTTCTATGAATCAACTTACATTTGGATAAAACTAAAAAACTGGAAAGAAGAAGGTGAAGTTTAGGTGTTTAATTAGGAAAATTTAATTAATAGTGTTTAAGCTTGCTTTTGTAAATTTCCTACCCCAAATTTCAACTTCATGGACCTACCCACTCTCCAGAACTGAGAGATGGTTTGCATTCCCATGAATTCACCATCTTCAAGAGGGAGAAAAATTCAAGCTAGACAGAAGTGTGTGTGTGTGTGTGTGTGTTCTGACTTTAAATTTATTTGAATTTCTAAAGAGAAATTAATTTCTCTATGTCCTTTACAAGTAAATAGGTACTGATCATCTTTTCTCTCTTCCATCTGATGAGCTTCTACTATAGATGGAAGAAAGCTAGTGCTGATTCCTTTTGGTATTTTGAGAGTTTTATTTTTGTGCCTCTCCTTGGCAGCCTATTCTCTCTGTAAGCCAGCGTCGATATGATGGCGAGGGTGTAAGTATCCATGGGGTTCTAGAACGTCTTTTTGTTGCATGTAAGTTTATATTTTTTCCACCTGTTTAACTCCATATTTAATATTATGAACTTTCTTATAAACAAAAGAAGAGAAAAACCTATCTGGAGACACAAGAACAGTGAAGGCAGGGTCGTTTTTAAGCATCTGATTAGATCACAATTTGGGAAAGATCTTATACTTTAAAACAAGAGTTTTGAACCATAGGTTTGTTGAGGGTGGGAGGCGGAATCTTCCATCTTCTTTCTTTGAAAGCATATAGATTTGTATGTGTGTTTGTGTGTCTGTACATATTTGAATTTTCTAATGAAAGGGTCCGTCGCTTTCATAAGCTTTTCAAAGCCACTGCCTTGAAAATATCTTCTTTTTCACTGTAGTTGTCTTCAGATCTGCTTTTTACTATTTATAAACAACTTTCAATTTTCATTAATTCTTTAAACATTTCTTTTGCAGAATAAAATCCTCCTTGCAATATATATTTTTTGTTTAATTTATTGTTCACTCAAAATTGACCAAATTCTAGGGGGTTTCTCCCACGAGAATTTGGTTTAAGAGCAAAGGACTTTACCATAGATGAACGAGGCTTGGCGTGGCTCTGTTGTGCGTGTGGGAAAACATATATTCCAGTGCAGCCTGTATCGCTCTTCATCACGGTTGCATTGGCTCTTCCTCGTGAGGTGTCTGTGAGTGAGCCAGTCTTTTTTTTTTCAGCCTCTGAAATAGAGGGAGCAAAAGTAGAATAGATCCCGACTTGCTATGTCTGGAGATTGAACTATATTGTCCTCTGGGGAACAGTTAAACAAAGCACAGATTTAAAAACCAGTGTGGTCAGCATGGTTTCAACCAAGATGCTAAGTACCCATGATTTTATTGGACTTGCTACTGTTTTGAAAAGAAGCATCAATTACTATCAACCTGGGTAAAAAAAAAAAGAGGCCACGTTGTACTGTGATGTTTTTAGGAGTTTTAAGAATTAGGCTGAAGTTAATAATCAGTGAAATAAGAGAAATCCCATTTTTAAGAAATGAAATCCCTCACATTTAACAATGCACCTGTGTACATTGATCTGTGCAACGAGAAAAAGGTAAAGGGTTAAGAAAGTATTTCATGATTTGACCACAGCTTACATTTTTGGCCTTACTGATATGGCTCGGCCACACAATTAAATATTTATATCAATAAGCATTTGAATGCTTCGTCTGTGCTGAGCATTAGACCAAACCTGCGCAGGAATAACAAGAGGTCTTAGAGCCGGAGGTCTACCCAGGCGCTACCAGCACAGGGCAGGGAAGACACCCAGTCACATCATCCCTTGCCCCTTTGTTTATGTTTTCCTAAGTGTG
Source organism: Pipistrellus kuhlii (assembly GCF_014108245.1). NCBI lineage: Eukaryota > Metazoa > Chordata > Mammalia > Chiroptera > Vespertilionidae > Pipistrellus > Pipistrellus kuhlii. The sequence goes on from NW_023425427.1 coordinate 31,991,296, forward strand.
TATAGGATACCTATTTTGGCAATCATGCAGATCTTTGGAAAACATGGATATTACCAGACACCATGAAGAAGCATTTTTTTTTTAATATTTAAAAATAAATTATAGTAAAAATATAGGTGCTGCCTCTCCCTGAGAGAAGAAGCTATTCTGGACAGTTGAGCTTTCCCAGTGGCCCAGGGAAATTTGTTCCTCTAATTTTGTCTTCTCTGTTCTTCTCTCACTTCAACCACTTGTTTGAAAACGTTGTGAAATTGGTTATACACTTATAGACTTTTAAAAATACATATTGAACATTATTTAAGCTTCCTTTTTAGTAAGTCAGGTCTATCATTATTAGTTATAATTATTGCATTATGCTATAATAATAAGTGTCCCTAGGAACATTTTATAGGGCTGTTTGCCCCAACTTTTCTGCTTTGTAAGCATCATTTTTTAATGTGATCCCTTGCGATAGGACTTTTTCTTTGAGTTCCTAGACTTTCTAAAACAATCTCACGGTTTTATAATCTGACCATATGTGAAAGAAGAGTGAGTGAATTGGCCATGGGCTTAGGGTTTCTGTATAAGCTAAGTTCATGAATATGATTTTCTTAATACTTTTATCTATTTATTTGATTATTTTCTGTTCTCATTAGTGATCCAAACAGAGTGGCAAGGCAAGTACTCGGTGGATAATGATGTTTTGTAATATTTCTTGGCATTATAAACAAGTGTGCTGTATTTTACTTTTATTGATGAAATAGGAGACAAGCAATTACAGAAACTTCAGTGTAATAAGACTGTCGCTTTGCACCTCTTTGGATTTTTCTCTGCCTTCCCATGCACCTTAAACTCGTTCTGTTTATCCTCGGCACTGGTCAGATCTTCTAATGAAAACTACAGAAAACAAGTGTGGTGTTTTAGTGTCAATAACTCTCTTCCCGTTAAATGTGTATTTAATCCCTAAACTTTTTTTTTTTTTTTAATCAGTTTTCTTTAAGGCAGTGGTCTTGAAGCTTCAACAACCACTGTGGTGTCAAATGAGGAGAAGCACCCAAGGGAGAATGTCAGGTGCAGAGATTTTGCCATGATCTCGTGAACTGTTCGAGCTATTTTTTCCTTGTTGACTCAGAGGAGCAAATACTGAAGAAGGCTCTGAGCAATGTCTGTTTTCCTGCTGGCCCACATGTCTGTGGCAGGGGCATGAAATACCAGCCCAGATCCAGGACTTTCTGTGGGTAGTTTGAGGACCGTGTTTTACACAGAACCGTTGTTGAAGTCCAAGGATATCGGGCCTAAATCTCCAGAGTCTCAGTAGATCTAGTGCATTTCAGCCCTCTGATTTCATACTCTCCTCACACAGCTCATCTGCCTATCAGACTTCCACTTCTAGATGCTCCTTCTCCTTCCAGCTGTATTAACTGCATGGTAGTGGAATGTTCCTGGTTTCCCTTACCTTTCTCTAACAGTAGGCTCTCCCTACATTAAAAAATAATCTGTGTATATGATTTGCCTAGACTGGGTCATCCAGTGAGCATTTATACACAGGAATAGAAAGGTACCAATTCCTTTTTTTTACAGAATTAATCTAGTCATGCGAAAAATAATTTTTAATTAGTTAATTAAAAAAGCATTTTGAGCATTGGCTATCCTAGACTCTGTGAGCCGGATACTCAGAAAACGCACTTGGAAAGCCCGCTGGGGAAGAGAGGCATGCTGGGAAGGAAAGCCCAATCCAGTAAGTGCTGACTCAGAGCCACGTGCCACGTGGGGCGCCCTTCTCTGAACCTCAGTCCCTTTATCTGTTACCGGGGGAAGGTATCTCACGAAGCTGTTTTGACACTTAGCTAAGATAAGGCACGTGACATTGTCGAGCTGTGGACGTGACTGTTCGGTTTAAAATGGAAGCTAGGAGAAATTTATTCTTAGATAACCCAGTTATGAGACTCTGGGCTCCCAGGTGGATGTTTGAGATTATATTATTAGGAGCCTCTCATTCTATAATAGAACTCATTTCATTGGCGCTTATACTAGGTGTTGATGGCATTGGGAATAACACACACACTTGCCATCACACATTATTGCCAGCCTTTCTTCACACCCATTTTTACTGCATCTCATTAATAAGAATGTATTATCTCATGGTGCCTGTTTGCTAGTCTGTTCTAGACTGTCTTTAGAACAGTATCCCAGTGTTTGTACTTATTGTTCTTCCTCTCCCTCACCTTTTTGTTCTGTTAGTTCCCTAAAGGTAGGGAGATTATATGTGACCCAGTTTGCCTGGGAGAGTCCTGGTTTGTGCCTGCTGTCCCAGCATCCCATCTAGTTAGCATTTTAGCACTCTCAAAAGTGTCCCAGTTTGGACCATAAGTTACATATAGTCACCCTGGCTCACGGCATTGCAAAAATGAAATGAGCTAGTGAATTAGTGGAGTTGTAAAGATCTGTGATAACTGACACCAGGCACTGCACTGACTGCTGCGGGGTGTGGATTTGGTCCAATAATACGCTGGAATGCAGCTTTCAGACTTAAGTGCATGGTGTCTGGTGTTCAGTACACTTCCCGGCGGGTTTCCTGGGCGGCTGATAAGACTAAAACCTGTGCTGAGCTGGTGAGACTAAAACATGTGTTTGCTCACTCTTCGCTCAGAGCAGTAGCGTTGCCACTTCAGCAGTGTGCACTCCGGCAGGGCTTGCTGGAGCTTGAAGGCTAACATTCCTCCTTGCAGGCTCATCAGGGTTTCCATTCCGTGTGAGCGGATGCATTCGTACGGCATCGATCCTGCTTTTGGCCATCTTTCGCCCATGGCAGCCAACCAGGGGGGACGCACAACATGTCTCTGGCCCCTTCCCCGCCCATGCAGCTCCGGTAGTGAGACCAAGGGGATGAGTGAGACCAAGGGGATATTGTACTGGTTAAGTATGTGCAGTCTTAGCATTTTCCCAGCAGGGCAGTCTGAATAACGTTTCCATGCAGGCTGTGCCTGGTCAAGAGCAAATGTGTCACGAAGGGCCTTTCTCTGTGGACAGCTCTGTTGGCGTTGGGGGTTGGCCTCTGAGCTCCTGAGCGCTGAAGAAATGACTCCCATCTGTCAAGTGCAAGTGGGCGGCCAGAGAGTAAAGAAAAGCCAGTGCCTCGGGTCCTCTTGGGGCTAATCTCCAGAGGCGCCAGAGCGGGGTGAAGATCTCTGTGGAAACAGTGCTTCTCACACTTGAAACGGGACTCTCGTGGGAATGCGGGTTCCGAGATGGCAGGTCTGGGCTGAGGGCCTGAGGTTCTACGTTTCTGGCCAGCTGCAGGGGAGCCGGAGCTGCAGGGCCCTGGGCCACCTCTGGAGGGGAGAGCCGCTGGGAGAGCGTGCGCCTCAGCCGGCTCAGACTCTGGATGGCGCTGTTGTGCCACAGGCAAGTCAGAGTGACACCCACGAGACCCTCGCTGCTGCCAGGAGCTCTGTTTCAGCGGGAGGGCAGAGCAAGAGGAACTGTCTCAATGTTCCTGCTCATGAGAGGAATGCAGAAATACATACTTCATGGACGTGGACTTCCAGAAACTGCTCCTTTTCTCTCGGTGAAGGGCTTGGAGGAAGGGGGAGAGTGAGGAAATAAATAGGAAACTACAATAGAAGAAGTCCAGACGAGAAAGTGTTATTCCCGCCTGCTTCCATCACAGGAGAAAAAGCTGCGCCGTGCCTCCCTCCCTCCCGGCTCCTTCACTTCTGTTATTTCAGGAAATGCCCTCACCCACCAAAGAGGGATTGGAATGTGGGCGGTTTTCAGAACCGTTTGGATGATTAGAGCATAGCAACCGAGAGTTTTCCATGACTGTACCACACTACCATACCATATATTTTTGTCTTTAAGAATGTGGTTTTATTTCCGTAAGGGCACCTCCAAAATAAGTGTGTGTAGTAGACAGGGGTGGGCAAAAGTAGGCTTATAGTTGTTTGTATGGGAAAAGGCACCCCAGGTATGATTATTGGAGTAGCTTTATTAACTCTGTGTGTCGTGTACTCACAACTGGTAAACCTACTCCCTGTATATATACATTTGGCATTTTTCCCTATTTACCTGGTTCTCTTTCTTTAAATATAATCTACTTTTTTTGTTTTTTTTGTTTTTGAGGAAGAGGACCAAAGTTTTTCCACCCCATAATATGCCTTTTGGGATATTGATTTTTGCTGGTTATGAAGAAACAAAATACTTAGGATCTTTGACTCTCACCATTTACCTGCCTAGAGGAATTCAGATGGAAAAACCTGGTTAGCGGAAGGGAGCATCATCTTAGCATCATATTATAAACTGAAGGTGGCAGATGGGGAAAATCTAGCAAAGCCTGTTTGTTAGACTTCCCTCTGCGTCCCCGTTGTTTCTGGGTGGCCCAGCAAGAATTCATTTACCACGTGTTTGCTTTTTCATCCTTCTGCGAATTACCTGCCTTCCCGATAAAATCCCAGGCCCCGGTCCCCCTTCCCTCTGTTCAAAATGACCTATAATCCTCAACTTCCCAGTGTCTCCTGGGGGCTCACCTTCTATGGCCCTGGCATGTACAGCCCCAGTACATTTCGGACATTTTCTCCTGTAAATCTGTGTTGTGTTAATTTAGTTACTCGCCCAGCTATAAGAACTTAGAAAGTGTGAGAAATTTTTCAGTTTCCTCCAGTTTCATAGCTTCAAAATTTTTTTTAATATAATCTGTAGTTAGCTATATTAACTTCTTCTGTAATATTAATAAATAGGAAACTAATTTGAGGAATCCTGCCTCACAGTGGCAGCAATAGCTGGAAATGGGTTATTAAAACTTACTCTAAGCATCTGCTAGTTTGGGGGGTGGGTATATGTGTAATAGCTCTTTTGAGTGGATAAGGAAGTGCTTGCTTCAAAAGGTACAGTGGGTCCAACTGTGTGCACTCCAAGTGGATGAGAAAATTAAAAATTTTCTATAAATTTACCCTCAGAGGAAATGTGTAGATTATACACTGGAGTCGAATTTTATAAAATATAAATTACTCTGAGCCAAGGATGAAGAGTAGACGTAGAATCCCATGTTGAACACCTAAAATGGCTATGTTGAATTCACAATTAATGAAAGCATATTGATTGTCTACAGAGAGATTTCCATGCGTTGTTCTGAGGTGTGTTGACTGTATTAAAGGCAGTGAACCTCGGCATGGATTCCAGGTCCATTGGCCATAGGTGAATTGCAATCGGTGCCTTCTGCAGGGGTCCTGATATCACCCATCAGACTGCACCGGCTCTGTCGGTGTTTCACAGCTCTTCATCTTGGAGTTGGTCCATGGCAAATTATTGGACAAGTGCACAAAGCTCTGTGTAGAAGTATGTCCCTCAAAGTGCTTGTGACATGAAAAAATTGGAAATAATCTAAATATTTCAATAATAAAGTAAGGCCCAAATATAGCACAAATGTGAAAGGGAACACTCTGCAGACATTAAAAAGATATATTGATATTATCTTCGAAAGATGGCTATAATAATGTGAGAAGTTATAAAATAACATATTTAGAAAAAAATGATATGTATACAGATATGTGCATAAGGACAGGTAAGAGCTCTGGCTGGTTCAGCCCAGTGGACAGAGTGACAGCCTGTGAACTGAAGAGTCCTGGGCTTAATTCCGGTCAAGGGCACAAGCTCAATCCCCAGCAGGGGGTCGTTCAGGAGGCAGCCAATCAATGATTCTCTCCCATTATTGATATTTCTAGGTCCCTCTTCCTCTCCCTTCCTCTCTTGAAATCAATAATAATAATAATAATAATAATAATAATAATAATAATAGAACAGGGAAGAATTGTTGATAGTAGCGGGATGATAGCTGATTTTTCACTTTCTTTCTTAACCCTTCATTGTTGAAAATGTAGTACTATTCCATTGAGGGGGAGGAGATAACTTAGCTAGAAAAGGGCCAGAAAAAAGCAGCCGTCCTGCGAGCTGGGCTGGAGGAGAAGTTGGAGCTCTACTGTTTCGGCAACTCTCCGGAGGGAATTCTCTGGTCTCGCTGTGCCAGGGGGACCTTCCAGAGGCAGTGGGACCTGTGAGCAAGCCCTGTCCTGCTGGCTCATACACACTGTTCCATACGGTCTTACTGTACTTGCCAACGAGGGCCCTCGGGAGCCTCATAGTTCCCCTGGGACCTGGGCTGGAGGTAAGCAGAGCCAGAGATTGCCGGTCAGGCCTGGGACTGTCATCACGGCTGTCCTCATCCAGCAACAAGGCATTGGAGGCCCCAAGCACTGAAGACACTTTCCCAGAGGCCTGGCGGGAGTCCAGGGCCGTGTTGAAACGAACACATGGTTTTCAGGCTGTCGCTTTGTGTTTCCCAGATTTCTGCCCCCCGGGGATGAGCCCCAGTTACAAGGAGCAGCTTTTACGTCCAGAGAAAAAGAGGTTCCGGGCAAGGTAGTGCCTTTTCTCTCAGATCGTTGACTATGACATTGTTGGGCCTTTTTTTCCTGATCTGTTTCCAGTGAAATATGTGGAAATTCAGAGGCTCTGGACTTCCCTTAGGTCCTGGCCTCTTTGGAGTGTCTAACAAAGGCTGCAGAACCTGCTCCGTGGACAATGTGTGTTTCCTAAAAACCACAAAACCGTGCCTTTGGTTTTGCAGGAACCTGTCCCTGTTTTGTAAATGGTTCTTGTCTGTGGTCCTCGAGTTTTCACACAGTTCTCTTGTATTTGGACGTCATGGAACTGTGACCTCTTTTTTCATACATTTGTGGTAAATGTTTCTTACCAAAACAATAGTATGGAAAGAGAGGAGGGGAGGACGGAAACTTAGGAAGAAGAACGTGCCTTGCCACATTAGTGCGACCTTTGTTTCCTGTTGCTGTTAGATTGTCTATCCAGTAAGCGTAGATTTTTATTATTTTTTTTTAAATGCCCACCATACTAGCACTCGGCAGTGTGCTCATCTCTGTTGCTAGCCACACGAATGCTTCATGATCGCACCCAAAGACCGTCCTCAGCATCTCCCAGAGGACAGGGCAACCCATCTCCCAGAGGACAGGGCAACCCTTTCCGTCAGAATGACACTGGCCAAGCCCAGGATGAGGCCAGCGTTTCTTTGCACCAAAAACTAGGTGTTTGAATAAGAGTAAGGGCCTTCCACTTTAACCGTGTAAGATGGCCTGCCGCCACGGTTTTCAGACCAGCTGGAGGACTAGGAAACACACCCACCTCTGGCCCACCTGCAGCTTCTGCCCCAGCGTGCCAGGGTGGGGCCCAGGAACCTGCATTTCTAACACGTGCCCAGGTGGTGCCGACACTGATGGTCCAGGGCCACACTTTGTTCATCAGTTCATAATGTTCCTTATTATCCATAAATGAGTGAGATCATGTGGTGTTTTTCTTTCATTGACTGGTTTATTTCACTGGGCATAATGTTCTCCAATTCCATCCATGAGAACTAACTTTTTTTTAATTTATTTCTTGATTTTAGAGAGGGGGTGGGGAAAGAGAGGGAGAGAGCGAGAGGGAAGGAGGGAAGGAAGAATGAATGTGCATTCTAGCAAGTTCCAGGTGGTGCTGACATTGCTGTTTAGGAATAGACCAGTGACTCTCAAGCATAGTGCAGTAGAATCTCCTGGGGGAGCTTTAAAAAATACTTCTGCGCTTCTGCAACTATTGTAAATAAAGTTTTAACATGTGATAAAAACAACAATAACAAAGAAACACTTCTGTGTGAGTCCCACCCCAGAGAGTGATTTGATTGGTCCGCGGTGGGTCAGGGCTGTGATTCGGTGATAAGCCAAGGTAGTGAGCCACTGCTGGGGGCCCTCAGGAGGGAAGTCACCCGGAAGGAAGCATAAGGCCTGATGAGGAAAACAGGGCCAAGCCGGCGCCTCTGAAACGGCCCTGTGTGTACACATCGCCTGGGCGAGAGTCTCGTCTGGATGAAGATGCTGACCCAGGAGGTCTGGAGTGGGACCCCGGATTCTGCTTTGTAAACAGGTCAGCATCAAGTACCAGCCTAGGTACCGCGCTTTGCGTAGCAAAGGGGCTTAGAAGGTGCCTGTCAACAGAACTTTTGTGTTTGTTTTTTAAAGTGCAGAACAAATAAGAACAGTGTCAATGAGATGTCAGACACCTTAACCTGGAAATAACAGTTTTACATTCGTGAACATTTGCCTGCCTTTGGTGGCTATCCATTTTTGGTTTTGGTTTTGCTTCTCTCTACCCTCTTTACCTATAATTTCAAACAAATGTTTGTGGATTGATTTTACTTTAGTGTGATACACATATACTAAAAGTGCCCCCCTCCCCTTTCCTCCTTCCCCCTTTTCCCCCCTTATCTAGATCTCAGTGTTGACTCTGAGTTTGGGATCTTGCCTGCCTTCGGCTTCCTCTTTGCTTGAGACCCAGCCCATTCGGTGTTATTGCCCAGGGGCCAGGTGTTCAGTGGTGCCCAAGGCCCTCAGCTCGGTAGCTAGTGGCACCTGGCTCTGTGCTGCCCGGTTGCACACTTGGGGAGCCATCCTTCTCGGGACTGGCTCCAGCCCATGTTTCTGGCTTGAGCGCAACCTTTCTGTCCTGGGTTAGGGGTGAAGCTTTTCCTCTGGCAGGCTCCACCCTCTGGCACTTTCCTAGGGTGCCCTCAGAGCCTTTCCAAGGGGGAAGGGAGAGAGGCAGGACCTCCGGGGAGGAGGGAGGGATGGAAGTCCCAGCTGCTGAGTGGGCTCCCCCAGCCTGTTGCCTTTCCCAGCAGAAGGGTCAATGGCAATTGAAATTGGTGTGACCCACCCCAGGGGTCCTCCCTTCCGATGCTGGCCCAGGGGACCAGGCTCTCCCTCCTGGGTGTGGCCTCATTGGTCTGGTTGTCACCCTACTGCTATTCATTTCCCCAGGGGGATGGGACTCCGGCAGGAAGCAGGGTTTTTAGTCATTTCCTCTTTTTAAATAAGATCTCTGTGGCAGATGCCAATGCCCCCACCCCAGCCCACACCCTGAAATTGGCCCGCAGCCGCCTAGCAAGGCTAGACTGGACGTGAAACAGCACTTTTGCGGAGTCATGAAAGCAGTGTGCTTGTCCCAGGAGGGAAGCCCTTGACAGTAAAAAAAAAAAAAAAAAAAAAAAAAAAAAAAAGCACAGAATGTTCTGAGCCTCCTCCATGAAAAGGGGGAAAGCTCAAGTGCGATTTAGTACAACTAAAGGAAAGCCCCGTCCAGGATTTGCCTGAACAGCTTGTATGAAGCTGAGGGGCCACGTGCACGTGAGTGTGGCTGGGACACAGTGGAAGCAGGTTCTGCCTTTTGAAGTCTCTGCGTTCAGTGTCTGGTCTCAGCTTTTCCCACAAGCTAACTGTTTCCAGTCGCAGCGCATTTGCTGATTTGCTGCATTGATAACACAGTTGAACATTTGGGAACTTTTGCTAGGCAGCACATGACAGAGTACCTCCTGGCCTGGGCCCTTGCCCCCTTTTGATTTTCCATGAAATAACTAGGAACTTGGAAGTTGTGGGGAAACACAAGAACATCTAGGAAGTCTCTGAATAGGGATGGCTGGGCCTTTCTGCAGTCAATAGTGGAAAATAAAATGCTTAGAGCTCTTCAGCCCCGACCTGCCTCTCCGTAAAGATGGTCAGAAGCCTGAGCAAAATATGAGAAATAAGGCCATTTATCCTGTGACGCTCATTGGCTTTAAAACCCTCCCTGACTTTACTTTGCACCTAGAATAAAACCCATTCTCCTTCTTGTGGCCGCGTCTCATACTGGCGCCTCTGCTCACCTCTCCGCTCTGCCCAAGGAGCTCTTTCTGTCTCTTCGTAAACTCGGTTGCTCACATGCATAGAGCTTTATCCTGCCCCAGAGCTTCCAGGCAATTCTTTCACAGGGAAAAAAAAAAAAAAAAAAAAAAAGATTTTAATTTTGATGAAGACCGCCTGATCCATTTTTACTTTTATCCATCTTCCTTTCGGTGTTCTGTCTAGGTCTAGAACTTCTTTCCAAGAATTGGAGATCTCTGTTTTTCTTCTAAAATCTTTATATATATTTTTTTAATTTTCATTCAAGACTATGATTTATTTGGACTTAATTTTTGTGTAAGGTGAAAGGTTAAGGTCAAGTTTCATTATTTTGCCTTTAGATGGCCAGTTGCTGTAGCACCATTTTTTTTTTTTTTTTTTTTTTTTTTTTTTTAATAAAAAGGCTTTCCTTCTATTGAGTTGTTTCACATGCCATTGGAGAAAATCACATGCAAGCATTGTTTCTGAGCTCCATTCTGTTCCTGGACTATTCTTATCTCCCACCTCCCGCAGCTCACTTCTAGGTATCGCTCAGGTCTCATCTTCACTGTCATTTCCCTAGAGAAGTCTTTAAAGACCACCCACCCCATTCACCTGCATATCCTCAACTTCAGTCCCAAGGAATTTGGCCTCCATTATTCTCCCTTATACTCAACCCTGTTTCCCCCCTCGTGGTACTTAGCGTGATTTGCTAATAATTTGCTGGTGTGCATATGTGTAATTCCTATCTATAATCCAAGGAGCTGGAACTGAGTCTATTTTGTTTAGCACTATGGTGCCCAGCGGGGTCCCTGCTATATGCTAAGTGTCCAGCCAATCTATTTTCAATAAATTAATGGGGAGAAAAAACTAAGGCTTCTTGGGGGTTGTTTTCTAAACTACTGGGTACCATTTTCATAAAACTGAAGGACATTCCTGGCTCTAAGTGCCTTATAACTTCATCCCTCCTCCACCTCCACCCCTTACTAACCAATTAATATTTACAGGCAGCGGTTTTGAGAGCCTTTGGCCTGCATCACAGTCACCTGGAAAACTTAACTAAACTGCAGACTGCTGGGCCCACCCCCAGGGTTCATGATTCATAGGGCTGGGATGGTGTGAGAATTTGCATTTTTAACAAGTTTCCAGAACTCCTTACCAACGCTGCTGGTCTGGAGACCACATTTTGAGAGCCCCTGTTTCAACATTATGCTCTCTTTTACCTAATGGTAGTCCCAGGCACCCTTGAACTTGTCATTAATAGTGTATTAATTAATTTTAGAGTAATCACACAGAGTATACAAGAATCCAGACCTAGAGGAATGAAAGGGAAAATGTCTGTGACAGCAGTAAATAATATTAATGACTGCATATTTTAAATAATTTAAATAGGAAACGAACAAAAGCCTTCAAACTGCCCTGAACTAATTCTCTTACATCTGTGTCTGTTACGTTTTGGTTCTTTAATATTTGGATTAAGCAAAAGCACTGATATTTTAACTCATAAAGTTCAACCAGGGATGCTTACTAAGAAAGAGCAAAGACTTCACTAATATGGGCAAATTTATAAAATCAAGGATGAGGTTTCTGCTATGATCTGTTTTTAAACTATTTATAGATGAATCAAAGCAAGTCAGTAAAGACTATTTTATGTGCTTACAGTTGACCTGAGTCATAAAATTACTTTCCTCTAAAGCAGGGGTGGGGGACTTTTTTCTGCCAAGGGCCACTTAGATATTTATAACACCATTCATAGGCCATACAAAATGATCAACAAAAAATTAGGCTGCTGAAGATCCAAGATGGCTGCGCCCAGGTGAACACCTAGCCGCAGCCGCACACAACAATTTCAATAAAAAAACAACTAAAATATAAAACGGACATTGCCCAGAACTACAGGAAGGTTGACTGACTGGAAATTCTACAGCGAGAAGCAAGGAGAAAACCAGAAGGAGGCGCGGAGGAGCTGGAAAAGCCCAAGGTACAGAGACCGCGGCGCACGGAGAGGACGAAGCCGGAGAGGAGAGAGGCCGAGTGCCTGGCGGGCGTTTCCTAGCAGAAAGGAGATAAAACTCCGACTGTGCTGGGCCCCCAACTGCTCTGAACCCGGTTCTGGGCCAGACCCCGGGGACTCAGGCTCAGCCATAGGGAGCCTGGCTGTAAGGCGGAACCCCGGGGAGAGGCAAAAGGAGGTCTGGGAGGTGCGCGCACTGCACGCAGAGAAGGGACGGTCGGCTGTGCCGCGGGATTGCCCTGACGGGAAGGAGACTGGGGCTCCAGACTGCTGTGAACGCCACCTCCAACTCCACTTCCAACTGAACTGAACCCCAATACTGGCTCATTGTGGGAGAGCATAGACTGTTTGGCAGCAGGCGAAAATCAAGGGCACCTTTCTCTCAGAGGCGCCGGCAGCGAGCACTGAAGAACCCGCATAGGGCGGGGCTGACGGAAGCCAAAGCTGCAGGCTCCACCCTGAAACCCCGCCCCATCTGTAACTGCGAAATGCGACAACAAAATAGATCACAAACGAAAGAAATGGAGGACAAAAAGCGTCTGGATATTGAGTTCAAATCTACGCTTATAAGGTTTTTCAAGAATTTCCTAGAAAAGATGGATAAGACCTATGAGGATATGAAAAGAGATCAACTAGAATTAATAAGGAGTCAACAAGAAATGATAAGGGATCAACAAGAAATAAAGAATACATTGTCTGAAATAAAAAATATTTTACAGAGTCCTAAAAACAGAAGGGAAGATCGCAAGAATCAAGTCAAAGATGTGGAACATAAAGAGCCAGAAGACACTCCTCCACAGAAGCTAGAAGGCAAGAGAATCCAGAAAATTGAAGATAATGTAAGAAACCTCTGGGACAACTTCAAGCGAACCAACATCAGAATTATGGGGGTCCCAGAAGATGAGAGAGAGCAAGATATCGAAAACATATTGAAAGAAATAGTGACAGAAAACTTCCCCCACCTGGTGAAAGAATTAGACTTACAAGTCCAGGAAGCGCACAGAACTCCAAACAAAAGGAATCCAAAAAAGACCACACCAAGACACATCATACTTAAAATTCCAAGAGCAAAAGACAAAGAGAGAATATTAAAAGAAGCAAGAGCAAAGAAGGTAGTAACCTATAAAGGAGCACCTATACGATTGTCAGCTGACTTCTCAACAGAAACCATGCAGGCCAGAAGGGAATGGCAAGAAATATTCAAGGTGATGAATAGTAAGAACCTACAGCCAAAGATAATCTACCCAGCAAAGCTATCACTCAGAATCGAAGGTCAGATAAAGAGTTTCACTAATAAAAAAAAGCTAAAGGAGTTCATCAACACCAAACCAGAATTATATGAATTGCTGAAGGGGGTTCTTTCAGAAGAGAAAGTAAACAAAGATAAAAATTATGAACAACAAATACGTAACTATCAACAAAGTGAATCTAAAAACCAAGGAAATTAAAACAACAACAACTGATGAACAATAGTAACTGTTGAATATAATAGAATCAGAAGTATAGAAGGGGAGTGAACTGACGATTCTTGGGGAAAAGGGGAGAGGGGGGTGTGGGAAGAGACTGAACATAAACTGTGCACCTATGGATGAGGACAATGGGGAGAGGGGAAAGGGCAGAGGGTGGGGTGGGAACCTGGTGGAGGAGAGCAATGGTGGGGGGGAAAAAAGAAACATTTGTAATAATATGAACAATAAAAACTTATTAAAAAAAATAAATAAAAAATTAAATTAAATTAAATTAAAACAAAAAAATTAAAAAAAAAATTAGGCTGCTGTATTTGGCCAAACATTTAATTAACTCTCCCCTAATTCCTTGGCAGGGCCAGACCACATGATTTTGTGGGCCTTCTACGGCCTGTGGGCCAGACATTCCCCACCCCTCCTCTAAAGTCAACAAAAAAGAGAGAGGTGGCACCCTGGCCCCTGCTACCCAGATATGTGCCCTTGACTGGGAATGGAACCTTCGATCTTTTGGTGCGTGAGCCAACACTCTCTAACACTAGTCAGGGGAACGATTCTAATTTTCCTTTGTCTGTTCTCCAGTCTGTTCCCTATTTCTTTTGAGAAAAGCAGTTCGTTTTTCAGCCTAGGTTGTTATGACCTGATAAACTTTCATCACAGAAAATTTCCTGGAAAGAAAATCTGCCAGCATCAGTTCTCGTTAAGTGTTCCGGAAGCTGTGTGGATCCCAGCAACCCACCTGGAGCAGAGCCAGCACAGGGCTCGGAAAGTATGTGCAGGCCGTGAGACAGTTTTAACCCGTTTGTTAACAGCGTTGCCCTTCTGCACAGTCTGGGGGGGAGACACGGACGTGCTTCCACGGTGCCGTGTGCCTGTGGACACGCTCCTGCCCACTCTTGTGCAGAGGGAGGCAGAGCTCAACATATTTTCAAGTGAGGCAAGAAAGACAAGTCAGGAATTGGCTTTTTGTACAGCTGACCTGTGACGTGCACTGTGACCTAAATTATCTTTGGGCCCAAAGCACAATCTTTGGATAGATTATTCTGGAAAAGGAATGAGGTGGGTGTCTGCTTTGCTCATTGCTGTATCCTCGGTGCCAAAAACAGTATCCGGCACATCATAGGCACTCATTTGTTAAATGAATGAACTTTTTATTTACTCTTGTTTCTTCATGTTTTCTCTTTATTGTCTGCATTTTAAATCGTCCCTGTGGTTTAAGCACTTCCTTCAGCCTCTTCAATATGTTACTCCAAGGAATAAGTTTGAAAATATAACCGGACAGACATAGCATAAAATTTCTCTCATGGGTAAAACTCAACCATTTTCCTAGGTTATAAATGAAAACACGTGTCCAGGTAAAATTTTAATTTAGATCTGGATTGATGGTTGTGATTTCTCTTTACCGATACCCCACCCATACCAAGAAAACTATCTGCTATATTTGAGGAAACGAAATGGGATTGGGTCATAATTAGGCAATTTGGTTGCAAAATAACCAAGAGCTGGTTAATATTACTCACCACAGTTCTTCTAGTCGGAGCCAATATTTAAAACCAACGGAAGGTAACCTGATGATGAACTGTGTCAATTACTTTTCATTAAATTATCTTTTAAACAAATTACCTTTCATTCAATTCTTGACAGAAATATGTGGATATTTGTAGATGGCATATTATACATTAGATAGGCTTTTGAGTGCCTGTTTGAAAGCATTCTGGCTCCATTAAAGAAATAAATGAACTTTGCATTTTTTTTAAATTAGGGTAACTGTGTGTGTGTGTGTGTGTGATTTTCAGTTTGGCTTTTTGTAGCACTTACTTCCTTCAGATTTCTCCTTAGCACCCAGTCTCCTGACATCATCTCTCTCTCTGGCAGTCAGTCCACTTTATTTACAACTGAGCCTCATGGACATAGACAGTGCTCTAGCCACTGTCCTTGTACTGGCCATGCACTTTCTCTTCTTCTGCCTTTGCTGGTGCTGTTCCTTCTGCCTTCCATCTTTCTCACCCTAAAACACACTCAGTTATCCTTTATGACTTAGGCCCAGTGGTCTCTTGTGAATATATGTTTTGGCCACTCATTCTTTTGGGGCAAAGTAAGACCGTACTATGGATTGGAATCGAATGATGCACACAGCTGTTCTAGGCTTTCTCCTTCCATTGTTTCTGTCGGTTTCACACTGCTAGTGTCTGAGCTTCTGGGAATGGCTCAGCACTTTAGTTTTTCTCGTATCTCAGAAGAAATGGCTGGTGCAAATTCTAGAATGTTATAGGTCTTCAAAATATGTTAAGGTAATTAAAATATACATCTAGTCAAACAATATATCGAAAAGAAATAGCCTCAGGTGGTAACAATGGCTACATTAGGATTGTGAGATAATAAATTATTATTTTTGTATGTTCTGTCCTTTCCAGATTTTAGGTAAAACTACACTTACTGGCCAGATTTTTATGATCTCTGAACGCATAATAATCTAGAAATTCAGTGTACTTCTCTTGAGTACCTCATTTATTTGATATCATCTGATCACTTTTCCCCTTTGCACTGGCTGGCTGATAGAAAGCTCAAGGCAAATAGGTGGTTGATCTCTAGCAAAAGTCTAGAATACTTTTGGTACCCATTTAAGACACAAGTACACTGAGTGGCCAGATTATTATGCATTCATAGATCATAATAATCTGGCCACTCAGTGTACATTGCTTTCTTAATTTCATTAAGTGAAGAAAAAATACAGTGATATGTTATTAAAGAGATTCTTGAACTATTACATCAAAATCGTTTCTCCTGCCAAAACCGGTTTGTCCCGCGGCATTTTAAAAAATCGGGACTGTTTCCAAACGCTGCAGGACGGGAAACAATTTGTTAAAAATCAGGACTGTCCCGCCAAAAGCGGGACGTCGGATCACCTTACCTATGCCTCAGTTTCCTATCTATAAAATGGGAAAAGAGGATTTGAATACTTAATGGGGTTGTTTTGAGGTTTAAATCAGTGCCTTAAAAAGTGCCTTGAGTGTAACATAATTTCGCCAATTCTCAGATGCACAAGTTTCACATGGTAACACTTCTGAAATGAGGATGCGTCTTACAATTAATGTAATTTTTTAAAAAGCATTTTGTCACCATTTAATCACCAATAACTATTTTTGCCTTACGTAATGGCGCGCCTTAACATGGATTATGTTTTCGATTCCAAAAACCAATAGCAGCAAGAGCGCAGTATACAGTGGCTGTCGTCACCAGTGGATTCGGTGTCACCGTCGTCATTATCGTGGTTCTAACCGAAACGTGGCATTTGGTTGGTTGGCAGTGCTAGCCTAGAGTACATAGCAGGCCTCAGTTTCATCTATTTGTTTTTATTGATGTGTTCTTAGAAAAGACCTAGGGAGCTGATTTTTTTTCTTTCTTTGAGCTGATTTTTATATTTATTGCATTAAGCTAATGGAAAGTATTTAGGGGTTAATTCGTATAATCTCTGCATTATTCCCTGCACTGTACTTGGGGAGCTACTCACATGTTCTTCAGTGCAGATCAGTCTCTGGAAATAAGTAGAGAAGACAAATGCTTCACTCTCTCTATTGATGTGTTTTCCTAAGTCCTTTCAAAGAAGTGCTCTTTCCTTAGTAAGCAGAACTAAGCCACCATTGTACCACTTAAGATTTACTGGTTTGAAGCTTCTCTGAGAGAGAAAAGAAGCAGTGTATTGATCCGTAACAGAGAATGGATCCTGGCCAAACCTTGTCTGGCTCATCCAATACCCCGACCTACGAATCTGCATGTCGTTAAGAAGACGGAGTCCTCCCAGTTTGAGGCCACCTGTCAGGCATGAGCAATGTGAGGCGTGAGCAGTACCCGGGGAAAGTCGATACACAATGTAAAACTTGTTTTTGCACAAACACTGCCAGGATCCACGCCCAGCGACAGGCATGCCTTGTTATTTTACCACAGATGGGCTTGTAGTTCCTAATTCTAAGCTCCCCCTCATTTTTACTTTATTGTTCAGTTAGGGGGGGGGGGGGACCCATTTGAATCCGAGATAAAGATCTTCTTCCAACCACAGGAGTGAACCTTGGACCACAGTGTGTGAAGGCTGATGAGGAGGATCCTGGGCACATCTCCATCCACATACCTGGACACGTACTTCATGCGCCCATAGCCCATGCAGCTTGTTCCTTCTTGCCTTCTGCTTGCCCTTGAGAGTGTAAATGGTGGTATTGACAAGCCACCATGAAGCAAGAGTGCAAGCACACCAGGCTCAGAAGGAGGGATCTCACTTGGGTCTTTGTTGTTGGCTTTTAAAAGTATAATTCGTTGGATAATTCCAGAAGCTGGGTTTCTTTTCTCGGCCCCCTCATCTCCCCACTCCCCTTCCTTCAGTCTGCCTAGTCCTCATTTGTGTCTGTTCTTTCTTTAATATATATATAATTTTTTTTTTTTTAACAAAGGTACATTTGTCAATTTTTCCTGTTCTTAAAGATGATGCTTGCCGAAACCGGTTTGGCTCAGTGGATAGAGCATCGGTCTGCAGACTGAAAGGTCCCAGGTTCGATTCCGGTCAAGGGCATGTATTGATACATTGGCTGCGGTCACATCCCCGTAGGGGGTGTGCAGGAGGCAGCTGGTCGATGTTTCTCTCTCATCGACGTTTCTAGCTCTCTCTCCCTCTCCCTTCCTCTTTGTGGAAAATCAATAAAATATATATATATTTTTTAAAAGATGATGCTCACTCTACCCCTAAAGCCTTCTTTGGTTCAGCTGGCTCTGCTTGTGCATAGAGGTTATTGCTCTCTGCATTCAATGCCCGGGACCTGACCCAGTGCCCCTCTCCAGCAGAATGTCGGGTGATTGCCACACAGTCAGAGAGATTGCATGTCCCCTGTCCTCCCCTCCTAGTGTGCTGCCAGGAGCCGGTGAGGGGGTGAGGGGACGTGGAGCCTCCGGAGGAAGGCCCAGCTTTGGGTCTTTGCCTGAGCTGAGCAGCAGTCATTGTGGCTGGAAAAGCCGCGCAGGGGCCACTCCTGTCAGCAGCAGCCATTCATTAGCACTTCCACTGAGTCACTTGCACAGTAGTGAGCTCTGAACTGTACAGATCCATCAAACAATGAGGGGGATTTCACAAGCTAAGTGACCAGCCATTTCCTCTTCCTTCCTTTTTACTTACTTACATTTCTGACCTCTTAGAACCTCCATGACTGGGATCTGATAGCGGCTTTTTGCATAGCATTTTTAAAGCAAATAAAAACAAAGTTGACAGGAAAGTATCTAATGCTTCTTTTTAATAATTATTATTACAAAAGTAGTAAAGGAGCTAAAATTGTCATTGCACAGCATCCTGGGGCAATGAACGTTTTGGTGTATTTACTTCTAATTGTTTTAAATAAATGTCTAAATGTATATATACTCTACTGGTACATGTTTTTAATTAACTTATGTTTGTGATAGGATAGTTTTAAAAATCAATGTCCTTTGAGTGTTTTTTGGCATTATGAAAAACTTGTAAATTGCTGAAACAGGTTTGGCTCAGTGGTAGAGCGTCGGTCTGCGGACTGAAAGGTCCTGGGTTCGATTCCAGTCAAGGGCATGTACATTGGTTGCGGGCACATCCCCAGTAGGGGGTGTGCAAGAGGCAGCTAGTTGATGTTTCTCTCTCATCGATGTTTCTAGCTCTCTATCTCTCTCCCTTCCTCTCTGTAAAAAATCAATAAAATATATATTTTTTAAAAACTTGTAAATTATTTCAACGGCTGTATTAGGATTCCAGTATATATATATGGATATGTTGTTGTTTTAACATTCTATTGTTGGGAGTCATATGGTAGATTTTTAAATTGACACTTCAGTTCTGAGCTTGGAATTTGTTAAGCTCAATTTCTTCTGATTTCATGGGCCTAGAGTCAGAACAATGGACTACTTCTGTCTGTACCATGGTTTGCTTTGCAAAGGTTGGAGTAATGTTTTCTTCTATTCTTTTTCTAGTCCTCCCCCTTTTTCCCCATTTGTTCTAAATTCTATGATTGTAACACAAGTAATGTTACAGTAATCTCAGTTAACTTTTAATAGAAAATCAATGTAAAATAAATACCAGTATGTTGCTCAACACGAACCCTAATATTTCAAAACTGCCATTTGGAAAAAAAAAACAAAAAAACTGCCATTTGAAATTTATCCAACAGGACAATAGGAAATATTGAAGTTTGTTTTTTTTTTTTAACAGGGGCGGGTTAACTAAATTACATCTATGTTTAGTTAAAAGACTCCAGATATCTCAAAAAATTGCCATGAAGTTCATCTTTAAAAAAAAAAAAAATGTGACCATGCGATATAACGACTGCTTTCAAGTTGAACTTGAGTAAATGAAACTACGGATCCAACATTTCGAAAGGAGGATAAGCTTAAAAGCCAAGTTTGTGAAGTGCTACAGAAGGATACACATTAGGTGGTCATTTGTATTTGAAGACCCTGGATAACCAGCTTTGTTTCCCATCAGAGTATTAACGGGAGACCTGCTTTCAGAGCCTGTCCACCAGGGCACCTGTCAGCGTGTTACTACTCCCTCACTATCGAATGGCGGGTCCAGGCCGGCCACCCCCCTGAGCCACCGGCTCTCTGCCCCCTTTCAGATTTGCTTTCTCCACTAACAGTCATCCCTGTAAACAGAAGCCTTAAGATTTAGAGTTTTGCATACTTTTAAATGATCCATTCTGATGGGCCTCTCTTTATTGTTTCAGGTTGAATGCGTTTGGGAACTTGATGCATAAATTTGCATGACTCCTCACTCCTTTCTAGATCGGTCCTTGGATTCAAGCCAGCATGGCTCACATCACAAAGGTTAATGGCTGTGCCTCAGGTAACTGTGCTCTGGAGTGTGTGTGTGTGTGTGTGTGTGTGTGTGTGTCTATGCTCAAACCAATTCCTAATTTCTCTTTCACTAAATGGATAGATAACAGCAAGTTGCCCAGATAACTAGAATTTCAAAGCGATTTTCCATCCATTAAAATTGCAAGGGGGGGAGGGGTTGTTTTGATTTTTAATCTCTTAAAGAATTTGCTTTTTATCTTTAGAGTCTATGTACAGAAATCAGTGAGGTGAATTATTACCTCAGTCAATTCTATTGACGTGTTGAAGGATAAATGTAAAAGCCTGAATGCTGATGCCAGTGTAATGTGTACTCCCCTGGTGCTTCTTTATGAGGGACTGAAGGACGGGAGAGGAAATGAGTTTGGATGCTTAAAACCAATCCCTGGTGTCTACTCCCGAGCAGTGTGTTTGACGGTGCTGCCCAGAGGGAAAGGGAGAGGGGGCAAGAGAAGGGTATGTTCTCTAACGTGATTTTCCCAGGGGACTGTGCAGTCAGCCATGCTCTGAATCATAAAGGACTCGAGACTACTTCTCACCGTGGTTACAGTGGAGGCCTATATAGTTTGCACATCGACTCCAACATTGCTTATCTAAAATTTGGGATAAGTTTATAGAGCAAAATGCAGTGTGTAAACTGTAAAACAGAGAGGGGTCCTTTTAAAGGTTAACAGCAGAAAGGAGAGACCCGAAGTGGGCACATCCAGCCCATGTATGTGACTCCCCCCTCCCCCTGCCAAGCAATAATTATTTTATTACAGTTGGCAGACAATATTATATTAGTTTCAGGTGTCAACTTAGTGATTCAACATTTATACATCTTACGATGTGCTCACCACATGGTCCAGTAGTAACCATCTGTCACTGTGCAAATTTATCACCGTGTTATTGGCTATTTCCCCTTCACCCTTTTCACCCACCTCTCCACCCCACACTGCTCCCACCCCTCAGACAGCCATCCGTTTGTTCCTTGTTTGTATAAGTCTGTTTCTTATCTTGATTTATTTTTTAATTCCACATATAACTGAAATCATGCTGTACTTTTTTCTTTCTTTGCCTGACTTCTGTCACTTAGCATAATACCTTCTAGGTCCATCTATGTGGTTGCAAGTAGCGGGGGTGGGGGTGGGGGGTGTCATTCCTTTTTATGGATGCATAACATTTCATTGTATATGTGTACCATATCTTCACTACCCATTTCTCTGTTGACAGACACCTCCATTGCTTCATATCTTGGCTATTGTGAGTAATGTCGCAGTGAACATAGGGGAACATATATCTTTTCAAATTAGTGTTTTCCTTTTTTTTGGTAAATACCCAAAAGTGGAACTGCTGGGTCCTATGTTTAGTTCTATTTTAGTTTTTGAGAATCTCCATAATGTTTTCCACAGTGGCTGCTCCAATTTCTGGTCCTTCCAACAGTGCACCTCTCGCCAGCACTTGTTATTGACTTTTTCTTATGAGGTGGAATCTCATGGTCATTTTCATTTCCCTGACGATGAGTGATATTGGGCATCTTTCATGCATCTGTTGGCCATCTGTACATCCTCTTTGGAGAAATGTCTCTTCAGATTCTCGACCCACTTTTTTTTTTTTTTTTTTTATAGGATTGCTTATTTTTTCATTATTGAGTTGTGTGAGTTCCTTGCATGTTTTGGATATCCACCTCTTATCTAGTGTATCATCTGCGAATATATCCTCCCATTCGGTAGGTTGCCTTTTTGTCTTGATTTCCTTTGCTGTATAGAAGCTTCTCAGTTAGGTGAAGTCCCATTTGTTTACTTCTGCTTTTGTTTACCTTGCTCGTGGAGACACACCCAAAAATATGTTACTAAGACTGATATCAAATAGTTTACCGCCCATGTCTTCTTCTGGGAGTTTTGTAGTTTTAGGTCTTACAATTAAGTCCTTAGTCCATTTTGAGTTTTATTTTTGTATGAGGTACGCATATGTGACTTTTTAGTCCAGCAATCCCAGCAGGAAGTATCCGCTCTGGCAAGGATGATGTCGTTTGCCAAAAAACAAACCCAAATAAAACTCGGTTGTTTCTTTTGCCCATTCTTTTGCTTGTCCTTTCTACTACCCAACGTGTTGGGACTTCTCTAAATTTTGCTCAGGACTGCTGTCAACAATAAAATGTTACTGACAATATCTAACATGTAATAGACACTACAGTGACCAAGATGCTCTGCCTGCGTCATCATCATACTTAATCCTCGCAGGGTCGCTGTTCTCCTCATCGCCAGCACTGTCACCCCTACGTGGTAGCACAATGAAGCTCAGTGAGCTACCTAAGTGAAGTGAAAAAAGTCAGGATTATTACTGGTTTCTCCAGTGAAATAGTTGATAAGGAGGGAGAAGCATTGTGAAATTTCTCTTGTGGGCAGGTTTCAATCTGGCAATGCTGTTATCTTCCTTCCTTCCCTTCCCTGCCCTCCCTTCCATTCCCACGCCCAGAGGACGGTGGGAATTGGAGCTGTTGGGTGGCGGGGAGGGGCTCCAAACTCCACCCTGTGGAGTCTTTGGCAATATCTGTCTTCAAGGGTTTAGACATCTACTCCATTTGTCCCCAATTCCTTGTCCAACTTGACTTGTCCTAAAGTTTCTCTTTTCTCTTGTTCCCGAAATCTGATGATCCAGCTATCACCTTTCCTCTTCCCCTGTGCCCTGCCTCACGGGCCCGGGCAGTGAGTGTGAATGCAAAGGAAAGCTCTCTAGTTGTGGCTTCTGAGTCTCGGTATGGATTGTTCACGAACACAGGTGTCTGGACCAGGCGAGGGAAGGTTTTTGTTTATCCTCATCACCATGACCTTAGCAAGCCTGAAGAGTAAATCTGATTAGAGGCTCAGTCATACACAATTACTTTAATCCCACATACAGCTATCTAAATATATTTACATTGTATCTGCATGGCAGCACGCGTACATATATATGATGCTCAGTGTAGAACATTTTAAAATATAGATCTGTAGCATTGTCTAAAAAAATAAAGCAGGAATTACTAGTAATACCACCACCCAGAAATGAATGTTCTGTTCAATTTTCATATAGCCTTTATATTTTATATACAGGGTATCCCCCAAAAATGTATATACACTTTAACAGCTCTGTTTTGAAAATGAAATATAGTTTAATAAACACTGCCTTTATAATTACTCTGTTTGTGTATACATTTTTTGGGAACACCCTGTATTTGACATAGCTAAGATGGTGCTCATAAAAATAATTTTACATTTTCTTTTCCCATTTTTGTATTAAATACCCACTGTTGGTTTTTTTTTCCTAGGCAAATTCAAACAATTTTTGAAATGAAATTAACATGAAATTTACAGGCCTCAGCTTAAGATGGGATGAAGAGGGCTTTATGGCAGCTTAATGAAGGCTGGTTACTAATCTTTCCCCTGAGAAAAAGATAAATCATTTGGGTAGTTTAGTACGAGTTTTAAATGTGAAGTTATTGATTTTTACTTTTATTTTCCAAAGATATCATATAATATCAAATATGCACTTTTAAAATTATACTTCCCCTAGCTGTGCTATGCCCAAAAAGGGTCCTCCCACCCATCCCCTTGAAAAATCACTTCTGTGGGCTCCATAGAACTTGAGAAGAAATCCCATGAGAAACTGGAGTCAGGGCACTGGCAAAGGAAACATTGTTCATGGTTTTCAGAATAAAACAGAGAAGTAGAGCAGCTGAAAAAAACACCACCTGGCCAACCCGTGCCCTGGGCTGCCAAGCTGTCTGACGACTGATCAGCCCACGTTCAGGTCCCTGCTCAGAGCTGCCGTTGGGTGAGGGACTAGTCACCAGTCCTTTTATGCTCTGACTTCCCCAGAGCGTCCTTCTGTGAGATGGGATAAAAGGTGCGGATGTGAAAGTAAGAGCAGTTAGTTGATACTGTAATTTGCAAAAATGTATTAGGATCCATTTCAGACACACAAAATGGGGGAGTGGTTACGTAGCAAGCACCCATGCCCATACCACCTCGCTCGATAAATGTGGGTGATATCACTCAGCACCTACCACGTGCCAGGTGCTGTCCTGTGCCCTGGGGACACAGCAATGGACAATGAACAGGCAGAAATCCCTGCCCTGGAGAATTTTATCTTCGAGAGGAAGGTAAGGTTTCTCCAGGCAGAGTCTGTAAAAGCATTTTGTTTACCTGAAATTCACATTGAACTGCGTGTCCTCTGCTTATTTGCTAAGCCTGGCAACCTGACCTGCTGCATCTTTTTTCTTCCTGCCCACCCCGTCACTGTCCATCGTTTGTCGGTGTTACCTCCTCTTCACCGGATCCTTCATCGGACTTCTGATGACTGACGCAGTTCTGTTTTTATTAATTTAAAACATTTTATTATGGTGTCACTAAGAGTACCCTAAAGTCATTTAAAAAAAAATACATTTTTATTGATTTCAGAGAGGAAGAGAGAGGGAGAGAGATAGAAACATCAATGATGATAGAGAACCATTGATCAGCCGCCTCCTGCACGCCCCGTTCCGGTGATCGAGCCCGCATCCCGGGCACGTGCTCTTGACTGGAATCAAAGCCAGGACCTTCCAGTCAGCAGGCCTATGCTCTATCCACTGAGCCAAGCCAGCTAGGGCCCTGTGTCATTTTTTTTTATGTGATGAGAATGAGCATCATAATTGTGAGGCGAACGTGATAACCACTACACTATGGAAACGAGCATCATAATTGATTATGACTGCTCTCTTATAGCTAATTAGGAAGTACCTGGGGGGGGAGGGGTCATTGGTTAGGCAAATTGCTGTATTTCTGCAGATTTTTCCGATGGGGACAGTCCACTTTTCCCCCCGAGTTTCTAAATCACGTTGTAAAGTGGAAGCACCGATTGATACCTCTCTGAACACTAATTAATGTTGTGAAATGTTAATTAGAGTTTAGAATCTCTTCAGAAGCCAAATAATAAGTAGCTTATTTGTCAGATGAAGATAATAATACCTGTCCTACCTTCTTCACAGGATTGTTGTGAGAGGAAAAAAAATAAAACCATAGCCATAAAAAACACTTTTTAAGATGTCAGAGAGCATCCCTGCCCTTCTGCTGTCTCTGCGGTGCTCCTGACCTAATACACACCCGGACCGGTGCCGCAGTGCCAAGGCTGGCGGGTGCTGAACTGGGGCAGGAACTGGACTGCTGCCCAGAGTCCAGCAGTTCAAGGAAACAAGCAGAGGAGCACCATGGAGCGATTTTTTTTTTTAATGCCTGTCACCACCATCTTTTACTTTTGCGAATACTTGCCTTTTCAAGTTTGTTTGCAGTCTTGCCCTCTTTTGCTCTTTCTCTTTCACAGCCTAACTAGATACATCCCCCCCCCCCCCCCGACACACACACACACAGATGGATTATTTACTTATTAAAATCTTCACTGAGTTGCGTGAAAATGTGGTTGTCATTCTAAATTAATGGAATTCATTTCATCCGTGAGCCTGTCAGCGATGCGGCTCCAGGCTTTGACTCCACGCTGATCTTCAAGGAGGTACAAAGGCCACCGCTACCCCGGGTCACTCAGCGCCCGAGCCTCCTGGAGTGCAGGTGGAGCGCCTGCAGCCCACTCTCGGTTGTGTAAATATTTTTCCTGGGCAGCAGTATTTCTCAAACAGAACTCTGAGCCCACTGCGGTGACCCTGACAGCAGGAACTACCTGCTGTTTGTCAAGTGCAAGACCAGTTTGCACGGACTGGTCTGGCTGGAACCACCCCTGGTGTTTTCCGAGGCCGCCTGCGGGGAGATCTCCGGGCACAGCAGAGGCGGCGTGTTCTCTCTCCGCGGTGAGTCCCAGGCGTGCCATCCGCGTCGGCGCTGGGTCAGGGTAGAGGGTGAGCCGATTGGGAACGGGGGCTGCTTTGGTTCGTGGGTAGCTGGCATGACCTTCCGGGGTCTCCTGGTTCCATTTGCAAAAGGATCCAATGTGTGTTCCTCCTTGTGCTTTGCATTCTTCCCTTAGTGGTGTGTGTTCAGTGGTGTATCAGGAAGGGAACAAAGACCTGTAAGAGCTAGAGGAGGGGGATCTTTTAGATTCTACCTGTCTAATCTCCCCACCTGACTTTTAGGAGACAAAACACGACCTGTCACCTGAAGGTCAATGACTAAGCCAGGAGTTCAGTATGAAGAGTCTCCTTTCCTTGCGTACGGCCTTCTTTCTGTTGACATTAAAGTCAGAAGGGTCCTGGAATCAAAGCCAGGACCTTCCAGTCAGCAGGCCTATGCTCTATCCACTGAGCCAAGCCAGCTAGGGTGTCTGTGAAGTTCTGATTAAACAGATCCAGGGGGAAGTGTACAACTTAAGAAAATGTATAAAACCCGGAAGTAGCATGGTTCAGAATGAAATGTCCTTCATGGTAGGGGTTATGTTGCCAAGTTATTTTCTCTTCGTGTGAATGATCTTAGAGGCCAATTAAAATATATCTACTACCTTGCATGCATTTAGTAATTGAATTTAGTTAGATTGTGCATTTCAACCTTAAAAGAAGCTGTTAGTTGTTTGTCTATCGGAGCCTAATTTCACACTGATGTTGATCAATGGAGTAATTCATTTTCTCCCAATGATGGTGGATGAGAAGGCAGTTACATTTTTTTAAGTAAAAAGCCGTTATCCTTGAATCTCCTGGCAGTGGAAATGCCGAGACTACCTATAAACAGGAGACCTGGGTTTTGGCATTCTGCTTGTCTGGTTCAACAAAACCCCAGGATTCATGTAGCCCCTTTAGAGGCTCTCAGAGGTCCGTGCCTGCTCAGGGCTGGCCTGTTTACAGAGCTTGAGTTTTAATTCAAGCTTCACCTATACGCTTTCTTGCTCCAAACCTTGAGCGAGTCATATATATATTATATATATATTATATATATATTATTGATTATGGTATCACATAATTGTTCTCATGCCCCCATTCCCATCCCAAACCCCTCCCCACATATGCCCCCACCCCCCCATTGTCCATGGCCATTGGCTAGGCCCATATGCATGCACACAAGTCCTTTGGTTGATCTCTCCCCTTTACCCCCACCTGCCCTACCTTCCCTCTGAGGTTTGATGGTCTGATCGCTGCTTCTCTTTCTCTGGGTCTGTTTTTGTTCATCAGTTTATGTTGTTCATTATCTCCTCTAGATATGTGAGATCATGTGCTCCAAGAAATATCCTTATAAGAACCGAAACTGAGCCGAAACCAGTTTGGCTCAGTGGTAGAGCGTCGGTCTGTGGACTGAAAGGTCCCAGGTTCGATTCTGGTCAAGGGCATGTACCTTGGTTGCGGGCAGAGGCAGCTGGTCGATGTTTCTCTCTCATCTACGTTTCTAGCTCTCTATCTCTCTCCCTTCCTCTCTGTAAAAAATCAATAAAATGTATATTTTAAAAAAAAAAAGGAAAAAAAAAAGAAGAACCGTAACTGAGACAAGCCATAATGGTTATGCTGAGAGGTAAATGAATCAGTCCTTGCGCGAGTCTTAATGGGTTAAGCGTCTGATTTCAAACAGGTGGCTCCCTCTCCGGCTAGGCGGAGGAAGGTACTCCAGTGAGTGTAGGAAGTATAGGAAGGGCAGGATCCGGGTGCTGGGCAAAGATACCCTTTGGTTGGAGACTTCTCCCTAGATGCTTTGTGAGTGCCAACAAGAAAGAAAAAACACCAAATAAAAACCCCTTAAGGAGATTCTCTGTGTTGAGACCTTGAGCTGTTGCTGTCACTCTAAGCTTGCATCGTGGGGCAGAGGATTAAAACAGCCCTTCCTCCAAGGACGCGCGTGTCCTACTCCTGCTCCCCCACCGACTTCCCATCGTGAGTATTGGCGTTGCCTTCTGATCAGGCGCTTCCCCTCTTCCTTGAAGGATGTGGGTGAGCCAGCTCAGCCCATCGGAGTGGAATGCACCAGCTTTCTTTTCCAGGGTTTGCGTCCTTCCTGTGTGCTGGGTAATTCCAGTTCCTCTCCCCTGTGTCCTTTCTGAGGAAGGTTTGTATGAGCTTGGGGAATGAGTGACTGAAGCTCCTGGGTCCTTTTCCATAAGTAAAAAGAAAAGCTGTTTGTTTTGATCTGGCATGAAAATATATTAGCATAGTTCTCAAATTCAGAGGAGTAGTGAATTCTTGCTCTTTTCTGGCAATAGATTTTAATTAAAATTGCACCGAGGAGACTTCTCCAATAAAATAAAATAAAAACCTCAAGGAAGACCCAGCCAGGGAATCAGATTTGATAAGAGTCATTCCAACACGTCTCGAAATCCTAATTAAAAATAAATTGGTGTTTCCCTTTTTCCCCTCCCGGCTTCCCTGCGGGATGTTTTCGGAGTGAGCTGTCGCTGGTTTACTCATGTCCGTATGCGTTAGGGCTAAGCTCGTGCTTTTGGAGGCAAAGCCTGGTTCTGCTTTTGGGTTGAGGTTCATTAGGAAGCCTGAAAATGAGATGTTTTTTTAAGCTGTGCAGCCCATTTGTGTATATAACCTTAGTGATCTCACCACCTAAAAATAAGCATGCTGCTATTTTGAGGATTTGGGGGGAAAAGTATTGTGACTAGATTTCTAACCCTAGCAGTTCTTGGAGCAAGCCATGGCTGAAAATTCAGGTTAAATAAAATAATGTAATATTTAGAAGGGCTTTCTAACCAACAGGTAGAAAAGCAGAACTCTGGACATGTGGGAGAGCTGGGCCGAGGGACACGTTTTTGGGTTCATGGGATTTGTTCTTACCCTGAAAGTTGAACCTCTGTGCTGCTCTTGCTCCGTCCTGTTTGTGACAAGCCCGTGACATTTCTCCCAGCCGGACCAAAGGTTGTGGCCGTGGTTGCAACTTGACATGTTGAATCTTTACTTAAAGGAGCTGGTACTAGAGTAAGAGTTTATGGAAGTCATTAGTTATTAATAGTCACAAGTACTGAGATCATTTTAGGTCCTTTTTCACTGTTTTACTTAATTGGGAAAGTTTTCTGTCGAAGGGCTCTTTTATATTTTGGATGAGATTTCTGTTAGGTAGCAACAAGAGAAAGTGATGTGATTCTCTAAATTTGGTCTCACACGGTGTTTGGTTGAGTTGATAAATCCCGTCAGCTTTGCAGATAAGTTTGTGAAAACATTGATTCAGCTTGTCCTGCCGGATTTTCCCATCCTGCCCATGTTCTGGTGCCCTTTCCTCTGGCATCCACCGCCCACCAGGCGAAGGCATTAGGGGTGTTTCTGTCCGGAAGGCACGTTTAAGAGTCTCCTGGAAGAAGAGAGAGGAGACTATTCCCAGATTAGAAATATAAAAAGGGGAGACAGATGTGACGGTTCTAATCATTCATAATCTGGCTGCTTCATACCTTTAAAACCTTCGTCTGTGTGCATCAACTCTGACATTTTTATAACTAACACACAAAATGGTTAACTGTCTCACCGAAACCGGTTTGGCTCAGTGGATAGAGTGTCCGTCTCCGGACTGAAGGGTCCCAGGTTCAATTCCGGTCAAGGGCATGTACATTGGCTGCGGGCACATCCCCAGTGTGCAGGAGGCAGCTGGTCGATGTTTCTAGCTTTCTATCCCTCTCCCTTCTTCTCTGTTAAAAAAAATCAATAATATATATATATATATATTTAAAAATAGTTAACTGTCTCTCTGCTCTCAGTATCCCCCTCGTCTAATTCCACACACCTGCCAAGACACGGCACATTTATTCCTTTCCCCCAGCATTTCAGACCCAGTGGATGGGATGCTCCATTCAGATCGGGAGCGCACCAGGGACCTGTTTTTGAGGCACCTGTTTGGCGTGGTCCCCTCCAGCGGTGAGGACAAAGATGGGTTTGTCTTCTCCGGCCTGGCAGAGGAGGCAGAAGACCTGCCGGCTCCCAGCAGCATGCACCCTCACCGGGACTCCGCCCCTGCCAGCGGTGAATCAGCCCGATGAGACACTAATTTTTATAGCACGGGGTGGAGACCTGGACGTCTGGAGGCGGGGAGGGGAGGAGGGAAAGGTTTGCATGTCAGACCGACCCAGCAATGCAGCAGCAGCAGCCTACAGGAAAACATTGCAAAACACCGAAGTCCTGGGCCACCAGATTTTTCCATTAGCACCACAGATCCCACGTCTGCCCCAGGGACAGCCATTTGGCTGTGTGAGGGGAAGCAGTGCCAGCCTGTCCCGTAAGGGATCCCAGCAGATCCAGAGCACTGCCCTCTGCACTCTCCTGCATCTCTCTGTCTCTCTCTGTCTCTGTCTCTGTCTCTCTCTCTCTCCCACACACACACACACATCCTGAGCACTGCCTTCTGCCCTCTCCTACATATCACTCACACACACACACACACACACACACACACACACACACACCCTGAGCACTGCCTTCTGCACTCTCCTACATATCACTCACACACACACACACACACACCCTGAGCACTGCCTTCTGCACTCTCCTGCATATCACACACACTCACACGCACACACGCACGCACGCAAGCTGTGAGATCTCTGAGGAATGGTGCACAGACGTGCTCTGGGCACTGGAAAGCTGCTGGAACTTAACGCCACCTCTGGATACTGCTTTTAAGTGAAGAAACCCGAGAGCAGGACATCTTCAGAAAGGTAGAGGGGACCCAGAGCCGGGGGCTTTTCCTCTAGGGTGTTATTCTGTGGTGTTCCGTCTTCTGGACACTTCGATGATGAAAAAGTAAACTTTCCAAATAGTGGTGAAGTTAAATCAGGGTGTCATTTGGGGATCACTGGAAGGAAGGAAGGAATTGGAATTTAGTAGAAATGCTTCAGTTCAGCCAGTTGATTTATTCAGTAGCTGGCTTTTAAGGGACTGCACATTCATGTATGTGGCAGTCAAGGCAGCTGTTTCCCTCCGGTGGAACGCTCCAGTCCTCAGGGCCTGCGAAAGTGGTTCTGTCTTTGCCTCACTCTCACTGCTTTGTGATTTTGTTTTGTTAAGGATGGCTGGCAAGATTAAGGATCATGCAACTTTCTTACTTTTTTTTTTTTTTTTCCTCTCCAACCATTTTATCATTCACTCAATTTAATCTCTGTTCCATCCTCCTAACTCTGAGCTGTTGCCTTTGGCCTTATTTTGGTAGAACCCAGGGTCTGTTTCTGTTTCTCCAGTCCTCATGCATGCAGATATCATGGTGAGCCTTCCCAGCTTCCGCGGCTCCAGGGAGCGAGACACCAGCTCTGCCCAAAGAGCAATGGAAGAGGCGTCGTCCGCTGCACCCTCCCAGCTGCCGTTCCCAGTCACACTCTGTCCCGTTCCCCTCTCAGTGGCTTTGCCCAGAGCACTGTTCTCTTCCTCTGGACGTCTTTCCCTTATCTGATAATCTAAGCCCTTCTTGTCCTTCATGACCTGCTTCTTCTCTTAATCTTTTCCAACAGGTGTTCTTGGATGCTCCCAGTGGAAAGTCACCTTTCCGCTTCATTGTTCCCAGGGAGCTTAGCATTCTAATAAGCAGTTGTCATCGCTTGCTTTTAGGTAGGAGTTATGGTTGTGTGCCTCACTAAGATATAGGTTCTGAGGTCTGAAGACAAGAGATTCCGTGTCTTGGTGTGCCCATCGTGGCTTGCTTAGCACTGAGCATAGAGTCAACATGCTCAGTGATCAACAGATATTTGCAGCACACGGACTTGGTGCTGGCATACTGCTGGGCATCTAATACAGAGCAAACCACAGGACAGTGCCTACTTACGATTCTGTGGGATTGAGCCCTGCCAGTTGCCAGTCCATATTGTTATGCCCTTTAAAAAAAAAAAAAAAAAAATA
This sequence comes from Pipistrellus kuhlii, assembly GCF_014108245.1. Lineage (NCBI taxonomy): Eukaryota > Metazoa > Chordata > Mammalia > Chiroptera > Vespertilionidae > Pipistrellus > Pipistrellus kuhlii. The sequence continues at coordinate 32,023,072 of NW_023425427.1, forward strand.
TATATATATATATATATATATATATATATATATATATATGTATATATTATTGATTTTTCACAGAGAGGAAGGGAGAGGGATAGAGAGCTATAAACATTGATGAGAGAGATACTTCGACCAGCTGCCTCCTGCACACCCCCCACCAGGGATGTGCCCGCAACCAAGGTACATGCCCTTGACTGGAATCAAACCTGGGACCTTTCAATCCGCAGGCCAATGCTCTATCCACTGAGCCAAACCGGTTTCAGCATATTGTTAAGCCCTTTGCCATTTTCTCCCAGCCTGAATGAACAGGTGGTTCTCACTTGTCATACACACGTGCTTGCTTGCTTGCTTCTTCCTCTAAGTGGAAGTGTTGGTATCTGCCTTCTTTCCCATCACGTACTCTAGGGAGGCTTACAGTGATGGTGTCTGTTAAATGCTTGGGGTTTCAGGGAGAGGTGACCTGATATAACGTGGTTGTCCAAGGAGGGTGATTGTCACGGGCCATTCGCAAAGTTCTCTCATGGCCTCTCTCTTTTCTTCTTTCTCTGCTTGTTAGCAACCCAGCCAGGGAGAGAGGAGGTGGAACTCTGGTTGGTTTCTTTTGTCCCAGGCCCAGTATCTAGTCTGGGTTGGTGGCTGGTTGAGACTGGATGAGAACCTGAGTTGGTGACCTCTCAGGAGGGAGTGTGGCCGGTTGGTCTACCTTCCTTCTGTCCCATGGTTTTCTTGGGAAGGTCTCTGCAGGTCTGTCACTCCTGTTAGGTGAGAAGAACTGTTCCTTATCATCACTGATTATTTACAGCCTTTATATAGTCTTTGTGGTAATCTAATTCAAATTTTTAATTCCTTTATTTGGTTTTGTGCTTCAGTTAATTTTGTCATTTGACTTTTTTTGAAATATATTTTTATTGATTTCAGAGAGGAAGGGAAAGGGGGAGAGAGATAGGAACATCAGTGATGAGAGAGTCATTGATCTGCTGCCTCCTGCACACCCCCTACTGGGGACTGAGCTTGCAACCCGGGCGTGTGCCCTTGGCCGGAATTGAACCCGGGACCGTTCAGTCCTCAGGTCGATGTTCTGTCCATTAAGCCAAACTGGCTAGGGCCATTTGATTTTTTTAAATGTTGATTTTAAATCTCAATTGAAAGCATATTGCATGACAGTCTCTCTTTCTCTCTCTCTCTCTCTCTCTCTCTCTCTCTCTCTCTCTCTCTCTGTCTCTCTCTGTCTCTCTCTCCCTCTCCCTCTCTCTCTCTCTTTTTTTTTTCTTTGCACTGCTTATTTTTTATTATTAGTTGAAGGAAATAACTAAAGTAATACTTTACAGCCGAAACTGTTTTTGGCTCAGTGGATAGAACGTCGGTCTGTGGACTGAAAGGTCCCAGGTTCAGTTCCGGTCAAGGGCATGTACATTGGTTGCGGGCACATCTCCAGTAGGGGGTGTGCAGGAGGCAGCTGGTTGGTGTTTCTCTCTCATCGATGTTTCTAGCTCTCTCTCTCCCTCTTCCTTCCTCTTTGTAAAAAAAAAAAAAATCAATAAAATATATTGTTTTAAAAATAAAGTAATCCTTTACAATAAATCTAGACTTTTGTGAAATTCTGGTTCCCTTTGTGATTATACAGTATAATAAGACCAGGGTATTTGACTAGTATAGGAATACTGGCGTGACAGTTTCTTATCTAAATTTGATGAAAGTAATAATCCTGGGGCAACCCAGACTGAAAAGGAAGCCTAACGTGTATGAATTTATTGTGACTCCAGTGTTCAGGCTCAAACATGTGTGGGAAATGCACTTGGTTGAGTCGGGTATAATGAAGAAAGAGGACTTTTTCTGGCCTTTTAATATTGGCCCATCTTCCACAGCGTCCTCTTCCTAATTTCACTCTCCTGAGTGGAATCTCGCACCTCCCTGGGGCACACACCCTCCTCCTCTGCGTTGATTGTGGCCTCTCCTGGGAAAATCTCCCCTGGCATTCAGCTGTAGGAACAGCTCCTTCTAATCCCTGTCCCACACAGGAGGAGTCCACTTCCAACACCCAACACGGTGCACACCTCCCAGGGCAAGAGAGAGCTGGGAGCCCTCGCTGGACCTGCCCTTGTAATCCCTTCCAGCCCCGGCAGTCCCCGAGGCTGTGGTGAATGTGGGTGGGGGAGCGGCTGTGGTGACACGGAAAGGAACTACGCCCGCTTCTCTTCCTCACCACGGTTTCCTCAGACACCCAGCTTTTGGTGTCACACCCATCGCAGTCTGAGAACAGACCGGCCAAGTAGCTCATAAGGTGTTTGAATTCTCCAGGGCACATGTGTCAAACACAAGGCCCGCAGGCCAAATCCGTCCCGCCAGGCCTTGCAATGTGGCCCGCACCGCGCTGTCATCACTGCACTCCGCTGCGTTTCCATCACAATGACAGTTTATGACTGTTCAGTAAACCATTCGGCCCACGATTTAGGCTGGATTTTAGATTTTGGCCCCTTCTCTGATTGAGTTCGACACCCCTACTCCAGGGGTTGGGGAGAAGTCTCAGATTCAGCAGAAGTAACTCAGGCCCTCTTTAAAGGTGGTAACAGCATCTTGCCTTCAATCTGTTTCTTTTTTTTAAGATGATTTCTTACAGGTAGGCTTATAAACCAGGATTTTGCACATTAAGTTTACCTGTGAGAGAAATGGTGCAAGGGATCCTGGGCTGTTGCTTTGATGGTTGCTTTTGTCTTTATTTATTCATTTATTTCTCTTTATTTTACTTTATTTTATTTTTTTATCACCATTTATCCCCACCCGCCCTCCCACCCCCACAACCACTATTGTCTGTACCCATTAGATTTTTTTTTTCTCTTTTGACGTCTTAGTAGTAAAAGAGCTAAATTTAAACAGAAGCAATTAAGTTAATATCCACCAGAATTAAAATGGTTTTTCTAATTTGTTATAGCTTGTTCCAACAAGGACTCCTACAATATAAAATGAGGAAAAGTTGGCCCCTTGGAAAGTGTGTGTGTGTGGGGGGGGGGGGGGGGTGCGGGGAGAGGAGGAATGGAAACAGGAATGAAATTGGATCCCGAATGAATCCCTGGAAGTCCTTGCTGGCTGCCACATGGAGGCCTGGGAGTATGTTCTGTTTGACCAACTCAAAGCTTTTATAAAATTTGAATTAATTGCCCCCAATTTTGTTTTTTTACTTTATTATCTATTTTATTGGTAAATATAGTCTCCCCCCACCCCACCCCCCCATCAATTGTCAAAGTTTTTGAAGTTAGGCAATTTCATAGAAAAATACTGATTTCTTCTTGAAAAGTGAAAAGATCTGGCACGTCACTGGGGTATATATTCCAATGGTCGACAGGCACCTGGAGAGGACAGGGACTCTCCGGTCTCCCCCAACTCCCTCCAGACCCCTTTCTTTCCGTTGCTGGCCTGGACTCTGAAGGTATTTGAACTTGTGACCTGGACTCTGAAGGCACTTGAATTGCTTGAAGGGCTTCCCCCACATTGGCTCTCAGCTTCTTTTTAGCCTAAAGCAGTGGACTGCAAACTCATTAGTCAACAGAGCCAAATATCAACAGTACAACGATTGAAATTTCTTTGGAGAGACAAATTTTTTAAACTTAAACTTCTTCTAAAGCCACTTCTTCAAAATAGACTCGCCCAGGCCGTGGTATTTTGTGGAGGAGCCACACTTAAGGGACCCAAGAGCCGCATGTGGCTCGCAAGCCGCAGTTTGCCGACCACAGCCCTAAAGGAAAAGCACACTTTGAGTCACAGACTTTGCTTGATTTCTAGCCCAGTGTTTCATCCCGGGCTGTGGCATAAACTCACCTGGGAGCTTCTAAACTTGCTGATGCCTCTGGCCCCACCCCAGGAGATTCTGATTCATTGGGTGGGAGTGGGAGGGTGACTCGGCATATTTAGAAATAGCCCAGGCCTTTTGATTGTGCAGCAGGATTGAGAACTTGTGGCTCTGACATGCTTGCTCTGGGAGGTTCCAGCTTTGGCACCTTCACCTTGAATGGCAAAGGTGATGTTAGTCCCCTCCCCCATTATCCTGCCTCAGCGGAAAAGTTAGGGCCTGGGCTCAGAGTTTTTGACATGTTCATGCAGCTCTTTAAGGGGAAACACTCCAAGTGTGGCTCCTCACGAAGGAATTAAATTGACCGAATGCGTCCTGGGCACCTGCAGGGCCGGGGCAACAGCTGTAGTTGAGATGAAAAGCACAAAGCTCCTGTAAGGTGGCAGGAGTGTAAGGTGTGTGCACAGGTTGGAACAGGGGGGAAAACAAGGTACTCTGAGAGCCTGGCTGGAAACGGTGGCTGGGAAGATGAGACAACTGCAGGCAGAACTGATATTTTAGCTGATCTTTGCAAACGAGAAATATTTTGTCCGAGAAGGTGTGGTGTGGGGCGTGCATCAGAAGGGGAAGGAATGGTACAAGCAAAAGCATGGAAACAGCATCCACCAGAAATGCCGGCTCCCCTCCCCTTCCCCAGCTTGCTTTCCTCTAAGGGCTCCAGGAAAGAAGGTGTTTGGTGTGTGGCTCTCCAGTGCAGTGTAGCATTCATACAGCAGCCCAGTAGGCGGGAGCAGCAGAGTAGCAACATGGTTGACATGAGCTTCACCTGTGAACTGCCGACAATCATAGGGTTGTTGTGAAGATTAATCAAGTTCATATAAATGTCTGACACACTTGGGGCAGTGCGGTCAAGAATTGTGCGCGGTGCATGGTGGGGAAAGGCCGGGGCAAGGAGGCTGTTGTGAGACGGATATTACCTGGGTGCGTTTGTGCTGTGTCTCTGAGACTGGGAAGTTGGTAAGAAATCGAGGAGAGGAGGAGGAGGAAGGTAAATTCAGGCCATGTCAGGATATATGCATCTTAAGATGTCCAAAATAGAACTCGTTGTTACCAGTCAATGATAGATCCTCCCTTCCTCCAACTGATGGACAGAGGTAAACTCCACCTCCATTCCTGAGCACTGAACCACCAATCAGCACCTGCCAAATACCCTAAGCCCCCGATTCCTAAGTCCCTAGGTCCCTAATCATAGGCCTTACATGAAGCCACCAAACAGCGTGTGCTGAGTGCCCTAAGCCCCGTCCCCTCTCTTTCCTCCCCTTAAAAAGTGCTTGCACCCCAGGCCTCGCTCTCTTCCGCTCCTCTCTCTCTCTCTCTGGAAGCAGCTGGCAGTGGTACTCTGCTCTTCAATAAAAGCCTGTGTCCTGGCATCCCGGTCTCCGGCCCTCTCTGTTTCATCTTTCAATCAATACTTCATTTGATTTTGGCTTTACCTCTAGACCTGGGGTCAGGCCCTCTGGAGAAAGATCTCTATGCAGTGATCTGTTAAGTAAGCGTCAGAAGAAGCATAGGCTCAGGTATGCTTGGTTGAGAACTCCGCAGCCACCCTCCTGGGAAGACCTGGCAGAGCACCCACTCAGCCAGCCTGGGAAGCACAGAGGGCTTTTGTCCGCGGCCCACTGCCCTTCCCCCTGGGAGTCACCCTTCTGCCTACTTGCCACCACTCCGAGGAAAAGACTTCCGTGCATCCTCCTCCTCCCAGGCTGCATTTTGGCTGCTGCTTTTGTACATAAGTTAAGAGAGAGGAAAGGCAGACAGGTGTGCCTTAGTCATGACAATGGGAACCTTTGTGCCTCTCCTATTTTTTATTCTTCTCCCATTACACCCTTTGTCATCCTCCCCAGCAGAGGACTAGAGACTTATTTGCATACAATGACTTTTTCTGCTAGACCTCCCCTTCATAGAAGCACACATGTGAGATCATCACCTTCAACTGCTTTGTAGAATAAGCTCTATTCTTCCCAGGACACAATAAAAAGAAAATATACATTTAGCAGGATACCTTTGCTTTTGCAGGATTAAAAAATACTACATTCTGTTGCTTTCCTCAGTTTAATTCTGTATCTATCAATAGTTGGGACAATACTAATGTGACTAAAATAATACCAGGCTTTTTTCAAAAGCCTCAGAAGAAAAATTACCCATTAAAAGCAAATGATAAAAAAAAAACACAAAAAAAAAACACCTGAGGATAATTTTAAGGATGATGGATGTTTTCTACAACTGGATTGCGGTATTCGATGCACAATGGTATATACATTTACTAAAACTCACCCAACAGTACACTTAAAACGGGTGAATTTTATGAACTGTAAATAGCGCAATAAAGTTTTCTAAAGTCCCCCAAAATCATAAGAACAGACCTAACTCAAATCTCACCTCTGATGTTGGAGGTGTTGGGTAACATAATTTGGAATTATTTGGACCCTGTATTTCTGGGTAACATAATTTGGAATTATTTGGACCCTGTACTTGGGCCTGAAAGCTCTGTTCTTGGCTTGTTATTTCCCTTTCAGTCAGTTTGTTTGTATTTTTGTAAAACAAACCTAAATGAGTCCCACATCATCTTTAAAGTTTGTTTAATCTTTGTAGCTTCACAGAGAAAGATGTCTGTGCCAAAGAGAATCCCTTGAAGTGTCCAGCCCCCAGATGTGGGCTGGGAGGATGGAAGGGGAAGATAAATGGGGTGATGGGGGGAGGGTGCAGACACTACACCTGAGCCAGTCAAAGGAGGCGAACGGAACGCAGTGAGTGAGCTGTTGAAAACTTTGCCTTTCTCCTGTTTTGAACTTTACAAAGCAGGCCATTGAGAGTCATCCCTAATCTTTGGTAATCTCTGCCGTATTGTTTAGAACTGGCTTTGCTCGTTTGTCCTGTAGAGAAAACTCTGTCAATCTCTTCCTCCAGGTCCACTTTTACCCAGGGTATGTATATTTAGGCATAGGTGACGAATGGTTTAAAAGAAACTTTTCTTGTTTTTTTTTTTTAAAGGTGGTGGTGAATTGAAAATAAAACCATTGGAGGGACATATCGTTCTTTAACTTTTTACACAGAAACCAAAGGTTGCTCAAATATGTGATCACCCTAAAACAGAATGCATTTGGGGGGGTGGGGGATGAATTCTGCATTTTAGAAAGTCACATGATGTAATTTGGGTAAAATGTTTAAGGGAACATGAAGGAAAAAAGAAAGGTTTGGGTCTGTGGTGTACAAATGGGAGTGTTTTTAGCCTTCAAATTGCATGCTGCATTAAATAAAAATACACCAAGGAAAGGAACCACTTGCCTCCAGCTCGGCCTGGGCTCAGCATTACACCGAACCATTTCCTCCCTCAGAGGGCTGCTGAGCCAGGGCTCCGATTATAGCCGGGAGCCTCTCTCAGCCCTGCAGGCTTTGGGGGGGAGGAGGGGAGAGGGCGGGATTTATGGAGGCATAGGCTGCCTTTCTGAGTCTTCCTAGCTTGAGCAGGTCCACGGCTGCACTTCTAGGTTAGCATTTCATGGAGGACAGTTCGTTTGGAAACTTAGAAGGGCCCTGGGAGAGGTCTGGCTTCTCCTCTTGTGTTGTTAGGATCCTCCCCAGCAGTTTTGTTCGTTGGTAGTTAGTTTTTTGCTGTCTCACTGACGCCCGGAGAGTCCTGGAATTAAACCCGTGGCCAGCAGGAGGCTGCTGGTTGGTCAGGAAATTCCAAATGGGTATAAATAAATCCTCGGCAGCCGCTCCCGGGCACTCTGCCTGCCCATGTGTGTGTAGTCCCTTCAGTGCCGAGGGGAGCGTGCCTGAGACTTGGCTTCCTGCTTGCCGAGAATCAGTTATTCTGTTTCTGGGCGGGTAAGTAAGAAAGAAAGCCCCAGTGAAGAAGACCAGGGTAGTGCGGCATTGCCGGTGGGGGTTGGTGGGGTAGAAACTCAGGCTCCGTACGTTATGTAAAAATATTTGCTCCGACTAACAAGCCAGGAAGAATCACTCAGAGCTTGATTTTTGGTTCAGCGAAAATTTCAGCTGGGGCTGGGGCTTTCGCACATAAAGCCATCATTGTTATCGGAGTGAAAGGTGGTACTGTATGCGAAGGCCGGAGTTTTTGAGTTTATGGTTTAATTAAATTCCAGAGTTTCCCTTTTTTGTTGCTAAATCCATTTCTGGTCATTTGTTTTCAGTGTTTCTAATGGGAGCTGCTCGTGTGCTTTTTAAAGCTGGTTTCTTTTTCTTATACAAACACTATAAAGCAAAACAAGGGCCGACACTCATACAGTTACTGCAGCCCCCTCAGCCCCTCCCCGTTTGTTTCTGTCCCAAAGTCCAAGTGTATGCTTCTTCTCAAGCTCTTCAACAATTGCCCTTTGAACTGGCACGTTTTCCTATTTATGCTTCGAGCAGCATTGTTATTTTATTTAAATTTTAACCCTCACCCCAGGATATGTTTATTGATTTTAGAGAGAGAGGAAAGGAGAGAGAAAAAGAAACATCAACCTTTTGCCTCCTATAAGCACCCCAACCTGGGATGGAAACCACAGCCTAGGTAGGTGCCCTGATATGGAGTCTGACCCACAGCCTTCCGGTTTACGCGATATAACGCTCCAACCAACTCTGCCACACCGGCCAGGGAGAGCAACGCGATACTTTCAAAGGTTTAGAGCAACGTGATATTTTTAAAGAAGGGTTAGAACAATGTGATATTTTTTAAAAAGGTTTAGAGAATAGAATTTAGTTCCCGAGCTCGTTCTCCTGGGCGCATGCATGAACATTTGGGCTGTGCTTCAGCCAGGGCTTTTTCAATAGACAGTGGGCCTCGAAGAGCAACACTGCCTAAGCTGGTGAAGGGCAAGCACTGAGGACTGGCACTAGGCTCTCAGACAGATTCGGGGTAAAGAGTCACTGCATCTTGTGGTGGACACTGGCCCCTGGAGAAGCCGGAGGGCCACTGTGTGAGCCGCGAGGCCTCTTTAATAGGATGCACCTTAGCATCATGTCACGGGCCTCCTTCATGGAACACCCCCTTCACGAGGGCACAGCCCGTTCCACTCCCAGGAGCAGCATCCCTTCCCACCGCCTTCCCTCGCGGCCACTCACCTGCAGCCCGGCTTCTGGACGCCCGGGGTCAGGCCCCGAGGAGAACGGGCGTGCGGGGAGCCTGAGGTGGCACCTGGTGCTGTGGTGCAACTGGGAGGTGCTGCGAAAGGCCTGGGAAGCGAGCGAGGCCACGGGCTCCGCCTGCCCGCCCATCTGGTCCGACAGCCACTGCAATTAGCCTCTTTCCTCACTTCACCACATAGCGTGAGGTGTTAGGAAGCTTTGGGTGCCGTGCAGTCAGAGTCACAGGCTGGAAGCAACCCCTGGAAATCACCAAGTCCCACCAGCCCCCTCATTTCACACATCCAGGCCTTACCGCGGCATGGAGCAAGTCCAGATTCCTCCTTCCCCTCGCGTGTGTGTGAGCCGGGAGGTGTTGACAGCTCCTGTTCTTGTGTTATGAACAGAATTCTGCCTCCACCCTGGCCAGTGTTTCTCAGTGGTTAGAGCACCAGCCTACAAACCAGTGGGTTGCAGGTTCAATTCTCAGTCAAGGGCACATCCCTTGGTTATAGGTTTGTTCCCTGTCCCTGGCTGGGGCCCACGCCAGAGACAACCAATGAATGTGTCTCTCTCACATCAATGTTTTCTTCTCTTTCTCTCTCTCTCTCCCCCTCCCTCCCTCCCTTTCACCCTCTTTAAAAATCAATGGGGGGAAAAATATTCTTGGGTGATGGTTAACAACAATACAAAAAAAGAATTATTACAACCCTCCCTCCCGCTCAGTTTAGGCAGCCATCCTGGCTGGATGGGAAGGTGCCCCTTGGGTCTAAGGCACACATCTCTGCGTTGCGTTAAAGAGCGCTTTTCCCCTGTGACTTGGGTAGAGGTACGAGAACGAGGTTGTTCGGAAACATCAGTGCCTACCCTTGTCCTCTAACTGTGACAAGGAAGTATTTTAACTTGGGCCATAGTAATCCTTTTAAAGGTTGGAGGATGTTTGCCTGCTTCTGCTTAGTTTTATCTCACCCCCTTCCAATGCCTGATGGGTGCTATAGCCTTGATTACTCTCTCCGCCTGACCAGCTCCAGCACCCCCTGTCCCTGAGCCTGTGTGTAGCCTCGCGCACAGGCACAGTCTGCTGCAGGCCCCGCCAGCATCTCCCGCATCCACTCCGGGAAGCAGAAACCAATTTAGACCTCAAGGTTTTAGCAGTCTCGATTGATTTTTTAAATCAACAATTCAACACTGCAAGCTTTACCTTCTCAGGAGGCGAGTAGGGGAGTGCGGGGCAGGATGGAGGAGGGGAGTTCTGGCTCATCTCGGGATGCCAGGCTACAGAGTGGCCCAGTGATAGAGGACAGTAGGCATCATTCTCCGTGGCCCACAGCAGGACTGCAGAACAGGCCACTGTGTTTCCCAGCTGCACCTCCGGGACAGAATCTGTCCTGCCAACAGCTGGACAGTGGCAAAAAGCCAGGATTCAAACTCAGGCAGCCTGGCCCTGGAGTGTCCGATTTTAATCATTACACTCCTTCTCCACCACACTTACTATAATCGGTACATGCCTAGACACGGGAGTTGTCATTTCAGCAAGCATTGAATATGCTGTGTGCCGAGCACCATGCTGTGCGGGGAGGGACAGAAAAATAAACACCGCGTGGCTCCTGCCCCCAGGTTGCCCGTAGTCTGCGAGGGGGAGGCAGTCACGTGCCTGCTCACTACAACACGTGTCCATACGTAGAGGCAGAGTGTTTTAGGAGAGTGGAGGGAAGGAGGGGACCAGTTCTTCCCAGAACGGAGCAGTTGGAGGAAAGTGAAGACTTGGCACAGGACGGGCCCTAAGGTGGAAACAGCCAATTCTGCCAGGCGGCGGAGGCTGGGGCCGGGTGTGTGTGCCGGCAGAGGAAACCGAATCGCCAAAGGCAGGCAGGCTTGCAGGTCGCTCCGGTGGACTGAGGTTTAGGCTGGGGAGGAAGGGGGGAAGAGCTGGAAGAGCTAACTTGTTGAAGACTTTTAATGCCACTGAAAGGATCTTTCAGACTGCATTCTCCCTAAGGGGGCTCCTGGCACATCAATGTCTGCAAGATTAATGATTGAGGAACTCTACAAGTTTAGAGATTTCTCAAACACATGTGAAATTCCTCAAAGAATGTGTACTCCTGGAGAGCAGAGACATCAGCCCCTGTTTTTTTTTGTTTTTTTGTTTTTTTGTTTTTTTTTAAAAAAAAAAAAAAAAAAAAAATTAAAAAAAAGCTGCTTTGCTTTAGTGACATCCCAGCAACAGCGGAGTGTTGGCCTTGTTGGCTGTGCTTCTGGTGACTGGCTGGCCGCACTCACGTACCCCAGAGACACCGCAGCACAGTGAGGGCAGGTTTCACATACAGGGCTGGGCACACGGACATTTACTGTTGTTCATGTGGATGTGCACACGCACAATGGTGAACACTGTTACTTTTGATGCTCCAATTATCCCATATTTGAACAGCAAGGTCCCAAAAGACAGTTTCTGAGCCAAATAGATGCCTGACACCGTCTAAAAATAGCTGCTATGATTCAGACTCCCCAGTGGGTAACATTGGACTGCATTTGCTCCGTCGTTTCTGCCTATGTGCGTGCGTACGTGCACGTGGTACATTTGTCACATCTCTTTAATCCTCTCCCATCTAGACGGGTCTCAGCCTCAGCCTTCCCTTTCCTTCATGACCTTGACAGTTTCAAAAGAGGCGCCTGCTATTTGGTAGGATAGTTTTTGAGTAGGATCCCATCAGTGTTTCTAGACTTAGGCCATGCCTTCCGGGCAGGAGCGCCACAGCCGTGATGCCGTGCTCTTCTCAGAGCATCCCGACTCGTGATGCTGAAGCTCGATCACCCGGTCCAGGTGGTTGTCTGGTCTGCCATCTAACCTGAGAGTCGCCACGTTTCCCTTTGGGATTGATTGGTATTTTGTGGGGGAGGTCTTCTGAAGCCAAACCAAGGTCGTCTTCTTAAGTGGGCAGTCTCTATCCACTCGCCTCAGTGTGCATTCATCCTCCCAGCGTGAATCAGCCATTGTTATAATGGTTGTTCAATGGTGGCTTCTGTTTCCACAGTTCCGTCATTATTTATTAGCTGGCGCACGACTGCATTTATTACAACATTATCCACTCAAGATACCCAATTTGCTCACTGGGTTGTAATCTATAATGGTCATTGATCATGTTAGTTCGATGCTCAAAATTATTCCACGTTTGAACAGGGAAAGCCCAAAGTAGAGTTTCTGAGCCAAGCAGATTCCTGACCCTATCTTAAATAGCTCATGCGATGTGCGCTGACAATCGAGAATGAACAACTATTAGCAGGCAGCATATGTCGTCTGCGTTCTGGATCATACATGTAACTCGGACTTTTAGGGTCACCTACAGCAAGTCTCTTGCAAGGCAGGCAGATAGGAACACTCGGGTAACTCCAGAGGGAAGCCAACTTGACAGAATGTTGCTTGGATGTCACCTGAGTGTTGCTATCTGCCTGCCTTGCAAGGATCTTGCTATGGGTGACCCTAACAGAGACCTCCTAGTGGATAGAAGTCTTAGCTACCCCTCCCCCACCTCCCCGAAGGCCCTGCCCTCTGTCTTTAGCCTTCCTTGTTGGGTAAATCAGCCCCTGTCAGATGTGAGTGGAGGAGTAAGGACTAGGCCCAGGAGCACTAAGAGTCGTTAGCCGCCCCCTTTTCTCTCCCTCCTCCACGGAGGCACTTGCCGGCTGCCAGGGTCAGGGTTAGGGTTGTTTTTGCTTCACAGACATTTTCAGTCCCTGCTATTCCCATCTTAGTTTCAGATACGGAGTAAGTTCGCACTCTGCCCCTCAGTGTGCTCAGTCAGAGTGTGCATTGCCTAAAATGCCCCCTTGTCTTTCTTCCTGCCCTCGTGCTTGCCACACTTGTCCCTTCAGATTAGGTTTATCATACTTCAATGACCTTCAGAAAAGGAAATCTCATCATTTCGCCCTGCAGTGAGTCATCCTTTGGAAAAATATTTTCTTTTTTGTTAGCAGGGTGAGGTCATGGACAGAGCCCCGAAGGACGAGTGCAAAGGCCTGCTCCTGGGCTCCAGCTCGGCCCCGAGAAGCTCAGATGTGCCAGGCCATCCCTGTTTCCCCTTCGGTGTTTTGGGGAAGGTGTAGACCACACCACAGGGCGTCCCAGATTCAGCCAGGCTGTCCCTTCTGGCAGTTTTAACACTATGGCTAAAATAAGTAAAATTCATGTGGTGCAAAGGAATCTGTGACACCTCGAGGAAAATTCATGGCGACTTGAACAATTCATGGAAAACCAAATGGAGGACACGGAAGAGAATCTTAGTGCAAACTCCAGCACGTAGCCAGAGCAAGTCTTGTTAGAGTGCAAATTTGATCCTTTCACTCCCTTGCTTAGAACCTTTTAGTAGCCAACCAATGCACTTAAGGGCCAGAAACCTGACTCCAGGGGCCCTGTGTGATGGGGGCTTTGCCCCCTCTCTGAATCATTGAGGGGGTTGGCCTTATTATCAGGCAAAACCCCTTTTCGATTCCTAAAAGTGTCAGGTTTTGTATATGCTGTTTCCTCTGCCTGAAATTTCTCCTATACCAGTCTCCTCACCAAACATACACACACACACGCACACACACACACACGCACACACACCCTGCACACTTGGCCTGGTGGACTCCGAAACACAGCACTGGCCAGCGCAGTGGGGTCCCTGCTCTCTCCTAGCTTACCTCCTGTGTTTTACTCTAACAGCCCTTCCCACAGTTGTTCTTTACCTGTTTCTGCAGCTGCTTGTCTGTCTCCTCCTGAAGGTGGCAAGTTTGCCCAGGCAGGCCCTGTGTCCGATTTGCTTCCCTCTCGGCAGTATCTGTCTGGCACATGGAAGCTACTTAATCAATATTTACCGTGGATGAAAGACTAAAACCATCTTGCAGTCTGATGATTGCATCTTCCCTGGATCGGCATTCCCTCTGTGGGGTGTGGGAATGGGCAGGCTCAGAATGTGGAGCCAGCTTGGAAAGGGTAATGATGGGAGACAGTGGAGGTGTAGGTAGAGTTCAGAGTATGAAGTCTGTGGAGACAGTTAAGGAAGCGGGAGATAAGATCAGCTGTGAGAGGAAATCGAAAGATTTAGGGGAAGTCGCTAGGTGGAGTGATGAAGAGTTACAGCTCTAAGAAATAACACCACATGATAACTCAGCCTTTTAAACAAACCATGCAGGTAGGTAAGATGTGACTGTCAATCGGCCTGGTATTTGCGATGCACTTCCGGCACACACTTTTGCTTTCCTTAATGTTGTCGTTTTATTTGCACAAAGCATTTAAGGTGACTGTTTGAAACAGCTGCAACCCGAGCTGAGGTCTAGGTGAGAACATAGTAGGTAAACTCCATGGGACAGGGATGCAGGCTTCCCAGAGCTGGCCCTCATGCCCAGTGGGTGCCCAGCATTTGCGTGGATGACGGGGTGGATGTGTTGGCTGGGTGGGGTAAGAGCCCATTTTAAAAGACTCGTTGGCACACACAAGGGCAATATAGGAAAATCTCACCTGCCACACGTTATTTTAAGACAGAGTGAAGAACACTTACATCGTCCTCCTTTTCATCGTGTGTTCTCTGACAGATGGAGTTTCTCACGTAGGTTGGGTACAAGGAAGCTCCTTGGTCCGCAGGTCCTAATGCTAACAGTGTCGTCAGGGGAACTTTCCAGTTAAACCTGTTCACTAGGTCCTGTTCCGCATCTCTGTCTTCTTATCCCACTGGTCCGTGTCTAGAAAAGTTGATTTGCTAATTCGGTGACTTTCACACTGTGCGTAATTAGCTTCATGGGAATTTATCTTGCTCACGGAGTCAACCTACTGGTTTTTTCCCCCCACCCCTGCCTTGGTGGGTCTGGAGTCTTTTTTATGACTGCTTCGAACAGCAAGATGCTTGCACTGGCAACTTGGGACAATTATGTGATTCTCAGGACTGACTCAGCTCTTTAAGCCGTGTCCTCATGCTTCTTGTGAGAGGAGACAATACAGTTATGGGGAGTAGCAGCAGCACTCCTCGGTTTCTCCAGTCAGGGAGAATATCTGGCGAAGAAAAACACAGCGAGTGCGTGCGGAAGCTGCAGCACATGGGCGTAATTATTTTTCATGGCGCCATTAGTCGGTAGTAATTGGGCCCGGAGTGTGCAGGCCAGTGTGAGACCAGAACAAAGGAGTCACTGTACCCTAATTAACAGCTAAAGTAATAACATCCAAGTTCTGTCCATGTAAAAGTCCACCAGGACACACTGTTTCAGAAACTTCCAGCGTGTTTGCTCGTGTTAAAGAATGGCTCCTTGTGGTCGAGTGTGTGGAAGAGTGTTCAGTGTTTTCTTACTTCGAAGTGGCGTTTTTATCACCCTGTCGCTTGAACATGAAGTGTAGGACCGGAAGCCCACAGTTTGCATGGCCAAACCCTCCATTGCTGTAGGTGGATTTTTTTTTTTTTTTTTTTTTTTTTTTTTTTTTTTTTTTTTACCTCTGCTCACTGTCCTTAGTGTAGGCGTACTCAGCAGAGGCATTTTGGACTGGGTATTCCTCTGTTGGGGAGGGCAGGAAGTCGATAGCAGCGTCCCTGGCCTCGACCCACTAGACGTCAGCAGCAGCCCCCATCTCAGTGGAGACAACCAGCCATATCTCCAAACATCAACCAGTGGCCCCTGGAGGCAAACAGGTGTGAATCCCACTAGCGGGTTCGTACTCGTGCTCCTTTCCACCATCTAATCTTTTCCCCTCCAGTGGGTACATTAATTTTATGTCTTTCCAAACCAAATGTTGTCTGGACAGTTAAGTTTGGTTTCCTTGAAAAGTTAAAATCATATAATACTTGATGAACATGGTTTTTGAAATATATCTCCATTTCACTTGGTTCATGCAAGGAAATTTCAAATTGTTCTTGAGTCTATAAATGAGCCCCTCTCATAAGTGCAGTACGTTGTACCGGGTAGTAAATACATGAATAAAGAGTAGAGTTGCCATCAGCTTGTAGGTTTCACCTTCTTTCTGAACACATGGGAATTTGGTCTGTCTGTGGGAAGTTGTTCCTGGTTACTCCTGCCATGTGTGGTGCTTGGTTACCCAGATTGCAGACTGTGCCAACTGGGTAGGGGGAGAGAGAAGTGGGAAAGAGGGACTCTGAGACCCTTGGCGTCTAAGGAGGTCAGCTTTGAGGATGACTTCAACCCCAGAAGCATGTGGCCCACTGTTGGCAGCCCATTCACTTTGACACGCTGGTATACATTCTGGTGGTCCTACCTTTTTGATTCACTTCTGCCTTGCATTATATTTATTGTTGTTTCTTCCATGCACCCCCACCTTCACAAGGTTGTGAGCCTTGTGAGAGTGGGGACCTTGTCCCTTTGGTTCACACTGTATCCCTAGCTCCTAAAACAGTGCCTGGTTAAAAAAAAAAAAAAAAAAAAGAATGGATAGGAAGGCAAAAAGAGGGAGGGAAGGAAGGAGGGAAGATTAAGATCGTTTTTTATCAATAGTTCTAAATACAAGTTGAATGCATTAATACATTTTTATTTGGTCCTCACTTCATACATAGGTATTATATCATTTTAACGCGTCCCCTTGAATTCAATCTCTCTCCTTATCCCAGTCTAATGCACACACAGTTACCAAGACGGTCCTCATTGCTACCTTTGAGCCCCTAGCCCAGGGCCGGGTGTGCCAGGAGGCAGTGACTCTGGACAAGATTCCCCTGGTCCAGGACCCAGTCTGGTGGCCTCTGCTGCGCTCAGCCATCCCCCTCTCTCCTGACCTCACTCATCTTTCTGTGAGCTTCGCCACAGGCCCCGCCCTGGCTCTCCTTCACTGTTTACCTGTCTTTTCCCTTCAGTCTGTCATCACTTCCTTTCTTTGCCTTCAGAAGTCATCTCCCGGCTAACTCCATTACGTTTTGATCACTCGTTCACATACTGTCATATTGTTCTTGTTGATAATATGCCTTTGTAACTGATCTCAATTAGGGCTCCTTCTAGGGTGTTTGGCATTTGTCTCCCAGCTAGACTCTACCTCATTTTATTTCTTATAAATCCTTCCGCCTACTCCTCCCACTGAATAGGACCATTTTCTGCACCCAATTAAGCTTTCGGTAAATGCTATATATAATGAAGGTGGAGGTGGTGCCAGGAGCAGTCTCCACCACTGGATTTCCAGACATTCAGAAAATTCCTGTAAACGCCAGGGACAGCCCTCTGATTCCAGGATATGTAGTTGGAAGCTGTTACTTTCAGGATTCTAGTTGCAGACATAGCCAGTGGTTTTTGGCTGTGTATGGGCAGGCATAGCTCTGTGAGTCCAAAATAAGGCTTTTTCGCCAGTTAAGAGTCTCCTTATAACCTACTTAGAGATTTTTTTTTAAACTGTTGCTTTTTACACTTCTGTAATTCTTAAATTAATCAAAATGTCTGTAATAAAAAGGCTTTACTGTAACATCTCCTCAGCATATTATTTAGCATTTTTCTTCTTTTCAAGATCTGTCTTAATTTCTTTTGTGTGGGGCCGTAGACACATGGAATTCAGTTTAGCTACAAGTAACAGAGACCCAAAACATACAATGACTAAATAAAAAAGAAGTTTCTCTCTTTCCCATAAAAGCATGGAGGTATAAGCTTTCTAGAAGGAGCAGAGCAGCTTTGCTCCCCAAAGCTCTTAGAGACCTGGGCTCCACCTAGCACATTGTTCCTTTCTCCCTGTGTGTGAGCTCATGGTCCAAGGCAGCAGCTAGCGTTCCAGTCATCACATCTGCGTTCCTGGCAGCGGGATGGAAGAGGAGCCAAAGAAGGGAGGTCATTGACCTATCCCTATCCCTATCCCTCCCTTTTAAGGGAGGTTAACGGTGGGTGCTACGTGATGTGTCTGCTATGGCCGTACTAACAGTGAAGGAGGCTAGAGAAATAGTCTTTAGATTTGCCCAGTTAAACATAATTCTATCAGTGAAGAATGGGATAAGACATACTGAAAAGCATCCAGCTACTTTTGCCATGGCTGCCTCCTTCACCCGCCTCCCATTTCTCTTGCTTTCCAAATAGTGACTTCTTGGGGTCGTATTTTTAAAAGGCAAATACCTATGTGTTATAAAATTTACAAAATGTAAATATCAACAATTAAAATCACCCATGATTCCACATCCTAAAGGTAACACCTGAAACAGCATCGTGCAAGAAAGGTCCTTACCCCTGGCCAGTCTGGCTCAGTGGATAGAGTGTCAGTCTGTGGACTGAAGGGTCCCAGGTTCAATTCCAGTCAAGGGCATATATACCTTGGTTGTGGGCACATCCCCAGTAAGGGGTGTTCAGGAGGCAGCTAATCGATACTTCTCTCTCATCGATGTTTCTAACTATCCTTCTCCCTTACTCTCTGTAAAAAATCAATAAAATATATTTTTTTAAAAAGAAAAGAAAAAGTCCTTAACACTAATACAGGGCAAGCAAATCTGTCGACAGAGCATTAAGGTGTTTTTTTTTAAAGCACAATATGTTTATACTGTATATTCAATTATTCCTTCAGGAAACATTTTTAAACATCTTTTTTTGTTCCCAGTATCTTGTTAATTGATGTGTATGGGAACATACTTTATTTTATTTTTAAAAATATATTTTTATTTATTTCAGAGAGGGGGAGAGAGATAGAAATATCAATGATGAGAGAGAATGATTGATTGGCTGCCTCCTGCACACTCCCTACTGGGGATCAAACCCAAACCAAAGCATGTGCTCGTGACCAGAATTGAACCCAGGACCCTTCAGTCTTCAGGCTGTTGCTCTATCCAAGCATGTCAAACTCGTGGCTGGTGGGCCGCCCACAGGCTGTGAGTTCCTGTTTGCTCTATCCACTGAGCCAAACCAGCTAGGGTGGGGGAATATACATTATATTGTTGCTCTGAAGATAATTATAGTCTAGCATAGAGAGATAAGTTGGGAAATCAGTCAGGGCCCTATAAGTGTGTCATATTTGTGTTAATGTTTGTAAAGGTACACTAGAAAGCAAGAGATAAAAAGTAACGACACTTCCAAAACCGGTTTGTCTCAGTGGTAGAGCTTCGGTCTGCAGACTGAAAGGTCCCAGGTTCAATTCCAGTCAAGGGCATGTACCTTGGTTTCGGGCACATCCCCAATAGGGGGTGTGCAGGAGGCAGCTGGTCGATGTTTCTCTCTCATCAACGTTTCCAACTCTCTCCTTCTCTCTTCCTCTCTGTAAAAAATCAATAAAATATATTTGGGGGAAAAAAGTAATGACACTGGATATCTCTAATTGTAAAACAATTCATACTGTGGACATCATTTGTAAGAATGACACATTGAGAACACAGCTTATAGTTTTTAGTTGCCTGAGCATGAAATTTGAAATTACAAAGCTTTAGGATAGTGTGATTCAAGCAGTATTAGCAAATCATCCTAACCTGGTAAAATTCTAATCTCTCCTGATTCCCAGATTTAGGAGTCTAGAGTCCATTTGAATGTAATCCATCGTGACCTGGTCTTTTGTAAACTTCAAGTATAATTATGTGACAGTTAAAGTTCACTGAAAACATGTGATATGTTTTGTTGTGTTTTAAATCCTGATGTTAAATGAGTGCATTTAAAAAAATATTTTTGGAGAAAAACAAAAAAATTAACCTTTCCTGTTGAAAACGCTTAAGTGGGAAAAGTAAATATGTTAAGACATAGAAAGCCGAAACTGGTTTGGCTCAGTGGATAGAGTGTTGGTCTGAGGACTGAAAGGTCCCAGGTTCGATTCCAGTTAAGGGCATGTACCGTGGTTGCAGGCACATCCCCAGTGGGGGGTGTGCAGGAGGCAGCTGATCGATGTTTCTCTCTCATTGATGTTTCTAGCTCTCTATCCCTTACCCTTCCTCTCTGTAAAAAATCAATAAAATATATATATTTTTTAAAAAGACATAGAAAAATCTAGGAGTAACAACGAAATATCAGCAGTTGCCACTAGATGGCCAGATGAGTGACTTTCTGACTTAGTTTCTACCTGACATTTTTTTTTACAAACATGTACTACTTTTGTAAATGGAAAAAGATGTTTAAATTATTATTATTTTTTTTTTTTAAGAAACGTTCATCCATGGCACAGGCTGAGTGGAGAATCCCGTTCAAGGATAACTTCTTGTCCCAGGCCGAGCGCCCAGTGCCGATGCGAGTCCCGCAGGCGCTGCACCGCTCAGCCTGCAGGGAACAGTGGGGCCGATTGTGCCTCCCTCTCTCAGGTGCCCGGGGCCCAGGCGGCCGGGCCTCCACGCAAGAACACACGCTCTTTCATGCAGAAGGGACTGGCTGGCGTTATTTTTATTTTTTATTTTTTTTACTTCTGGCAGCCCTGGATTGAAGCACACACATGCATTTTCAAAAGCTCCCGGTTTCCTGTTTTCATTAAGAAAGCAGGGCATGCCGAACCCCTGAGTGTGCTGGGGGTGGCGCCGCCGGAGGCGGAGGGAGCCTCCATTGGTGCACGCTCGGCCTATGGTGTCTGCGCGTGGCCCTGGCTAAGTTTACCCAGATCCTTTCCTTATGGGGTGAAGAACCGGGGCCCGGGAGCCACGGAGCAAGCGGGGTGAGCGGGGTGTGCGGCGCAGCGGGGCGGGCCTGCGGGGAGCGGAGCGCAGGGTGCCCGGTAGGTGTGGGGGGAGCTGGCTGGCCAGGGGGCGGGCGGGCCAGCAAATCCGGCCGCTTGGGAGGGGGTGGGGGGAGGAATGGGGCTGGATTCCCTGGATTCCCCAGGAGCCAGGATCCTGCAGGGGGTGGGTGAGAGAGCCCCGGGCTGGCCAGTGGTGTCTGGGAGATCTGTCTCCCTCCGTCTGACACCAGAGCCTGCAGTTTCTCTTATTCGCTTGCGGAATTCCAGGCAGCGCTGGAAAAACAGGTCCGGCTGCATATTTTGCATGACGTGTTGTCCATGTGGAGTTAAAGGGAAGGGGAGATGGCAAGCCGCCCGTCTTGTGAGCCTGAGCACAGGTTTCCAGGCGCGGGCGCTCTCTGCATCCACGCACCCTTCTTTGGTTAGAAAATTGCTGGGTGCTGGGCACCCCCTGGAAGTGGGTCAGAGAATTGGAAGCGAATGCCTGAGTTCCAACAGCTGGAGCAGTCTGGTACTGTTTTTAAATCGGGGCACCAAGAGCACACAGCTTCTTACTCTGCCCTGCTTGGCAACCTTGTTGGTTGTGCTTTTCTTTCCAGTGTTTCAGAGGAAAGAGGGCAAACCGGGGATTGCTCAGAGCATTCCCTTATCGGGTAGAAATGTTGAATCAGTGGTGCGGTGGGGAAGGGCAGGCCGGCAGCCCAAACTGCTGGACATTCTGGGCCCATCTGTACAGCAGCCAGGCAGGGCTTGTGTTCCCGTGGCTTGTGTTTTCTCTCGGTGCTTTTTGGGTCCTTTCCACAAGCTCCGAAAAGGCAGCAGCGCTTCTCATGACAGCTCTAGGCAAATCCAGCGACTTAAACAAACAAAAAAAAAATGGCCTTGCTTTTCAGCTTGAAATGCATAGCTCAGGTCCAGCCACAAAGCTCTGTGTGCCTTGAAAAGGACTTGTGTTCCCTCTGCTAAGTGTCTGGTTTAGGCAGAAGTAGCATTTACCAGATGCCACATGATCCAGGGTTTGGACGGAGGCTTGCCCTTGTTTCCATCCTCCTTTGCATCTGTTTGCCTACACCACAGCTACAAAACAAGGTATTCTTGGGACAGTGGAGGTTTTGTCCAGAAGAAGTAAGTCAGAGTTGGAAGAAACTATTTCCTCTGGCTGGCACAGGGTTTGCCTTTGTTTTTAAAACGGGGAAAAACACAAGGCAGAGTTGAAGTGTGTGCTCTGCGTTCTTGCACCCCTGCTGCTGGCACTCCTCCCTCAGCCCTCTCAGGGAGGAAGGAGTCAAGGCCCGCTGTGATCCTGTGCAGGTGATCGGGCACTGGGACCCCTGGGCCACCGTTCAGTAAGGCCGCATAATCTGCACTAGGTCAGTTATGCTAAGGGTTTTGTGTGTTGTGTTTTATTTTTTGCCTTTTGTGCCTCAGAGTGTACTTTATGAAATAGGAGTGTTAGTGACTGCTATCATACTTCAAGGGGCTGTATACAACAACAAAAAATTATCTACTTGGAAATGCTTTTAAGTCTTTTAATGATTCTTTTAAAAAATAAAATTATTTAGTAAGGAATGGCTATGTTCTTGGCTCTTTAAAATCATTATCTCATTATATTGTTTTAACAGCTTTATGAGTTAAATGCTAGCATTTTCATTTTTTTTCTTTGGGGGGGTGGGGTGGTGGTGCAGGATGAGAGGTAACTGAGGTTCCCAAAGGTTTATTAGCTCACCCAGCTGTAAAGTTATAGATCCAGAATTCGAACATAGGTCTCTCAACTCATAACCATTTGTACACCATAAGCGTCTATAAATGCAAGCAGCAGACCTTTTTAACTTAAATTCAAAATATGGTGGCAGTTACCTGGTTAAATTATACCAGCTTAACACACACACACACACACACACACACACACATTAGCTTTTGCCGTTTTGTGTATTACATAGCATTAAAAAAGTGTCTTCTCTTTCTCCCTCAGGAAAAGCAGACGATGTTCTAAACGGGGACCATGACAAGGAACAGAAAGACCCTTATTTCGTGGAGACTCCCTACGGTTATCAACTAGACTTGGATTTCCTCAAGTACGTGGACGACATACAGAAAGGAAACACCATCAAGAAACTGAACATCCAGAAGAGGCGGAAGCCCTCGGTGCCATGTGCGGAGAGCAGGCCCCCGCCCGGCCAGCAGGGCGTGTGGACCTCCACTGAGTCCCTGTCCTCTTCCAACAGCAATGACAACAAGCAGTGCCCCGGCTTCCTCCTAGCCAGGGGCCAGGCGACATCCACTCCCGTCACAAGGCTGCCCGCCCCACTGGACATCTCGCCCACTTTCCTTGCCATCCCAGAGAGTCGCCAGCTGCCACCGCCCTCCCCGCAGCTCCCGAAGCACAACCTCCATGTCACCAAGACGCTGATGGAGACCCGGAGAAGGCTGGAGCAGGAGAGGGCCGCCATGCAGGCGACCCCGGGCGACTTCCGGAGGCCCAGGCTGGCCAGCTTCGGAGGCATGGGCTCCACGGGCTCGCTCTCCTCCTTCATGAGTTCCGGGAACCATAATCCGGTCATGCACCAGCTTCAGAATGGCTGCTACCAAGGCAACGGGGACTACAGTGGCTATGCCCCCGCCACCGCGGCCACCACCTCTTCCATGGGGAGCTCTGTCCGCCACAGCCCCCTGAGCTCGGGGATCTCCACGCCCGTGACCAACGTGAGCCCCGTGCACCTGCAGCACATCCGGGAGCAGATGGCCATCGCCCTGAAGCGCCTGAAGGAGCTCGAGGAGCAGGTCCGGACAATCCCCGTGCTCCAGGTGAAGATCTCGGTGTTGCAAGAGGAGAAGAGGCAGTTGGCCTCGCAGCTGAAAAGCCAGAACCAGAGGGCCGCGTCCCAGGGCGACCTCAGCAGCGGGGTGAGGAAGCGGTCCTACAGCGCCGGGAACGCGTCCCAGCTGGACCGGCTCTCCCGGGGCCCGAGGAGAGGCGGGGAGCTGCACATCGACGACGAGGAGGAGGAGGAGAAGATAGAGAGCGTGGAGCAGAGCACCCAGCGGGTGAGGGAGTTCCGGCAGCTCACGGCCGACATGCAGGCCCTGGAGCGGAAGATCCAGAGCAGCAGCTACGAGGCCCCCTCGGACCACCTCCTCCGGGAGAACGGGGAGGGCCGGCCTCCGGAGCGCCGGTCCGTGGCCGCGGGCGCCGACGAGAACATGCACGACGTGGTCCTGTACCGCAGGGGCCCCGGGTCCCGGAGAGACGCCGCCGTGGGGACCCCCGTCACGGAGACGAGGGATTCCGGGGTCGGCGTGACGGAGGCCATGCTCGGGGTGACCACCGAAGCCGACAGGGAGATTGAGCTGCAGCAGCAGACCATAGAGGCCCTGAAGGAGAAGATCTACCGCCTGGAAGTGCAGCTCAAGGAAACCACCCACGACCGGGAGATGACCAAGCTCAAGCAGGAGCTGCAGGCCGCCGGGTCGAGGAAGAAAACCGACAAAGCCACGATGGCCCAGCCGCTGGTCTTCAGCAGGATGGTGGAGGCCGTGGTGCAGACGCGGGACCAGATGGTGGGCCGCCACGTGGACGCGGTCGACGCGTGCGTGGGGACCTCGGTGCAGACGAGCAGCGTCGGCACCTCCTGCCGGCCCCTGTGTGAGGACAAAGCCACGGGGCCCGAGCTGCCCATGCATTGGTGGATTGTGAAGGAGAGGGTGGAAACGCGTGACCAGGGCACGGGGAGGGCGGTGGAGACGTGCGACAAGGGCGCGGGGGCGGAGATCAGCGTCTGCGAAACGGGCAGCAACACGGAGGAATCGGTGAACGACCTGGCGCTGCTCAAGACCCACCTGAACCTCAAGGACGTGCGGTCCATCGGCTGCGGGGACTGTTCCGTCGACGTGATCGTCTGCCCGCCCAAGGAGCGCGCCTCCCGGGGCGTGAGCACGGAGCCCGCGGCCCGGGCGGAAGCCGCCGTCATGGCCGTGCCCCGCACCGCCAGCCGGCACACCAGCACGGCCGTGGAGCAGGCGAGCCGGTCCACCAGCACCGAGGCGGCCGCCCTCGTCGAGTCCTGCACCAACACCTCCTCCCTCAGCACATCGGACAAGCAGACCAGCACGGGGAGCGTGGAGACGCGGACCGTGGCGGTCGGAGAAGGCCGCGTCAAGGACGTGAACCCCTCCGCCAAGACGCGGTCCGTCGGAGTGGGCACGGTGCTCTCGGGCGGCTCTGGGCTGGACAGGCCCTCGGCCGTGAAGACCAAAGAGTCCGGCGTGGGCCAGATCAGTATCCACGACAACTACCTGGTGGGTCTCAAGATGCGGACCATCGCCTGCGGGCCGCCCCCGTTGACCGTGGGGCTGACGGCCAGCAGGAGGAGCGTAGGTGTCGGGGATGAGCCCGTAGGGGAGTTGTCGGAGGGCCCCTATCCCCAGGCTCCTTCCGGGATGGTGGCCGGCCTGGATCACTACATCGAGCGCGTCCAGAAGCTGCTGGTGGAGCAGCAGACGCTGCTGGCCGAGAACTACAGCGAGCTGGCGGAAGCGTTTGGGGAGCCCCACTCGCAGATTGGCTCTCTCAACTCGCAGCTCATCAGCACCCTGTCGTCCATCAATTCCGTCATGAAGTCTGCGAGCACCGAGGAGCTGAGGAACCCCGACTTCCCCAAGACGAGTCTGGGTAAAGCCGCCGGTAGGTAGCGGGACCTGGGGGTGAGGAAGGGTGGGGACTGTGTTTCTAGAACACATTTCAAAATGGTGAGAACCCTTGGAGTGGTGATTTGGTAGAATGATTGAAAACCGTGGTTTAAATCTGCTGTTTCTCATTGTGACCGGTAGCTTTCTTCGGCCTCTGCCTGAGGACTGAGGCTAGAAGAAGAAAAGCAAACGAATGCTGGCTGGCCTAGGGGTTCTCTCTCCTGGGACTGCTAGTTTGATATGATGTCTCCCGGTTATTTATTTATTTACTTGCTCATTTAATTTAGGCCAGGCTTACCAAAAGGTCCTTTCATGTTTGTAACCCAAATTACCAGTGTATTATTATTTTTTTTAACCAGTATATTATTGATTAAAAAAAAAATACTGGTAGAAAATGTCGATTAAAACTTCCTGTGAGGGGAAGGAGACTCCATTAATTCATATTAATCCAGCAAATAATGATTGAATTCCAGCTCTGTTTCAGGCGTAGGTGTCAGCTCCTGTCCTGACATTCCAGTCGGAGGCACATAAACAGTAGACCTAAACGGTATCAGGTGGTGGTACGTGCTATGAAGAAAAGAACTCCAGGTGTAGGAATAGTGAGGGGCGGTGGTCTGAGTGGGGGCTGTGTGAGATGGGGTGGCCCAGGAAGGCCTCTCTGAGAAGCCGAGACTCGGAGAGAAGGGTGCCCTAGCCCACTGTGTTGTTTTGATCGGTGCTTACAGTTTTTGTCTTCCTCATCCTTGCCCTTTTCTTCATTGGGATTCCTGCTCACCCCCTGATTTTTTTTTTTTAATTGAAGTTAATAATTGAGAAATTAGCCTGGAAGGTTTCATGACATACAATATTTCCCTGGAAGCCTCACTAAAATGGCTTCTCTTGTTATTAAAGTGGCGTGTCTCGCGAAGTGTGCTAGTACCCTCTCAGGATGGGCCTTCATTCAGGCTGTCCTGGTCTCACGAGCCAGCGTGACCTGGGGAAGCAAAGTCCGCCTTCTGTGCAGGGCATTGTAAAAGGGGGACCGGAAGGGCTCCCATCCTAGAAGGTTGTCAGCGTGTTGATCCCTGGCAT
This sequence comes from Pipistrellus kuhlii, assembly GCF_014108245.1. NCBI lineage: Eukaryota > Metazoa > Chordata > Mammalia > Chiroptera > Vespertilionidae > Pipistrellus > Pipistrellus kuhlii. The sequence continues at coordinate 32,049,297 of NW_023425427.1, forward strand.
GCGGGGAGCACAGGGCCACTGCTGTTGTCCGGGTGGTTGTGCTGGTAGCATGTCGAATGTGGTTTCCTTTGTTGACGTGCTAACCTGCAGTGTGAGGTTCGGGAGGCCACTGCAAGCCTATCCTCAACTCTGGCCAAAGGCGACATGCAGAACGACTGTAAATGCTTCGTGTGATTTGTGTGATGTAGATGAAATTTAAACTTATTTTCATTGATGGTTTTTAAAGAGTGAGGAAAATGGAGAAAGAGAAACATCGATGTGTTGTTCCACTTATTTATTCATTCATTGACTCTTGTATGTGCCCTGACCGGGGATCAAACCTGCAACCTTGATGTATCGGGATGACACTCTAACCAACTGAGCTACCCGGTCAGGGCCCTAATATGCATTAAATCTAATTGTTATGTGAAAATGCCCAGTATTTTAGACTTACCTGTAAGTAAGCCATTAACAAGAATTTCAAAGTCTTTCTGTTTCTCTCTATAGACTACAGCAGTGGTCGGCAAACGCGTTAGTCAACAGAGCAGCAAACCACGGCTCTCGAGCTGCATGTGGCTCACGAGCCGCAGTTTGCCGACCACTGGCCTAAAGAGGAGTAGTAGCTGAAATGAACTGAAATATCTTTTATGTCTCCCTAGGTTTCCACTTTCAATGCTGAATCAATATTAGCTTTTCGTAACTGTGCTGGGGAACAGACAGTTTATTGTAGGAGAAAAAACGGACGTGACCATGACAGCTGATGTGTGCGTTTTTGCCTTTTAGAATCAAAGGAGTCTCATAAATGTCCAGGGGAGTCATTTTAGAGTAAACAGGATTAAAATGATATGTGGACTGAAGCAAGAGTCTTAAGTAGCTAATAATATGTCTGTTTCCACTTCTTTTTTAAAAATCATGATGTCAGATGTTGAAGTCAAAATAAAACCCTTAAATACACTCCAGACACAGATGGCACAGTAGATCATCCATTATAAAGGCGTTTTCCTGCCAGCCTTCCTCCCTCCTCCCCAAACGGGGGCTTCCATTTCACATTCTTGCCAAAAATATTCAGCTGAGCCATTGGAGTAATCTTTGTCTGACACCCTGAGCAGCAAGAGGGGGAAGAGAGTTGTGTCTGGCTATGTGACAGTGTGTTTTGGTCTATTTCCAGTCACAGCGGTGTTCCACACGTCTCTGTTTAGATGTGACCCTGCACAGGAATACCTAATTCATCGGCTAAAATGCACAAGCGCCACAGCATTGGCGAACAGAGTATAAATATATTCAGTAACACTTGTTGGGTCATAGTGGCAGCTCTCTCTCAGAACACACAGGAACAACTTCAAAGTATTTCTGTAATCCCCACATCACATTTGTGTTTTAAGCGTCTTGCTTTTAAAGTTCCAATGAAGAAGGAATTTGGTTAGGAACTCAACCCAGAATGTGAAATGTTTTGTTACATGAACTGAAAAATGAAAGCAGCTTGATCCATGGTCTAGGGTAGGGGTGTCGAACTCAAATCAGAGAAGGGGCCAAAATCTAAAATCCAGCCTAAATCGCGGGCCGAATGGTTTACTGAACAGTCATAAACTGTCATTGTGATGGAAACGCAGCGGAGCGCAGTGATGACAGCGCGGTGCGGGCCACATTGCAAGGCCTGGCGGGACGGATTTGGCCCGCGGGCCTTGTGTTTGACACATGTGGTCTAGGGAGAGTGTCGGTACTTGCAAGCTGTGAAGATTAAAGATGTGTCAGAATGCCCTGTGGTTTACTGTGCACACCATGTAATAGACAGCACTGCTCACACACAGTGTTTCATGCATTGCTGTACCAAAAGGCATACTGGACTTATAGGAAGGTATTCATTTCAGACTTTCTCTCCCAAATAAAATGATAGGGAATTTGGGTTTGACATCTACCAAAAAGATCATATAAGTGATTATGTATGTTATGTCAGCCTAATACTTCAGTGCGAAGGAGCTATTAAGTTTGGGCTCCAAAGCCAGATATTCATTGGGTTCAAATTCTTTCTCTGCCACTAGGACAACTTGTCTTCGTGCCCTCACAGGGTTGAAATGAAGATTTAATGAGTTAGTAAGAGGAAAGCATGTGGAACAGCCTGCAGCACGGAGTATATGAATGCCCAATAAGTGCTGGCCGTCGTTGCTGTTACTGCTTTTAGTACTTCCAGAAGTGGAAATAAATGTGGATGTAGAACCAATTGCCAAACAGAAATTGTACAAGTGATGTTCTGTTTTTAAATCCAAATTTTCATCTTCATTATTCTGGCTGGCCATTGCCTTCTTCCCCCAATTATATTATGCCTCCCCATCTAACAGTTTTACCAAAATTAAAAAATATATATATAGATAAAAATGGGAAAATACAAAGTGGGAAGAATAAATTTTCAGTTCAGGCTCACTCAGAGTCTGTGTGAAAGCCCAAAACGAAGCCAAAATTAAATTAAGTATATTAGTGTCCAGTCTAGAAAATTCTCTTAAACTTGCGTACGGTTGTAGAGTTGATGGTATAACTTGTTGGTATGCAAAAGAGCATTATTTTTTAGCAGCATTATTATGCCTAAATGCCTACCATTTTCTTAAAATTATAACGAGTACATGCTCATAACAAATAGCAGTTCAGAAGACCATAAATAAAGAATGACAGCCTCTCCCTCACACCCTCAGGGAGTAACCTGTGTGTGCTTGGTGTATATAAGTGTGTATGTGAGTGGGACTGTATTTTAGAGGCATACTTTTTTAAACAAAAGTTGAATCCTGCACATTCTATGCATTTGTCACGTAACATATCACAGACATTTTTTCCTGAATTTGGTGCTGACCAAAGATATTCTATAAAATACTTCTTAATTCTTAGTAATTGAACTTGCATGTATTCTTTAAATAGGTAATAAGGAAATTGTAATTTTAAGATTTTTAAGAAGAAAATAAGTTTCTGCCGAAACCGGTTTGGCTCAATGGATAGAGCGTCAGCTTAGGGACTGAAGGGTCCCGGGTTCGATTCCGGTCAAGGGCATGTACCTTGGTTGCGGGCATATCCCCAGTAGGGGATGTGCAGGAGGCAGCTGATAGATGACTCTCTCTCATCGATGTTTCTAACTCTCTATCTCTCTCCCTTCCTCTCTGTACAAAAATCAATAAAATATATTTTTTTAAAAAGAAAAGAAAATAAGTTTCTGTTATCAAAGAAACTTTAGGAAAAGGATGGTTATGCTTCCTATAAATCAATTGGATTGTTTTGAGGAGTGGATTAATATTTCTTTTCTTTTTTCTTCTTTCTCTCTGGAAGAGGAAACAGGAGAGAAAATTCTAGACAAATGACATGCAGTTACAAATACTCTAAATATATTATAACTGTCTCTGAGGAAATACGAGCAAAGCTATCTATAATGGCGGAACTGAACTGCCTGCCACATGAGCTATAGAAAATTTCTCTCTCACACTCACACACAAGAACTGCGTTTTCAATCAGCTTCCACATTTGCACTCTTCATTATCTGGGGTTTGTTAAAAAGTTTGTGAACTTGAAGTCATCCCCATAACTGTGAAAGCAGTTTTGTAGGCAGAGATGTGAGCCAAAGCAAAAGCAGGGAAATAAATAGTTACAAAAATACCATTTCTAGTTAATTTTCTCCTCGTTCAAATAATCACCAGTTACTTGTCCTGGTACCTATTTTTTTAAATAAAATAATAATAATAATAATAATAATAATAATAATAATAATAATTGTCTTTTAATCAATGCTATAAGAGCATCAGAGTGTTCCTGGCACCTGCAGTGTGTACTGTCATGAGGTAGGCAGCTGGCTCCTGGCACCTCTGCCCAGGAGCTGGGAGAATCCCTGTGGAAAGGGGGAGCCTGGGCTCCCATGTCCTTCTATGTCGTGAGAAGGATGCGTTAGATTTTTCATGCAGGGGGCTCTTTCAGCAGAATTTTTATATGAAACTAGCTCTTCACCAGACTGCCCATCAGATTCAGCTGGGGAAAGTTTCCAAAATCCATGGGTTTCCTACTGTCATCCACCGCCACCATCACCAACCCTACAAGCACACCCCAGGCCCTATTTCAGGGGAAATAGTGTTGGAATAAACAGCCTTGGAGTGAGGCTTCTTAACCTGGGATCCATAGCTTTGTGTGTGTGTGGAGTTTTTGTGAAGGAAGTGCATAATTTTCATCAGAGTCTCAAAGGGGATAATGACCCTGAGAAATATTTAAATTTCAGATCGGTTTCAGACCTTGGGAAAAAGTACTCCAGTCCTGAGAAAAAATCTTTCACAGAGTTTAAAATCTGTTCACCCTGTTTGTGAGCCCTTTGACTGACACTCATTTCAAAACCTTCCTCTTAAAAAAAAAAAAAACATATGTGTATATATATATATTTTTTTTTTAAATATATATTTTATTGATTTCAGAGAGGGAGAGATAGAAACATCAGTGATGAGAGAAAATCATTGATGGGCTGCCTCCTGCATGCCCCTTACTGGGAGGGAGCCTGCAAACCCAGGCCTGAGTGGCAATCAAACCGTGACCTCCTGGTTTTTAAACTGATGCTTTATCGTGTTCAGTGGGTACTAGTGAAATGCACGTGCCGCCTGGGGAAAAGATGCAGGTTTACTTTGACGCCCACTCATATACTCATAACGAATCCTAAAATGTGCAGATCATTTCTGGCTATAGCACAGAGATTAGTGGTTTGTGAGAACAAAATGGTTTTGAATTACTGACGTCCATTCATAAATGACAAAGGGGATCGTTGAGTGGGCATGATGGCTACTGCTGTTTATTCTTCTTCTAAACAGTAAGTCACTCATATCTCAATAAAGATGTCTCAAGTCTGCTCCGTACCCTTCTCCTTTGCGGTCCATTGATAGTTATGCAGTCAGTGTCGACTGTATGCAAAGTATGGCCACTGCAACAAAGAGAGAAGTGACTACCCCGGGCGGTATATGTTAGCCCCCAAATAGTGTGCACATACACAGTGCTGGAACTGTTCAGCTGGCATCCAGCTCTCTGAGGCAGGGGAGGGGTGCGCTTCGGGAGCAGAGGAGGACATTCTCTGTGTCTGAGGAACAGAGAGCACATCTGCTCAACCCAGATTCAGCCACTGCAGCTTGTGAGTGTGGGCTTTCTGAGTTGCCTTGGGATGGTGTGTAATTAGACGTGGGTGGGGTTGTGGTGAGGAAGGATCTGATTCTTAACCTACTTTAACATTTTAATTTCTGAGTACCCACTTTTAGATACATTCATATCAGCTGTCTGGCATTTTCTCAAGAAAATAAAGTGGCCCTGGAAATTATTATTAAACTGCAGCTCTGGCCATGTAAGTTTTTAATCGCCAGTCCTAGTTGACTGTTTATGTTGGTGACCACCTGTAGTGGCATTCAGCCAGTGCTTGAGAGGTGATCCTGGAAATGGGAAGGGATTGTCCCTTCTGTCCCTTCTCCACCAAAGCTATATACTCCCCTTCCCCCCCCCCCCCCAAAAAAAAGTCATAAAAGGTACCCAAAATAGGTGATCCTTCATAGATAATCTCTGTCTGTTCCCCAAACCCACATGTGGGCTGACAAGGGTGAATTCATGTGCAAGCTCTTTCCTTCTTGAAAAAACTAGAAGTACTATTTCAAATCCCTTTGAATTCTTATACTTTGTGAAAATACCTAAATCATTGAGCGGCCTCCGTAATGATTCAGAAATTTCAGTCCTAGCTCTTCTTGACAAGTAAGCTAAGTGTTCCTTAAAAATCATATCACAGTGTCTGGCTCAAAATTGGCACCGTAACATGGTTAGTTGTCCCTAGTTATGTTTTCAGGAAGCACTCAACATTGTAAATAAAAATATGAGTTAACATGCCAGAAGAGCTGGAATGTGTGAACAGAGCAACTTTTAAAATCTATTTTAGTAAAATTAAAAAAAAATAAAAAATTAACAGATGGAGAAGCACTGCTCTTTCCACACAGATACCCATTCTGTGTAAATAAACATCTCGGAGGAAACTGGAGAAGGTGATCTCTTTAAAACTCCTCCAGTTCTATTTCTCATTGAATGATTTTTCTTACCATATAAATTTGCTTTTAACATTTCTAAATAAAGTTTAAAAAAATGTTTTCAGGTTGCTTATTTTTCATGATAGTTTGCATCACTATCCATATATTAATCACTAAGTACACTTGAGAATGAGAGTTAATGTTTCCAAGTGGTTCTTATTTTCGAGGGGGGAAAAAATCCTATTTTCGTCACTTGCTCTCTTAGTCATCACATCTGGTCAAGTCATAAAATGAGGCTTGTGCTTTATTGGCCTTGGTGCCAATTTTGAATTCATGACCAAAGTTGCCCACCCCCCAGCTCACTCACTCCCCAGGTGAAAACCATTGCCACCTGGTGGGAGTTTGGAGCATCTAGGCCAGAATTCTGAGGGGGCTTCGTGTTACTCCTGTTTGTTGTTTTGCCCGTATGGCTTGGGTAGTATTTACTGCTTGTCAGGGGTTCCTACCATTTGGGGTCCAAGCCTGTAAATTACTAAATTACCAGTAATTCCTAAGAATTCACATGACCCAAGTTAATGGATTGAAACCAGATGGAAGTCTATAAACTCTTGTGGTTAGCAGTCGAGTTTTGTTTCTCAGCCCTGGATGCTCATTGGAACCACTTGGGGGGGGCCTGTTAAAAACAAACTAACTGATCTTTAGGCCCACCTGCGGATAGTTCATTGCATCTGTATTTTTTAAAGTGCCACCTCCAACTCTGGTGATTTTAAAAGGCGCTGAGGTTGAGGCCGTTGAGTTTTCTTGGCCGCTTTATTTCTGGCTTTCTCCGCTGCACTTTCCCTGAGTTTTACTTAAACACAGTCGTCAACTGTCACAGCTTCATGCTAGTGCATGCATGATCTTACATGTGCCCTATAGCTACGATGGGTCTTACGAGTCCACACTGCTGTTTGTGGCCCTTTAAGATCAGCCAGAGTGTCAGTACCATCTGAAACACATTTTCTGTCAACAAAGGTGACAAGTCCCCTCTGATTTCAGTGAATGAGAATTAGTTTAATATTTAATGTTGTTCTTTGCCTCACTCGTCAGCCCAAACAGAATCCTCGGGACTTTCCGTTGAATTAACATAGGCGCTTACCAAAGGCTTTCTGTTGTGCAGGGCTATTTTTAAGCACCGAAGAGCACATCAGATATGAACATGGCACCCAGGGACTCAAGCTTACATTCTCCAGGAGGAGACTCACATGAAACAGAGAAAACAGGGCAGGATATATTTTAGTCAGGACAAGGAGGAGGGAAAAGGAGGTGTCAGTGGAATGGTGTCATAGGAAAAAGCCATAGAGGAGAAAAGAATTGGGGCCAAGTCTTGATTAGAGTATGGATAGAATTTACTGGCAAAGGCAGCTGAAATTGCAAGCCTGTAGAACAATCTAGTAGAGAAGGTCACCAAAATGGGAGTCATTAAGTCACTAGACCACTCTGAATGAGTAGACGGTAGTAGCTGAACAGGAAGAAAAAAAATCCCACAGGCAAGAAGAATTTATCCACACTCATCAAGAAGTATCCTCAAATGCCTGCTTGAGCAGTTGGATCTTGATTGGAGAAGCCTTAAAAAGCCCTAGTTTACAAAGCTAAGCTGTGTAAGATGAGGACTTGTGGGTTTACTGGGTGGTTGGAAGTTCTGTGTTTTAATTTGGGGAGTGGTTACATGGGCATTTACCAAAACTCACCAACTCTACACTTAAATTTTTTCATTCTATTGTATATAAATACTTCAATTTTAAAACATTTTTTGAAAGCTGTATTTAAAAGGAAAGAGAACCAGTGGATTAAAAGACTTAAAAAACATAGCAGCCAATGGAAGTATAGGACTGGTATTCTGATTTAAACACTATTAGAAATTTTCAAGAGACTATTGGACAGATTTGAATACTGACCAGATAATGTGGTAATTTTAAGATATTATCCTATTTTTTATTTATTTATTATTTATTTATTTATTTATTTATTTATTTTTAGGTTTGATAGTTCTAGCATTTTCTTTTTGTCTTAGGATTATATACTAAAATATTTATGGATGCAAAGTGATAGGCTCTCTAGCTCTTGCTTCAGAATAATTCTGAGTGGGTGGAGGAAGTAAAGATGAGACATATAGCTCTGATCATTGTTGGAGCTGGTGATGTGAACACAAGGACTCCTTTCTTTTTTTTTTAATCATTTTTTTTATTTTTCAATTGCAGTTTGATGTACAATATTATATTAGTTTTAGATGTACAAACCAGTGATTAGACATTTATTATGTATCTTATGAAGTATGATCACCCTCAATAAATCTAGTACACATCTAACCCCATACATAATTGTTACAGTATTATTGACTATGTTCCCTACACTATACTTTACATCCACTAAACTATGCTGTAACTCCCAATTTGTACTTCCTAATCCCTTCACTTTTTCACCTAGCCCCACCCAAATCCTCTCCTATCTGGGAAATGACAATGTGTTCTTCGGATCTAATGTTTCTGCTTATATACTTTGTTTAGGTTCCATATATAAGTGAAATCATATGGCATTTGCCTTCATTTGTTTGGACAGTACAATGCCCTCTAGGTGTATTCATGTTATTGCAAATGGCAAGATTTCTTTCCTTTTTTCCTTTTTTTTTTAATTTTTTTATTTTTTTATTTTTATGACTGAGTCCTATTTCATTATATATATGCACAACTTCTTTATCCATTCACCTATTGTTGGAAACTTAGTCTGCTTCCCTATCTTGGCTATTGTAAATAATGCTTCAGAGAACATATAGATGTCTTTTCGATTTAGTGTTTGGGGATTCTTTGGATAAATACCCAGCAGTGGACTTGCTAGATCCTTTGTTGTCTCTTGTTATAGCCTTTGTTTTAAAGTATGTTTTGTCTGGTCTAAGTATTGCTACCTCAGCTTTTGTTTGTTTGTTTGTTTGTTTGTATCCATTTTTATGAAATATCTAGTTCTATCTCTTTACTTTGAGTTTTTATACTGAAGTGGGTCTCTTGTAGGCAGCATATGTAAGGATCTTGTTTTGTTATCCATTCAGCCACCATATATCTTTGGATTGGAGCATTTAATCCATTTGCATTTAAAGTAATTGTTGATAGGGTGGTATTGTCATTTTATTCATATTTTTATCCTTTTTCTTCTTAAAGAAGACCCTTTAATATTTCATGTAATATTAGTTTGGTAGTGGTGAACTCCTTTACCTTTTTCTTGACTGAGCTGTTCTTTATCTGTCCCGTTCTAAATGATAGCTTTGCTGGGTAGAGTAATCTTGGTTGTAGGTCCTTGCTTTTCATCACTTTGAATATTTCGTGCTAATCCCCTCTGGCCTGTAAAGTTTTACTGTTGAGGAACCAGCTAAGAGTCTTATGGGAACTATATGCCCAATGGGGTAGCCTTCTTGGTCACCCTAAGTAGGAACGCCACTTGTGTCCCACAACTCCCCACCTCATGTGGGCTGTATGCATTCTCCCGTTGTAGTTGAGCCTTGATTGCTGCTGGCATGCCACAGAGAAGGGCTCACTTCAGCTGAGCTCTGGCTCCCAACTAGTCCTCCCTTTTGGAGTCTGCCCCTTGAATGTGTCGCTCATGGAGGTGGTAGAGTGGTACTTCAGCATGGTCTGGAGCTGTCCACCAGGAGTGCTGTCTCCGGTCTCCCAAGAGGCGCAGGCCAAGGTCAGCCGCTTCCTGTGCCCTGCCTGGAACCATCTGGCATGAGCTACAAAGCGATCTGCAGATGGCTACTACATGTGCTAGGCTTGGAGGTGCCCAGGTAAGGCCAAACCATGAACTGAGGCTGGCTGCCAGCATGCCAGGCCTGGAGCTATTTAGCAAGAGCTTTGGGGCACTCCAGAGCCAGATGCTGCTTTATGGGGGGGGTTGTGAACCCTTGAGAGATGTTAAGAAAGTCTGTAGCATATGAACCAAGACAGGCCAATTTGTATGGAAAAGCCACTGGAACTGGCTTGGTGGGCCCACAAGTTGGGTGGGGCATGGTCTCACCAAGACAGGGTTAACAGTGTTAGGCAGGTTAAAAGAGACTCGGACATGGTGCCCTCCTGCCAGCTCTGTAGGGGGAGGGCTCGGCAAAGGAACAATGGCTTGTGCCAGTGGTTCTGTCTGGGACAAAGCTGCCCTCCCAACCCTCCCCCCAAAGCCAGACAGTTCTGTTTCTCCCTCAATGTCTCTGGCGCCTTTCCAGCTGCTGCTCCAGCGCTAAATGAACACAGGGATTTCTTACACCATCTACTTTTTAATGTTTAAGATTTCCATAATAATAATAGTAATGATTACTGTATATTTGCATGTTAAAAATCGCTGTTTTTAATTATGAACATGCTTATTGAAGGTGTTTCTCTAGAAAGAAATGTTCTGACCTTGGAGATTTACCATGGAGACTTTAGAGGTTACTGTAGTAATTTCAAAGTAATGATGAATGTACTTGGAGGAGGGATGAAGATAAATGATGATAAATCCCCTGTTTTGTTTATTTGCTTAAAATAAGTCAAAGGCGTTTTAGACATATTTGCCGCTGGGAGACACATCAGGTTATGGGGCACTAAATAATATTTGGAGAGCTGCATTCAATATTGTATGTGGGTGCCGAGGAGGGAGGTGGGTTTGTGAAGGAATTATCAGGAGGTACCTTCAGAGCTAGAGGAGGGACCATTGTGTCTTTGATTAGGGGACAAAGTGCTGTTCACAGAATTACAAAATGGGACTTCAAGTCACTGAATCTTCCTGGCCTTCAGAATTCATAATTTCTCACATTGAACATTTTTACTCCCTCTACCTTTTATTTATTTATTTATTTATTTTTTTTATTACAGTATTGTTTTAAACTAGTAGTTTCCAAAGTGGGCCATCTGCATTAAAATCTCTTGGGAATAATGGGTCAGTGTGTGTGTGTGTGTGTGTGTAGGTTGGGGAGAGAGAGGGGATAAGAAATGCCCAATAGAATGATTTTCTGGCAGCAAGTGCCTGGGCATCAGCATTGTAACAAATACCCCAGGTGAACCTATGGACAATGGAGTTTGACAAGATCAGATTTATCATGTTTCTTTTTCTTCCGATTGCCTCAAAATGCAATCAGTACTTATATTTCTCCTTGTACTTAAATTTCTCCTAAGGATCTAAGGTAAGGGATTTCAAAGCTTTTCTTTTCAAGAATGTTGTGATCAAATTCTTATCATGCGACGTTATTGTGTATAGATTTTAATTTTGTGGTTGTATTAGTAGCTTATGTTTCTAATGCATAGTTTAGAAAATAGAGACACAAAGAAGAAAAGATTATAAAACCCATAATTCTTTAGCCTTATAAAAGCAGTGTTAAATAGGTTTGTTGTGTATCCTTCCAGACTTTTTCTAATATGCGTTCATATAAATATAATTATTTACCAAAATGGGTTTTTTTCTTTATACTATTTTATATAACCTATTTTTATTAATTTTTTATTAGTTTTATTTTCATGTAATCTTAATCTTTACAGCTATTTTTAAAACTCATTAACACATTATGCTCATCTTTCTATGTTAATAAATGTCCACCTACATCAACACTCTGAATGGCTGCGGGAAATTTCTTTGATAAATGTACCAGACTCACCACATCTGTTTCTTACTGGCACTCTGTGATAGTCACCTCTTTTTATTCCTTTACCCATGGAAATAGGGATTATCCTTCTATATTTTTTTTTTGTACATCTTCAGTATAAAGTTTCTAGAGATGAAATTGCTAAATCATTTGATAAAAGTGATTTTGAGCACAGTGAATCAGTGTTCACTATAGGAAAAAATAAAGGCAAGTGCAAGGAAAAGTTAAAATCATCATAGCTTTCGGATAACTTTTCTGTTTTTGTGTGTAGATATATTAACATGTTTTAATAGGATTATGCCATACAGAGGATTTTAATACCTGCTTTTCTCATCTAACCATATATTGTAAATATCTTCCCATGTTGGCCATATTGAAAACACTGTGACATACCTATATACATTAATTGCATAATACTTCATCCCATTTTCCTGCTTCAGTCGGTGAACAAATATGAAGTACCTAACATGCACAAAAGCAATCTGGTAGAGGTGATGAGAGAAACAAAGTTGATTAGAACTGTTTGATGTCCTTAAAATATTTACAGATTAGAGGGGAGTCTAAGGCAGTCACACAAATCACTTAGAATCTTGTGTTATAGATCCTGTAAGGGTATGAAGGATGGGCTGTGAGAGTTCAGAGAAAGGCAAATTATAATATTTTTCTTCAGGGAGGTGAGGGAAGGCTCCGAAGAGGACATGATGGGAGGGCTTGGCCATGTGGAGGTGGGGAAGAGGAGCTCTCCAGAGTGTATGGGAAGTAGTTCCATCTGCTGGGATGCAGACCCCGTCCCAGAGAAGACCACAGGCGCAGAGGGCAGTAAACTCGGAGGGGTACCTTGGTGCCAGGTTGCAGATGATCTAGAATATCTGGCTCTGTGTTTCCTGAGCGATGGGGAACTTTTTAGGTTCTGTTTTAGCTGAGGTGACGATGGGATGTGAGCTGAGCAGCAGCAGGCGGGAGGGGAAAAGGAGGAAGTGGGACCCTCAGGATGCTATGCTGGTGGCCCAGCTTAAGGCGAGGTGTAGCAGCTTGCAGAGAGAAGGACAAGCTTCAGATATGCTAATAAAGGAAAAGATTAAGAATCAAGAAGGCCTTGGAGGCTTGCATTTGGGTGGCTTGGATAGTAGTTTTACTTACTATGCAAAAAGAAATTGCGGGGGGGGGGGGGGGGGGGTTGGAGGGAAGCACTTAAGAAAACGATGAGTTACAAGGATCTTTTTATTTTCGACCACTTACCAGGGGTGTCGAACTCAATCAGAGAAGGGGCCAAAATCTAAAATCCAGCCTAAATCGCAGGCCGAATGGTTTACTGAACAGTCATAAACTGACAATGTTAACCAGAAATGTGAATTTAAAATGAGTGGAACAATCTTTTCCTTAACAGTGCTGTTAACCAACTCACATGCTATCAAGCAAAACAGTAATATTGGTATCAAGCAAAACAGTAATATTGGAATGTACCTAAAATGCTCATTGTTTTGTTTTCTGGCTAGATGTCTGACACCGTTTTCCCCGGATCAATGAGTCAATGTTCGGTTTTATTTCTTGGGCTGTAGCAACCCGCAAAACAGCATGGAGGTTGTCATCGGTAATGCGTGATCTGTGCTTGTTTTTGTTCAGATTCATTATTGAAAATATCTGTTCACAAAGATAGGTGCTCCCGAACATGGATAGAATACGGGCAGCATGAAGTCGGAGCTCTGGCATTGAGTCAGGGGGCAGTAGAGGGTAGAAGTCCTCAATTTCAACATCCTGAAACCTTGATTTCAGGCCACTGTCAGACTGAAGCTCGATTATCTCCATCTGAAGGTGATGGGGCACATTGTTGACATCAACTGTAAAAGGATTGGCAAAGATGTCAAAGCCTGAGTGCTGTGTTCTAAAGTCAGAGAAGCGCCGCTCAAATTCACTTAGTAAACGGCTCACTTTGGTAGCCAGCCGACTGCAAGGAAAAGTACCAGAAATAGTGGTTGAGATACTCAAACAAACGGGAAAGTGGGCAAGATTGTCCTGTTCCAGTTGGGACTTCCATAGTTGAAGTTTACGCTGGAATGCTGTGATCATGTCAGACATCTTCGTGATGACTTGTTTGCGTCCCTGCAGCTTCAGATTCAGTTGGGCGAGATGCTCGCATATGTCACACATCATAGCAAAATCACATAACCAGGCGGGATCCGACAGTTCAGGCAAGGGCTTTCCTTTACTTTCCATGAAAAGAGCAATTTGTTCTCTGAGCTCAAAAAATCTTTTGAGGACTGCGCTCTTGCTCAGCCATCTTACTTCTGTGTGGTATGGCACGTCTCCATGCTCTGCACCCACCTCCTGTAAAAACTGCTGGAACTGGCAATGATTCAGGCCACGTGCCCGTATAAAGTTAATAGTTTTAATGACTGTGGTCATTATGTCATTCATGTCCAGAACTTTTCCACACATAGCCTCTTGGTGGATAATGCAATGATAAGTAATCAAGGGTGTGTGGCAGTGACTTTTTTGCATTCTTTCCTTCATTAGTCCAACCAAGCCTTTCTTTTCTCCGCACATTGAAGGTGCGCCATCGGTAGTTAGCCCCACCAACTTTTCCCAGGGTAATTTAAAATTATTTATAGATTTTTCCACAGCCTCAAATATATCTCTACCAGTCGTCGTCCCATGCATGGCAGCTACATCCAAAAGTTCCTCAGTGACAGAGAGGTCGGTCTTCGTAGCACGTATAAAGATGGACAGCTGCTCTGTATCAGTGTTGTCTGTGCTTTCATCGATAGCAAGTGAAAAAGCGAGATAACTGCATGCCTGTTCGGCCAGCTGTGATGATAGATTTCCTGAGAGTTCTTGAACTCTATCTGCAATGGTGTTTCTTGACAAACTGACATTTTGAAAACTCTGTATCTGGTCTGGTCATACTTGCTCACACACTTTTAGCATGCATTGCTTCAAAAAGGCACCCTCTGAAAAACACCTTGAAGTACGGGCAATTTCTTCAGCCACTATAAAGCTTGCTTTCACTGCAGCATCATTTTTCGCTGTAGCCTTTGTAAACATTTGCTGCTGTGATTGTAGTTTGCCTTTTAGTTCTTTAACAATTTTATGCTTTTCTTCCAAAGTATATTTGCCATACTTAACATTATGTTTGGTGTCAAAATGACGACGTATATATATTGTACTCTTTCATCACCGACACTGTCTCATAACACAATATACACACTGGTTTGCCCTCTCTAAGCACAAACATGTATTCATTTTCCCATTTGTCATTAAATTGTCTGCCTTCACCATCAACTTTTCTTTTCCTGGACATTTTGGGATCAATATTGGCAGTAAAAGATGTAGTTTATTGGAAATCTGCGTTAGAAGGAAAAAGTTGAAAACTGCACAGGGATAGCTTGATTTGGCAGATGGAGTGGAGAAAAAAAAAGTCAGTCAATAAATGCCTGGCTGGGTACAGATAGCAGATTCTGTTGCGATTTTTATGCCTGCACTTTATGCCAGGAACTGGCAGCTTCTGCTGTGTATTTTTTATGCCCCCACACTCACTCTCTCCTCTGCTCTGCCACCCGCACAACCACATCGGATGCCGGACTATAGGTCACGCCTCCTGAATCTCGTGTGACTTGTTATCTATGCGCATGCGTAATAGATAGCAAGTACGAGGCGGCCGGCGAGATCACAAGCCTCCTATGTCACCGCGCGTCATTGTGATGGAACGCAGCGGAGTGCAGTGATGACAGCGCGGTGCGGGCCACATTGCAAGGCCTGGTGGGCCGGATTTGGCCCGCGGGCCTTGTGTTTGACATGTGTGACTTAGCCCATTTTGTTTGGTTCCAGAATCACACACTTCTTCCCCCTTCTCCTTCCTGACAGGAAGTAATGTGGAATACACCTGTAGGTGTGGAGGCCTACAGTCAGGAGGACCGTTGAACACGCAGACACCCCGACAGGGACGGGAGGAGGGGTGCACAGGAGGAGAGCCCGTCTGCAGCCAGGAAGCCTTTCCCGCTCAGGAAAGCACGCTGTCGGCTGTGAACCTGACTGACGACCAGATAGCTGCTGGCCTCTACGGTAACCTTCCTCCCGCCCAGCCCAGCCCGTCCCAGCCTGAGGCGCCTGTGCCTGATAAACTCACGCTCCTGGGGGCGGACCTAGAAGAGCTGGAGGAGAAAGAGCTCTGTGGTCCCTTTAAGAAAATTCGCCTGATTTTAGGAAACAGAAAATATTTTAAACAGCGTTTCCCCTCTTTCACAGTCTGGAAGGCATCTATTTCCCCCCAGGTTATTTCAGCTGAAGGAAAGTTATAATAACAGCCCTTATGTTAGTGCCTACATGGCTTTTGAAGATCAAATGAGACACGACATCACTTTATAAACAGTGAAGTCTGATGCGCACGCTAGTTGCTGCTTTTGTTATGTCTGGGAGTACTAATGATTTTTCTTCTCCATAAAGAATGTTATTAAATGGAACTTTGAAAAAAAAATTTTTTTGCATGCACACAATTTTCCAATGACTTTGTGCACGTTTCTCATATACGTATACATGCCGAGATCTATATTTACATGAATGATTGGGGGGGGGGAGACTAAATGTACATGAAGATTACCTATTCCCTGAACTTGTATGGGTATGAGTTAGGTTCATTTTTACCGCCTTGATTTATGTTTTCACAGTGTGTGCAAATAACGAAAGTACACTGAAGTCCATCATGAAGAAGAAAGATGGCAGCAAAGATTCAAATGGAGCGAAGAAGAACCTCCAGTTTGTCGGCATTAATGGAGGGTAAGGAAAGATGGTGGTGCCGGCATTTACACGTGGTTTTTCTGTCTCTTTTGCCTCCTGCCTACACTCACGTTATATTCAGAGGCGCCCAGCCTGGGATGCTGCCATGTCTTGGTGACGGAAGACTCCCTCCTAAGCAAGGGGCACTGGGGCTTCTTCCCTCTCCCCCTCTTGCTATCTTTAAGGATCTGTCACTCTTGAAAGGATACCTGATGAAGCTGAGCCATTTACATCTTCTCACCTTTGATCTGAAAAAAATAAATAAATAAAAAAGCAGCAGGTTCCCTGCATGTTTGGACAGCGTGTACTTACCTGTATCAGAACTCAGACACTAACAGGAAGAGGCGGAGAGCGTCACTCTGTGGCCAAGGAGAGAGGCCCACTCCTTCCACACGGGTGGTTTTCGCTCGGCACTCCGCCTTGGCAGACAAAGTCGTACGTAGGGCCTTGCCCCTGAAGAACAAAGCAGTCTGCCGTCAGTTCTTCACTTCCTCTATAGAATGTTTACTACTTGCTTCTTCCTTCTCTTCTAATTGGCACAAGTCATTAGCTAAGCCTGTCGGGTCTTCCAACCATGAAATCAATCTATACTGAAAGGATAGAAAAAAATGAACAACTGCAGACCTAGTTCTTATATGATAGTTTCCTGTGATTTATACTAAGCAAGAGGTCCTCTCTCTCTCTCTCTCTCTCTCTCTCTCTCTCTCTCTCTCTTTCTCTCTCTCTAATAATAAAAGTATACTATGCTAATTAGACTGGACAGCTGAACGACCTCCTGGACAAAGTCAAGGCTGCAAGGGCCGAGGCAGCCACCGCGGCTGTGAGGTGCCAAGCTCCTTGCACAGATTTCGTGCATTGGGCCTCTGGTGTGTGTGTGTGTGTGTGTGTGTGTGTGTGTGTGTACCAGTTGACAATGCAGGTTATCCCTCTTAAGTCAGAACCCATTCAGAACTAACAGGCTTTTATTTTATTTATTTATTTTTAAATATGTTTTATTGATTTTCCACAGAGAGGAAGGGAGAGGGATAGATAGCTAGAAACATCAATGAGAGAGAAACATCTACCAGATGCCTCTTGCACACCCCCTACTGGGGTTGTGCCCGCAACCAATGTACATGCCCTTGACCGGAATCGAACCCGGGACCTTTCAGTCCGCAGACCGACGCTCTGTCCACTGAGCCAAACCGGTTTCGGCAAGAACTACGAGGATTTTAAATAGACCTTACTTCGGACTGCTCAGCAAAGGGCAAGCATATGAAATAAACAAGGCATGCAGCCCACTGACTGCAAGTCTGACGTGCTTGGTGTGGGGACTAAAACCTCTGGTGAGGTTTCTGGAGTCAGTCCTCAGCGTTCCCTTTGTAGACATTTCTGTCACTGGGTTTTGATGGGCACACCTTGCATCTCCTGAACTCCCAATTGCCACCTAGGTATGAGACCACTTCCAGTGATGATTCCAGCTCAGAGGAAAGCTCTTCTTCCGAGTCAGATGACGAGTGTGATGTCATTGAGTACCCTCCTGAGGACGAGGAGGAGGACGAGGAGGACGAAGACACTCGGGGAATGGCGGCAGGGCACCAAGCAGTTAATGTGGAAGGTTGCAAGTCCGCCAGGGTGGAAGATGAAGTGCAGGTTCAAGAATGTGAACCTGAGAAGGTGGAAATCAGAGAGAGGTGTGGTACATTCCCCTCCCCTCCCTTCCCTTCCCTCTTCCCACGTTTAATGTACCTGGCAATAGAGTGGGCCATCTAGGAGATTTTGCAATGGTGTTTATTTGCTTATTAATCTCTCCAATCTCCAAAGGAAAGCTAAACTTGGTCTGTTCCTCGGAGATGCATACCTCTTTTTCCTTTTCTTTTTTTAAATATATTTTACTGCTTTTTTACAGAGAGGAAGAGAGAGGGATAGAGAGTCAGAAACATTGATGGGAAAGAAATATCAATCAGCTGCCTCCTGCACACCCCCTACTGGGGTTGTGCCCGCAACCAAGGCACATGCCCTTGACCAGAATCGAACCTGGGACCCTTCAGTCCTCGGGCCGACGCTCTGTCCACTGAGCCAAATCGGTTAGGGCAAAGAAGCATACATCTTGTCGTGATATTGATAAGTGCGAGTGTAGAAGAAGGTGATCACTCCTACATCTCTTACAGTGGCAAAGATGTACTTGGTCACCTTTATTTCCTTCAACTTTTAAGTATTTGTTATCTAATGGTGTACTTGGAGCCACCGTCCACAGAGCTGCTAAGCGCCTCCAAGGGTTCCATTGTTTGAACAACTCACCTCGTATGTAAAGGCATGTTAGGAGTTTTTTGTGCCCAGCACATTTCTTTTAAGGTTTTAGATTTTACCATTAGTCATTTATCTTGATACACTTCTCAGTACTGTTATTACAGGATCGTCATGAGTGCGAGGGACAGTTTTTTGGCCTCAACCAAAGATCACATTTGCTGTAAAGATGATGTCACCAGTCACACGTCTATTTTTGGTTGTGCATTGAGTGGTTGGGAACACTACAAGAGTGGTTTTTGGAAATAGCATAAACAGCAGCTGAAATATCAAGCAAACACTGGTTGGCTGAAACACGCACATAAAATGTAGTCAATTTTGAAGACTTAGTAAATACAGCATCAGTGCCTATAAAACAAGAGAGAACGAACAGATGGAAATTTCAGTGTGGTTTTTCACTATGTGATGTAATAAATAGAACATTTTAGAAAGCTTGCCTTTTTTTTTTTTTTAATTTGGCAAATGGAAGTTTAACTGTATTAAGACAAGGTAAGTATTTTTAGTTTTATCTTTCCAAGTATTTTCAAATGGCTGGATGTCTTGCCATCTGATTTTTTAACAGCTTTATTGAGATATAATGTACATATACATCTTACGTTCTCTGATTTTTAAGTTCGCACTTCATGTGGGTTCAACAAACGATTCCCTGGGTCATCAAATGTGAGTTCAGACGTGTGGTTTACTGGTCAGCGAAATGGGTATGTGGTCGTTCAGACCTCTTCAACTCCATAAGAATAAAAAAATACTTTTAAGAACTCAGAACAAAAAGGGTGGAAAATATCCCAATGTTCTTCCACAATAATGTCGTAAAATCCAAACTGGTGAGGCCTAGCGCTGCTCTCATGAACAGCCGTGGTCTCTGGTGACCTCTGGTTGGAGGTGTCAGCTCCATATCACAGCACCAGCTCTTGGCCACCTCCAGGGAAGCACCTTGTACGGACCACCGAGCTTGGCCCGGTGCGGGGCCTCTTGTCTTCTAGAGCACATGTGTCAAACACAAGGCCCGCGGGCCAAATCCGGCCCGCCAGGCCTTGCAATGTGGCCCGCACCGCGCTGTCATCACTGCACTCCGCTGCGTTTCCATCACAATGACAGTTTATGACTGTTCAGTAAACCATTCGGCCCGCAATTTAGGCTGGATTTTAGATTTTGGCCCCTTCTCTGATTGAGTTCGACACCCCTATTCTAGAGTGTCACAGAGCTTGAGATAAAAATGCCTTTCTTTTAGACCAATCACTAGCTCCTTTCTTTTTATCCCCTTCCGCCCCCTTTCAGGTATGAATTAAGTGAAAAGATGTTATCCGCGTGCTACTTACTGAAAAACAACATAAATGACCCCAGAGCTTTGACCAGCAAGGACATGGTGAGTCTCACCCACACTCACGGCCCCCAGTCTGTGCAGAGTGCCGAGCGGCCGCCGCGGCCACGCAGCTGTGGCCTGCCCCCGAGCTGTTGTTGCCAGCGCGCTTGCCTCCAGACTATTTCTAGGCTGTGTGGGCAGGGCGAGCATCCTGCTGCCCCGCTCCCTGGGTCACTGTGAGCCGTTCCCGGAGGCCCAGCCTCAGCTATCCTCCCCGACCCCGCCCTTTTCTCAGGGGTGGTGCATCCTTGCACATGGAGGGCAGGGCTGATGGCAGTCCCTCCGCACCTTTCTGCGTGCTCTGCTTCTGCTTACGAAACCTTGTGATCCAGGGAGCAGCACCCGGGACTTTTTTTTTTTTTTTTAACATTAGCATATGTGTGTGGGTTTAAAAAAAAAAAAAAGAAAAAGAAAAAAACGGTATCTGGGCCAAGGCCCACATTCCTTTTAATTATGAAACTGCATATTATGTTCTGGTGTGGAATGCAGGCTGCCACTATTTTTAAACTTAGGAATGAACTGCCCTGTCGTCATCTCGCGAGCTGAGGGATCCAGAAGCAAACAGCAGAGAGGCTGGCGGTTGCCGTAGTGAGCGCGAGGGGCACGGCCCAGGGCAGGGCCGTCCCCGTGGCCGTGGCGAATCCGGCCCGTTGCCAAGTCTGTCGCCCTCTCAGGCGTTGGTGAAGTCGATGTGTGGCTTCTTTCATCGGTCAGGCCAGCCCTCGTGTTGACAGCTCTATTCAGTGCGCTGAGAAAACGTTTTTGTGTGTGTGTGTGTGTGTGTGTGTGTGTGTGTGTGTGTGTGTGTGTTGTTTTAGATAGTAATGCGCAGCTGAACCTTTGCGTTTTAGCATTAGATTTAATAGGAAGTTTGATTGCTGGTTAACTTTGTCAGCAGCTAGCGAGAGAGTCGATGGATAAGCCTCACGGCATTAGAGAGTTGTAAAACCAAAAGGTTAGGGCTAGAGGGATTTGAGGAATTATCTAACCCTGGAGAGGCCACTAGAGTCCCTTCTTGTAGGACAGACACAGTCTGAGGAAGAGCTGGCGGCGACCGTCCCAGGCGTGAGAAGTGCGTGGGCGTGTGCCCAGGAGGCCCCTCCGTGCTGGTTCATCCTGCTTTCACCGAGGCCCAGAGATTATGTCTTGTCTAGAGTGGCAGCTACTGGTTAGTGCTGCTTATACCCGACTTCAGTACTGGTTCATGTTTTTTTGTTTTGTTTTTATCCAAACTAAATTACGTAATCTCAGTATATGGTATTTAAATAAAAAAATTAAAAAAAGAAAGGAAGGAAGGAAGATAGAAAGATGGTGTCGTCGCATATTTGTGTGTGCTGCTATTGAGACTTAACTTCATCAGAGCCAGCCAAGTCCTGACGCTCAGTCGGTGTGCTGAAAGGAGCGTGGCAGCGATGTTTACGGAAGGAAATGCTCCATAAAATTCTTGGCTGAGGGGAGACGGTGACATGCTGAATTCTATTCGTGATGCACTAAATGCTGGTCTGAACCTTGGTCACAAATAGCGAACCATGAAACATCGCCACAGTGTGTTCCTATTTCCCACTAGGTTTATACTAAACTTAAAACTGGTGCCTTCAGGCCCCTGATTTTTTTTAGCCATAATATATATTTTTTTCTTTAATCTGCCTCAACATACGAGGCCATGTGGTCTTCAGGGAAAGTCTTCACATGTCTACGACCCCAGACTGCCATTCTGTGATGGGTACATGTTTGTTCATTGAATATTGGTCTAGTGCACAAAGTGTTTCAAGTATTGTTCCGTGAAAAGTAGTGGACATATCAATGGTCACAATGTCAGGGGCCATATAACCCTATAGGACCCTGGATATTTAGCTGTAACAAGAGTTAGGACAACCAGATGTCATAATTCCCCTTCCCTCCGTGTTATAACTCCAAAGAAATAGAAATCTGAATATGCAAAAGATGGAGGAGGGGGAGGGAAAGAAAAGAGGGAGCAGAAAAAAAGAAATAGAAGAATTCTTTCTTGGCCAGGACTCCTTTCAATGAGTGACCAAAAATATGGCTGCAGGGGCTAAAACTTAATAACCAGCGGCAAGAAGGTAGAGACCGAAACTCTGCAATTTCAACCTTCCGATAGAAAGAGGACTTTTCTTGGGTTCTGTTGCTTTTGACATACACTTTCCACCATTCTTTGACACATTTTTAATCTTGTAAAGAGAAGCAAAGCACAGATGGATGGTACACTCGTACAAAAGAGGGCCCATGAAAAAAAAGTGTAGTTATCCCCATCGCCAGCACTGGCTGTGCCTCTTGAACTTCATGCGGGGCCGGTTTGGCCTGGTCAGCCATGAAGAACACGCCGTGTGTCCACACCCTAAGTGGGGAGGCTGGTGGGGCTGATGAGCCAAAGCAGATGATCCTCACGGGAAATGCAATTTGTCCCAGGTCTGCTTTTTCCTCCCTTTCCGGGGCTGAACGTGACCTTAACGTTGGCGTGGGAACTGAGCTGGCTGCGTGCTTATGGTCTCCCGGCCTCGTGCTGCGGAGATGTGGAAGGAGTTGAGCGGCATAATTAAGTGTGGGCTGAGTAATGTCTTCTGACCCAGTTCCTGTGAGGATCGTTTGCACGGCCAGCGTGACTCCATGACGCTCATAGTTCCGTAATCACTAGAGCCAGGCCTGAGAGCTTTGCATGCATTGCCTCCATCATTCCACCACACACACCGTGGAGGGGAAGGTATGCTTACTGTCCCCATTTTGCAGATGGGGACACTGAGGCACAGGATGAGTGTGTCTTCCCCAGGGTCATGAGAAGCAGAGCCGGAAGGTGAACTCCCGGATAGGGCTCTTTGCCCCTTAGGGAAGTCACACTGTGTTGGAGTCTAAAAGCAGGAGGGGTGACCCAGGGTGTAGGTGGAGGCCTCCCCCCTGGGACTCCGGGTTTCGCTGCTGTTTCTGCAGCCTGTGCTGTGGACTCGGGCTTTGGCTCTGTAAGTAGAGTCTGTAAGAAGAAGCGCTCACGGCCCGGCCTGGTTATTTCGGCAGCGGTTCTGCCTGAACACCCTGCAGCACGAGTGGTTCCGCGTCTCCAGCCAGAAGTCGGCGGTCCCGGCCATGGTGGGGGACTACCTGGCGGCCTTCGCGGCCGTGTCCCCCGAGGTCCTGCGCCACGTCATCAACATGGCGGACGGCAACGGCAACACGGCCCTGCACTACAGCGTGTCCCACTCCAACTTCGAGATCGTCAAGCTGCTCCTGGACGCGGGTGCGTGGCCTCGGGGTGGGGAGTGGGGGCTCCTCCCCCCCAGGGTGCTTGGTCGGTGCCTCCATCCTGGGCCATCCTGCCGTCCTCCCCATTGCTCCTCCACGTGGTGAGGCAGGGAGGGGCGGGATATAAAAACACCCCCTCGCATGTCCTTCCAAGTCGCTCCTGCGCTTGGACCCTTTCTGAGGCCATTTCACTGGGTTCTTCCCAACACCATCCCCTCGGTTCCCGTTGGGAGAGGAATGACCCCTAAACGAGACCCCTGTCGCCGCAGACGTGTGCAACGTGGACCACCAGAACAAGGCGGGCTACACCCCCATCATGCTGGCCGCCCTGGCCGCCGTGGACGCGGAGAAGGACATGCGGGTGGTGGAGGAGCTCTTTGGCTGCGGGGACGTGAACGCCAAAGCCAGCCAGGTGAGCGCACGTCCTTCCCGGGCTCGGTGGTGTCCGCACTCGCTAGTGCAGCCCTGACCCGCACGCTTCACACACACACACACACACACACACGCACACACACGCACACACACGCACACACGCACACCGCCACTGCGCATTCAGTCCTCACTGGCCCCACGCCGAGTCTGCTTAGCTGCCTGGCAGCCCCAGAGGACCCAACGCTGAATGAAATACTGGCCTGAACTCCCCACTGGGAACCTCTCCATCCCTGGCCTCCCTGTTTGGAGCCGTGAACATGGAAACTGTAGTCGGTGACTACGAGTCCCCGCCTCGACCAGGCGCCTGGTGTCTGCATGCCGGGTGCCCCTAGCTCAGATGTGTTCGTAGTTGGACGTGCTTACCCATCTGCTGACTTTCCAGCTCCTTGATATAATGACATATAGAACCTCCAAGCTAAAGGGGAAAACTGACCGGATATTTTATGATCTCACGTGTTAACTCATCGCTCGTGAGAAGCCGATTGCTCCATGCCTGCCTCCACCCGCATGCTTTCACATCCATTTTTCCCCCTCTGTCATCACACTCCCGCCTCTCCCCCATTCCATCTCTCCCCCCCACCCACCCCGCTCCTTACCCTAGCCCAGCCCCCAACCCCCACCCCATAGGCCACACCCTGCCAGCCCAGTGTGCCCTCCTGAAGCTCACTGCCGTCTCTCTGTGCAGGCAGGACAGACGGCGCTCATGCTGGCGGTCAGCCACGGGCGGATAGACATGGTGAAGGGCCTGCTGGCCTGCGGTGCGGACGTGAACATCCAGGACGACGAGGGCTCCACCGCCCTGATGTGCGCCAGCGAGCATGGGCACGTGGAGATCGTCAAGCTGCTGCTGGCCCAGCCCGGCTGCAACGGCCACCTGGAGGACAATGTGAGCGGCCGCCTCCCCGGGGCCGGGGCTGGGGGCCCAGCCCGCCGGGGCACGGCGGGGAGCTCTGCGGGTGCCGCCTGGCCGGGGCCAGGAAGCACATCCTCCTCGGTTCTCCTTGGGGATGTGTGTCGCCACTCAGGCCTCCTTGCCTCATGCCCAGCGTGGCAGCATTTATTGGGGGCCAGCTGGTACTCCCTTCACTGAAGACAGAGGCAGAGCCATAAATAGACCTCACCCCAAAATTCACTAAAGGAAGGAGGTGCAGGGCAGGCACGAGAACCAGCCTGTTAGAGGGGAATGAACAGATTTACAAGACAGAATCAGGTGCAGGCGGCTTCTAAGTCCGCCGAGAGGACCAGGTCCCCGGTCCATTCGGAAACCCGGATCACCAGCCATTACAGGTTGGGGCTCCTGGGTGGCTGGAACCGTTGTTACTGCAGAGAAACACTTCCCCGGGGAAATGAAGTACAGGCAGGCGTGCCCATCACCAGGGCCCACGGGAGTGAGGTTTCCTCTGCCAGGAGAGCTGGCCGGCCTTGGCTCCCTGCAGCACATCCTTCCACTCCTGCTCGGGCTGGTTCGGCGTCATCTGTCTAATCTCCTCGCGCAGGTGCTCAGCTGCCCCCACCCCCAGATAACCCTGGACTGGGAACGTCCTAAGGAAGGCTGCTCCTCTCCTGTAGGAACTAACGTTTGGGTGGTGCCAGGGTTGAAAGGCCCAGAGGTCACAGAGTTGGGGCTGGGTTGGTTCTGTTTTGAAAAGTTTATCTCTGTGGAGCACTGGTTGGGACCAAAGCTTCCTCTTAACTGGAAACACAAAAGTGAAAGAGAGAAAAATGCCCATCCTCCCCCCGCCCACACACACACACACACACACACACACACACACTCACACACAATGAACCTCAGGTCCCAGTGGGCCCCAGGCAGCAGGAAGAGCAGCCAGGGCGGGGATTTGCCGGCCCGGTGGCTGCACAGGAGCGGACCCGCAGCCCTGACACATTCCCTCGCCTCCGCCCGAGTGGAGGGAGCGTTTCCAGCCTGTCCCCTCAGGAGCACTGTGTTCCGTGCGTCTCGGTTCTTGTTGGTTGGCTTTTGCTTCTACTCTCTTTCGACGAAGAACAGCTTGTGGCTATGGTAATGCGAGGCCCGAGAGCCACAGTGACTTCCAGACATCCTGGTCACCAGCTAATGGTCTCTCCTTCCTCACCCTTAAAGGGGTGGGAGGGCACCCAGCTGGCCTCCCGGAAGGCCGAGCAGGAGGGAGGAGCCATAAGATTCAGACCTCATGCAAAGTGTTTCCTGTGGCCAGTGACCCGAAAGAACCTTTATTCCAATACTAGGCAGAAACCCAGTCATAGTGTTGTTTGCCTTGATGCTCGTTTATATCCATCTCAATCCCTGCAGTTTTAGTAGAAACCAAACATTTTGCTGATAATTTTTCTTTGCCCTATGTAGTGTTTTCCACATATTTCCATAAGATACATTTCTTTTTTAAAAATTACTTTTATTGAGTTTAGAGAGAGAGGAAAGAGAGAGAGAGAGAGAGAGAGAGAGAGAGAGAGAGAGAGAATGAGAATCATCAACTTGTTATTCCACTTCTTTATGCATTCATTGGTGTATTCTTGTATGTGCCCTGACCAGGAATCAAACCTGCGGTCTTGGCATATCGGGACGTCACTCTAACCACTTGAGCCACACAGCCAGGCTCCGTAAGATCCACGCCAGCAGGACTCAGTGCCTCTGCGTGGGTGTTGCTCCCAGCATTCCGCAGGGGTGGTCAGGGATGCAGGGCCAGCTCGCCCCAAGAGGAACATTAAGAGATCTTAGGCAAACTGCAGGGTGTCAAAGCACACACCCTGGTACACGCCTGCCGCTCATTTGTACCGTATTTTTCGGACCATAAGACGCTCCAGACCATAAGACGCACCAGTTTTTAGAGAAGGGAAATGAAGAAAAAAAGATTCTGAAACAGATAGTGTCCTAAAATATTTTATGTGCATTAAAACCCAACATCACAGTCATAAACACATGTAATCAACCCTGTAAAGTAAACAGCAGCATTTAGAACCATTTTAGAGCCGGGCAAGCACACAGAGACCACACAGAGCCGGGCAAGTAAAAAAACTTTTTTTTTAAAGTATATGTGTAGGCTATATTTGGACCATAAGACGCAGGGACTTTCCCCCCCCCCCACTTCTGGGGGGAAAAAAGTGCGTCTTATGGTCCGAAAAATACGGTAATTACAAGGGGGGGGAATTAAAATACGTTTCTACTTCCACCATCTCCTACTGTCCCCCGCTGGTGGGCACGGTGGTTGAATGAGACTCCTCCATGGCCAGCCCTCATCGTCCAGGGCCCACGGGGTGCAGGCCTCTATGTACACTCACCACGGTGAGGCGAAGACAGCGGAACGGGTGACGGTCCTGTTGACTGTGATACCGTTAGGGCGCGGACTGTGCCCCCTCTGTCCTTGTCCTGGCAGAGCTTAGCACGTCGCGGTCCGGAAAAGTTCCCTCTTAAAGGACTGGGCCCGTGGCTAGCGTTGGGGGGGACCGTATCCATTACTGGAGGGGGTTCTGTTTTGTTGCCTCTCCCCCTCTGGCTGTCGGGACGTCTGAGAAATCCAACCCGGCTTGTTCTTTGCGTCGTTCAGGATGGCAGCACGGCGCTCTCGATCGCGCTGGAAGCAGGACACAAGGACATCGCCGTCCTCCTCTACGCCCACGTCAACTTCGCCAAAGCCCAGTCTCCGGTCAGTGTTGTGCGTTTGGCATTGGTTAGCGGGGGGGTCGTCCTTTCCCGGGGTGGTGACGGGGGAGGCACAGGTGCTTGGAGGATTCTGGCAATGGACGTTTTAGTCTGGAACCTGAGAGTCCATCGCTTTCACCCCTCTCAGAAGGCCAGGAGTGCTAATGGTTAGCACAGCGGAGAAAGGAGCCCTGCTTGTCCTCAGGGGACACACTTTCTCTCTCACCCTCACATGAAGGGCTTATTCTGAGCAGAACTATTCAAATGGCACATCCCGAGCCAACAAATGCATATCGCCACGTTCCTGCCATTTTTTTGTAAACCGCAGATAATGTGAATAGCAACATGTGATCCCAGAATCCACTCTTAGCAGGGAGTTGACTTCCCAGGACAGCTGGTCCGCAGCACTGCTGAGCTCAGCTGGCTCCTGAGCGCCTCCTGCTGGTGGACCTGTGTGTCTCCGTGTTCCAGCTCCCTCTCTTATCTCCAGCTCATCAGCTATGGTAGACCCCGAATTCCTATTCACAGAGGACACATCTGCCTGGGGCCGCATACTAACCCCCGTTTCTTCCCTTTCCTGGTCTCTAGGGCACCCCGAGGCTTGGAAGGAAGGCATCTCCTGGCCCCACCCACCGAGGCTCTTTCGATTGATTGTGTACAACTAGCCACCCACTTACATGCCACCACGAAGCTGCTAACTGTTCCTGCCGGGGTGACAGATACTGAATGTATGCGTATTGTGCCTGAGCTCACCAGCAACCAGAATGCAAAAGGCCAAGGGGCAGAAGACTGGAGCTGCCACTGTGGATGCTGAGCCAGGAAGCGATCGCCGGCGGGCACATCCCGCCTCCCTTCCAGCCATCCTCCCTCGGTGGAGGGCACACTTGACCCCCGGGTGGCACTGTTGCTGTTGAGTCTCTGCCCCGTTATGAACAGTGTAGGAAACTGTAACCTAACCTGAGCAGGCAACTTCTCCACCTTCTCCCCGCCCGCCCCCACCACTGAAGCGAGTGTCAGGTTCTCGCCCGCACAGTGTGTTAGCTTTCTCCTCAAGCGTTTGTAGGTGCTGGTGAGGGACTATCGGGAAGCTCTGCAGAAATTCCATTTCAGGATGGTTTTGTTGATGTTTTTGTTTTTCTGTATTATTTTAAAGCAAGTTGAGATGACTTTGCTCATCAGCAACTTGAGCCTGGGCTGGTAGGTTTCTGGGTTAAAATGAAAAGATGGAACTCTTTAAAAAAAAAAAAAAAAAAGTATAACACATACAAAAGGAAATCTTTTTTCAGTTGGTTTTATCTCGGTGGATGTATTATATGCCTTTTTTTTTAATATAAAAGATATCTATATAAAATTGACACAGTATTTTCAACTTTTATATTCCGTGGTAATAAAAGACAGGAGGAACTACATGCGACAGTACCATATTTTTATTAATAATTGCACAACTCTTTTTACCTGATGATAGAGGTTGAATTGTGTTTAGAGGGACTGGCTCAGAAATACTGGCGTAGTTCTCCACGTATTTATGGATTCCTTGATGCCGTGTCACACTTACCATGGCCCTATATGTATTTAAATGTTTGAAGTGCCTTAGACTCTTGCCATATTTTCAAAATAAAATTTCATTAAGCTCTCCGCTGGTCCCTGCTTCATCTCTTGACAGTTGTGTGCCCGATGCTGCTGACTGACAGCAGTGGTGGCACCAGCTGACGGACTCCAGACAGCAGAAGACGCCTCCCGAGAGCGCCTCAGCTCTGCTCAGTGCTCGGGTTGCACGTCACGAGTCTGAAACGTGAGACCTCGTTAGCAGAGCAGCTCACCTGACAGGTAATCGCCCAGAGGAGCCGGGGAGCTCGCTCGGCTCACGTGCAGAGGCACCAGCACACCTTTGTTCTGAGTCTGGCCGCACCTGCCGGGCCGGTGGAAGCCCGTGATGATGGGAAAGGAGAGGCGGAGCCAGGCGGGCTTTTTATGTCGGACAGCTGATGGCCCGGCAGCACTGACTCCAAGTCTTTTCTGAAGAGTGATGGGGATCGAGCCCATCTCCTTAAGATGACGAGGCACGGTGGCCAGAATGCACACGAGGTGTCAGGGCAGAGTGGCTGGAGGTTGTTTGTGTGTGTGTGTGTGTGTGTGTGTGTGTTTTAATATGTTTTATTGATTTTTTACAGAGAGGAAAAGAGAGGGATAGAGAGCTAGAAACATTGACCAGACGCCTCCTGCACACCCCCTACTAGGGATGTGCCCGCAACCAAGGTATATGCCCTTGACCGGAATCAAACCTGGGACACTTCAGGCCAACGCTCTATCCACTGAGCCAAACCGGTTTCGGCTGGTGGTGGGTTTTTAAGCCAGGTCACCCGCGAGAGCCAGGTGCATCGCAGAAAGATCGCCGAGGCTTTTCTTCAACCTTTATTTTCTGTCTTCCTCTCCTTCCTTCCTCCCTTTTGCTCACTCATCATCGAGCTCAAGAAGAAGGCCAGATTGCCCTGGCCAGTTTGGCTCAGTGGATAGAGCGTCGGCCTGCAAATTGAAAGGTCCCAGGTTTGATTTAGTCAAGGGCACGTGCCTGGGTTGTGGGCTGGAACCCCATTGGAGGCTTGCAGGAGGCAGCCGATTGATGATTCTCTCTCATCACGGATGTGTTCTCTCTCTCTCTCCCTCCCTCCCTCTCTCCCTCCCTCCCTCCCTCTCCCCTCCTCTCTGAAATCAATAATATATACACACACACACACACACACACACATATATATATATATATACATATATAAAACTATGGATAGAGACTGGAGTTTTCCAACAGGTGTGTGTCATCGCTGTGCTTGCACTGGACAGCCTGTTTTCATGAGCTCAGATGTTCACACCGTGGAGAGAAGAACACTGGAGGCGCTGGAGAAACATTGCTGGCAATTCAGGCCCACGAGGGGCAGTAACGGGCAGCTCAGTTCATGCCGGGGCCTCTGGGCAGAAGGAGGCACAGGCGCCGGGTCACGAGCATCTCTTTCCCTCCTGGGACAGATCTGCCGGCTCGGGGATCTGGGCTAACCTTAGATTCAGGTAGTTGCTTCAGCCTCTGAAGTCGCACAGCACACTGACGCAGAGAAGTGTGTCTGTGTCTGAGGAGAAGTGGGACCGTGAGTTTTCCGCCTCTTCACCGCCTGACATGCCTTTTGAGCAAAGAGGGCTGCTGAATCTCCGGTGGCTTGTGAGCCGGGGAGTTTTCACTGTTGCCTTTGAGAAAGGAAGGTGATTGAATTCCTACACCTGTGTGCTGCCATTTCAGACTTCCGGTGCTAAATTTCGCAAAAAAGAAAGCGAGTGCTTGTTTTACCGCCCAGTGAGGTCTTCTTTGGGGAACAGCTGCTGCCTGTGCTGTGTTTGCTTTGCTCACGGTGGGCATTTTGAGTGCTTATCTTGGGGTCTTGGCACACTGTATAAACCAGCCTGAGTCTCCCCTTTGGCACAGCTGCGATTTATTGAGGCACACATACAGAAAGGGGTTTGGGGGGGGGACGCTTGGGCAAGGTCCCCAAGAGAGGCTGGCAGAGGGCTGGAGAGACCTGGTTTTATTTTCCAGCTTTACGGCAAAGCCAGTTTTCCAGGCTCCCTTGCCCTGGAAATGAAGAAGGAGAAGGCCAGCCCTGGCTGGGTGGCTCAATAGGTTGGAGGGTCATCCCATGCACCAAGGGGTTGCAGGTTCAATTCCCAGCCAGGGCACTTACCTAAGTTGTGGGTTTGATCCCAGTCGGGATGGGTACAGGAGGTGACCAGTCCACGTTTCTCACATTGATGTTTCCCCACCCTCTCTAAAATCAATAAACATATCCTCAAGTGAGGGTTTAGAACACATGTGTCAAACACAAGGCCCGCGGGCCAAATCCGTCCCACCAGGCCTTGCAATGTGGCCCGCACCACGCTGTCATCACTGCACTCCGCTGCGTTTCCATCACAATGACAGTTTATGACTGTTCAGTAAACCATTCGGCCCGCAATTTAGGCTGGATTTTAGATTTTGGCCCCTTCTCTGATTGAGTTCGACACCCCTAGTTTAGAAGAAGAAGGAGAGGAGGAGGGGGAGGAGGGGGAAGCTGAAGGCCAGAGTCTACCCCAAGATGAAGGAATAGAGCAATGGGAACTTTGAGACTTTAATGTTAAGTAAAACTGACAACTTATCCTGCTGTTAGGACTAAATGCATTTTTATTACTGGAGAAAGTTATCCCCAACCCTATCTAGCACTAGTCCCCACAGTAAAAATGACATGTTGGGTCCCTCCCGGTAATTTTTCGATACTCCCAGGAGCACAGTTTTATCCCTGACTTATATAACACTGAAATACTGCAGACAGAATCAGGTAGGAAAACTGCAATTTTCCCCTCAAGGGAAATCATGAGCAG
This sequence comes from Pipistrellus kuhlii, assembly GCF_014108245.1. Lineage (NCBI taxonomy): Eukaryota > Metazoa > Chordata > Mammalia > Chiroptera > Vespertilionidae > Pipistrellus > Pipistrellus kuhlii. Next base: position 32,081,045 of record NW_023425427.1, read on the forward strand.
ACGAGCCGTAATCTTCCTTTAAATGCTCCTTTGAGGGGGAAGCCTGCTGCCAGCAGAGATACCTGTATTCTTGTGGTTCTCTGTGTGAACTTCCTGACACAGCAGCTTAGGAATCTCCGGTGAGAGCTGCTGGGCATGCAGATTCTGGGCCCCACCCTGCAGATCTGCTGCTTTAGGTCCGGAATCCTTAAGGAGCATCTCTGGTGACTCTCAGTGGGACCTTCGGTGCGTGCTGAGAATTTTATTACTCCTGAATGATGCGATCACTACCCTTAAGTTCTTTTCTGAACAAGGTAGGCAGGGTGGAGCCTGGAGGAGGCTTTTCTAGAAGGCCAGGATCCATCTGTGTGTGTTGACGGGGCAGGGAGGGGGGGCGGCTCAGTACATGAGTGACAGCAGTGGAGCAGGTAGACGGCTCGGGGAATATATTCCTGTGAATCTTTTCCTTCCCCGAGTCCTTGTGAAGCAGCCGTGTTCCTGCACAGGAAGAAGGCCATGGCCTGATGCTCTCTGGCTTTGGGATAAAGACAAATTTCTATTTTCTTTTTTTACTGAAAGCGCAGATTTTTTTTTTTAGTTTCTGTATGGGGTTTGTTTTGTTTTGTTTTTTTAAGCCATGGCCTCAGCCAGAGATTATTTCATTCTCCTTTGTGCCATGAGGAAATTACTAATCATAGGTTAACTCCGAGCTTACTTAGCATGGCTGTCATTTGGAAGCCAGCTGGTTGTACAAGGATATTTGAGGCACATCTCGCAGAAGATGATAACCACAGAGGATGTGGCTGAGTGGTTGGCCACAGGGTGTTCCTGAGCTGCACACACTCCCTGCCCACCCACCGGAGTCCCTGGCCATTTCCTGGGCAGGGGGGGGGGGGAGAAGATTGGGAAGGACAGTCAGCCCTTCAGTGTGACAGATGGAGTTAGTCAGCATTTCTAATGATGTCCCTGGACGTGGGGCCAGAACACTAGCAGGGGTTTTATAGAAAGGGAGGAAAGCAAAGCGCCATGCTTATGGGTGCGTGCCTGTCCTGATGTTTGAAGACATCTGGGGAGAAGCTGGCATTTTAGGAAACCAACTGCCCACTGTCTCTCCATGCAGACCTTTGGTCAGTTAATGGGCAAGAAAATAGGAACTAGATTCCTAATTTTCTGGTAATGGAAGCTGCATAGGAATATCCGTAAAAGCAATAAGCCAATCTTGTATTTGGGCCAAAATCAATTTCCCCTGTTCCTCGTTCCCCAGCCAGTTAGCCCAGCCCTAGGCCCACCTGGAAGGGCCAGGCTGTACAAGAGGGAGAACGAGAAAACAAGCCGTGTTCCACACTGGAGCGGTCGGCTGCGGGAGACCGGTGGCAACCGGGTGGTCACTTATTCGTCACCTGTCAGGCGGCAGCGATTCTGGCTGTGACGGATCTGGCTGGTAGGAAATACGGAGTGTGCACAAGTGAACAGGTAATGAAGACAATGCTCAGTAATTTGACTGAGTCCCTGAGAGTTCAGAGCGCTCATGGCCCAACCCCGTCCGAAATAGTGTTACCTCAACCCTTGCCTCCCCCTTCTCCCCTCCCCCCTCCCCCCGAAAGCCAGTCTTCACTCACAGCAATTGGTTACTGTGCTTGGGTTTGACACACCACCTGCCAGGACTGAGAAGTCTTGCTGCCCAGCTGATACGTGCTAGTGGAATGCATGTGTGTAAAAAAAAAAATGATTGAAGCGTGATGCTGGGAATCAGGAGAGCGTTACCATTAGGAAAGGGAGAGGAGATGGCCGGGAGGGAGCCTGAGGGCTGCTGAGTGCCCGATGACCGTCCACGGCCATGTGCACTTTGTGGAAACTCGTCCGGCTGTATCCTCAGGATTCGTGCACTTTTCTGTGTGTATATTAATTTCTTTCTTTTTTTTAATATAAAGAATGGAAAAGTTTGGTCAAAAAAGACCGTGGGGGGATGGTATAGATTTTTTTTGATGTGAAGATCAGATGGAACAAAGAGGTACTCACTATGAAACTGAAAAGCGTTGGCCTTGCCTTTTCTTTACCGTTAATACGCAGCGTAGCGTCGATGGCTGCTGTGGCCCAGGCGTGACCTGGTACAGTGGTCATCCGGGCTGTCCTAGGTCCTCCCTCAGGTCCTTTTCTGGGTGCCGCTCGCCTGCTTCGGCAGTTAGGCCTGGCATGTCCTCGTCCCCGCATGCCTGGGTTCCTGAGTGACAAGGAGCATTCCCTTGCTGACCTCATACGTTACCAGGCATATGAGGGGGAAACAAAAACCTTTATCATGATAAGTTAGGGACGTCTGCAAGCGGTTTGTTGCCACAGCGTAGCTCAGGTCTTCTTTATCGGTATGGAAAGTGGGTGCTGCTGTCACCAGGTGGCTTACAGAACATGGAAGAGTCTTTGAATAATGCTTTTCTTTTTAAAAAAGATATTTTTATTGATATCGGAGAAGGTGAAAGAAACATCACTGATGAGAGAATCACGGATCAGCTGCCTCCTGCACACCCACTATAGGGGATCAGGCCTGCAACCCTGGGCATGTGTCCTGACCAGGAATGGAACTGTACCTTCCTAGTTCCATGGTCGGCAAACTGCGGCTCATGAGCCACATGCGGCTCTTTGGCCCCTTGAGGGTGGCTCTTCCACAAAGTACCTCGGCATGGGTGAGTCTATTTTGAAGAAGTGGCGTTAGAAGTTGAAGTTTAAAAAATGTGGCTCTCAAAAGAAATTTCAGTCATTGTACTGTTGTTACTTGGCTCTGTTGACGAATGAGTTTGCCGACCACTGTCCTAGTTCATAGGGTGATGCTCAACCACTGAGCCACACTGGCCGGGCGAATGATGCTTTTCTTAGTTTTCCTGATGGGTCTGTATCAGTCCCATCCTAGATGCTCGGGAGAGAAGGTAATATGTTCCATAGAGGCCTTAAGGCTAAATCTCTTTGTGAAGGATTAGCCATGTGCTATGTACCTTCTGAGGCAGATTGTATCTCATAAACTTGGAGTTCTCAAACTTGAGTTCACACCAGAACCCCCCGGAGGGTGTGACAGCACAGACCACAGCGTGTCTGACTCAGGAGGCCTGGGCAGAGGCCCGAGGACTGGCGTTTCCCCAAGTTCCCAGGTGTGATGTTGCTGCTGCTGCCGGTCCAGAATCCGCCCTTTGAAAACTGCTGCTCAGGGGGAAGGCGTGTTCAGTATGACAAGCAGACGTCCCTTATCCCAGCCGCAGCACCTGCTGGCATCCTTGGTGTTTGTATGCTTTGTGGGGTTTTGTTTGTTTGCAGTTTCCAGTGACTGAGCCTTCCAGTTAGCCAGTTTCCTGTGGGCCCTTTGCTCCTCGATTTAAAAACTGAATTTTACAAAGGTGCACTTGTTTAATGGCAAATGGGCCTTTCTGCCGTTTGTATAATACCTCCAGTGTGTATAATCCTGTATTTATCCAGAGCTGGGTTCAGTCACAGCCACCATGTAAGAAAAATGGCACACATATTGTACTTAGAAAGAAAGAAAATCCTTCTTCATGCTAATCCCACGGGGCCTCTCTCTGCGCCGGCTCCCTCCCTCGTGAGTCCTTGAAGAATCACCCTCTGGTTCAGAACGCCCAGTGCGGGCCGAGGCGAGGGCGTGCTGCATGGAGCCTCCCACAGCTGCCGCCTCTGAATCCCATCTCTGTGTTCCCGGGCCGCCCCAGGCAGAGGCACACAGCGCGCCCCTGTACACAGCCCGGCCAGCGGCCCCCCGGATGCTCACGCCAAGGTCGGGGGACAGAGGCATCTATCTGTGAGGGAAGCCACGGGGCCCGTGGGAGCGGGAACCCCACCCCACCCCCAGGGAGCTGCTGCCCAGAGGCATGCCGTGTGTGTCCATAGCTCTGGGGCCAGAGGCTGAATGGAGACGAGTAAGAAGAGGGTGGAGAAGTCAGTGTTTTGCTGGGAAACTGGAGGCCACTTGTCTATGTCCTTCACCTCCCCCTCAACCCCCAAATTCATCTCTGAGAGACAAGGCTCACTTATATTTATTTATTTTTTAAAACATCACATGATATCACTCATTTGTGGAAGATAATGAACAACATATGAACAAAAACAGATACAGAGACAGAGAAACATCCATCAGAACATCAAACCTCAGGGAAGGTGGAGGACGGTGGGTGTAAGGGGAGAGATCAACCAAAGGACTTACATGCATGTATATAAGGCTAATCAATGGGCACAGATAACAGTGGGGTTGGGGCATGAATGGGAGGTGGGAGGGAATGGGGGAATAAGGACACATATGTAATACCTTTATCAATAAAGAAATTGTTTTTAAAAGGCTCACTTTTTGGAAGTACGCTTGCTGACCCCGATGGACAGCAGGCGTTGAATGACCAGAGAACAGAATGAAGTTGTCCCACACGCTTCATTCAGCCATCGTTAGGGTGTATGACCACGTGTATCACCAGTAGCCAGAAGCTTGGTGACGGCCATAAAAGCCCCTGCTGTGTGGTCCAGTCTGTGTCACGTTTAAACAGGACAATCAGCGTTCACCTTTCTGTGCCAGAGCTCAGTGACTCCAGCTTGGGGGGCCAGGAATCCTGCCGTTGCTAGAGCACAAGAGACTTTGACTCATGAACTTGCTGTTAGATTTTTCCTGTGCTTCTAATCCTCATTGAAATGAGGGAAGCCTAACACTGCCATTACCCGCCAATACATTTTATAAAGATGACCTGTCAGTAATGGGTTCATACTCTGACCTCTATATGCACAGTTCTCCTCCAGATGCCAACGTGAGGGATATTAACTGCTACAAACAACCCACTGAACCCCACCTGGGTAGGGAAGTCCCATGTCAGCCGGTGTCCATGCAAACATAAGTAGGTGCTGTTTTCTTTGGCTTTGCTTCTCCCACGTGTGTTCGTTTGATGCCCAATAAAAAGTGACTTTTGGCTCTGGTGCTCCTTCTCTGGTTTCTGCCACGCTATTCAACGCACCTAAGTTGAAGACCAGTGGACGGTATTCAGCTGTCAGCTCCAAGCAATGCAAGGGAAGACGTAACCTGCAGGAACCCATTTTATTTGAAGGTGAAAGTTGCTTCTAATACATATGATTTCTTCAAGGGGTGCATCGTTCTCTCATTTCTAGGGCGGAGGGGTGTGTTAGCTGATTATGGCCACAGTGATGCTGAAAGCCTCCGTGACATGCAATAAGCATGTATTACTCCATGTCTGGGTGGTCAGTGGGATGGCTCCGCGGACCTTGGCCAGCACTCCCCACTATCAGCTGTTCCAGGCTGGCTTTGGTCAGGGAGCTGAGAGCGATTCAGCTCCATTGCATGTGATTCTGGTCTTGCAGCCCAGTAGCCCAAGCATGGCCTCACAACTCTCACAAAGATACAAGGAGGACAACTGGCCCAGGCTGCTTGAGACTTAAGCTCAGAACTGGCACCTCGTCATCTCTATGGCCCAAGCAAGTTCCAAGGCCAGCCAGGATTCAAGGAGATTGGGAAACAAATCCTGCCTCTTGAATTCGTGAGAAGAATTGCAAAGCCACATGCTAGAGTGTTTGGCTATAAACAACAAGCAATGAATTCATCATAGTGAGGTCCTCCCCCAAGAGTAGTTCTCACTGGGATTTGGGAGGATGCTCAAGAGCCATCCTTCCATTACGCCTCCAATACCTGCGGGGAAGGGTGAGGACAGTTTCATCTGGCAGAGCCTCTTCCGCGGTGGAGGCCTCAGTGTCACCATGGGGGAGCCCCTCCCTGGAGGTGCCTGCCTCAGAGCACCCCGTGGCGGTGAACTTAAGCAGCGGACAGAGATGGTAACCTGAGAATCACAGGGATGGTAGCCCCAAGCAGCTGGAAGTGGAGAGTTCTAAGAGTCTTGGGGGTGCGTTTCGAAGGCTGCTTTGGAGGAGGGTCAGGGGGAGGCCCACTGAGGAAGGGAGAATAGAGGGCTCCAGCCAGTCCTCACTGAGGAGCCTTCACTGGAGAGCAGGGGAACCTGACCTTCGCAGCGCTGGCTTCCTCGCTGGCACGATCAAAGAGGACAGTGGCATGAGTTGCGTCAGAATCTCCCCAAGCTCTTAGCAGACAAGCATGACCTTCAAGCATAAAGTTCACCCCAGGCTTCGTCCTGTGGCCAACAGGGAGAGGCCCCGCAATAATTTTTGAGCTCTAGTCCATGGAATTGCTCTGCGGCGGTCTTCCAGTTCCATCTGGCTCTGTCTCTGAGCAGTTACTAAAGGGCTAACCCTTACCCCTTCCATAGCTGATCCCAGCCAGGAGGAGCACAAGGAGCAGGGACATTGTGGCATGTGTGTGTGTGTGGGGGGGGGGGGCCCAGGGAGTTGGCAGAGAAGTGAGAAGAATTCTCCCTTGCTTAAGGGCATTATAAACCTTCTGGCTTGCTCTAGATATAAGCTGTCAACTGAAATCTCAAAATATTGGGACATGTACTCCACGTCCTACTGGAAAGATGGAGCAGGCTGTGGTCATCACTTAATCAAGCCTGGGAGCCGTGCTGATAGGAGAAAAGTGAAGCCAATGGGAAGAGCTGGCACCTGTGAGGCACTGGAGAATGGCGGTTCACCATTGCGTCTGCCCCTCCTGTGCTCACAGAAGAAGGCTGAGACGCCTCATGGTTCTCGCTGCAGACAGACGGCGAAGCTGTGCTGGAGCTAAGATAGAAGTTTCATTTGTGTCAGGGAGAGCACCCAGGGCAGGCCAGGGCGTCCTCAGCGCATGCAGCTGGCTTTCCATGTCACGGAGATCTCCTCTGTGCCTGGGTCCAGGATCAGCTGAGCCAGGCTGTGCTGCGGCCTCGGCGCCCTCCCAGGACCCCTCACTCCCCACAACCAAAGTGGCAAGTGACCCAGCCTCCTTGACTGAGGGAGGGAGGGTTCCTGGCACCACAGGGTTTTCTGCTCAGGGAGGCAGCTTCTACTTGGTGTTTAACACAAGTCTGAAGATGGCCAGTCACACGTCTGAAGGTCAGAAAGGGTTGAGCTGAGTTCTGTGCTGCTTCAAAGGAAGAAAGTCCGAGTGCTGAGCCAAAAAAAAATGCAACGAGAAGCACACACACTACATTTAAATGGTTCCCCGAGGAGAGAGTGAACCAGGAAAAGTTCACTCAACTAAATCCACTGGAGACATGTTTGTTCAACTAAATGAATTCTGACCAAGCACCTCTGGTCCCTCTGTGAGGGGCTTGCTAAGGGGTGTGGGTGCTTGTGTTGGCTTCCTGAGGTCCCCACTAGCACTGAGACCACTCCCTCCAATTCCTCCAAGCCCTTGGCCAGTTTTAGGATCCCTCTGTGCAGCCTGACATATCAGCTCCCCCTAGTGGCCAGCAGTGGGCACACCCAAGCATGAGTCAGTCTTCAAATAATGAAATTTTTTCAAACAAGATTTCATAGGTACAAAAATCAATCTAGTTATCTCCTGACCCCACTGTGTTGTAGGGATGTTGAGGCAGAAAGCTGGGCATGTGGCTCTCAACAAGACTCATGCCTTAGTCAGTTCTGAGGGATTCCATAGAGAGAGATGACGCATTGCGTTGAATTATAAGGAAACTCATGGACCACCAGCATTGCCTCCTCTATGCAATGAACGTCATTCAAACTATGGCCCGCGGGCCACATGCGGCCCGCAGAGGAGTCTGATCCGGCCCGCCAGGTTTTTTGGGCAGTGAGCGCAGCCGAGGTGTTACAGTAGGAATTAGTAGTTCATATAGTCCGACCCTCCAGCTCTCTGAGGGACCGTGATCTGGCCCCCACTTTAAAAAGTTTGAGGACCCCTGGTAGAAAGTCAAATGTGTGGACTGATTTGTCTATTTTCCTCTGAAGAATCAACTGATGCAAGTATCATTTTTTTATTCCCACTTAAATATACAAAATCGGAAACCCAGAGAGGTTAGATTCTTGCCTGATGTTATAGAAGTAATTTGTGTGAAGCCAAAACCCGAGTTCTTCACATTCTGGCTGAGGTCTTCATCCACCACCACACCACACCGCAGGCGAAGCACAGCCGCCAGAGGAAGTGCTGCTGTTTTCCTGAGAAGGACACATACACACACACACACACACACACACACACACACACACACGCACGCAAAGGCTTGATGAGCTGGTCAGGAGGCATCACCATCATCTCGACAAGACCCGTAGGCAGTGAGTATAGTTTTCTGTGCTCTTTACTCCTTGAGGACCCCCTCACCTATTTGGAGTGAGGGTTCAGAAGTCTTTTTGTAAAACAAACAAAACGCGGGTCTTATCTTTTCTGTTAGCTTTATTGAACACACTTCCATTTTCGAAAGCACAATCCGAACACAGAATAACTTAGAAATTCTTTTCACAAAGAAACGAATACCTTTTAGAGCCGCTGTAAATAAATGTTTCTCCATTTGTTTTCAAGGTTTTGGAAACCAGTACAATACTTTTTTATTTATATTTATTGTTATTGAATGTATTGGGGTAGCGTTGGTTAGAAAAATTGTACAGGTTTCCAGTGTACAATTCTTAACAGATATTGTATTGTGTGTTCACCACCCAAAGTCAAATCTCTTCCTGTCGTCAGTTAGCCTTCCTTTACTTCTCCTACCGGCCCCACTGCCTTTCGCTCTGGTAATCACCATGCTGCTGTCTATGTCTGTGAGGTTCGTTTAGTTTTGTTTTCCCTTAATCCCTCCACCTTTTTCACCCAACCCTCCCCAGCGCCCCTCTCCTGGCAGCTATCAGTCAGCTCTCTTTATCTGTGAGTCTGTTTCCATTTTGTTCATTAGGTTATACACATAAATGAAATCATATGGTATCTGTCTTTTTTGGACTGGTTTATTCAGGTACATTCATGCTGTTGCAAAAATGTAAGATTTCCCTCTTTTTTGTGGCCGAGTAGTATTCCACTGGGAAACCATACCACAGCTTTTTTATCCATTCAGCTACTGATGGGCCCTTGGGCTGCTTCCAAGCCTTTGCTAGTGTACATAACTTTACAATTAATGTGGGGGTGCGTGTATTCTTTGGAATTAGTGTTTTAGGGTTCTTTGCATAAATTTCCTAATGTGGAATCGGGTCATAAGGCAGTTCCATTTTTTATTTTTTGAAGTGATTCCATACTGTTTTCCGCAGTGGCTGCACCAATCTGCATTCCCACCAACAGTGCACCAGGGTTCCCTTTTCTACACATCCTTGCCAATACTTGTTGTTTTATTGATAATAATCATTGTGGTCTGTGTGTTGTCTTTTTTTGTTTGTTTGTTTTTGTTTTTATGTGCCCCAGGCATGAAATAACTCTAGCCACCAACACAGGCATCAAGCTAGAATAAAGTAAGGACTGTACATCTGTTTTGCCCTGACTGATAGGAGAGCAACACCACCAATCAGGTGTCTCCTTGCCCTTTGCCAGGGAGTTCATTGTGGTTTTAATTTGCATTTCTCTGATGACTAGTGACACTGAACACCTTTTCACATGTCTGTTGGCCCTCTGTATGTCCTCTTTGGAGGAATGTACATTCAGGTCCTTTGCACATTTTTTAATTGGGCTGTTTGTTGGGTGTTAAGTTGTATAAGTTCTTTATAAATTTTGATTATTAACTTATCAGTTGTCTCAGTGGTAGGTATGTTCTCCCATTTAGTGGTTGTCTTTTCATTTTGTTGATGGTTTCTTTTTCTGTGAAAACACCTTTTAGTTTGATGTACTCCTATTTAATTTCTATTTTGTTTCCGTTGTCCAAACAGATATATCAGGAAAAAATATTGCTATGAGAAATATCAGTGATTTTACTGCCTATGTTTTCTTCTAGGATTTTTTACTTATGAGTCTTGCATCTAAATCTTTAATACATTTTGAGTTTTTTCTTGTGTATGGTGTAAGAAAGTGGTCTAGTTTCATTTTTTTGCACATATCTGTCCATTTTTCCCAACACCATTTTTTGAATAGACTGCCTTTACTCCATTATATATTCCTACCTCCTTTGTCAAATATTAACTGGCCATAAAAGTCTGGGTTTATTTCTGGGTTTTCTATTGTGGTTCATTGACTTACATATCTGTTTTTGTGTCAGTACCATGCTGTTTTGATTACTGTAAACTTGTAGGATGGTCTATTTTCAGGTAGTGTGATTCCTTTAACTTTGTTCTTCTTTCTCAAGATTTGTGTGACTATTTGGGGTCTTTTGTGGTTGCATATAATTTTATGGAATATATGTTTCAGTTCCATGAAATATGCCATTGGTATCTTGATAGAATTGTGTTGAATCTATAGATTTCTTTCAGTAGCATGGACATTTTAATGACATTAATTCTTCCTATCCATAAAGACAATATATGCTTCCATTTACTTGTATCTTCTACAATTTCTTTCTTTTTAAAATATATTTCTATTGATTTCAGAGAGGAAGGGAGAGAAAAAGACAGAAACATCAATGTTGAGAGAGAGTTATTGATCAGATGCTTCCCCCAGGCCCCCCTACTGGGAATAGAACTCTAGCATATGCCCTGACCAGGAATTGAACCTTGACCTCCTCATTCATATGTTGATGCTCAACTGCTGAGCCACACTGGTCCAGCTCTTCTTCAATTTCTTTCTTCAGTGTCTTATAATTCTCTCAGTGCAGGTCTTTTACATCCTTGGTTAAAATTATCCCTAAGTATTTTTATATGTAATTGTAAATGGTATTGTTTTCTCAGTTTCCCTTTCTGATCATTATTGGTCAACAAAAATGCAACTGATTTCTGGATTTTTATTTTGTATCCTGCTACTTTACTGAATTCAGTTATCAGTTTTAGTAGTTTGTTGGTGGAATCTTTAGGGTTCTCTACATACAGTGTCATGTCATTTTCACATATGATGGTCTGTGTGTTGAAATCACATGTATGTGGTCTCACAGGAGGGATCGGGTCCACATGTCTCACATGAGAGGACCCCTGGGTCCTTATCTCTGAACACACAGAGACCCCTGCACCCACTTGCGCAGCTGCTCTGCTTCCCTCCTCCACATGGACCAGGATTGGTGGAACCCATGCCATCTCCATGGACATTAGGGATTTTACTAATTCCAGGCTATTTCACAAGTGCTCTGACTGATAGTCTCAAAACTCCATCTCTGAACAACTGTGCAAGGATTTCTGTGAGTCACCCCTAGGGGGAGCACTGGCCGGTGCAGGTGTGCCCTGTGGGACTTGGGCAGGTGCTGCACACTGTTCTCTCAGACACTGGCCTTTCCCCTCCTCCCTAGGGGACCTGCGGATCCTCTGCTGCCTCACTTTGTCCCCAGGGTGGTCACCACCAGCCCAGAGGCCTGCCAGTCTGAGGTGACAGTGCTCTCCCCGCAGTGTCCACAGTGGGTGTGTCCCCATCAGGGAGGTGGGCCCTCTCTGACATGGAGAGGCCTGTGCACTGCCTCATTGGAGGTGCATGTGTCTGCCCTTTGTCCCGCTAGAAAAGTCCTTTCCAGAGTTCTCTGCACCACAGGGAGGTTACACCTTTCTCTGGCCTTGGCTTGTAAGGAATGCTTTGCAGCTTGAGGTTTCTCTTCCCAGATTTCTGCATTTTTCTTGTTTTTTGCTTTGGGCACAGGAAGAGCCTGCCTCTGCCTCACTGGCTTCTGGCCCTGGGGCCACACTGAGCACAGAGCCTCTATCCCAGGATTACCCACACACTTACTAAAAGGGCTTCTTTTTTGTTTATTTATTTTTTTAAATCTGATCTCCAATCTATGTGGGCTTTCCCTTTCAGATAACAAAAATGCTATTTCAGATAAACACAAACAAAAATATGTGACAAGCACAAAAAGGCACTAAGATTCCATGTGTAGGGAATTTCCAGAACAGGTAAGAGAGGAGACAGAAAGCAGGCCAGGGGTCTCCAGGGGCAGGAGGAGTGCGGAGTGAGTACTGTTGGTGCAGTGCTTCCCTTTGGGAAGATGGAACATCCTGCAACTAGACGGCGGTGATGCTCTCCCAGCATCGTGAGTGTCCTTCAGGCTCAGGAATGACACCATTTAAAATACAAATAATAATTTGTATTTATTTATGGAGTTGAATCTCCCCAAGGGAGAAACAAAGCATAGAATAAGGAAGAAGAAGAAGAAGAAGAAGAAGAAGAAGAAGAAGAAGAAGAAGAAGAAGAAGAAGAAGAAGAAGAAGAAAAAGAAGAAGAAGAAGAAGAAGAAAAAGAAGAAGAAGAAGAAGAAGAGAGAGAGACCCTAAAATACTACAAAGAATAAAATTTAAAGGTCAATGAGAGGCAGTAGCTCTCGGCCAGCAGCTCTGGAGCTGGCCCTGCTGGGGTTTAAGGAGGCAGCTCCTCCTCTGAGGCAGGACCCTGGGCAGGTTCCAGGGAGGGCTCCTCCTCCAGGGGGGTTGGGGCCTCAGTCTGGTCTGCAGGTACCTCCCAGGCCGGCCCCTGCTCCACAGCTGCCTCCAGAGATGCTGATGGAGGTGGCAGGACCTCTGGAGGTGCCCACGCCTCCAGCTCTTCATCCGACTCCTCATCAGACGCCTCTGTCTGGACTTCAGGTGTTTCTGCAGAAGCCTCCTCTGCCTCCTGTTCCGGTGCTGGGTTGTGAGAGGAGAAGAGATCACCCACATGCCTGCATTTCCTTGTGCGCCCTTTACTTCCCTCCATTCCCTAGGACAGAACACAGGCCAGAGCCTTCCAGAGAAGCCACAGCCCAGGACCCACCACAGGACGCCCTCCTCACTGAGAATCCAGTAGGTGAGTGGTCTCAGGCTGGGCTTTGGCCCTGGCCAGTCTCTGGGGGTGCTCTCGGTGTGGCTGCCACTGAGGCCTCCTCATAATCTCTCATGCACCTCCCCCCCATCCTTTGTATTCCCACCTTCTTACCCTTGTGCTCTGCCTCTTCGGGCACCAGGTAATCTGGTCCAGTATAAATACCATGGGCATTTGGCCTCAGGTCGTTAAATGCTGGGAACTTCCTGGAGAGCTTGGGCAACTCCAGAAGGGGCTTGAAAATTGGATCCAGGATGGAGCTTAAAACTCTGTTTTGATTCGAGGTTGGAGGATTCCAGGACCTGGTTGGCTTCTTAGTAGAAGGCAATCTCCAGCCACGCGAGGGCCCTGGCTCTCCAGAACCACAGCTGGCGAAATGCACTTTGGGCCTTTGCTGGCCCTCGGTACTATGACCCAGCTGCCCCTCAGAGGTGAAGGCGGGGCCAGGGTCTTCATCCACTTGCTGATCTCCCTCTAGGACCTGAGTTGAGCTCTGCAATGACAGTGACCAGATACTGGTCCAAAGACGTCAAACCCTGCCTGGCCCTAGTTGCTGCTGCTTCTGCCCACTGGACCTTCTGCTCCCAGACCAGGCCCAGCCCTGTGTCTGCACAGACCTCCTCCCAGGGGAAATGAGGGTCACCTCCAGGGCTCAGGATAGACCTCGGGCAGAGGGTGCCACCCACACTCCACGTCCACCCAGCCAGCCTTGACCTGGGTGCGAATATGACAGGTCCACCAGGCTTCTGACCCCTCCTCAGCCTGTTCCTGCCCAGACCCTTTCTATGTGAACCCCCCTTACACACACACACACACACACACACACACACACACACACAGAGGGGACATCTGGCTGCTCAGTAGGGGTCAGAAGGATGGCCTGGCCCCCACACAACCACCCTGGGCCTCCCTCTGTTACCTCTGGCTCCAACTGTGTTAAGGGTGACAGGGATCTGCACGGAATCCTGAACCAGCGACGGCCAATGCGAAACCTGCTCTCATCGCTGCCTCTCTTGATGCCTTGGCTTAGGGACTGGGGGAGACCCAGGGCAGGCTCCAGGGAGGGCTCCTCATCCTGGGGGGTTGAGGCCTCAGTCTTGTATGCAGTTGCCTCCCAGGCCGGCCCCGGCTCCACAGCTGCCACTGGAGAGGCTGATGGAGGTGGCTGGACCCCTGGAGGTGCCCACGCCTCCAGCTCTTCATCCGACCCCTCATCAGACGCCTCTGTCTGGACTTCAGGTGTTTCTGCAGGAGCCTCCTCTGCCTCCTGGGCCAGTGCTGGGTTGTGAGAGGAGAGAAGATCACCCACATGCCTGCATTTCCTTGTGCCCCCTTCACCCCCCTCCATTCCCTAGGACAGAACACAGGCCAGAGCCTTCCAGAGAAGCCACAGCCCAGGACCCACCACAGGACGCCCTCCTCGCTGACAGTCCAGCAGGTGGGTGGTCTGAGGCTGGGCTTTGGCCCTGGCCAGTCTCTGTGGGTGCTCCCTGTGTGCCTGGCACTGAGCCCTCCCCATAAGCTTGAATGCATCTAGGCCATGTCCACCTCCTAGCCCACCCACACCTTCTCCACCTTCTCACCCTTGGGCTCTGCCCCCTGAGGCTGCAGATCCTCTGGCCCTGTGTGATTCACAGGGGCCTGGTGCTGCAGGTAGGCATCACACATTGGAAATCTCTTGCGGAACCTGGGTGACTCCAGGAAGGAGTTGCGAACTGCGATCCGCCTTTGCTGATTGAGCAGCTTCCAGGATGGAGGTCTGAGGAACCTGATGGGCTTCTGGGGAGGACTCCATCTTCGGGCACTAAAGGGTCCTGGTTTCCCAGACCCCAAGCCGGCCATATGCACTTTGGGCCTTTGCTGGCCCTCAGTACTATGACCCAGCTGCCCCTCAGTGGTGAAGGTGGGGCCTGGGTCTTCATCAACCTGCTGATGTTCCTCAGTGACCTGGGTTGAGCTCTGCAATGACAGTGACCGGTAGCCATTCAGAGGCCTTAAGCCCTGCCTGGCCCTAGTTGCTGCTGCTTCTGCCCCTGGACCTTCTGCTCCTGGATCAGGCTCAGCCCTGTGTCTGCACAGACCTCCTCCCAGGGGAAATGAGGATCATCTCCAGAGCTCAGGATAAACCTCTGGCAGACTGCGCCACCCACACTCCACGTCCACCCAGCCAGCCTTGACTCGGGGGTGTGAACCTGACTGGTCCACCAGGCTTCTGACCCCTCCTCAGCATGTTCCTGCTCAGGCCCTTTCTATGTGAACCCTCCTTACACACACACACACACACACACACACACACACACACACACGATAGAACTGCTCAGGTGGGATCAGAGTGGTGGCCCAGCTTGAACAAAACTGCCCTAAGCCTCCCTGAGTTACCTCTAGCTCCCTCCGTGCAAAGGGCCACAGGCATCGTCTGGACTGAGTCCAGATCCAGCTGCGGGCACGTCGGAATATACGCTCATCGCTGCCTCTCTCATTGAGGCCTCGTTCTCGGCCTTGACCTCGGGACACGGGGAGACAACAAGAAAACATGGTGTCCTCTCCAGTGCCTCTAACCGAGTGAGAGGGGAAGGGGCAGTTATAGAATGTAGGTGCCTGGTTACCGGGTTCCTTTGTCTCCATCGTCAGGAAGTGAGGTCGCCCGTGGGTCCCCTACCCTGAGCCTCTCCTCAGACATGAGCCACGACCTCACTTCCTGACGATGGAGCCTAACAGAACCCGGTAACCAGGCAGCTACATTCTATAACTGCCCCTTCCCCTCTCACTCGGTTAGAGGCACTGGAGAGGACACCATGTTTTCTTGTTGTCTCCCCCTTTACCGAGCCCGA
Organism: Pipistrellus kuhlii; assembly: GCF_014108245.1. Classification (NCBI taxonomy): domain Eukaryota; kingdom Metazoa; phylum Chordata; class Mammalia; order Chiroptera; family Vespertilionidae; genus Pipistrellus; species Pipistrellus kuhlii. The sequence continues at coordinate 32,096,582 of NW_023425427.1, forward strand.
CGCCCCAAGAGAGGCAGCGATGAGAGCAGGTTCCGCATTGGCCGCCGCTGGTTCAGGACTCAGCGCAGACTCCTGTCGCCCTTGACATAGTTGGAGCCAGAGGTAACACAGGGAGGCCCATGGTGGTTGTGTGGGGGTCAGGCCACCACTCTGACCCACTGGAGCAGCCTGATGTCCCCTCCGGGTGTGTGTGTGTGTGTGTATGTGTGTGTGTGTGTGTGTGTGTGTGTGTGTGTGTGTGTGTGTAAGGGGGGTTCCCATAGAAAGGGCCTGAGCAGGAACAGGCTGAGGAGGGGTCAGAAGCCTGGTGGACCAGTAACGTTCACACCCCGGGTCAAGGCTGGCTGGGTGGACATGGAGTGTGGGTGGCACCCTCTGCCCGAGGTCTATCCTGAGCCCTGGAGGTGACCCTCATTTCCCCTGGGAGGAGGTCTGTGCAGACACAGGGCTGGGCCTGGTCTGGGAGCAGAAGGTCCAGTGGGCAGAAGCGGCAGTGAATAGGCCAGACAGGGCTTAAGGCCTCCGAATTGGCTGCTGGTCACTGTCATTGCAGAGCTGTCATCAGGTCCTAGAGGAACATCAGCGAGTCAAGGAAGACCCGAGCCCCGCCTTCACCTCTGAGGGGCAGCTGGGTCATAGTACCGAGGGCCAGCAAGGGCCCAAAGTGCATTTCGCCAGCTGTGGATCTGGAGAACCAGAGCCCTCGAGAGGCTGGAGATCGCCCTCTGCTCAGAAGCCAACCAGGTCTGGAGGCCTCCAACCTGGGATCCAAGGCAGAACAGAGATTTAAGCTCCAACCTGAAGTTGCCCAAGCTCCGCAGGAGGTTCTCAGCATGTGTCAGGGATATCCACATGTGGCCAGAGTACCTGGAGCCCCAGGAGGTGGACCACAAGGGTGGGAAGGTGGGAATAGAAGGGGGGGTGGTGCATGTGAGCTTATGGGAGGGCTCAGTGCCAGGCACACAGGGAGCTCCCCCAGAGACTGGCCAGGGCCAATGCCCAACCTCAAACCACCCACCTGCTGGACTGACAGCGAGGAGGGCGTCCTGTGGTGGGTCCTGGGCTGTGGCTTCTCTGGAAGGCTCTGGCCTGTGTTCTGTCCTAGGGAATGGAGGGGGGTAAAGGGGGCACAGGAAATGCAGGCATGTGGGTGATCTTTTCTCCTCTCACAACCCAGCACCGGCCCAGGAGGCAGAAGAGGCTCCTGCAGAAACACCTGAAGTCCAGACAAAGGCGTCTGATGAGAAGTCGGAGGAAGAGCTGGAGGCGTTGACACCTCCAGAGGTTCAGCCTCCTCCATCAGCATCTCTGGAGGCAGCTGTGGAGCAGGGGCCGGCCTGGGAGGTACCTGCAGACCAGACTGAGGCCCCAACCCCCCTGGATGAGGAGCCCTCCCTGGAGCCTGCCCAGGGTCCTGCCTCAGAGGAGGAGCTGCCTCCTGAAACCCCAGCAGGGCCAGCTCCAGAGCTGCTGGCCAAGACTGCTCGTCCTCTCCCCTCAGGAAAACTGGTGCTACCGCCTCTCATTGACCTTTTTCTTCTATTTTCCCTCCTTTTTATGGTTTACCTTTCTTCATGGGGTTCTTCAATTGTTTTTTTTTTTTTAACTGTTATTATTAGGAGTATTTTTGGGTCTTCTTGCTTTTCTCTATTCTTCTTTCTTATTCTATGCTTTGTTTCTCCCTTGGGGGGATTCAACTCCATAAATAAATAAAAATTATTATTTGTATTTTAAATGGTGTCATTCCTGAGCCTGAAGGACACTCACAATGCTGGGAAAGCATCACCACTGTCTAGTTGCAGGATGTTCCATCTTCCCAAAGGGAAACCCTGCACCAACAGTACTCACTCCGCACTCTTCCTGCCCCTGGAGACCCCTGGCCTGCTTTCTGTCTGCTCTGTTACCTGTTCTGGACACTTCTTACACATGGAATCTTAGTGCTTTTTTGTTCCTGCTCACATATTTTTGTTTGTGTTTATCTGAAATAGCATTTTTGTTATTTGAAAGGGAAATCCCACATGGTTTAGAGATCAGATGTAAACAAACAAACAAAAAGAAGCCCTTTTATTATAGTAAGTGTGTACATAATCCTGGGATAGAGGCTCTGTGCTCAGTGTGGCCCCAGGGCCAGAAGCCAGTCAGGCAAAGGCTGGCTCTTCCTGTGCTCCACAAACAACAGGAAACATGCAGAAATCTGGGAAGAGAAAACTCAAGCTGAAAAGCATTCCTTACAAGCCAAGGCCAGAGAAAGGTGTAACCTCCCTGTGGTGCAGAGAACTCTGGAAAGGAGTTTTCTAACGGGACAAAGGGCAGACACATGCACCTCCAATGAGGCAGTGCACAGGCCTCTCCATGTCAGAGAGGGCCCACCTCCCTGATGGGGACACACCCACTGTGGACACTGGGGGCAGAGCACTGTCACCTCAGACTGGCAGGCCTCTGGGCTGGTGGTGACCACCCTGGGGACAAAGTGAGGCAGCAGAGGCTCCGCAGGTCCCCTGGGGAGGAGGGAGAAAGGCCACTGTCTGAGAGAACAGAGCATCTGCCAAAATCCCACAGGGCACACCTTTACTGGCAGTGCTCCCCCTAGGGGTGACCCACAGAAATCCTTGTACAGTTGTTCAGAGATGGAGTTTTGAGACCACTCATCAGAGCACTGATGAAATAGCCTGGAATTGGTAAAACCAGGCCTGAGAATCGTGATCCTCCCGGCCAGCCTAGACCTTGGGGTCGGGCAGATCTCACCAAGTGAACAGACTGCAGTTGCTGTTCAGAGCCCTGATATACCTCACAATCAGTACCGTTATAGCAATGCCATTTAATAGGACAGGTGTGGGTTAAGTATAAAGATTTATTTATCAAGATCTTGCTCTGATGGTAAGGAAGTGGGTACAAATAGTTGGATGGAATGTTGTCCAACGTTCAGTCTGGGGAAGTGATACACTCTCTCTGGCACCTTTAGGAACACCTCCTATTAATTTGCAATTAAATAATGGGAGCTAGGGAGGAAATTATTTTCTTTAAGCCAAAGGTCACCTCTCTCATTGTTGTGTAACAGTTACAGCGAGCCCAGACGATATGCCAGTTAAGGCTCCCTGAGGCCTGGGGAAAGTCTGATTTCATGGCAGTGTCTGGGGTGAAGTTTCCAGAGCTGGGCAGATGCACCTGGTTCTTCCGGAGCTGCTGTGGCAGAGTTTCGGGCATCCAGTCCCTAAATCCCTAGGTGCTAAAGAACAGGAAGCAGCAGCCACAGATTCCTTCTGCTGGAGTCTATTTCTTATAGGAGTCACATGACTCATGCTGACACAATCCCTGTCCTATCCTTCCATTTCACAGTCCTACCTAAATTAAGTCCCCCTTATTCTGAAACATTCCCACAAAGGCAAAAATGTCTTGAATTTAGCACTAAAACTGAAGGAGCCCATGGAAGGTAAAGTTATGAGAGTCTTTTTATCGACCAAAGGGGCAGGGGGATTCAGAAGCCAGATGCATGCTTCTGACTCAGTTTTTAAAGATTTAATCCATTTATTTATTTATTTATTTATTTATTTATTTATTTATTTATTTTTGGTAAAGTATCTTAATGTGAAATTTAAAATAAAAACAATCTAAAAGAGCCCTCTAAAAGGTATAAGAGTGGATAAGATTGATAAAATGGCATCTTGCTAGACACGTCTATTTAAAAATTGGTTAAACAATATTATTTACCCAATGAACCATGGGGCTCAAAAAAAAAAAATCAAACACAATAATAACAGTCCCTCAGGTAAATGCCGCTCCAGACAGCTTTGTAAATGTGTATCATTTACTTGATAAAGCATAGCAGCCCATCCAGAGAGGAGTTATGGTCTGCTGCATAAATAGGCATTTGGACAGCTTTAAAAATGCATACTCTTTACATCTAAATGCCGAGTGAAAAGCCCCACGGAAATTGATTATTATGAGCAAAGAGCAACCACTTTTCAAAACCAAGAGGTGATCAGGCCAAAGGGTGTCTTTCAAACTTTTTTCTTCTCCAAGAGCTACATAAACACCTACTTATTCACTTACTAAAATGACCACTCGTAGGTTCAGGGCCTGGGTTGAGAGAGAGGGCCAGTGAACTGACGCTCCCTGAGCCCAGGTTGGTTGATGCCCTCACCGAGTACCATAGTCACCTGGGAGCCTGCCTAGGCCCCAGCCCAGAGCAGCCAGGACACAGAGTGTTCTAAAAGCTCCCCAGTGATTCTGGTGTGCAACCAGGGCTGAACACTTCCATGCTGGATAAGGAATCTGAAGCTCAGAAAGGCCAAGTGACTTGCCCAAGATCACACAGCAAGCCTGGGGAGGAGCCCAAGTAACCTGGACCCCCGGTTCACATTTAGCTGCTGGTCCACACCTGCTCCTTTCCTTTCAGAGTTGCCTTGGGTTTACTTATAACATGACTTCATGCTTTCTTGCATCTACACTTAAAGTGTGTAAATGGTGTGTAGTGATTATTATATAATTAGATTACTAAAATGTTTGAAAACACCAGGGGGAAAATAGGTTTTCCTTCCCCAAATACTGGCTCCATTAGTCCTGTTGAACTAATTGTACTAGATTCCCTCAGCTTCTATTTTCTTCTCTCTGTATCTTCCCTATTGGTAAATGTTTATGTGTTTGTTAAAAATTTACACTCCAAGTGTCCTACCTTCCTATAAAGTCTCTGTTGCTTTTATATCACAGATGACCCTTAAACAATGCAGAGGTTAGGGTCCCTGACTCAGTACACAGTCAAAACATTGTTTGTTTGTTAATCCTCACCCAAGGATATTTTTTTCCATTGATTTTTTAAAGATAGAGTGAAAAGGAGGGAAGGAGGGGGAGGGGAGAGGGAAAGAGTGAGAGAGAGAGAGAGAAAGAGAGAGAGAGAGAGAGAGAGAGAGAGAGAGACATCAATGTGAGAGAGATACATTAATTGCCTCCTCAACACACCCTGACCCAGGACCAGGAATCAAACCTGCAACTCATAGTACTTGTGATCAGGAATCAAGCACTGAGTCAACTAGCCAGGGCTGCTTATAACTTTTGACTCCCCCAAAGCTTAGTTGTCTCTTTATATCCATGGAGGATTGGTCTCAAAGGTACCGAAATCTGTAGACACTCAAGTTCCCTGTATAAAACAGCACAGAATTATGTATACAGTCATCCTGCCACATCTGTAGACTCCCAACTCCAGATAAAAAACAATACAGGTACTTATATGTAAAAACCCATGTAAAGTAAATTAAATTAAATTTTAAAAATCCATGTATAAATGGATCTATGCAATTCAAAACGCATGTTGTTCAAGAGTCAGCTGTCACTTTAAAAGTAATATATATATATATGTTCACTGAAATTTTCAAGGAATATAAGCATGCACAGGATAGAAAACGGAAGGCCCTAAGCCCTCGCCACCCCAGTTTCTAGAGAACTCTTTCTGCTATATCGGTGCATACGCTAAAAATGGGGTTGTATGATGGGCATTGTTCTGTAACTTGTTCTTTTTTTTCTTTTTTCTTTTTTCTTTTTCTACCTAGAAGAATGCTTTGGGCATCTTTCCATGTCGATTCATGCCCAATGACCTCATTTTTACCATTCCATTGAATGAGTAGTCCAAAATCCGGTTAACCAATCTCCCACTGAAACATTTAAAAATCTTTTCTGTCAAAAACAAATAAACATACAAATAAACAACTACCCAGGGGAATACCCAGGCTTCCCAGCTCAGGGTGCCACCTGCCCCCCACCACCCTGGCCCCGGCACCTGGCGCTGCGGGGCACTCTCTGAGGCCAGCGTCCCGGCGCACACACTGTACTCTGAAGACAGAGGGCTGGAGGACGCCTGACATTGACTCCCTGACTGTGGTTTTAAAAAAAATAAAAGGCAACCCACAAGGAGCGACGCTGATAATTCACCTCATATCCATAGCAACGCAAAGAACAGGGCAGCCAGGCCCAGAATGTGCTTTCAGAAATCCCCAACACTGCCACAATTCAAGGCCTCTGAGCAGGCTCCCTCCTTCCCCTGTCAGCTCAGCGATAGAGGCAAAATGTAAACAGAGCCATTGAGCTGCAGTGACACAAGTGTTCTTGTTTTTGTTTCTTGTTTTTTGCTTGAATATGTGTGTGTTTGTTTTTATTGATTTCAGAGAGGGAGAGGGAGAGAAAGATAGAAACATCAATGATGAGAGAAAATCATTGATCAGCTGCCTCCTGCATGCTCCCTACTGGGGATCAAGCCTGAAATCCAAGTATATATACCCTGACGGGGAATCCAACTGTGTCTTCCTGGTTCATAAATTGATGCTCAACCACTGAGCCACGCCAGAAACAAAAGGGAAAACATGCTCCTGAGCCCAGAGACGCTGCTCCTGGAGAACGTAACCTAAGAAAAGAATCAGATTTGTGCGGAAAGATTAAGAGGCCAGGCTCTTAATTTTAATTTGAGTCCTGGGTGCACTCTTTGCTAGCGTGTGGCTTAGAAAATGTTTCCTCTCTCCAAAACCGGTTTGGCTCAATGGATAGAGCATCGGCCTGCAGACTGAAAGGTCCCGGGTTCGATTCCCATCAAGGGCATGTACCTTGGTTGCGGGCACATCCCCAGTAGGGGGTGTGCAAGAGGCAGCTGATCAATGACTCTCTCTCATCGATGTCTCTAACTCTCTATCTCTCTCCCTTCCTCTCTGTACAAAATCAATAAAGTATATTTTTTAAAATGTTACCTCTCTGTGTCTGTTCCCTCATCTCTAACCTTGAACTAATGCCTGTGCCTGCTCTTTGGGCTTTTGTGACGATGGAATGAATGAACTGACATGAGCCAGTTAGAAAAGGGCCTAGAAAGATTTGTGAATGCTAGCTATCAGCATTTGTAAGGACAAAGGTTGATGGGGAGCTGGTTAAATAAATTATGGAATATCATATAGCTATAAAAAATCTCTATGTGTTAGTGCTCACAACATAATGTTAATTAAAAAGACAGAATGAAAAACAACTTTGCATAAAGCATGACATCAGTTACATGCAATTGCAGCAAAAGATTAAATATGTCTGATTGTAAAATTATGAGCATTTTATATTTTTTTATATTTTATGAGGTTTCTACAATGTCAATGACTTCTATAATCAGGAATAGTTGTGTGTGTGTGTGTGTGTGTGTGTTTTATTTGTTGTGTGTGTGTGTGTGTTTTAAATAAGGCATCTTGATGCCAAAACCGGTTTGGCTCAGTAGATGGACTGTCAGCCTTCGGACTGAGGGGTCCCAGGTTCCATTCCTGTCAAGGGCATGTACCTTGGTTGCAGGCACATCCTCAGTAGGGGGTGTGCAGGAGGCAGCTGATCGATGTTTCTCTCTCATCTATGTTTCTAACTCTCCACCTCTCTCCCTTCCTCTCCGTAAAAAGTCAATAAAAAATAAATAAGGCATCTTGAGATATATATATATTTCAAGCTATGCTAACCCTTTTCTCCCAACCTTAGGGCCAGTGCTACCTCCAGGGAGAGGGCTAAGGATTGTCTGTCTGCTCTCTAGGTCTCTCCATTCCGTGTGGTCCTTCCCCCACCACTGCTGCTCTCAGTCCCTGTTCTCATCCCCTCATGTGGCCTCCTCTCAGGACAGGTTTCTACAGACTGATTCAGGCTCCGCTGGTAATGCTTAAAGTGTTATGCTGCCCAAGAGAATATATATTTTACCGGGGAATCAAGACAAAGGATGAAATTGCTAACAGTGAAATTTTAAGCAACATCAAAACAATGGAGAAAGCTGTGGGATAAAATAGGAAGAAAAATGGCTTCTCGATGCCCTTCACATCAAATTCTGTTGATTCATTAGGCTGGCTCAGCTCGAAACCACAGACGATTCAAAGTGAAAAAACTCCTTATCTCCTGCGAGGTACAGACCCCGATCAAACAAGTCGGAGGTGGCATGGGAGAGGGCTATAGAAAGTGCTAGTTCGCACAGAGTTTTACCAGTTTTAATATAATATAGGCCTGTAATGAGATTTTAGGGTATGGATGAGGAGTCCCTAGGAATTGTGGGAATGATGCCAATTCCTTAGTGAGGGCCAGAAAAAGACCAGTGACCTCCAGGAACTGCATATTCCTGACTTTCTGCCCACTATGGGGAAAGGAAGGAAAAACGAATGCCCTTTTCAAGTTCAGAGGTTGCTGGGCTGGGAAGAGGAGGAAATGATTAGAATTTACATTGTCCGAGCCCAGGTTTGTAAACAAACAAACAAAAAAAATGCTTCATAATTTTAAAATTATTCATTCCCACCTATGCTATGGCCTCATCTTAGGAAGTAGCAAGTCAATGGTATCTAATGAGGGATTAAAGATAATAAATAAAAGAGCAGCAATTAGTTGTGCATCCTGATTTAAGAGGCTGGGTCACGCTTGAGTGGCTTATCAAATACAGCTCCATTATGGCCGTCTTGCATTTCAATTGATGCTTGTGCTCACCTCTGAAGGCATTTGTAACCGCAAGGCTTTTCAGGTATAAAAGAATTCAAATGTCTAGATCGCTTCAGGATTCTGTGCTTCTTACAGTCTGAGACTGAAGTGTTGAAAATAGCAGTTTAATGAGTCATGCAAAGCGGCACAGTATTCAGAGTCACCGGTTCAATTATTTTCCCCCTCCAAAGGCCACTCTTGGCAGACTAATGTGGTTGTTTTCTAAATGCCGTGGTTCTGACTTGCCTTTTTGTAATTCTTGGTCATTTCCTTGCTTTCCGAAAAGCAAAGGCGTTCCACAGGCCAACACCTGAGGTGTTCTGATAACCAGAATCATTTCCAGACCCAAAGGAGAGAGAAAAGCCAAAGGCGCAGAAATGGACCCGGGACTCAGCTGCCAGCTCACCGTGAACCCCCTCTTCCTGCAGGGCTGCGGGAACAGAATGTGGAGGTGGATGCTGGAAATGCAGGAAATGCAGGAAAGCCCTTCCTTCCCTCCTGGCCCTGTCGGCGTCCTTGGCCTCAACTGCCCCAACAGGCAATGGGTTTCCTGCCTGAACAACAATCTAATTTGAGCAGTGCACAATTCCTTCATTTTCTGCCCTCCATGTTTTCACCTCCGGAACATAATTGTACCTGCCAACTCGGGTAAATAGTCTTTAATAGGGAAAAGGCTTCAAAAGGTTACACTGCACTTGGTTTTGTGCTGAGACTTTGAGCTTTCTTGTGGAATCCTCCAAAGAGAGATTGTGTTGTATAAGCCAGTGTCAGTCTTCCCTAAGGGTCACCTCCTTCCAGTGCTTTTGGGAAAGGAAGGGTGGTTATATGTGTGGCCCTCAGCTGTGCTCTCCTCCGTCCATTGTGCGTGGACCCGAGGGAGATGATTGTCCCTCCTGCTGCCCACCTCCCATTTCCCTCGGTGACGTCACTACCAGTGATGGGCTGGGGACAACTACAGGAAATGACAACTAGGAGAGAAGGGTTTAACATTGATCAGGAGGGGGGTCAGAGATCAACCAAAGGACATGTATGCATGCATATTAGCATGACCAATGGACATGGACACTGGCTTATCAAATGAGCATTTTGAAAGGCAAATCATTTGAGTCCTGGGTGCGCTCTTTGCTAGCGTGTGGCTGAGAACATGTTACTTCTCTGTGTCTGTTCCCTTATCTCTATCCTGGGACTAATCCCTGTGCCTACTCTTTGGACTTTTGTGAAGATGAAATGAATTAGCTGACATGAGAAGGTTAGAAAAAGGCCTGAGGAAAAGTATATGCAAATAGCATCACAGGGGAAAATCAGGATGACAAGTGTGTTCTAACAAATGTATATACAACGATTAACACAATACAGTCCCACACTCTTGCCCAGGCCTGCATTGTTGGCCCCCTGCCTGGCTCTCATCTCCTCTCTCTCTCCTTGTCCCGCACTGTGCTCCAGCCTCCCAGCGCCTCTCCTGGCTCCTCACACAGCCAGCTTGTTGGCAGGGCCCACGCACATGCTTGTCTCACTGCCTGGAATGTTCCTTTCCCTCTCTTCACATGCTAACTCCCTCCTGACGACTCAAGTCTCTCCCGGAGCACCTGATGGAAAGAAGACACCTCATGTCTTCTTGTCACCTGTTCATCTTTCTCCCTAGTGCCGGTGAAGGACTGAACATTTCCGTGTTTCGCTTACTCATTTATTGTTTTTCTTGTGTACTCGGTGATGTCAGGAGTGTTGCTTATTCTTTGCTATTACACCCCCAGATCCCAGAATAGACTTTGGTCAGGTAATATCTGCTCTATGAATGAATGAAAATATGCATAAGAAAGGGAAGGCAAACATCAAATTGCTAGGACTTTCTAAAAGAGTATTGGGGGTAGGGTAATTTCTCCTTTCCCCTTCTTTTGAATGTTTTCCTGTTTTCTATAATATTATTCAATTTTATTTTTTAAAATATATTTTATTGATTTTTTACAGAGAGGAAGAGAGAGGGATAGAGAGTTAGAAACATCGATGAGAGAGAAACATCAATCAGCTGCCTCCTGCACACCCCCCACTGGGGATGTGCCCTCAATCAAGGTATATGCCCTTGACCGGAATGGAACCTGGGACCCTTCAGTCTGCAAGCCAACGCTCTATCCCCTGAGCCAAACCAGTTTTGGCATATTATTCAATTTTATAATGAAAACATTAAAAAAAAATTTGCCTTCCAAAATGCTCATGTGAACCTAAAAGGGACAGCCCTATATATATTCCTAACTATGATAAATTCATAATTTGTTCCTTTAGTAACCAACTTCATAGATCCCAAAGAGAGTAAGAACACTTGCATCTGCTTTTGGAAATTTTAGATCTAATTCAAAGAGAAAATGATCATGTTAAATCATGCAAGAGCATTCTATCTTTTAATCTTTCATCTAGAAAACTCTATAATGACAATTGGTTTCAGAAGGGACCCCTCAGTGTAAATTGATCTTTCAGTAAATACCGTGGGCTCATACTTGCATTTGGCTTTCTGAAAAATGCTTAGTTATTATATCAATTGTAAGTAGCTTGCTTTGATTTTAAAAAATATCTAATTTCATATACAAAATCTAGCATCATATACAACTTCTAATCTCTGTTGGTGAAATAAATGGGCAGCATATATTTGGTAAAATAGATGGTAAGTGCACATAGAAATACCTGGAGACCATGAATTTTGACCTGAAAATCCTGGGGTAATGGGGATATAAAAAGAAAATATTTTAATTGTTCAGTGGATCATTTGGTAAGTTAAGTAAGGGGAGTGAAAAGGGACGAAAATTTTTCCCAAATCTCAACAATGACATGGAAGTCCCTCCAAATGAATGGCCTGTTTACGCCACCTACTGGATTGTTGTTGCACTGCTTAGTCATGCCCTGATTTCAAGATGGGTTGATTCCTGTCCTCTGAGAGTCTACAAATCCCCTAATCTTTTAAAGCTACAATTGAACTTCAGCCCTTTCTTCCTTCCTTCCTTCCTTCCTTCCTTCCTTCCTTCCTTCCTTCCTTCCTTCCTTCCTTCCTTCCTTCCTTCCTTCTTTCCAATTTGGGTGTGATTAATCAATGGGACTCATAGCATGTGAGGGCAGGAAAAAGGCAAGGATTCTTCTTTTCTGAGTGTTTCTCCCTGTTGAGTGGCCGGAGGCTGGTTTGGGGTCTCTGCTGAAGGCACAGCCCCTGCAGCCCTCCTCAAAGCTTTAGGGTTCCCAGGATCATTCCTCCTTTGCTCCCTCAAGTCTAGGTGGGAATGGCTCTTGCTGACGCTGGCCCCAAGGTGCCACATCATCCCGCAGTGGTTTCTCAGAGCCCTCCTCACACTTCTGAAAATGGACCCTGAGGATGCCATCCACTTCCAGCCAGTACCCTAATTCAGCCTCCAAACACCTCCCACGCCTGCATTTCCTCCCTCTTGTGGAATCCCTATTCATTCTTGTTTGTTTCCAAGTATTCTTTTTAAAAATATATATATATTTTTATTGATTTCAGAGAGAAAGGGAGGTGGGGAGATAGAAACATCGACAAGAGAGAAACATCATTGATCATCTGCCTCCTGCACGCCCCACATTGCTGAGCATGGAGCCCACAACCCTGGGCATGTGCCCTGACCGGGAATCAACCTGTGACCTCCTGGTTCCTAGGTCAACGCTCAACCACAGAGCCACGCTGGCCAGGCTCCAGGTATTCTTTGTCGAAGGGCAAATGCCAGGAATTCCAAACCATAATAACTGTTTAGCAGATTGCTTCCCAGCCTTGGCCCAAGATGAATAAGTTTTATAGTGAGGAATGGGAACAAGGGAGTTGGGAAGAATAAACCAGGAGGGAAGTGAAGGGAAAGGGCCAGTAATGTGGCCCCGAGGACAAACTCTGTCTAGAGCCTCGGAACCACATTGGAGAAGGCTCTCTATGCAGTGGTTACAGCTGGTCACCGGGGACAAGGGTAGGAGTCACAGTTCTGCATAGCATTTATCCTCTCAGCATTTATTTAAATAGCCTCTTAATTTATGAAAGGTGAGCAGCGATCGTATATGCTCCATAAGGTTGTTATGAAGATCAGATGAATAATGCAAGCGTAACACTTCTTGCAGCCTGGCCAAGTGCTCTGTAAGCGTTAGCACTTGTAGGCTCTTTTAGGGAATCATTTTGTGCTCTCAGTGGCTTATGAGCTCACCTGAAACCATGTACTTGGTGATCAGGAGCTATGGGAGGTCTACTGTCTGGAAAGCAGGGAGCTCTGAAGTCAGGAAGCCCTGGGTTCATATCTGGGTCCTGTCAATCATAGTTTCATGACCTTGGGCAAGTTTTACCTAAACTTCTGTGTCTCAGTTTCCTCATCCATGAAGTGAAGGTGATTATATGTACCACACGGCTGTGTTGTCAGGGTGGAATGATAGCGGAATGACAATCACATAAGATATACTCTGCTTTCCTCCTTTTAAACCAAGATGATTTTGGACATATATATCGCTGAGAGAGACAATGAGAAGCGGAGAGAAGGATTGAGAGAGGAAGAGAAGGACAGAAAGAGAGAGAGAGAGGGAGGGATGGAGAAAAAAAGAGGAAGAGAGGAAAGAAGAGGGATAGGAAAAGAAGTAGATTAATTTTAAGGAAGTGTAGCTCAGTGGTTGAACATGCACCTATGAACCAGGAGATCACGGTTCAATTTCCGATCAGGGCACGTGCCCGGGTTGCGGATTTGATCCCCAGTGTGGGGCATGCAGGAGGTAGCCAATGGATGATTCTGTCTCATCATTATGTTTCTATATTGCCCTCTCCCTGCCTCTCTGAAATCAATAAAAATATTTTTAATCAGATATTATAGCTCTATGATGTGTGTGTGTGTGTGTGTGTGTATGTGTGTGTATGTGTGTGTGTGTTCATGTGTTCTTTCTTTGCTTCTCCTTTAGGCCATGAATTTCCACAGGAGGAGAAGTGAAAATTGGTTCTTAGGTGACAAAAAAGTCCTAGATATTACCATGGTCTGTGGTCCTCCAAAGCCAAACCCTATCTGACAAAACCTATTTGTTTAATATTTAATTTCTCTCATTAGGAAGCAATTCAATTAACATACATTTTATATTGTATAAATTAACTTTATTTACACTCAATAAATTGGTTTAAATTTATTAAATTGAAATGTTCTCCTTAGGGGTGGTAATGAACAGAAAAGGCAAGGATTCTGCTATAGGCTCTTTTGCAGAACATATTGATACATCTCTGGCTACAAAAGGAAAGACCCCACCCTAACTGGTTTGGCTCAGTGGATAGAGCGTTGGCCTACGGACTCAAGGGTCCCAGGTTCAATTCTGGTCAAGGGCATGTATCTTGGTTGTGGCACATCCCCAGTAGGGGGTGTGCAAGAGGCAGCTGAATCAATGTTTCTCTCTCATCAATGTTTCTAATTCTCTATTCCTCTCTCTTCCTCTCTGTAAAAAAAATCAATAATATATATATTTTTTTAAAAAAAAAAGGAAAGACCCAACACAGTGTATTTTATTGATTAGTTTGATTTTAAGCCTTTTTGCTGCCCATCTTTAATTTATGAATGCTGAAAGGAGTTCATGTTCTTTGATTTGGCCAATCTTAAAAAAAAAAAAAAAATGTCCATTATGTTGTAGTAATTCAAAATTCCATAGAAATTTGTTCAGTTGTCCGTGGCTGTAGCACTAACATCGCATTACTCAGAGTCTGACAGCTCTTATCAAACGTTTAGAGACTTCGTTAGTGGGAAAGTGATACTCAAGAAACTGCCCTCCATGTAATAGGTTGCAGTAATTGGGACAGGGTTGATAGAAGGTCCTCTCTTGAACCCCAGGATCTTGCACTCCAGCGACTTGTCTTCTGATAACCCCTTCCCTTTCCCTGGGGATCCTGTACTCGGCTTTCCTGAGCTTCTCCCTTTGCTGTTGAACCTTGCCATGCCTCCATTTCTTCCCTGTTCCCCACTGAACTCCCCTATCAGGCACTGCCTTCCTTGGGGAATGAGTCTGGCATCAGTCTGAAATTAAAATATGATACACAAAATAATTTCCATGTAATATATTTTCCTTTGTGCTTAGCACAGGCATTCCTAAAACCATTGTTTATGATTAAGCATCTCTCTTCTGTATAATAATTCTGTGTTGAGTATTGAGGAAAATGCAAAGGCTAATAAAAAACATGGTTCTTGACTGACTTCCATTTCCAAAAATGAATGGCAGGATAGCTACTTGGTGCCACTTCCCACAACAAAAGTCTTATAAATTCTGAAAAAAATATATTATAAATATACTATAAAGTCATAGCTGACAAGAAAACAAGGGACTCAGAAAGTGGTCTAGTTTTATCTGGGGAGTGTGTGTCTGTCTTATTTTCCCAACACCATTTATTGAAGAGACTGTCTTTATCCCATTGTGTGTTCTTGCCTCCTTTGTCACAGATTAATTGACCATATAAGCATGGGCTTGTTTCTGGGCTCTCTAGTGTTTCCTTGATCTGTGTGTCTGTTTTTATGCCAGTACCATGCTGTTTTGATTATTATAGTTTTGTAGTATAGTTTGAAATCAGGTGATGTAATGTCTCCAACTTTGTTCTTTCCCAAGATTGCTTTGGGATCTTTTATAGCTCCATATAAATTTTAGGATTATTTGCTCTAGTTCTGTGGAAAATGCCATGGGTATTTTGATAGTGATTGTATTGAATCCATAGATTGTTTTGGGTAGTATTGACATTTCCCCAGAGGTAAAGAACAAACAAGAGGTTAAAAAACAGAGGGTGAGAGAATGGACTCTTTGGGTACCCTGGTGTGAGTTGCACCTATCTTAGTGAGCCAGGGGCAAGGCTCTTTTAAGACTCTCACTGGGCCAGAACACAAGGCTTTTGGTTGTTCCTGAAAACTGAGTTGGAATTGATCCCCCAACACAAAGCTAGGATTAGCCCAGAATGAAAGGATATACCTGAATAAAGGCATGGACCAGAAAATCGTACCTCTTGGCCAAGATGACAGGAAAGCTTGTCTACTTGGGTCTTGCTTTGGGGTACAAGGGTAGGGCAGTGGTTGGCAAACTCATTAGTCAACAGAGCTAAACATCAACAGTACAATGACTGAATTTTCTTATGAGAGCCAAGTTTTTAAAAAATATATATATTTTATTGATTTTTTTACAGAGAGGAAGAGAGAGGGATAGTTAGAAATATCAATGAGAGAGAGACATCAATCAGCTGCCTCTTGTACACACCCCCTACTGGGGATGTGACCACAATCAAGGTACATGCCCTTGATCGGAATCGAACCTGGGACCTTCTAGTCCACAGGCCGACGCTCTATCCACTGAGCCAAACCAGATTTGGCAAGAGAGCCAAATTTTTAGATTTAAACTTCTTCTAATGCCACTTAGTCAAAATAGACTCGCCCAGGCCATGGTATTTTGTGGAAGAGCCACACTCAAGGGGCCAAAGAGCCGCATGTGGCTCACCAGCCGCAGTTTGCCGACCATGGGGAGTAAGGAAAATATTGTCCATGAGGATTTGTAACCACAAACTGTCCTTGAAGAGTTTTGGAGTTGGAATGTATACTACCTGTGAGGGCTGGGAACCTCCATACAGAGATAGTATTGTAGTATCAAGAAGTGGCTCTGAACTAATAACACCCTTGGGGGTGTTTGGCAGAAAAGCATACCCTCAAGCCGGGTTGCCTTTCCCACAGATAAAGCTCCACAGACCATGAGCCCAGAGATCTAGGCTCAAATTTCAAAACACATGCAAAAATGAAACATGATCTCAGCCATCTTGGAGTTCATGATCATTGAGAAAGACTGCAGTGGGCACACATTCAGAGAAGTACGCCGAAATCAGTTTCACCATTCACACTGCAGAGCAATTGCTTCAATCCAAAACAAATGACTCTACAAGCCAAAAATTCCAGGTACCAGAGAGAGCTAGTGAGGAAAACTTGTATCCAGGCAAGACCTTTGCTGTGCCCCTAAAAATCACTTACGACGGTTGATCCTGCAGGTAGTTCCCAGCGAGTAGCTGGGAATCGGGAGGCTTGTACTTGGCGCAGACAAGGCTCGGTGGAATTCTGGACAGATGTCTGTTGCCCACTGTGGAGTGATGGAGAATGGCCTCTCGGTTCAGGCTACCTCAGATACAACCCTTACTTTACCTCTTCACGGAGCCCCTCGGTGCCTCAGTTTCCCCTTCTTTTACACAAAGATAGTAACAATGCTTACTTCACAGGTGTGATCTGAGGATTACGTGAGATTCATTTATTTAAAGAATTCAGCCAAGCGCCCGGCACTGAGAAATCAGCTATTAGTATTCTCATTGTGAATTGACGAAACTGAAATTATTTCTCATCAACGATGGATTCCAATACCTCAGAAAGTATTCAGAAAGCTAATTTTAAAATAACATCAACACATAAAATCACACCTCCTATAGGGAGCAACGTAGCCTCCCTTCTCCGACTGCATGAAGCAGGACTCTCCTTGGTTGAGGCGGAGATTTCTTAGCTAGAGCACCCTAACAGCACAATCACTCTAAAAGCACAATCCATAGCAGAAAACATTCGATAAATTCTACCTGGTCAGAATTCAAAACTTTTGCACTTCCAAGGACACCATTAAGAAAATGAAAAGACAAGTGACAGACTGGGTGAAAATGTTTGCCTATCATGTGTTTGATAAAGGACTTGTATCCAGAGTAAGAACTCTTAAGACTCTTAAATAAAAAGACAACCCCATTAGATATTTCCCTAACGATGATGAAGGCATAATTAATAAGCACATAGAAAGATGCTCAACATGATTCATCATTAAGGAACTGCAAATTAAAATCACAGTGAGATATACTTCACAACCACTAGTGTTAATTTAAAGAAAAGGCTTTTTCCTCATAGTCCCTGGGCAATTCTGCCCCATAACTCTGAAGTGTTTATTTCCCCTGATTTTTTAAAAATCAACACATAATTGGCATATAACATTTTGTATTATATTGTGCTACGTTATTGTATGTTATATTATAGTTTCAGGTGTACAATATAATGATTCACTATTTGTGTACTATATTGTGAAATGATCACCACAATATGTCTAGTTGACATTCATTGCTCGATTCATGTGTTTCCTCGATTTAAAAAAAAACAAACAAACCATTCCCCTGAGGTTGATTTCCTTCTTTTCCCATGTGCCTGTGCTGGGAAGCACCAGCACTGGTACATATCACTCTGGTAAGTGACTGTTTCCCTGGGGACTCTCCCCGCTGCTCCTCCTCTCCCTACCTTGGCCATTTTCTAGTGAGAAATGGGCCTTTCTGGTTGATATGTCCACTTATGCCTCCTGGTTCTTTTTTTAAATTTTTTTAGTTTACTTTCTTTTAAAAAAAGTTTTTAGCCTGTCTGGCTTGGCTCAGAGGTTGAGCATTGACCTATGAACCATAAGGTCATGGTTTGATTCCTGGTCGGGTCAGTGCACATGCCTGGATTGTGGGCTTAAACTGGGGGCATGCAGAAGGCAGCTGATCAATGATTCTCTCTCATCATTGATGTTTATATCTCTCTCTTCCTTTCCCTTCATCTTTGAAATCAATAAAAATATATATTTTTAAAAAATTTTTATTGATTGATTTTTTTTTTAAGAGAGCAAGAGGAAAGGAGAGAGAAAAAGAGAGAGGTTGATGTTCCACTTACCCACTTATGCATTCATTGGTTGATTCTTGTTATGTGCCCTGACCCGAGATCGAACCCGAAACCTTGGCTCTCACAAGCCAAGCTTTTTCAAACCCATGATATACACATAGTTTCACCCAGTCTGTGATGTGTTTTTTCATTTTCCTAATGGTGTCCTTGGAAGTGCAAAAGTTTTGAATTTTGATCAAGTAGAATTTTCCATTTTATTTTGTACTAGAGGCCCATGCACAAATTTGTACAGTGTGGGTCCTGCCAACCCAGCCCCAATTGGAGCAGATCAGGGCTAAGCCTTGGGAGGAGGAGGTGGTGGGAGGATGGCTGACCCACTGGCCCCAATTGGGGCCCATGAGGGCGGGGCCAGCCAGGGGCTGTGGGCCTATTGGGATGGGGCCAGCCGAGGGGAAGGGCTGCAGGGGGGTTGACTGGTCACCCTGCCCTGGATCAGGGTGGGAGAGTCCGATCAGGGGCGGGGCAGCTTGGGGGAGGGGCAAAGGGAGGTTGGCCAGCCGGCTCCACCCCAAATCGGGCTAGTTCGCTGGCTACAGTGGGCGTCATCGTGACTGATCATTCTGGTCATTACGACGTTCCAGTAGCTGGCTTTTTATATATATACAATAAATCGATTTCAGGCATAAAGTTTAGTGGTTAACAATCCTGTGCTTCACATAGTAGTCCCCTCCATACCTCCAGTACCCACCTGGCACCATACCTAGTTATTACAATATTATTGACTATATTCCCTAGTTATTACAATATTATTGACTATATTTCCTGTGCCGTGTTTTACATCCCCGTGACTATTTTGTAACTATAAGTTTTTGCTTCCTAGTCCCTTCACCTCTTTCATCCAGTTCCCCAAATCCCCTCTCTGACAACCATTAGCCTGCTGTCTGTGTCTATGAGTCTGTTTCAATTTTATTTATTTTGTTCTTTATTTACTGAGTGGATAAAAAAAGCTATGGTACATATACACAACAGAATATTACTTGGCCATAAAGAAGAATCAATATTTGCAACAGCAAATAACATATGTATGCCTCCTTGTTCTTGACTGCTTGCTGCATGCTGGGACCTTTGTTGAGATCAGGAGAGAGAGGGGTGAAGAGTGCAGGCGGGCTTTCTCCATAAGAACGTTGGAGCTCGGCAGGGTTATTTGTTTGTTTTTGCTTTCTGGATTTCCTGAATAGGACGGTTTGATAGAATCCTTCTCCAGTTTTTCCTTTTCAAGTTTCCTTCATTATTCATTTTCCATTGTTTCCTATTGGCTGCTTTCTTGGGCCAATGAATTATACCGTATATCCTCTGCTTCTTCCTCTACAGGCAAATAGCCCTGATTTAAATATTGGGGGGGAAATGGTGAAGGTGGTAAAAAGTATAAACTTTATAAAATAAATACTTCCTCAGGGTGTAATGCACATTGTGGTGATTATAGATGAGATGTTGTATATTTGAAGATTGCTAAGAGATTAGATCTTAAAAATCCTCATCACCATAAAAAAAGGAAAAAAAAAGGATAACTATATGTGGTCATGGCTATTAATTAGAACCATTGTGGTGATTATTTCACAATATATACATATGTAGAATCATTATGTTATATACCTGAACCTAATATAATATGTCAATTATTATTATCCTAATAAAATTTAAATTTAATTTACATTTAAAATCTAATAAAAACAACCATAAACTGATTCTAACTTCGGTGAGCTTCCAGCTTCTGCTACAGAAGATAAGGTGGGCTAGGCTCCATTATTTTTAATCCAGCTACAGTACCAGCTGGCATGTTGATATCGTTGGCAGGGCATATGTTGGGATGCCTTACCCAACAAATTAGCTGGCAGCACGTAGAAAATACCTTTGCATTCAGTTAAGCAGAAAGGTTGTCACTTTGATCCCATCTGCAGTGAGAATGTAGAGCACGTTGCAATGAGAACTTCTCAGCCCGTGAACTGGCCCTGGGATGCGTGACAAGGGGATTCCAGTCCAATGGAGAGAGGGGACCTTCTGCAGAACAGCATGTTCACTGTCCTAGCACAGTGCCTTCCTGCCCAAGTACACTGGGACTTGAACCTTTAGGAATGAAACATGAAGATGCTGACTGTGCAATCTGCAAAACCACCTAAGTTGTTTGCAAAAGAACCATGGCTTTTTTGTGTTTGTTTGTTTTTTCTTCCAATCAAAGAGGTTTAGAAAACAACAATAACAAAGCAAACAAGCAAACAAAAAAACCCTTAACATGTAATTGCTGGGAGGGGGCCAGAGAGAACCTTCTGGAATGCAATAAATGATCTGTATATTGGCCTATATGCAAATGTAAAATTCATGGAGGGAAGCACAGGATGCTTGCACATATGTTTGTAATACTTCAGTTTAAAATTTTAAAAATAGAGATAGAAGGTGGTGATGGTTACACAACAGTGTGAGTGTACTTAATGCCACTGACCTGTACACTGCAAATGGTTAAAATGGTATTTTAAGTATATTTTTATTGCCACAATAAAAAATTATCAGGCACACACATGAGTATAGTTCACTATCATATATTAGAGGTGCTAATGAACCTTAATATTGGCAGAGTTGGCCTTAAGAGTGGATGGAAAACCACCTCTCTGCTGGAGAATTTACCTTGACCCTACATTTATTTTCCCAAGTTGCTTCCTTCCCAAGATCTATAATCTGTGCTAGAAAATAGAATAGTATCTGTGACTGTGGCTTCTGTCCGGTCCTCTTTATGACCCTGACCCGACCCAACCCTCACACTCTCCCCTGCATTCACGGCCTTCCAGGGTTGGGGGAAGCTGCACAAAGGCCTAGGGTTCAAGGAGAGGGCAGGGGGCAGAGCAGGGCAGAGAGGAGGGGAGAGCCCCGGCCGGGATCTCTGCTTTCCTCCTATCTCTGGCTTCCCTTCACCTCTCCTCCCCCGGCTGAGGCAGGAGGCAAATTGTAGACTTTTAGATGAGAAAGAGACCCTAGGCCATCATGTTCCATCTCCTAACTTTTATTTTATTTTATTATATTTCTAAAATGAGGCAGCAAAGCACAGAAAGGTGAACTGGCTTTTCCAAGGTCACACAGCCAGATGGAAGCTTGGCCAGGTCCAAAGTGTAGGCCTTTTGTTGCTCCTCGCTATGCTCGACCTGCACCCCGAAGGCAGCCCTTTCACTCTTGCAACATGTAGGCTTTCCTATCCCTTCTTCCTCCTTCGCCTCGCATTCCAGCCAGGGCATTTTTATTTTTATTATTTTTAAAATATATTTTATTGATTTTTTACAGAGAGGAAGAGAGAGAGAGTTAGAAAACATTGATGAGAGAGAGACCTATAGATCAGCTGCCTCTTGTCAGCTGCCTCTTGCACACCCCCTACTGGGGATGTGCCTGCAACCAAGGTACATGCCCTTGACCGGAATCGAACCTGGGATCTTTCAGTCCACAGGCCGACACTCTATCCACTGAGCCAAACCGGTTTCGGCTATTTTTTAAATTGACTCCCTCATTGGACAAATACTAGTGAACTGCTAGAGCCTAACAAGTGCTGGGGAACAGCTGTGAACAGGGAGGACCAGAAAGATGGAGAAGATTCTCGCAGAAACAGCCCTTGTTTCTGAGTGTCTGGAAGACCAGCTGAAAGGCC
Organism: Pipistrellus kuhlii; assembly: GCF_014108245.1. NCBI lineage: Eukaryota > Metazoa > Chordata > Mammalia > Chiroptera > Vespertilionidae > Pipistrellus > Pipistrellus kuhlii. The sequence continues at coordinate 32,118,347 of NW_023425427.1, forward strand.
TGCTCCTGGGACGCCTCACAGCCCCTTTATGAGCAGGAATCATCGCGCCCTTTTCTTTGGTTTTCCACATTTAACAGTCTGCATCACCCGTAATTGACTACCTGCCCATTTGTTTTGTTTGCTGTGGCTCAAACAGGGCTCAATGTAGATCCCCCTAATTAAGTTGCTATCACCATTCACACAATTATCTGAGGTGGTCTGGGAGCCAAGGAATATCTGCCCTCTCCACTCCCACGACTCACTTATTCCCACAGCCACTATCTGAGTGAGGAGAGATGAGCAGTCTGGCCTTTTTATTAAAAAAAAAAAAAAAAAAAAAAAAAAAAAAAAAAAAAACCTTATTGATTTTTTACAGAGAGGAAGGGAGAGGGATAGTTAGAAACTTTGATCAGCTCCCTTCTGCACACCTCCTACGGAAGATGTGCCCGCCACCAAGGTACATGCCCTCGACTGAAACCGAACCTAGGACCTTTCAGTCCGCAGTCTGAAGCTCTATCCACTGAGCCAAACTGGTTAGGGTCAGTCTGAGCTTTTTAGAATGAGGTTAAGAATGTGAACCTGGGTCCACCTCCTCCTGTTCTCCATTTTTTTAGATTGGGAAGACACCTGAGCTCTGGGTACTGCAGATTCCTCATTTATAAAGCAGGGACAACGACAGGGCCCTGAGGATAATGAAATCAATGAATACAAAAGCACTTTATAGCCGTGTTAGGCACGTGGGAAGCTACATGTGAACTTTGTAAAGTATTTGCCTGCCCCATCCACCTGCCATCCCCTGCCTCTCAGGTTTAGCCACACTTAACTTCATTTCAGGAATACATCATGTACTTGCATGCATCTGTACTTTATCCTCCTGCTTGGCTGAAATGGATGCTCTTTCTTGTCTTCCTGGCTGGGTGCTCCACATAACTCTCCTCTCCTCCCCATCCTTGATACATTCCCCTAACACACTTCCAGCCGAACACTCTTCAGGTGGCCAACTCCGGGGCAGTCATGAGCTCTGCCAGAAAGAGCCCAAGTCACGTTTATCCTTTAACCCACCAGGCAGCAGGGGCGTGGAGGCAGGTAGGGAATCTGAGGGGCAAAGACAGGACTACCATTTCCGACAAAGCCATACTTCCAAATGCATTACCCCATTTGGACATATCTTTGTTTTATTTTGTTTTTGTTTTTGTTTTAAATCATATTGGGGGCCTTAAAAAAATGGAAGTGTGCAGTGAGGGTCCTGACACTTTTTAAAGGGCCAGGTAGTAAATATTTTAGCCCCTGTCACAGTTCCTGAACTCTACCTTTGCATCTCCAAAGCAGCTAGCTACAAACATAAAGGAACCAGTGTTCCAATAATACTGTGTTTTGTTTGTTTGTTTTTACTTTATTTATGAACACCAAGATTTGAATTTCAGGTAATTTTATTTGTCACCAAAATTCTATTTTTTATTTCCTTTGGACTATTTAAAAATGCAAAACCTATTCCTAGCTTTCAGGCCACACAAAAACAGAGGAGTGCCTCTGGTCTGCAGGGTCTTTTTTTTTTTTTTGCTTCTAAGGGATCTTGGGGAAATGGTGTCTCTGAGGACCCTCAGAAGTAGAGTCATCAAAATTAGCAAATAAAAATATAGAACATCCAGTTAAGTTTGAATTTCAGTAAACAAGGAACAGCCTTAAAAAGAAAAAAGGAATAATCTTTTTTAAAAAATATATATTTTATTGATTTTTTCAGAGAGGAAGGGAGAGGGATAGAGAGTTAGAAACATTGATGAGAGAGAATCATCCATCAGCTGCCTCTTGTACACACCCCATTGGGGATGTGCTTGCAACCAAGGCACATGCCCTAGACCGGAATCGAACCTGAGACCCTTGAGTCCGCAGGCTGACGCTCTATCCACTGAGCAAACCGGTTTCGGCAGGAATAATCTTTTTGAGTATAAGAACAACCCATGCAATATTTATGTACGTTACTTGGCACGCCTGCCTCGCTAGATGTAAGGATATCAATCCCAGTCTCTGACAGGAGAACCCTATCACCCTCAACACCACCATGCCACCCCCCCCCCCCCATAAGAATTAATTATGCACATTCCCAGGCGGACAGCACATGGAGCAGCCAGAGGGCCAAAGACACTACCTGTCGATCACTGCAGAGGGGGCGGGTCTTCCAGGCAGGAAATGGGGCCTGGACTGGGGCGGGGAGACTCCTTGCCCCTCCCAGGACCTCCACTAGGACTAGTGTGCGAGCTGGCATGGTCACGTGGGGAGACCCACTGTCTGGCGAGGGGGTGGGGGAGGGGAAGGTGTGCTATTGCGTAGAGATGGCCCCTACCTTGTGGGGGCACCCCTGGCTGTAGCTGGGGGAGCCCCAACCAAGACCCTTTCTCCTCGGGGTCCCCGGGAAGAGAAATAGGAGATTATGCTTTGCCTTGCCGCCCAGGGTGTGTCGATTCACGGCACTCTGGATTATTTCCTTGTTGTTTTTCTCAGCTTTTAGTGGTATTTATAAGTACTAATTAAAAATGCTCCAGGCTTGTCTCAGTCAAGATTCCTGGAAGCAAAGAAAGGCTTCGAAGCCCTCCTGAGCCCTCCTGTTGAAGCAGGAGGAGTGCTTCCACTAAGGACAGTGGAGGAGGCGCATGGAACGACGAGGGATGGAGGTAGTGGGCACCTCAGGGATGAAAACCTCAGTGTAGTTTGTATCAGTTCACCACTCCTTCATGTTTCGGTTCCTTAATCCAAATGCTGCTTTTCTGAAAGCTTGCCTCTTCCAGGAAGCCTTCCAGGGAGCCTCCCTCGGAGCTCCAGTCCTCAGTGTTCTTTCCAAAATTCCTTCCAGGTGGTAATGACTCCTGCACTAACTGGAGACATCTCTGGAACTGAACTGTTCTAATGTTTTCTATGGTGAAATAGCTCATCTTCTTTTCCTTGGGCCAGGAACAGGCTTTATCATATTTCTGAAGTCACATTCGGTTAAGGGTGTGGTTTTGGCCCCTCAAGTCTCAGCAGCCGGCTCTGACAATAACTGTATAATCAACTCAAGCAGTATTTATCAGTAGTATTACGGAAATGTATGAGTGAATAGAATTACTTTTTTTGACATTTTATAATTGCAGGTGGTTTTACAAGAATCTGTATTAGTAATTACAATGAGTACAGTTAATCTAATTTTTGGCATGAACACCACAGTCACTCTCACTGTTTGCTTTCTTAGCTCATTGTTCTATCTTTAGGAATTAGGTGACTATTTTTTATAATATAATCTCTAAAACTAAGTGTAGTTTTTTCCCCATTCTTTGATAAAGTGGAAAATTGACAAGGCTTTCTTTTTTTTTGGGGGGGGGGGGCTTGATAAAATACGTAATAGCCGATATTTATGTGTCTACCAAAGAGTTCAGTTTTTAAACTTTGAATCAGTCACAAAATATTCATTTTACTATTCCCAACTCTCTATCTCATATAAACGGCCTGTGGTAAAAATACAGGTTTATTTACATTGTTATTAGCACTGATAATCTGTCTTTTTGTCTTGTTTTTATTTTATTAACAAACCAAGATATCAGCAAGAGAATGGCTATTGATTAGGTAGGGTATACTAGTATATGAATACCTTTGTTGATACACATTTTAATCTTCCAATTCATTTGAAACACTTAAATGAGGTTTTATTTCAGGATTTTTTTTTTTCTTCATAGTTTTCCCTGTTCTTTCAAGTCTGTTACAGCAGAAGGCACAGGAAAACTCTTGGGAGAGCTTCAATTTACCAGAGAATCAATTGTATAAGAAAATATTTAAATAGATGTTAATTTGGGATGGATTATCAAATTTGAAAACTAGTTACTTTTATTTATAAATGCTCAGTTAAAATAAGGCATTTGTAGAATAAAATCTAAAATAGCAATTTGATATTTGTTTGCTCTTCACAAATATCAACTAGTAAATCTATGTAGTTAATTTTTCTCCATCCAATTTAACTTTGTAGAAATAAAATTTTTAAACCAGTTTTCTTCTTTAAAGTTTAAGCAATTGATCCTGTAAGAAAAACATGTGATGGCAAGTAATTTCTTTTTCTTTAAATTGATGGAAAAGGGTTATTATGCTGCCAGTAATTGCCAACAGCAGTTAATACTGAAAAATCGTGTACCATTATCTTTAAAATACATCTTTAAATTTCTTTAGAGTGCATTTTCTCTAGATTACTTCATTTAACTTGTACACTGAGTGGCCAGATTATTATGATCTCTGAATGCATAATAATCTGGCCACTCAGTGTATATCCTATATAATAAAAGGCTAATATGCAAATTGTCCCCTCTACCAGGAGTTCGACCAGCAGGCAGGCCGGCCCACTGCACAAATTTATGTACCAGGCCTCTAATACATACACATACACTGAGTGGCCAGATTATCATGCATTCAGAGATCATAAATAATCTGGCCACTCAGTGTATTATAGTTGTTATTGTTTCCTAAATAATTTAAGCTTTCTCCTTTAAATGTCAAAACTTTTACATTTTGGCAATTTTTATTAGGAAATATCCCAGAATACTTATATCTTTACTGAACAGAGAGAAAGGAACTGGACAAGGTTTAATGTTTTGTTGACAACTCTCGGGGATTATTTGTGAAAATCCATCACTGGACCTTCTTATAAAACAGAGGTGCAGCCTTGGCCAGTGTGGCTCCGGTGATTGGAGTGTCATTCCTTACAGTGAAGGGCATACAATCAATTCTGGGTAAGGGCACATACCCAGGTTACAGGTTCAATCTCAGGTTCCATCCAGGAGGCAACCAATTGGTGCTTCTCTCTCACATTGATGTTTCTCTCTCTCTCCCTCTCCCTTCCTTTCTAAAAATCATCAACAACAACAACAACAACAAAAATTAGCCAAAACCAGTTTGCTCAGTGGATAGAGCGTCAGCCTATCCACTGAAAGGTCCCAGGTTCGATTCCTGTCAAAGGCATGTACCTTGGTTGTGAACACATCCCCAGTAAGGGGTGTGCAAGAGGCAGCTGATTGATGTTTCTAACTCTCTATCCCTCTCTCTTCCTCTCTGTGAAAAATCAATAAAATATATATATATTTAAAAATTGAAACAATAACAACAAAACCGTGGTGGTCCCCAGGGCTCTGCCCTGGATAACTCAGACCTGCTTCCCTGCTTGTGGCTGTGCTGCCTCCTCCCTGCCATCCGTCCACTCTCACCTTTATTGTTCTGCCATCCTCCTCCTCCTCATGATGTGACACTTGGTGGTGTCCTTTTGTCTTCCTAAGAGCCTGAGCCAGGCTCCAGGTGCTCAGCTAGTGTGGGACAGGTGTTTGCTTCTCAGAGGTTCTGTTACTAATTTCCACGTTCCCGGCTGGGCTCCTAATTACTGTCCTCCTTGGGAACGGTTTACTTGGGAGGAAATAGCAAACGGCCCAAATCCTATTAAACCTGCCTCCTCGTCCCTTCATTGTCAATCTGTGCTTCAGAATTCCTCCTACAGATTCCGAAACACCAGCAGCTCCCAGTGAGGTGGTGCTCAGTCTCTTGCAGGCACTGATCTAAGCCCTTTATATGCATGTCATTGCATCTTCACAATTCTCAGGTTATTTCCAATTTCCCGATGGAAAACTGGAGGCATAGAGGGCACGGGGTGTGCCCAGCTGGCGCATAGCTGTACGTGGCAAAGCTGGGACTCTGACACAGGCAGCCTGGCTCTTGGCAAGGCCTGTCTGGATTCCTCCACGCCAGCCACGCTGTCCAGCTCGCTGTCTGCGTGGGTATTGCTGGGAACTGGAACACTCAGAGGAAGATGGCTGGGAAGTCAGTTTCACGGCTGCAGCCTCAGGCGTAAGCCATCTTCCAGAGCAGCCCCGCCCAGCGTTATCTGCTTTCAAATTTCTCCTGCTCCTCCAGGCTACTCTGATGTTAGCTGCCGACAAATGATTGAGCATATTCTGTGTGGAGGGCATGGTTCTATGATATCGTCATCGCCTCCTAGGGGCTCAAAGCTCAGAGACATGTAAGTGGCTTGTTGAAGCCACACAGTCATTGGCAGACCCCTCACTTTCATTCTTCAAGCACCTCAAGGTCACAGCCTCCATCCTTCTCCATTGGCCCATAGGATAGATGCCAAATTCCTCACTGGCAGGCAAGGTGCCATACTATCTCTCCACCCTTATCTCCCGCTGGGCTCCGGCTTGACTCCCCTGTTCTAGACTGGCATGTCTGTGCCCTCTCCCCCAACCCCCAGGCTCACTCCCCATGCTCAGCCTTCTGTCCCTTGTTCCCACGACCTAGAATGTCCTGTTTTCTCCTCTGTGCAGACTCAAACCTGGTGACACCGGGCACCGTTCAACCTTCCCTCTCGCCCACGGCCCTCCTGAGTGAAATGCTCCAGGATTCCTCCCACCCGCCCCCTGGGGCACTGAGCACACACAGTTGCACACCAGGTCCTTAGTCCAGGCAGCTGATTCACGGCTCCACACTTGATATTCTGTCAAGCTGTATATTTGGACTTTCATGTGGATTCATGCATAGGGGTGGGCAAAAGTAGGTTAAATTACCAGTCACCTCTACCTAAAAGATAAAGCATAAGTAAGGATATGAAATAATAAATAACAATAAGAACACAAATAGCCCTAACCGGTTTGGCTCAGTGGATATAGAGCATTGACCTGCGGACTGAAAGGTCCCAGGTTCGATTCCTGTCAAGGGCATGCACCTTGGTTTCGGGTACATCTCCAGTAGGGGGCATGCAGGAGGCAAGTGATCGCTGTTTCTCTCTCATCGATGTTTCTGACTCTCTATCCTTCTCCCTTCCTCTCTGTAAAAAATCAGTGAAATATATTTTTAAAAAGAACACAAATAATACAATAATTAATAGTACAAGAATAAACACTGGGTTTTGAGTACTTACAACCTTTAAAACTACTTTTGCTTATCCCTGTATCCACAGAGAATTTTCCCCGTTACCTGTTGGATAAAATCCTGGGGCAAAGACTGCTTTCCCTGGACAAAATGAAAAGTAGATGAAATTTATCATTGTTGCTTTTAATACAGCTCTCCTCTCCACAAGCTTTCCCAATAAGTGTAAGGTTATATGTATATGTAACCTTACTACTCTTTTTTTCCTACTGTTTTTTCTTTCCATTATAGAAAATAATAATCTATAATCTGTAATAATAAGAGCCTAAGTGACCATGGCAACCAAATGGATGACGGCACAGGCTGTGTGGGGTGACTCAGCTGGTAGCAGGGTTAGTGAGGGGCGACCATATGGCTGAGCAGCAGGCTGCGTGGGGTGACCAGGACCAAAGGCGGGGCAGTTGGGAGCGACCAGGCTGGCTGGTGGGGCACTTGGGGATGACGAGGCCAGCAGGGGGACAGTAAGGAGCGATCAGGCCAGCGGAGGGAGAGGGGGCAGGTAGGGGTGATCAGGCAGACAGGCAGGTGAACAGTTAGAAGCCAGTGGTCCTGGGTTGTGAGAGGGATCTCCAACTGCCGGTTTAGGCCCGATCCTGGGTACCTGGAATGGAGAGGGTTCAGGCTGGGCTGAGGGGACTCCCTCCCCGTGTATGATTTTGTGCACCAGGCTTCTATCGTAATATTATAATAGTAATATAATAATAGGCATATTACTGTGTGCTAGCTACTTTTCTAAGCACTTCATGAGTATTAACTAATTTAGTCTCCCTATCAATCCTTTGAGGTAGGTATTTATTACGACTCTTTTGCAGGTGAGCAAACTGAGTCACAGAGGGGTTAAGAAACTTGCCTAAGGTTATTTAATTGTGATGCTATACTGTCTCACACACACAAAAAATAATGTATTTTTTTTATCTGATGGTGAAAGTAATGCCTTCAAAGTGGTTTAAAACTCAGATAATAAGCAAAATATAAGACCACACAGCTATAGTAATTGGAAAGCAAAACATGTAATAATTTATTGTGAAATGAGTATGCGTTCCAAATTCTAATGCTAACACTGCTGGTGAGCTGGATCACAGGGCTGAGGCTGTGCAGGCGAGGCCCAAACCCAGACATCAGTTCCTACCACACAACCAAGGCAGAAGAGACAGAAGGCAGAGAGCAAGAACACAGACCTGATCTGAAAAAGCAAAAACAAAAACAAAGCGTGAGGAAATTATCACCCACAATCCCATGACTTACGGAGAACTAAATACCTACTCAAGCAGATACAAATACACATTAGTTCCTATTTCAGACACGAAAACATATTGTGCATCTTTTTTGTCCTTAATTCAAAATCTTAAACAGCTTTGTTGAGGTATAGTTCATATACCATTACATTCTTGTTTTAATCATTCAAAAATTTTATTTGCAATAAAGAGTTTTATAATCATTACCAAACCCCACTTTAGACTATTGTATCATCCCAAGAAAATCTCTCCTACCCATTTGCACTTACTCTGCATTCCCACTCGACCCCCTGGCAACTACAAGTCACTTTTCTCTGTATACTGATTTTTCTATTCTGGACATTTCATGCAAATGAGAATATATGATATGTGGTATTTTGAACCTGCTTTTACTTAGCATAGTGTTTTCAAGGTTCCATCTTGCTGGAGCACATATCACTAGTTTACCTCTTTTGATAGTGAATAATATTCCGTTGTATTTATATGCCACATTTTGCTTATTTATTCCACTGTTGTTGGACATTTGGATTGTTTCAAATAAACAATGCTCCTATGGACATTCATGTAGAAATGTTTGTGTGTACATAACATTTTCATTTCTCTGGGGTAGATCTAGGAGTGGAATTGTTGGGTCATATGGTAAAGTTTCCAAAATGGCTGTGCCAATTTACATTTCTACCAGCAACATATGAGAATTCTAGCTTCTCCACATCCTATCCAACAGTTGCTATTATCTGTTTTTTATTATAGCCATCCTAGTGATTGTGAAGTGACATCTCATTGTTTTGATTAATATTTCCCTATATAAATATAAACCAGCATTTTTTCATGTGCTTATTGGCCATCCAAATATTTTCTTTGATGACTTGTCTTTTCAAAATGTTGCCCAAATTTTAATTGGATTGTCTTTTTATTATGCACTCCCACAGTTTCTTAGTTATTCCCAACTAGATTGGTGATCGAACTTACAACCCAGGTATATGCTCTTGCCTGGGATTTGGACTCAGAATCCTTTGGTGTGCAGGCCAATTAGCTAATCACTGAATAACACTGGCCAGGGTTCTTTTCACGTTCTTTTTTTTTTAAATTATATTTTTATTGATTTCAGAGAGGGAGATAGAAACATCAATGATGAGAATCATTGATCTGCTGCCTCTGGAACCCTCTTCCCCTCCACCCCCAACTGGGGCTAGAGTCTGAAACCCTGGTATATGCCCTGACCAGGAGCTGAACTGTGACCTCCTGCTTCACATGCGATGCTCAGCCGCTGAGCCACCTTATTAATGTGGCACAAAGGATTTGATTTTTATTAAATCAGTTTATCAATTTTTTTCTTTTATCACTTGGGCTTTTGGTGTCATATCTAAGAAATCTTTGCCTAACCCTGCCATGTTTTAGAATCAGCAATCATGCCCCATTCCCCACTTGTCAGCATGTCTTGGATATCTTTCTACCTCAATAAATACAGATCTGCATCATTATTCTTTACTAGAGGCCCAGTGCATGAAATTTGTGCGCTCAAGGGGGTGTCCCTCAGCCTGGCCTGTGCCCTCTTATAGTCCGGGAGCCCTTGGGGAATGTCCAACTGATGGCTTAGGCAGTTTGACATCCTGACTGCTGCTGCAGAGGCAGGAGAGGCTCCCACCACCGCTGCTGCGCTTGCCAGCTGTGAGCCCAGCTTCTGACTGAGCAGTGCTCTCCCTGTGGCAGCGTACTGACCACCAAGGGCAGCTCCTATGTTGAGCATCTTCCCCCTGGCGGTCAGTGTGTGTCATAGCAACGGGTTGTTCTGTCTACTTGCATATTAGCCTTTTATTATATTATTTGGTTTCTGGAAAGAGGGGAGGAAAGAAAGGATACCACAGGGTCAGACTACTCTGAATATCCAGGACCTCGCTGTTCATCCTTGGGGTGTACTTAATTCCATTTTAGATCATCTCATGTCTGGTACCTCCTCTGTGGTTTGTGAATAAAAACTTTACTAGGTCATTAACTTTATCACAACATCTTATGTTTTAATACCTTGGTCACATAGATTCCTGGTCCCAAATTTTCTGTAGGCTTACTAGTAAATTCCTCCGTCACAGATTCCAGGGATGGTTCCCCTGTAGTCGTGATTTGACAGCCTCCGTGTCCAGCATTTACGTCACTTTCTAAAACAGACTGAGCCTTGGGAATGATTCAGCTCTAGCTAACGCATTAAAATGTAAATATAGAAAAAGAAAAGTAAGTTGTGGATAACAGCAATTGGCACGTTGGTTTTAACGAAAGACGGAGGAATATTCCTGAACAAAATAGTGGCTATCACTTAGCAGGGTTCAGAATGAGAGGCATGGTCGCACCCTGGCCTCTATCCAGAGAGGAGCCTCACTGGCCCGATGGGGAGGATGTGAGGTATTGTGTAAAGCTAGACCCTTCTTTAGGAACTAAATTTCAGACAGAAAACAGTAATGGAGAAAATCCAGTAAGCAAAAGAGCCTCTAAGTGGGACCTCAGAATAAGAATGGGAAAGGCAGGTTAGAGGATTTCAGAGCTCAGTCTGAAAATACTAACCTGCTGAAAGAGAGGGTCACTACACAGTCATTTTGATGAGAAGCCAAAGTGGGATGGCCAGGATCCTTTGTAGACCTAGCCCCCTAAAATCCCAATTTATATCCCAGAATATGGAACCTGAGTACTGACACTGGGGAAAAGCAAAGAGCACGGGGGAGTGTGTAAGGGCAACCCCCTGGCTGCACCATGGCCATTGCAGTCCTGCGCAGAGAGGTGCGTAAGGGCCAACAAGGAGCTCCTCCAGACTGGTGGGTAACTATATGAGGCCGAGAAATGCACAGGGAGATCATTCTGGGTCCTTTAAGCAGTAACCTTAGGTCTTTAACTTTTTTTTTTTTCCTCTTGGAAAACAATAAGGGAGTCACTGCTGGGGGGAGGGAGGGCAGCTGCTGTGTGCATGGAATATATTGGAAGCTACTGCGGAGATTCAGACGCAAGGAAGGCTAGCGTGTGATATGGGCAGCTCTTTTTCTGGTGTGTAGGAAGAAATGATCACCAGGCTTTTAGGGACGGATGGCTGTGCAAGTACAAGAAGATACAAACATGAGAGGTGGTGGGGGTGGGGGTGGGGTGGGGTAGCGTGAGGGTGGGGCGAAGGCTGTAAGATGAGTGAGGGCTTTTTGGAGGTATGATTATAGTATATGTACAGCAAAATGCACACATCTTGTGTGGAATGAATTTTGATAAATGTCTAAATGAGGTGTGTTTTTTTTGTTGTTTGTTTGGTTTTTGTTTGTTTTTTAAAGCTGAGTTTTGCCTGCCTGCAGATCCTAAGTGAAGCTGTCTCAAAAGCAAGAAGCTATATGCGCCTTAGTGAGAGAAGCAACACAGGCTGGAACTACAGATTTGAAAGTTATGCCAGCAGGTAGAAATTTTGTGAGCAAACGAACACAAGCACGGGAAAGGGGAACTGGAGAAGAGAAAGCCCCAATTTTTGGTGCGCTTGAACCCCACACATTAAATTTGCGGGTTTAAGTTGCAGAGACTTTTTTCCAACCTCATACTAAATTCTCTTAAGGGAAGAAAGAAACCACTTTCCTAGTTGGCTTCTCCCAAAGTCTGCCCTACGGAACTTGCAGAATGGTGTCTTTGGGGGAAGGGAACCACAAGACCCCACGGAGTGGTGGTCTGCACCTCCTCCGCGCAGCTTGCACGACTTAAAAGGATACACAACTTTGTTCCCAACCTGGGGAGCCCAGCTGCTCCGTGCAGCAGCAGCCCTTTGGTGTTTTTGCAGACTGTGCAAGCTCACTTAGCAGCAGGAGCACAGCGCTCAGACTTGGGGGGCGGGGGGCGTGGCCGAGTCCTCTCCCGCCCAGACAGTCCCCGAGAACATTCTTAAAAAGTATCCAAAAGTCCTGCGCCCGCCGCGCGCGCCAAAAGAATATATAAAAAGGCGCAACCCCCCACTCCTCCGGGCATTGCGAGCACAGACTGCGCTCCTCTCGCCGCCGCACCTCCCGCTGCAGCCAGTGCACACGCCTCCCGCGCGCTCTCGGAAGCCTAGCCGTCGGCTGGGCACTTCCCTGGTAGCGGAGAGGCGACCCGAGACTCCTTGCGCTTCTTTTATTTTTATTTTTGGAGCATCATGCCCAACGAGGACGCATTCAGCAAGCCCTCGGCGCCGTCGGAGCCTCCGAACGCCCCGGGGGCACCGCCGCAGGGCAAGGCCGGGGGCTTCGGCGGCAAAGTGGCCGGGGCGCTGCTGGGAGCCTCGGGCGCCGGAGGCAGCGGCGGCGGCGGCGGCGGAGGCGGCAGCTCGGGGGCGTCGGGCGCGGCCGCCGGGAGCAAGAAGTCGCCGCGGCTGCCCAAGTGCGCGCGGTGCCGGAACCACGGCTACGCGTCGCCGCTCAAGGGCCACAAGCGCTTCTGCATGTGGCGGGACTGCCAGTGCAAGAAGTGCAACCTGATCGCCGAGCGGCAGCGCGTGATGGCCGCGCAGGTGAGCCCCAAACCTTTTCTTTTTTTTTTTTTTTTGGAAAAGAGCCGCGCGGGGTCCGGGTGCGGGAGGGAGGCAGCGGCTGCGGCGCGCTCCGCCCGAGCTCCCCGCCGCGCGCCGACGCCCCGCGCGGAGGGACGCGGCTCCGATCCCGGCTGGCGGGTTCCCTCGGCTTGGGCACCCCGCGATCCCGGACCCAGCCCTCCAGCCGAGAATCGCGGGGTTCGCCCCTCGAGGAGCCCCCAGAATCGCTGATCCCGCTTTTATAGCCAAGTTGGGTTCGCTCGCGAGCCATCGGGATCCCTGGCCCAGCCCTCCAGCCGAGAATTGCGGGGTGGGGTGGGCGGTTCGCCTTCCTGGGGAAGGTCCCCGGGACCCCCGCCCCCAGCGGAGGTGCAGGGTGCGCGCTTTGGGGGTGTCCGGGGACCCGCCCTGCAGCGGAGGAGAATTGCGCTTAAATTCCGAGGGTGCCGGCCTGGGCGATACCGTCTGCACGTTACCGAGAGCTGCCCGCCGAGCCGGATTTCCCGTCGGGCAGCGGTGTTTTCTGGAAACTTCTCCGCGACGGACGCCGCCGGCGTAGCCCCCGCGCTCTTGGCGCCCTTTCGGCCCCGCGCGGCCTCAGCCATCTTGGCCCCGCGGCCCCGACCCGACTCACCCGAACCGCGAATGGCGGTGGATGGCGGTGTGCGCGATTTCAAAAAGAATCAATAAGAGTTTCTTTAAAACTGTGCGCGGCGGCGGAGGGAACGCCAGGGTTCGAAGTTTTGTCTGCCGTTCGCGGTTTAGTATTTTGTTTTAAAACGGCAAAGGCAGGGCAGCGATGTAACATCGAAAACGGAAATGAAAAGTCTTTGGTAGCCTAAAAGGGTTTTTTAGAAGAGAGCAAAAACTTTTTCTTCCCAGCTAAAAAAAAAAGATTTTTAAAAAAATCTTTTAAGATAGGCTATTTTAAAAGAAACGACACCCAAGATATTTACCAAGGGCGGTGCTACTTTTGGGGAGGAATGTGTGAATATCCTCCATGGAAAATGACTTGGTGGAGCGCGTTGGACAGGATGGCACAAATGTTTGGAGATTATACTTTTATGTACCTTTTCTTCCTTTTTTTTATTTTTAAAAAGGGTTTTAACTGGATCTGTTTTGGCTTCATGGATTCTGAAGTCATGAACATGTAGGTTGTTTTTTTCTTGGTTTCTCTCTAGATTTTTAGTTTCACCTGCAGTGGATGGAAAGAGTAAGCTGAGTGTAGCATTTAATTGCATCACAATGAGCTCATTAAAAAAAACAACACACACACACACACACACACACACACCCCCCTTAGGAACATGTTGATTGCATGTGAAGGTAGAAAAATATTCTGAACATCTAGTCCTTGGCTTAAATAGTGTGGAGAGTGTGCTTGGGATGGGGATTTTCCTCAAATACAATAAAAATACTCACTTTTGAACAAGCTTTATTGGAGGGGCACTAACTGTTTTTGTTATGTTAAAAGCAAAGGCAACTCAGGATTACTTTTATGAAAATGTGAAACTTCGGTGGTGTTTTCCACGTCAGAAGGTTGGTGTTGTTTTTGAAACCTTTAAAAACCAAAAACCATGTAACAGCCTTTTTTTTTTGGTCCTAAAATAGTTTGAAATTGATCTTAGGACTCTGAAATAATTGCATGTTTGTTTGTTTTTTAAATCAGTTGCCTCACCTTCTCTGTTTAAATAACATTTCCTAAGAACCGTTGGGGGGTCTTTGTAAAAGTGTCTTTAGCTTATGGAGTATTTTGTATGTTTTGTGCACGAATGGGATTTGTGTAAATCAAGGTATAGGCATTGGCATACTGCACAGGTTTGTGGGTATTTTTATTATTTCTGATCAGATCCTTAATATTATGTGTTAAAATTTCATGGTTAATAATAGAAAGTCCAAAATTTAAGCATAATTATTTAAGAATTCTTTTGTAAGTTGAAAACTCCTCATATAATGAGTAAAAATTTCTTCCAAATGAATCAGCTTTCTGAATTTGGACTACAATTTTCCTAAAACAATATATAAATTGTAGTTGTGCTCCCAGTTTACCATTTAAAAAAAATAAAAATCCAAAGCAAACCAGTTTACCATTTTGATTTCAACTCTGGCTTGTCTTTGGGACTCTGAGGTACAGGTACTTTCACCAAGAGTCAATTTCCACAGAAAGTCTCCCCTTTTTGTTACATACAATTCATTTTCTTCACACCTCTTTTTTCCCCAACCTTTAACAATGTTATTTAAAAGGAGATAAATTGAAGAGGGGCTAGGAGGAGTTTCTTTCTTTAAAATACTTTTTAAAAATTGATTTCAGAGAGGAAGGGAGAGGGAGAAAGAAACATCAATGATGAGAGAGAATCATTGGTTGGCTGCCTCCTGCACACCCCCCACTGGGGAGGGAACCCCGAAATTTCTGGGCATGTGCCCTGACTGGGAGTCCAACTAGCCACCTCCTGGTTCCTGGGTGGATGCTCAAACCACTGATCCACACTGGCCAGGCAGGAGTGCCTGAAGTATGTTAGGTCCCTTCCATCTCCTCCTTCCATCTCCTCCTTTCCTGCCTGGAATATCCACTTGTCCTCTTTCCCGCCACCTCCAGCCTCTCTCCTCTCCAGCCCTTTCCCCCTCTTCCCTGTTACCTCTCCACATGCTCCCTCCCCTCCACCCCAGGCTCTGAAGGGTGTCCCAAGCAGCCTGACTCTCCTGCCCACCCGCTTCCCTGGCTCTGCCCCTTCACCCTTACCTGTCTCCTTACCTGCCCAAGTCCTACTCACTCTAATATTCAGGGCTCTGTTCCAACACCACCTCCGGCTGATTCTTCCACCTGAGGCCACGGCTGGCTCTGAACATAGGGCTGGCGTGTACCTCTCCTGGGGCGTTTGCCACATTCTGCCTTCTGCCTAGAGTCACACGTTTGCCTCCTCTACACGCCCAGGCCCTGGTGCCAGCTGGAAGCTAGGTGTGGTGCCCTGGCCGGGAGTTGAACATGCAACCTTTTGGTGCAACAGGAGGATGCTCCAACCTACTGAGCCACCGCCCAGCCAGGGCTTGTTTCTCCTTTTAAAACAGTGAGTACCTTGCCAAAATCGGTTTGGCTCAGTGGATAGAGCATCAGCCTGCGGACTGAAGGGTCCCAGGTTCGGTTCCAGTCAAGGGCATGTGCCTTGGTTGCGGGCACATCCCCAGTGGTGGGTGTGCAAGAGGCAGCTGATCGATGTCTCTCTCTCATCCTCTCTCATCGATGTTTCTGGCTCTCTGACCCTCTCTCTTCCTGTCTGTAAAAAATCAATAAAATATATATTTTTAAAAAAACAGTGAGTACCTTGGGATCTCATCTTAATCTTACCGTATCTGGCTGATGGCTGTTCCCGCACGATGGCCTTTTACAGGTTTGTGGAGCTAAGGAGACCCCATTCTCCTGCCTTTCTGATGATGAGTGCTGACTTCCCAGGTGGGACGCCTCTGCTTGGCTGACTCCCCCCCCCCCCCCTCCCCGTCTCCCTAACCAACCTTATTTCCTCCTTTACATGCTAATTTATTTACTGAACTTTTTTTTTTTTTTTTTTTTTTTTTGAGCGCCTACTGTGGGCCAGACACTGGCTCTCAACCATGTTATCAGCTTTGGCTGCACATCCCAGGTGCCTGGCCATGAGAGGTGTTCAGCCCTCCCTCTGGAGCTGCTGGATCCTGCCCGCTGGGGAGGGCGGGGCTTCAGGTATTTCCCCCCAAAGCTGCAGGAGTGATGCTTACAGCGACCTGCTTATCGGTTCATCTGCTGCTTTCAGGTGGCCCTGAGAAGGCAGCAGGCCCAGGAGGAGGAGCTGGGGATCAGCCACCCCATCCCGCTGCCCACAGCGGCCGAGCTGCTGGTCAAGAGAGAGAACAACGGCAGCAACGCCTGTCTGATGACCGAGAGCGGCGGCTCCTCGCAGCCCCCGCCTCCGCCGCCGCCCCCGCCGCTGCCGCTGCCGCCGCCGCCCCCGCCGCCCGTGGGCGCCCCTGCAGGTGCAGTTGCAGGTAACCTGGGGGACCTGGGCTTCCCCGGGGTGTCTGAGCATGATGAGGGAAGGAGGGCCAAGGCCCCCCAAACAGCCTCAGGACCTTCCGGAGTCATGTCTCACTTAGCTCATTAGTCCACAGAGCCAAATACCTACAGTACAACGATTGAAATTTCTTTTGAGAGCCAATTTTAAAAAATATATATTTTATAGATATTTTTTTTTACAGAAAAGAAGGGAGAGGGATAGTTAGTTAGAAATATTGATGAGAGACAAACATCGACCAGCTGCCTCTTGCACACCCCCCACTGGGGATGTGCCCACAACCAATGTACATGCCCTTGACCGGAATCGAACCCGGGACCCCGCAGTCTGTAGACCAACACTCTATCCACTGAGCCAAACCAGTTTCGGCGAGAGCCAAATTTTTAAAACTTAAACTTCTTCTCACGCCACTTCTTCAAAATAGACTCACCCAGGCCATGATATTTTGTGGAAAAGCCACACTCAAGGGGCCAAAGAGCCCCATGTGGCTCTCGAGCCCAGGCTTACCAGCCACTGACTTAGAGGGTTTTCTTAAAGGATTCTTCCTCTGCAGGTGCTTTTGGCTGCCTCCCCAAGGAGAGCGGCCCTATAGTCTAGACCGGGAAGTTCCAACAGCTTTCCTTTTCTGTTAGTGATTAGCCAAGACGGACTCTGTAAGGAATGTCAAAGGAGCGACATTTTCCAAATTTCCAAATCACAGCCCACCATTCCATTTTTGAGTCCTTGTGGTGGCAGCTGAAGATCCTTGTTTTCTAGAACTAAAAGTCCATTTCTCTGGCAAATGACTGCAATCCATTTGCATCTAGTTTCAGTGAGCACCGGGATCTCGGGGAAGGCATGTCTCATTGGTTGAAATTCTCTCTCCCATGTACTCAGACCATACCAGGGGCTACATGCATGTTTGTTGACTTCATTCTTAGAAGTAGGAGGAATTAGCCCCATTTTGCACATGTGAAAACGGAGGTGTAGGAAGTTTAAGTGATTGGTTAAATCCATCTGCAGAGCTAGAGAGCATCTGGCTTGGTCCATCTGCCTCCAGAGCTCACTGTCCTTATTGCACTGGGTCTCCAAATTACTTCCAGCATCATGATGGTCTGGAGCTGCACTGTCCAATAGGGAAGCCCCTAGCCACGCATCGCTATGTAAGATTGATAACAATGAAGTAAAATCAAAACATCCACCCAAAAAAGATAAACAAATGGCCTGTAAAAAGCTGCTAAACATCGCTGACCATTATGGAAAACAAATCAGAATTACAATGAGATTCCATCTTATACTAAGATACCAACACATTAAGACGGTTACTATAAAAACCCCCACACAAAATAACAACATTAGTGAGAACATGAATACATGAGAAACTTTGTGCTTTGTTGGTAGGACAGTAAAATGGTTCATCTGATAATGGAAAACAGTATGAAGGTTCCTCAAAAATTGAAAATAGAATTACCCTACGATCCAGTAATTTCCTCTTCTGGTTATGAGAAGAATTGTAAGGAGGGTCTTGAAGAGCTATTTGCACACCTACGTTCACAGCAACATTATTAATAATAACTAAAAGGTGGAAGCCACCCGTGTTCATCAGCAGATGAACAGATAAGCAAATTATTCAGCCTTGAAAAGGAAGTTCTGACACATGCTACAAAATTGAGAATATTTTACTAAGCGAAATAAACCAGTCACAAAACTTACAAATACTGTATGATTCCACTTAAATACTTAGGGTAGTCAAAATCATGCAGACAGAAAGTAGAATGGTAGTTGTCAGGGACTGAGGAGAGAGGAGAATGGAGAGTTAGTGTTTAATGGGTAGAGAGCTATGGTTTTCAACCTTTTTCATCTCTTGGGACACAGACTAATTACTAAAATTCTGCAGCACACCAAAAATATATTTTTTGCTGATCTAACCAAAAAAATAGGTATATTTTGACTCACACTGGACAGCTATCATGTTGGCTGTTGTCATTTTCAAAATTTGACAATATAAGGAAAAAGAGGTCAGTGCCCCTAACTAAATAGTCAGGTGGTGAACGTTTTTAAAATTCTTGTGGCGTACCTGTTGAAAATCACTGTTCAGTTTCACAAAGATGAAAAGAGCTATGGAGATGGATAGTAGTAATGGTTGCACATTCTAAATATATTTAACTAGTGCCCTGGTACACAGACTTGGACACATTGAAAGGAAATTAATTAGAAGGTGGCCAGCAGGGCAGGACTGGGCTAGACATGCCAAACACATCCTGGAGCCAACCTCTAGTGGCTCCTCCCTGGCCAGCCACACCTGGGGTGACACCGTGGCTCAAGGGGCATATGTGGAGTGAGCGGGGTCCCTCTGGCAGACGGGGTCCCTTGGCCTGGCCTGTGGGATTGGGCTAAAACCGGCTCTCCAACACTCCCCGAAGGGGTCCTGGATTGTGAGAGGGCAGTTGTTATGGGATGCACCCTGGAATCGGGCTCCCTCTGGTTCTGGGATGCATCACCCAAGAACAGCTGCTGCCTAATCACTGCTGCTTGGCAGTTCCAGTGTTCAGTGTCTGCCCCCTGGTGGTCAGTGCCTATCATACCTACTGTCTGGACGGACAGTCAGACGGTCACTTAGCCTTTTTTATATATATATATATATATATATATATATATATATATATATATATATATATATATATACACTGTTGAACTGTGCACTTAAAAGTGGTTAAGATGGCACCTTGGTTGGTGTAGCTCAGTTGGTTGGGTGTCATCCTGTGCATTGAAAAGTTGCCATTTTGATTCTCAATGTTGGGCTCTTTTAACATCTGTGTTTCTCTCCCTTCCTCCCGGCTTCCCTCCCTCTCCTTTCCTCTCTCTCTAAAACTTAATAAAAAATGACTAAGATGATACATTTTAGGTGTATTTTACAACAATAAAAATTTAAAATATTCATTTCCTCATTTGTACTAGCACATTTGAAGTGCTCAGTAGACACATAGAGGTAAGGCCTACCATATTGAGTAGTGTGCATCGCCTTTTCTCACAAAGGTGCTTTTAATGACCCTGGTTTAGAATGCAAGAGCTCTAAGAAAATTCACCAAAGATCTGTGAAATCCTGTTTGCATCAAATGCATATATTATTATATTTAATACACTAGAGGCCCATTGCACAAAGATTCATGCACTAAGCCTTCCTTCCCCTGGCAGCTGGCACTGGTTTTTCTCAGGCACCCAGGCCTTCGCTTTGGCCACAGTGGAGAAGCCAAGCCTCTTCAGTCTGCAGTCATCTTCAGTCTTCAGTTGTGTTTTAGTCTTCAGTCTTTGCTCCATGCCTGTATATGCAAATTAACCTGCCATCTTTGTTGGGTTAATTTGCATACCATTGCCTGGTGGGCATTGTGGATGTGTGGTCAATTTGCATATTTTTATTTTATTAGTGTAGATATGCTGAGATTCATAGCATGTAAGTAGAGCAACAGTTCCCAAACATTCTTTGGCCATGCCCCACCTAAGCACCTCTAAAATCCTGATAATACCCCCTGTGGCATATAATTCTTATTATTCAAAAAAGGAACTATTCACGTGGAGGAAGCCTAAAAGGCCATTAACTTTGGACACATAACAAGTGTTCAAAGAACATGGCATCAATGAAAGAAAAATAAAAGAATGAAAGGACAGTTGAAGTGCTGAGGAAGAAATCACTAAGAGATTGTTTTAAAAAATAATATGAAATGATATGAAAAAATAGCAATTAGTTTTAAAACATATAATAGAGAAGTGAAATGCTTAAGTATGTCACAATATATATTTATATACTGTATATGAGACCCCTAGAACCGTAAGAAATGCAAAATTTCACTATTCATAACTTATTCTTGAATTACTCCCCTTAAAAATCAAATTGCCCCTCTGTAAGGCATGTGCCCCACATTGGGAACCACTGACACAGAGCCTGTGGTGTGAATCCAGGAAGAAGAGCTGTGCAGTGTTTTATCTCTTCCCTAATATTGTCACGAGTTACTCAGTTTGCTGCCCTTAACCGCTGGGCTAAGTTGCTCAGCTTCCTGTCATTAACTAGCTATGTAACTTTGAAACTGCCCCTTAAGCTCTCTGGGCTTTTTGCTTCCTCTTCATAAAAGGGGGAAGGAGGTCTTTGAGGGTTTTGAAGACTCTCTGAATCTTGACCATTAAAAAGAAGGAGAAAGTAAGCAGGTGAGTGGTGAAACCAAAATTTCTACATTGCTGATTGCTGTGTCTGTGTGTTTGTCACTATGTGTGTTACTGGGGCTATAGGTTTTATAGCTAACAAAGGAAATGGTATTATTTCCTTTTTATTTATTTAAGTATTTACTTACTTTCTTATTTATTTTTGGGTTGATTTCTCATATACTTAACAACAGTTTCCAAATTTTCCTTTCTGGAGAAAGGAAGGAAAGAGTACATCTCTCAGAAGTATGATCTTTACACTTTGGGATTTTAAGCTATATCTGAAGTTCATTACCAAATAATACATGCCTGGCCAGGGCAGATATGGATTTAGCTGGAGGGCTGAAGTAGAAACTGGGTGTGCCAGAGTAGAGTAAAGAGGAATGGATGTTCACAGACATCTCAGGAGGCAGGAATTATTCCTGTTTACAGAAAAGTAAACCAATGGTAAAAATAAGTAAACGAGTTTACAAAGAAGTAAACCAATGGTAAGGAAGCTGAAGCCCATCCAGTCCCAAAGCCCATGGGTTTCCCATTCAGCTGCTTGTGAAGAAAGGCTGTGGGAACAGTAGCCATGCTTCTTTGGGAAACGGGCAATTGTGATGAAAGGCATGGCGTAATCCTCAGAAGGGACTTAGTGCTAATGGGCAATAAGGACTACGTTAGGGGCAAAAGTCTTTGTCGTTCTCCGGCAACACGGAAGACTGCAGCCACTGGTCTTCATGGGGTGAAATACAGGGAGAGTGATGGGTAAAGGTCAAGGCTGGGCATTTTGTAAGTCGTCACAGATGACCTTGGTCTAGCTGCTGTCCTGTATTCTACGTTGGAGAAAGGGATGTCAGAGTTTGATTGTGTACCCCAAGATAGTGGAGCTTTAGAGAAGGATTTTGGGCTAGATGGAGTTCAGAATGACAAGGACGTTCTCCCAGGGTATTTCAGAGTAGCATTGGGGGAAATTAGAAATAGAAGTAGCAGAAAAGCGGGATAGAAGGTTCAGAGTCAAGGAGGATGTGACCCGATTTCGTTCTTTGCCTCTGGACCTGATAGACCTTGGAGTCCTTCTGAGTCTCGGGAGGGGAATGTGGAAGCCAACAGTGTATTGTGTCCATGTGCTCAGGTGTGGGCGGGGAGGCATCCCTGCCAAAAGTGATGGGCTTTTCCCTTGCCAGTTCATCTCCCCGCGTGGGGCAGGAGCCTCAGGTACATTGTCATCGCTCCCTGGACTTCTGTTAAAGCTCCTGAGTTGGGACCAGGCTGGGATGTGAGCAAGAGAAAAACAGAAATGCCAACAATACATAGAGGGAGAAAGGAAGGAAGGGGTGATGAAGTGAGAGGGAAAGAACCAAAGAGACTGGCTGGAGGTTGTCTAAGTTTTATGCAGCACAGAGGGCCTGACTTCTTAGATAGCTTGCTGCTAACAAATACGTACCTCATATTAAATTTCCAGAGATGAGGATTTACTTAAAATAATGCTTAACTTTCTGCAGCCAAATAGTATTCATTTCTAGAGTAAAAAAAAAACCAAAAAACATATCCAGCGAAAGATAATTGTTCTTCCACTTCCAACCTGAAAGCCTCCTACGTTTGTCATTTCAGAATTACACGCTGCACGTACAAGCTTATGTGTCTACTGGTCATTTTCAAATATGGATATTATATGTATACATTTACCATAATGGGGATGTATGTTCCCTCCTATGTGTAATTTTTCCCCATTTAAAGCAGTTTGGAATATCTTAATGGCCTCGTATTCCACTTATAGATGAGGAAGGCTGGGATGTGAAGTGAGTAGCAAGGAGTAGTGGGAGGAGTTGTTATGGAATGGTAGAAGCTACCAGCCTGGCTCCCCTGGGGGCAGGCTGCTTACCTCCTCTTTCTAATACCTTAGGTTTAGTGTGTATAGGACACTAGCTTAGTGACATGCAATAGAGCTTCATACCCTTGCACTTTCTTAGTTAGGTCCTTTTGGCTTCTGAAACTGCCAAAAGTGAGAGTGAGAAACACTCAAGAATTATTGCAGAGATTATTGGCTCAATGCTAAGGACACTGAAGACAACTGGATTTACCAACCTGTTTCTTTTATTGGAGAACTGACCGAGTACCTTATAAAAAAAAAAAAAAGTCTCTACAATCCTCAGCCAAAGATTTTTGTTGTTGTTTTCCCCTATGATTGTGAGTATTTCTGTGGAAGAAAAAGCCTTTTGAAGAAACTAGCCTGTCGTTGTTGTTTCTTATACTAGCAGGATTAGATGTTAGCAGATGCACTATTGGTTAGCAAATAATTTCTTCCCAGACACTTTTGGGACACTCCGGAAAAAAGGGTGATCATTTTGGCTTATAAAAAAACTAGGAATTAATAGCAACTTCAGCATTATCTCTGTGGCTTTACTTTTTAAATTTTAGCATAAATAAATATACTTCAAAAGTTAATGAACTTTTAAAAAATATCTTAGGCATTCTTCCTCTTTGGGATCCTCTTGGTTTTATTTTATGTTCTACTTTTCCTTCAACTTCCTGTGTGGCCAGTAGATTGCTATCTTGCCCTGTTGCCTTACACTAAAGTCTGCCTAGTGCTTTGCCACTGCTTTTCTGTGCAGAGCTGTCAGATGAAGGGTTGCATTGTAGATCATTTGGTCCTGCACATGTATCCTTTGTAAGTAAGGACCTGAATGTTATCTGCCTCGGGGCCCTCCCTTCTGGAGCACCCTGGACTTCCACACACTCACATTCACACTCCCCTGCCTCAAACCACCTCCTCCCGTCCTGAACCTTCTCTGGCAGCCCAGGCTCCCGTGGCCTGTGGCTATCACCTCTCTCCTGCTGAGAGGTGTCTGATAATGGTGCGCCCCCTCCTTCCTTTCTCTTATTTAGCAGTAATTCCACTTCTGAATAAAGGGAAGGGGGGCGAGCAGGCACACAAGGTAGGGAACACTTTCCATTGTGTGTCTTCTAAGTGCTTAAATGCTTTACAAAGATGAAATGTGGCAGTTTGAAAATGGAGTAATGTTCCCATGCAATTTTTATCAGTAAAAAATGTGGCTGATGAATTAACAATTAGAGATACTGAGTTTTTAAATAAATAAAAAATTTATTTTTGATTGAATTAATTGGAGTGACATTGGTTAATAATGAAATTATACAGGTTTCAGGTGTACAATTCTGTAACACATCAACTGTATATTGTACTGTTTGCCCCCTGCCCCTTCCCTTCTGGTAATCACCACATGCAGTATTTTTTTTTCTTAAACCCTTCAGCTTTTGCACTCAGCCCTACCACGCTCCTCCTCTCTGACATACGTCAATCTGTTCTCTGACTATGAGTCTGTTTCAAAAGAAAATTATTCTTTAGAGCAGTTATAGGTTCACAGCAAAATTGAGAGAAAGGTACAGGGATTTCCCATGTATCCTCTGCCCCCACATGCACTGCCTCCCCTATTGTCAGCACTCCCTTTAGAGTGGTGCATTTGTTGTAATTGACCTACAATGACGCGTCATAATCACCTCACGTCCAGAGTTGACCTTTGGGTTCACTCTTGTGCTACGGGTTTGGACAAACTTAGGATGACATATATTACCACCATTATGGTGTCACACAGAGTAGTTTGACTGCCCTCAAAATCCTCTTTGGAGATATTAAAATATATTTTAGTTTTTATTTTTGCAGTTTCCCAGTATTGTGCAGAAAGAAGCTTTTCAAGTGAACAAGCAAAATATTTTACCCAGATTGGTTTGAGAGTTTATTTTTGAAGGATTCTGTTCCCTTATATAAGCGAGTTTCATTTGATCTTAGAGCTCTCAGTTTCAGATAGAATAGGAAATGTAGATATTTGGTTTAAAAATGCCGTTAGAAGAAAGCATTCTCCAGTTTTACTTTTGGAGTCAAATTTCCAGGATGTCTAACAAAACAAAACTCCTTAAACTGAAGCAACAGTTGGAGGCTTGAATGAAAGAAAACACTTATCATTAATGGTACTGATCATTTTGATAGTCTTGTTTTAAATAGTGTCTCAGTTTTATTTATTTGAAGGGCAGTCTTTGCTTACATGTCAAATATAGAAATTAGTTGTATTGATATTCTCTGTAAACAGTATTTCTGTAAAGCAGTTATAACAATGAAGAACACAGAAAGTAACCTACTGATGTATCTTTGATAAGAAAGGAAATTTAGAAAACAAGAGTGTTACAAAAAAGGTAAATACAGGGTTTAAAGTCAAAAATTACGTTTTGTAATCAGCATATGTAAGAGACATGAAAATGTTTGATTGGTTTACATTTACATCTCTTATGAAAATATAATCCTAAGGGCAGGAATTGCATTTTATTCATGTGCATAGTATAGTACATGGCTTTATAGTACTGTAGATGCTGAATGGATGAATAACATTGGTTAAATTTGAAGTTGTGCTTTAAAATACTAGAATAGTAATCGTGAACCAACCTGAGATATCAAGAGTTAGTCATTGATCTTCAATGTACATTTTTGTTTTATAATGTTTTTAAATGGCTAAACATTAAAACATAATTTAATAGTTTAAGGTATTAATTCATATGTTCTATAATTCATCTCTTTGAAGTGTACAGCTCCTTGTTTTTTAGTAAATTCACAGAGTTTCACAGCCATCACCATAATCTAATTTGTGGACCATTTTTGTCTCCTAAAAGAGACTGTGCCCTCTAATAGTCATTCTTCACACCCGCTCCATGTATATATATTTCTTCAGTTAATGGACATTTGGGTTGCTATACTTTTTGCCTATTCTGAGTAATAATTCTATAACATTGGCTTTTGTTGGAATATATGTTTCATTCTCTTGGGTCTCTGCTAAGTAGTGGAATCACGGAGTCCTATGTTAACACTATGATTTTAACTTTGAGGAACTTCCAGAATGTGTCCCAAAGAGGCTGCACTATTTTGCATTTCCACCAGCAGTGTATGAGGATTTCAGCAAACTCTAATTTATTTATTTTTTAATTAAAGGATAAGATGCCTTCATTCTGGCAAACACCACGGATAGAAAACCCTTTGAGAGTCTCTTGGATGACCAGAAGTTTAGATCATGGAGGATTCGATAGGTTTGCATTTTATTACTAGGAATAGGTTAATACTCAGTATTTAAAATATTTGTATCTTTTACCTCATTATCACATGTAGTTTGTAAAAGGAGCAGTGCGGGAGGAAGTGAACATTGGAGGACCTCACAGTGGGCTCTCTTTGTCATGTTGTTGGCCAATAGAAATGCTGGTTTGTTTCTGAAGAGGAAAAGCCAACTTTTCAGACCTTGGGTGACAAGCATTTCCTTAGAATGAGGAAGAGGGAATTCTTTTGCCCTAGGAACTTGGGTTTCTATCTGTAGAAGACTACCATCACTTTTGTGGGAAGTAAAAGAGAAAACCTGAGAGGTGGTTAAAATGGAAGCTGTCCTTCATGTTATCAATGGGAAAATGGTAGTTTCAAAGATTGTCTTAGAATTTACGGCCAACAGGCGGTTGTGGCATTGGGGAACTTTTAAAGATGGCGACACTAGGTATTGTCATAGTATGATACAGCCTTGCATTTGCTGCTGTAGGAAGCTTGGGATATCCAAAAGCTCATCTGTGTCATTATTTTCACTTGCCTGTTCCACAGTATTCCCCTGGACTCTTTGAACCATGGATTCCTGGTTATCTGCTGGCCCAGTGATCCTGCCCATTGACCACCCTCTCAGCCATTTCCTACTCTTTGAATCTTGTAGACACCTTTCTGACCCATATGTTGTTTTGCTAGCTCAGCTTTCTTCAAAGCTTCTTGGCCTTTGAAATCACCTGTAGACTCACATGAGATATCCCTTTTATCTCTGTCAGCATCCTTTCTCTTTCCTCTCTTTCTTCTTTTCCCAGCCTCTAAATTTTGGCTTTATTGCTGACTTCTCTCTTTGTTTTATATGCTGGTCTAATCTGTATTTCTGAAATAATGAGGACTCTGAAGTTTCTCAAAAGCCTGAGGTTTACAGGGAAGGGTGCACGGGGAATGTCAGCTAACACCTTATGCAGGATTCTGTAAATTCTATACCTCTGCCAGATGATCTGGGCTCTGAGCCTGGTAGTGCTTCGTGTTGCTCCAGGAAGCAAAGGAAATGGATAGGTGTGCCTGTGGTCCTCTCATGGTTCCAGCTGCTGTCTCACTGCTTCTTGACGTGTCAGGATTCCTTTTGCCATTGTCACAGGCAGCCGTGTGAGTGCAGATCTGCATTTCTGTCTCAGCGTGAAGGTGTCTTACTTTCCAACTTATATACAAAAAAAAATCAATGTAACAACCTTTTTTGACTCCCCTAAGCAAATTCACATAAATAGTGATCCCTCTTGCTGAAGCAGATTTACATTTCAAACCCAATTTATTCTCATCTCTGTCTGTTGGTGGAATTCATAATCCCTCATCAGGTTTTAGTGTGCAACAACATTAATGTGCTTTTCAGGGAAAAAAAAAGCATAATAAACACTTAAAATAAACTATGAATGCCTGGCTTGTCAAAAGAAAATAGTAATTCAGTATTATAATGAGGGCAAATTTTTCAGATTTTTATTGGCAGTAAGTGTTTTTACTTTAGCCATATACTATGAGTTCTGTTCATTGTGTACTAACAGAAACTTTCAGTATTGATTTCAGCATTTACAAAACTACTCCCTATTTTTGTTTTACTCCTTAACTGTGGTCCTGCGGTTTAGGGGTTTATCTAAAATATAGAATACGCATTAACTCGGGGAAGCAGATTGGATCTACCAAATTCCAATAACTATTTGGTGAACTAAGCCTTATAGGCAATTTTTATTCCCCTCTCCCTTCTTCCTTTCCTTCCTTCTATTTTTCTGTTGTATTTTTCACTCATACAACAACTATTTATTGTGTGACTGCATTGGGTCAGACCCTTTTCTAGGCATGGGATATACAGCAGTGCATAATACACCTGTCTCTCATGGGTCTCTTATATATCCAATGGGGAGACTGTTGATAAATAGTCTTACACCAATAAATAAGCGAGATATTTTTAGAAAGTGACAAGTGCTATGAAGAAAGAATAAGTGATAAGATGGAAGTGCTTGAAGGAATAGTGGCTGTTTGATAGTGTGGTCAGGGGAAGAGGGCCTGGCCTGGAGCAGGGACTTGCTCTAAGGAGACGAACTTGGACCTAGTCTTGAGTCCTAATGGTTAAGGTCTGGGGAAAGAGTCTTTTAGGCGGAAGGTGCAGCAAGGTGAGAACTCCCTGAGGCCAGGAATCTGGAGTGGTGAGAGCAAGGGTGATGTTACTGGGGCTGTGTCTCCCAAGGCTTTTAGGCCAGGGAAAGAGTTGGGATTTCATTGAGTGCAATGGGAAGTCGGTGGAGCATCGAAGCAGTGACAGACATGATGATTTACTTTTTTACAAAGCTCTCTTGCTGCTGTGTGGAGCGTAGTTTGAAGGAATGCAAGTGAAGGCTGTGCAGTTGCCCAGGCAAAGGGGAGAGCAACTTGGGACTGTAGTGTGGGTAGTGGAGATGGAAAGAAATAGTGGGGCAGGGGTTCAGTTTTGGAGGCAAATTTACATGTAATTTGGTAGATATTGTCAATGACACTCTATCCAAATAGAGATTGCCACAGCACTGCCAACACTAGGTAATCATTGAGGCTTTATCAGTCTGAAAGGTGGAGAGTTGTATGTTGGCATGGTTATTAGAATAATGGCTCCCCAGAGATGACTGCACCTCAGTCCAGTGACCTGTGAAGGTGTTAATCTTACATGGCAAAAGGGAATTTGCAAATGTGATGGTGTCAAGGATCCTGAGATTGGAAATTATCTTCTATTTTCCAGTGGGTTCATTTTAATGGAATGAATCCTTAGAAATAGGAACTTTTAAGCCACTAAATTTGTGGTAGTTTGTTATTAGCAACTAGAGGCCCAGTGCACGAATTCATGCATGGGTGGGGTCCCTCTGTCTGGCCAGCAATTGGGGCCAATCAGGGCTGTGTGACCCAGTTCCAATGGGGGCTGTCTGCAGGGGGTGGGGATGGGTCAGAGACCACAGGAGGTTGCCTGGCCACAAGAGGTTGGCTGTGGGAGCGCATTGAACATCAGGGAGCAGTTCCTGCATTGAGCATTTGCCCCTGGTGGTCAGCGCACGTCATAGCGACCAGTCATTTGGTCATTTGGTTGTAACAGTCACTTAGGCTTTTATATGTATAGATAGAACACAAATATATTTAAAACTATAGAGGCCTGTTGCACAATATTCATGCAAGAATAGGCCTTCCTTCCCCTGGCTTCATTCCCAGCTGCCTGGAGCCAGCAAGTCCCTGCTCCAGACCTGCCTGTAAGCTGGCAAGTCCTCGCTTCTGACTGGAGCACTGCTCCTGTAGCTCCCTCTGCCACCCTCTCTCCCCCTCATAGCAAACCTTCCGGCCACTCCACACCTGTATATGCAAATTAGCCCTCCATCTTTGTTGGGTTAATTTGCATACTCACTCTGATTGTCTGTGGGCACAGCGGAGGTATGGTCAACTTACATGCTTGTCTATTATTAGGTAAGATAGATTTTTTTCCTTTGTTAGTGAATTTGAACTTTTTTTAATTTATATATTGTATTTTTTTTTTCTGTGAACCATTCGTGTATGTCTTCAGCACATTTCTTTATGAATTTCCCCCATATTTAGGGGGTCTTTATTATTATAGAAGTTGGCCCTTTATGATATGAGTATTTCAAACCATGAGACTAGCTGGGACAGACTGCAAAGTTGAGAAGAGCCTAAGGACTGAGCTCTGGTCACTGCACATTTTGGAGTCATGCAGCAGAGCAGGAGTCTTGATTCTTTCAGTTCCTGGTTAGTGGATCATTAGCCAGGCCAAGTGGAAAGGGCCATACTAGAATGTAGTAGCACAGCTAAGCCTGATGTCTTCATATTCTTCCAACTTCTGCTCTTCATTTCAGTTTAACCATGGGCAGATCTCAGGTTAAGCTAACAGCCCCAGTGATTGAACCATTTCACAAGCACATCCAGTGTTGTGACCTAGAAGTTTCTCTGTTACCATCTATGTTATAAAAAGCAGTGACCGGAATGCCAGAACACTGGGATGACTAAATGACCAGTCACTAGGAGGTTCATTGATGGGTCCTGAGGTGGCGGTGGGAGGGGCTCTGGGTCTTGCGTAATTTTATATGCTGGGCCTCTAGTCGATATATGTAAAAGGCTGTGACTGTCCAGTGGATATGACACACACTGACCACCAAGGGGCAGATGCTCAATGAGCTACTGAGCGACAGCAACTTTGCCCTCTCGCACTCTAAGACCCCTCAGAGGATGTCAGAGAGCCAGTTTTGATCCCATCCCCCAGACCGGGCCGAAGGACTCCACCTGCCAGAGGGACCCCACTTACTCCACAGATGCCCTTTGAGTCAAGGCGCCCCAGGTGGGGCCAGCCAGGGAGGGACTGCGGGACGTTGGCTCTAGGATGTGTCTGGTTCATCTTGCCCAGTCCCACCCCGTTGGCCACCTTCTAATTTATTTCCTTTTAATGTGCAAGGATCTGTTCACCAGGCAACTAGTTTGGTATACAATTAACTGTGACAGCATACTGTCTAAAGAGGTGGTATACTGTCTAGGCAACCCAGCACTGACTGCTGCTGGGCTGCTGACCTAGCACTGACTGCCAAAGGGGCTGCACATCAGGTCCAGAGAGATGCCTGGAGAGAGAGGCAGGGTCTGATCCGAAGCCTCCATGGCAGCTATTGATCAGCCACTGCCTCTCTCTTTCTCTCTGGGCTTCACCAGCAGCCACACCTCTGTTTCTCTCCAGGCCTCCACAGGGGCTGCTGATCAGCCCCACCTCTCTAATCAGGCCTGGAGGTAGGCCGGAGATGCTGACTGGCATAGAAATCTACAAATCAGACCCAAATCTGGGTCAACTGTGAGGAGCCAATGGCTGCCTAAGAGGCAGAGCTTTTGACACTGACTGGCATAGAAACTGGCCAATCAGAACCAAATTGGCCAGCAGGCGAGGGCAATTGGGGGTGAGATCAGGCCTGCAGGGGAGAGCAGTTAGGATGAGGTCAGGCCAGTAGGGGAGAGCATTTGGGGGCGAGATCAGACTGGCAAGGGAGGGCCCTTGGGATCGATCAGGCAGGGACAATTAGGGGCAAACAGGCAGGCAAGCAGATGGGTAGGGGCAATCAAGCAGGCAGGCTGAGACAGTTAGAGGCAATCAGGGAGGCAGGTGAGCAGTTAGGAGCCAGCAGTCCCAGATTGTGATAGGGATGTCCCCCAAGTGGTCCCCGATTGGAGAGGGTGCAGGCTGGGCTAAGGGATCCCCCTCTCCGTGCATAAGTTTCGTGCACTGGGCCACTGGTTTTAAATTTAACTGCTCTCTTTGACTGAAGTGGAACACGTTTGGGTCATGCTTCCCCCAGGATGAGCTGTTGTTACCACATGGCAGTGCCAGGTTGCCCCTGAGAGAATGGTAAGTGGTGGTAGAAGCTTGACTGAAGTTCTTAAGGCGTGAAGACAACTGGAAAAAGAGCTTTTTGTTATCTTGATAACTTTGTACCTGGGGAGGAAGCTCCATGTCATTGAAAAAAAAAACCAGTTCTGGAGTCCAAAGACCCACCCCAGTTACTCACTGCCTCTCTGATTTTGAGCAGTTAACTTAATTTCTTTGTCTATTTCTTCAGAGAACAAATGAATAATGTCTGTTCAGTTTATCTGGCAGAATTGTGCTCAACTAAGATATTTATGTAATTCCTGTAAGCCATGATGAAGTAGAGAAACATGCCATAGAATTCATGTTCCAGATTCTAATATGAGGACATGATCCTGGACATGATTTGCCTGGTAACCATAAACTATTTTTGGTGCGCATTTTTGTTGTTGTTGTTGTTGCAAAAATTAAGCTACACGGAGAAACATCTCAAGAATTATCTCTCTCTCTGGGAGAGGATGATGTAACTTATCCCATTTCCCTCCACTCCAGCTGCCAGGAATCTCAGAGATATATCTTAATGCTCAGATCGGGTAAATGTATTGGCCCTCACATTGAAATAATTAGAGTAAGCTTCCCTCTTCTAGTCTTGGTCTTACTTTTATTTTTCTATTTTACTAATTTCACCAATACAGGCGTCCTCAAGTTATGTCGGACTCGATGTACGTTGTTTCGTGGTTACGTTGCCATCTCCCATTTACATTGTTTATATAATATATATAAAGTTCCGTCATTTTAACGTATGTACATAGGTGCTTTATGTTTATTATTATTATTATTATTTATTTACCGTAAGTAAAAGTCAGGAATTGTTATCTTTCTTTAATTTTTTTTTTTTTTTTTTTTTTTTTTTTTTTTTTTTACTGTTTCACTTAATTACTGCTGTGTATGGGATCCATGTGAGTGGCGTAGGTGCTTATGTAGGTGGGTTCCGACTTATGGCAAGAATCGGGTAGGAACGGATCTCCGACGTAACCCGAGGGCTGCCTGTCTATGTTTTTAGTGTTAGCCATGATCACACAAATACTCAAGGCGCTGAGATGAGGTAGTTGCTTCCAGTAAAACAGGTAAAGCATCATAAGGATTTGCTGCCCCTCACAGTTTGGGAGGCGCGCATTTGGGAGGCCTTGGGACATGTAAGTCAGGTTAAGAAATAGAGGGTGTCAGCACAGAACTTTGGGCAGGGGACAACCCTTTGACATCACCACCTCCCAGAAGAACTGTGAGAGACCTGAACCAGGTGAGTCCACCTGTAGCCCACTATGGGATGGGGTCCAGTTGTTGATAAGCATAGTCTTTTTAAGGGTTTAGTGTGAGCAATTTTCAGTTTTAAAAATACCCTCCAAACCTGTGTGCTTTGAAAATTAATGACAGGTTTTTCATTAGGGGGCAAAGCAAAGCATAAAGGGAGTCTTAAGGACGCTATTCGAATACACTCACATCAAATGCAGTGGATGGGGAAGGAAGGAACAAAGCAGTAGCAACCCAGGCCATGCACAGCTCCTCATTAGCGAGTGTGAGCCACATCTGAGACTGTCCGTGGCATCCCGACCTGGAGCCCTGGCCATCCCGCGAGCTGAGGGTGGCGTTCATTTTCCTTATCACTGTCAGCCTCAATTATATCTGAGAGATGGAATTATGAGTTACAGGAGAAAAGGAGTAAGGGGCACATCAAAGAATTTCCTCGTGGCTTTTGAATAAGGGGCCTCTTTGGTTTGGGGTTGTTAGCTTTGGGTGTGCTGTTTCCATGCTGAAGCACCTGGGTTTGTTTTCTCCAAAAGATGTAGATAAACTAGAGAGAATCCAGGGGAAGGGCAACAAAAATGATGTATGGCTCAGAGAGAAGGAGAATAACAGTCTATAAATATTTGAAAGGTAATATAAAAGGGAGAGAGGTTATTTACAGCATCGGAAAGGAGTTTGACAGGGAACAAAAGCTTGCATCTAGGATCGGGAAAATTGGGTAGAACTGAAAACACAAAGCTTAATAAGGGCGATGAAACAATGAAATGTAATTTCCACATTAGTTTGTGTTGCCAAGGTCAGAATGGCAGGAATAAGGGATGTTTTTCACACCGAGGATTCATGTGTGATTGTGAATAACGTTTTCCTAATTCTGGTGATAGTAATAATTACAATTCTGCTAGCTCTCATATACTGAGGGTCTGCCTTATGCCAGGTGTTGTTTTAGTTGTTTCGTTATTTATATTCTTATTTAATCTTTTACAGCAATTCTGTAAAATAGGAACTATTTTTCCATTTGTAGGGAAATTGGGGTTTAATAATATGCTCAAGATTGCAGATGTATTAAGTGGTGGGATTGGGATTCAAACCCAGGCCTGTGATTCAAAGCCCATTCTCATTCCCTGCATTGGGCTCTGTCTCCTAATCATGATAGTACTAATTTGGGACCCAGTAGGTAGTCAGGTTACTAAATCAGGTGAACAGTTTGTATCCAGTTATAGAAGTAAATGAAATAGTTGATGTCCAGAGCTCTCTTTTCTCTTTATCTCCTTTTCTTTTTTAAAAATATTTTTATTGATTTCATAGAGGAAGGGAGAGAGAGAGAAACATCAATGATGAGAGAGAATCATTGATTGGCTGCCTCCTGCATACTGGGGATGGAGCCTGCAACCCCGGAGCATGTGCCCTGACCAGAAGTTGAACCTTGACCTCCTGATTCATTGGTGGTCAACCACTGAGCCACACCAGCTGGGCTCTCTCCTTTTTTTGAGATATATTTTTCTCTAGTATCAGTGAGTGCTATGTTATTATCATGTCACATTTTCTCATTCTGTAAATTCAGTTGTACCATAAGCCTTTAGCCTCCTTTTAGTTATAGAGTGGTCTGTATAACCTCATGTAGGAAAGACATGTTTAGTGAGTCGGGCATTATTCTTGATCATATATGGTTGTAATGAGGACCTGTGGCAGTATGTTCAGTATATTGATAACACAAAAAAATTGAAAACACACTGAATTAACTACTCACAGTAAAGGTGAAGAGCTGGGTTGTCTGCGTTTTTTGTCATTGTAAGAAGGCTCCAGTCCTGGAATCAGGTTTAATCCTGATTCCAGCTCCTACTGTATTCCTTCGTGTGCAGGGCACCTCTCTAAGCCACAGCAGGCTCCTCTTCTGGGGAGCATAGTTCCTGCTCTCTCAACCTCATGGAGTGATTGTGGATAGCATCTGAAAGAATATGTGTAAATTGCAGCGTATTCCATAAATGAAAAGTGATGTGAAATTAAAAGTTAGCAACATTTGTATTAGCAGCTTAAAAAAATTAATCTCACCTGAGGGTATGTTTTATTGATTTTAGAGAAAGGAAGGGAGAGAGAGAAACATCGATTGGTTGCCTCTCATACATGCCCCAAATGGGGACTGAACCCACAACCTAGGTATGTGCCCTGACTGAAAAATGGAACCCGCAAAGACACTTCAACCAACTGAGCCACCCGGCCAGGGCAGCAGTTCATTTTTTAGTTTAGCTCCTTTTGGGTAAAATTTAGGATAGTTAGGAATGGTTAAGACTTTTGAGAAAGTCGGCGTTATTCAAAGGGGTCAGAGTCCGATGTTTATTGGGGGTAAAACATAAAGTGCCAGGTGAGTGTCAGGGACACTGTTCCACAACTGTTGCTTCTTCCCTTTGCCCGTGGTGGCATGTAATGAAGGCCACGCCGAACTTCCTAGCCAGAGGTTGAGGGCATAGAAACCCAAAATGTGGCTCAAGCACTGTCATTTCTCACTGATGCATTTCACCTTGCCAATCCTATCTGTTGTTCTATTACATAGGAAGTCCCTTCCCTCTGGAACTGTGTGCTTTTTTAAAATAAAGAGCTCTTTGATTTCTGTCCCCATGCTGCTCTCCTAGCAGTGGTGTCTAGTGAATTTCTCTCTAAAGTCGTCCCTAGATTACTTTCACTGTACACTGTAATGGTTTTCTCCTGGTCGTATTTCTCCCAAGGTCTCCTATCTCGGTTACTTGTAAGGCTACTCCTCCCCTCTCTTGTTCTCTTTGATCCTTTATAATTGGCTTAAAACTCTCCATATTTAATCTGCAGTGACTTTGTTTCTCCTCCCTATTTTTGCTTTTTCAGTGCCAGCGGATTTAATAATCTGTTGCTTATTATTTTCTTCGTTTTTTCTTAAGGTGGCATATTTTCTGCCGCACCGTTTGTCTTTTCTCCTTGTCTACACATTTGTCTTAGCTGCACTGTCTGTATTTGGGCTTGGGATAAATAAAGTGGTATGCATTCTGTGCAGTTGTGGGTTTCCGAGTTTCACATTCAGCTGAACTTGAAGGCAATGCCATGATAAAGTGACCCTTTTTACCTTGGAGATAGATGGTTGAGCACTCAGTTGGTATTGAGTGAGTGAATGAATGAATGAATGAATGGGTTGAGTTTTTGAGCATTTTTTCCCCTCACAAGTTGACCTTTTTTTTGGCAAGTGACTGCTCAACCTATGTGAAAGAAGAGCCGCTACCTTCCCTGGGGTTGGCTTTCTGGTGAGTCCATCCGGGGACAGCACCCATCCTCATCTTTCCCCTAAGCTCAGCTCTTCAGCTCTGAAGCCCTTAGACACAGCAATGCAGCCTCGTCAGCCTTCCTGCTGCTCTTCTGGTCTGTGTCTAGTCTCTAGCACAGGGATGAGAGGGAACACCCAGGTGAGTCCTGAGGCTCTGCCTATGTTCTCATTTTCTTTCCTGGGAAGAAAAACCCCACTTAGATTTAAAACTTGGAGCTTGTAGGAGTAAGTGCTTTTTGTTGTTGTTCAGATAATGACCCTCTCTCTCAAAGCAGGTGTCCTACTCCATACCTGGAGCAGCTGAGTAGCTGCCACCTTTGTCCTTCTAATTTGCATATTCCCTCCTGATTGGTTGGTGGGTGTAGTGGAGTGATGGTCAGTTTGCATGTTTTTTTTTTATTAGTGTAGACTAGAGGCCTGCTGCACAAAATTTGTGCACGGGGAGCTCTCCCTCAGCCTGGCCTGCACCCTCTCCAATCTGGGATCCCTCTCACAATCCAGAACCACTGTCTCTTAAGTGCTAACCTGCCTGCCTGTCTAATGCCCCTAACTGCTCTCCTGCCTGCCTGATGCCCCTAACTGCACCCCTGATGGCCCTAACTGCTCTCCCCTCCTGGCCTGATTTCCCTAACTGCCCATTTTCTCTCCCTTCCTCTCAGCCTTCAGACCCCAGCACAGGAGTACTGAGAGCTCTCCACTGAGGCCCCACCCCCATCCTTACACTCCCCTCTGGGCTGGGCAGTGCCATGGGCCTGTGTTTGCCTCCGCCAGAGGGGGGGGGCTGCCTCCGACCTGGCGCCCCCCTCCAGGCCGGGTGGCACAGCATGCCTGTGTGTGCCTCCACTGGGGGGTCTGCCCCTGGTGGCAGCCTCATGTCCCAATGGTGCAATTTCCCACCCCCATCCCTGCCCACTAGTTCCTGTGTGCCCACAGTGTGTTTGACAGTCGTGACTAGGACACTGTTAGGACTAATTAGCATATTATCTCTTTATGTATATAGATTAGAGACCTGGTGCACATATTTGTGCACCTGTGGGGTCCCTTGGCCTGGCCTGTGCTCTCTTGCAATCCAGGTCCCCTGAGGGGATGTCGGAGAGCCACTTTTGGCCTGATCCCTATGGCCCAATCCAGACAGGAGGGAGCCCTATTCTGTGTGTTGAGTGTTTGCCCCCCTGGTGGTCAGAGTGTATCACAGTGATCAGTTGACCTTATATATCTTCTATAATAATAAAAGCATAATCTAATTAGACTGGACTTCCTTCTGGATGATGTTCTGGCTGAAGCCAGGGCTCTGAGGGAAGCCCGGGTCCCAGGTGCCAGAGGGAAGCTGGTGCTGGCAGCCAAGGGAAGGAAGGCCTACTCTTGCATGAATTTCGTGCTTCGGACCTGTAGTGTATAGATATGTGTGTGTCTATATACGCATAGCTTAAGTTGGCAGAGCCTTCAGGGACATACAGCTGTTCTGTGGTTCCCCTTACCTGACTTTGGTAAAAATTATTATTAAAAGAATGAACAAGGTTTTACTTTTAGAATCGACTCCTTTTCATTTCAGAGGAACTTTATTCAGAAGGAAGGAGCGGTAGAAGGGACTTGACGATGGCACATGAAGGTAGTGGACACAAGAGATTATGGTGGGACAGGCTCAGACGCAGGGGCCATTAGTGGCCACACAGACACTAGGTCAGTGGTTGGCAAACTGCAGCTCTCGAGCCACATGCGGCTCTTTGGCCCCTTGCGTGTGGCTCTTCCACAAAATACCACAGCCTGGGTGAGTATTTTGAAGAAGTGGCGTTAGAAGAAGTTTAAGTTTAAAAATTTGGCTCTCAAAAGAAATTTCAATCGTTGTACTGTTGATATTTGGCTCTGTTGACTAATGAGTTTGCCCACCACTGCACTAGGTGGTTTCACACTCTTTCAGACTTTCTTGTGAACCTTATGATAGCTTTGAGGTACAGCTCACAACTCATACCTAAGTGGTGCAGCGGAAGGAGGCCATGGTGAGGAAGACACAGAGATGCCGGTCAATAGCTGAGCATCTCAGCACCCATGAGTACAGCCAGCATTCCCCATCCCTTTTCTCTTTCCCTGTGTTGATGAAAAAGTGAGATAAATGGCAAGTGACACTTCAATTCTAGAATTAATATTTTAAATGTACGTGGCATCCCCAAATCTCATTTTAACCACTGATTTGAACATAGTAGTTCCCCTCGTGGGAGCATCTATATTGAGTTTGAGATTTAATATTTTACCTTTTCCCTATT
This sequence comes from Pipistrellus kuhlii, assembly GCF_014108245.1. NCBI lineage: Eukaryota > Metazoa > Chordata > Mammalia > Chiroptera > Vespertilionidae > Pipistrellus > Pipistrellus kuhlii. Next base: position 32,156,484 of record NW_023425427.1, read on the forward strand.
CCCTTCCCTATCTCCACCTTTTCCTAGTAGCCATCTTTAAAAAGCATGATATAATTAAAGAACCAAATCAAAGAAAAGGGAGTGTAAAGGGCTCCAGATAATTCCTAGTATGGATTATCAGCTCCCACATAATGGAGAGTTGATTATACTTTATTTTTCCCATTATTAGAGGGGAGGTAAAACTCCACAGAGGTAGGGAAGGTGCACCTGGAAGAGATCTGAAATGCTCCTGACTGGAGAAAAGTGTGCCTATAAAACACGACGTTGGCTTTGGAATATACCATTAAAAGCACGAAATATCAGAAAAGCTTCCTTCACAAATTTGGTTAGACAGAGCAGTTAGCTGTAACAGTGCAACCCTGGAGGTCATAGACCAAGCTAAGAAATAATTATGCATGGTAATGGGCAATTACAGATAATGGCCTTCTGGGGGTGGCAGAAAGTACACAGCCCCACAGCCTAGCCTGGAATGAACATTGAATAGCACATTAACTTTATAGCGAGCTAAAAGTTCAGCCCTGAAACAGCAGCAGTCCCCCAAATAAATAAAATCCCCGGCTTGCTTAAGGGAAGCACCATAGCTGTGCTTCTCAAAAGCAGAATTGAATAGAAGAGGAGGTGGGGCTGGGGGAGATGGAGTTTGGGGAAGAGAAGGAATGGTCAGCTCTTCTCCACTTGGCTGTGTTTGTCTCACTAAGTGGAGATGGTTCCGGGCGAGGCAGGTACACAGTGAAGAGGTTGTTTACTTTCCTGGCGCCAGGTTTGTGTTTGACGTTTAAAATAGCCCTGTCATGATTGTCTTGTGGGAGAAACAGATTGTTCCCGCATTTCCTGATTATGACTTTAGGGAGTGATATCACACTGACTGCACTCAAGGCTACTGTCTGACCTCAGAGAAGGCCAGGACTGGATAATTCTGCTCCTTCCCAAGTTCATTCGCACGGGGAAGTCACACCAGCTGCAGCCCCGGCCTCCTGCATACCCTGAAGATGAACATTGGGAGCCAGGATAACTTTACAGAGTTATTTGGTGGCTCTCTTGCTTGATGGCAGAGAATGTTTTCAGTGTATTGTGACCGTGATAATAACAATAGTTAGCTTTTATTGAGCACTTACCGTGTTTCAGAGCCTTTCCTGCTCTCTCTAGTGTTAAGTAGCAGCATTTCCCTCATGCACATGTAGATCCTGAGGCACAGAAGAATTAAGTAACCGTTTCCAAGGTCATGGGGCAGTAGATTTCAGAGCTGATCAGGCAGTTTGATTTGGGAGCCAGCTTTCTCAGCCTGAGATTCTGCTGCCTGACATGGTTTGTAGTGGTGGAGGTCTTCCTCACTGAAAGGAATGTTCCAGGTTCAAGGATAAAGCCAGAGATCTCAGCTGGGACTTTATTGCTAATTGCTGACAGCTCAGGGAGCTAGCTCAGAATGAGATACTGAACTCCAATTGTTCTGAAATCAGTCCTTCTGGAAAGAGAGGAGCCTATAAGACAGAGGCCCTCAAACTTTTTAGTCAGAGAACCCCCCTTCATACTCTTAAAAATCATCCAGGACTTCAAAGAGCTTTTGTCTATGTGTTATATATGTTAATATTTAATGAACTAAAGACTTAAGACTCAGAAATTAAAACTGTGTTTATTAATTTATTTAAAATACTAATAGTAAACCCACTACTTGTTAACATAAGTAAATTTTTAATGAAAAATTAGTATATTACAAAAATGAGTGAGAAGAGTGGTATTATTTCACATTTTTGCAAATCTCTTTTATGTCTGGCTTACTAGGACACAGCTTAGTTCCCATATCTTCTTCAAGATTGAAATACATGAAGAAAATTCAGCTTCACATAGTAAATAGAAAAGGGAGAAAAGAATTTGAATAGCCTTTTCAGGTCATTGTGACTGTTCTTTGATACTAGGTCGAAACTTGACAAGTAATAATTTTGTAATAGTTATAATGAGTCTGAAATTATGCTAATGAGCTTTTTGTTAAATTAAACTCATTGATCCATCCTGCCCTTTGAATGGATCTTTCATTCATGCATGATTTCATAACCTCATGCTTTGGTCATTTGGAAAATACTAGTTTACTGAGTTATGTATTTTTTTCCAAATGTTGACATGTTTCATCATAAAATATCACTTTATCCTACTCACTAATATATTACTGATCTCATCAAAAGAGGCTTTAAATTGGGAAGCTGTCAAGCACATGGTAGCGGTTCTAAGATTACCAAAATTCTAATTTTTACTTGGAAGCTCAGATTCATAGCAGTAAATACTGTAAGTTTTTCCTGAAGTGAGAGGCTCACTGTTGATTTCCAGGAGATTGTGCCAAATACCCAAGTTGCCGTAACCATTCTTTTCACCAGTCATTTTTTCAGGTATATGGCATTGTCGATGTCAGAAATGTTTGAACCTGTAGATAATTTCTGTAAGAGCTTAGTTGAGCCAAAACTGATGACGATTGCCAGGAAGCAAGATCTCTGATACACTGGAGAATGACAATTTTGCAGTTTCTTTTATGCATTTGGAATTAAGGAGGGAATTTAGGATTATATGAAGGTGGGAGAAAGTAAGGTGAAGTTGGGTTACAGGATAATTAAAATGCTTATACGCTCTCTTGAGGGTGTTTATGCTTCTAAAGGGTCCGAAAAGGCATTTCAAAAGTGTGTTAACCTAGACGCACAGAAACAATGGACAGGGCCTGTTTAAGGCAAAGATAAAACAAAATATATTATATGCCTGGGGCCTAACACCCACCATGACCTGCCCAGTTGGGAATTTATTATAAAATCACCTGTGTGGCTGCTTTCCATAGAACCCCTTTTTTGTCCACTGTGTTCCAATGCGAAAAGCAGCAAATTTAGCTCTTCATTTAAATAGTTGCACAAGGGCCCCTTTAAGACAGCTATCGCCCTGTGGTGTGCAGCAGAAATACTTGATGAGTGCTTCCCATCTTGTCACACAATCTTAAAAAGACACACTCCAAAGTAGATGTATGATGAAGTCATTTTTTCTGCTTCACCAGGGCATCTTAAGCAAAGTGAACACAGAATTTAAAAAATATTTTACTTCATAATGATGAGATGTGCCTTTGCATTTTGGTGGAACTGCCTTGATTTGTGCTAAGGCACCAGCTCCCATCATCACTGCATATGTCAACAGTGAAAAAGGCGGATAATATTTTCATGTTAGTGTGGAAATACTTTTGATCTTATGGACTCTGGAAAAGGAAGAGTGGACATCAATGAGAGAGAATCACTGGTTGGCGGCCTCCTGCACATTCCCTACTGGGGATGGAGCCTGCAACCTGGGCATGTGCCCTGATGGGGAATCAAATCTGTGAGTTCCTGGTTCATAGGCTGATGCTCAACCTCTGAGCCATGCCAACTGTGCTGTGAGCTTATTATTAAAAGAGTTATCTAAATTATTAAAGCAGAATCTAAATCCCAAACCTAAAGGTAGCTGGCCATGAGCAGACTTAAAATGTGTCCCAGATGCCTCCTGTGTTGAATACCCTTCATGCCCAAGCACAAACAAGGATCCTGATAAATTAGGCCCCTACACTTTAAGTATATTGCAAAAATGAATGAGGAGGGTGGTATTATTTCACATTTTTGCAAATCTCTCATGTCCAAATATGGTTGAAAGCATACCTTTTCTGTGGAGGCCTAAATATACAGGGGTGGGCAAAAGTAGGTTTACAGCTGTAGTACAAATAAATACTATAATAATAAATAATAATAATACAAGAATAAGCTCTGTGTTTCATGTACTCAAACCTGTAACCTACTTTTCCCCACCCCTGTATGTACACAGTCAGGTATGCTCCTAGTTTAAAATTAGTGTAAAAGATATTAAAAATTCTCAAGAAGGAATTCTCTGTAAAACTTAGACTAGAGTACTCGATGGGGAGGAGATATGTTGGCATCTTCCCTCTCTTCTCTCTCACTCCCAAACTCAAACCTTGCTGCTAGCCTGCTGTGTGGCATTGTCTTATCCAATCTGCTGGGAAGTGCTGACAGCCCCAAACTGTTGCTGGCATCTCGCCAATGATAGGAAATTCTGAACTGGCCTAAAGAGAGAGAACCTCTTTCTTGGCTGTGAGATAGGCTTTCATGGCCACGAGACGTTTTCTGGTAAAGTCAGAGAAATGGCATTTTCTCTCTATCTGACTCCCACTGTAGGCTCACAGTTTCCTTGGGTGCCCTGGGGACTTTGGAGGGGGCAGGAGACGCAGAGGGCAGGAGCCAGGGAAGGGAGAGCAGAAGCCTGTGAGTAGGCAGGTAGGTGCAGATGTGAATGAGGTAGGGGTAGCTGCTCCTTGGGATCCACTTAGCAACCTCATTCTCATTTCACCAGGGACTCTGTGCCCCCCTGCTCTGCATCCTGTTCTTCTAACTCCCAGACACTGTGTCCATAGAGGGTAAGGTCCTAGCGGGCAGGCTTGGTTTTGCTTCTTCTTGGCTCAGCACTTTGGGAGTTGCTAACACAATAGCTGTGATTGTTACTCCCTGGGCTTGGCAATGGCCTGGGGGCGGCCTGTTTTAAATCTTGGTGAGTTTCTTGGATTTGCTTTCCCCTCTCTTTATGTTTTTTCCATCTTTCTCCTGCTTGGTTTCTTTGATCTAGTCTTACTCAACAATCAATCAGCCTCTCTTTCCCTCTGGTCCTCCTGCTCCCCCTCCTCCTTCCTCCCTCTTCCCTGTTCTACCTTCCCCCCTCCCCCCAGATCCCTTTGCTTCCCACATTGACATTTCCCACACCTTTGAACCCAGCCTGTTCCTGGCTTTAAAGGACAACCAACTTCAGGTTGTTTTTTATGAAATGCCTAAAAAGAAAAGTGAACCTGACAGATTCCTCTGAAACCAAATTACATTAAAAAAAAATTCCTTAGGGCAAAAGGAAAAATAGGTTCTCACATATTTCTTTCCTGTGTACAAGAGTATCATTAGAGAGCCAGCATCAGCAGAACATGGACTTTGAAGGTTGGGCTTAATCCTGCCCTCCCTTCCACACAGTTTTATGTGCCCCATAGCCTTGGTCAGGCTTTCCTTCTGTGTGTTTGTTCCAGAATCTGCCCTTACAGCTAAGCTCTGCAGCGTCCAAGGTGCTGGACAGGTTGTCTTGCACACTGTAGGTGCTCAGTAAATTTATTGCAACATGAAATGTTTCTCCGACAGGAGAGGTGAAAGGTGTGGCAGTATCATCACAGTCACCAGTTAGTGGTGTGAACAGTAGGCACACTGCTGCCTTGTTATCAGGCCTCTCTCTGTAATGGCTCTGCTTTAATTCAGAAAAGCACCCATTTCCTGGGCCAGGATGGCAAGCTTTCCTTCTTAGATTTGTGAGTGCTGAGAGGGCCCAGGTGTCAGCCCATGCAACAGCTCCCCTTCCTCCTCCCAGGTGTCTCCCTCCTCCCATGTGTCTCCCTCTGAGCTCGCTCTCTTGCTGGGGAAGAATCCTGAAGCCTCACACTGGATTTCTCAGTGTTTCTAAGTCTAGGACATGCTAGGAGCTGACTCCTCTGGACGCAGGGTTGCCCTGCAGAGGGGCATGTGAAAGCAGGGGAGCTGAGGAAACGTAGCTTTCTTGTTTCAGTGAGGGGGCACCCTACTGTCATCCTTGAAAGCCTGTGACATGCCATCAAATGATAATCTTTTTCTCAAAACCTTTTTCTTTGAGTAAAAGAAGAGTCGGGAAGATGACTTGTACTTTTTCTGTGCCCTCCTAGCATTCAGCAAACCTGTTAGTTGATGGCAGATAATTCTTATATCTCAGATTTAGTTGAGAACAATTTTCCTTGGTTGGTGACTCTTAAAACTAGAAGCTAAGTGGAAAGGCACCATTCGAGAGTATGGATTACAAAGACAAATGAAATGTGGTATACATAAATTAATTGTTTCCATGAGGTCATTGTGAATCACAAAATAGTGCTATCATTGAAAATTGTAAATTTTGGTTTTATGTGTAATCTTTCATTTTGGAAACTATGGCGTTTGGTGTTGTTATTGAAAGGGGGAGAGTATGGCTCCTGGTTTGAACGTAAAGGACTCAAAGTGCAACAACTCTGGGAATCTTGACACTTCAGAAGAGTGGAAGCCTTCACATACCTTAAAATGAATTACTGGTTAACTACTATTAATATGCCGTGGGCCCAGAGACCAGCATATAACACTGCAAGATCAATAAGGGTATTTATCATGTGTGGCTATATTGATCTCTCATGAAGAAGTGAGTCATATTTCACGCTGCATACGTTAGCATGGAAAAAGTAGCAGAGCAATTAGGAAGCCCTACCAAACTCTGGAATGGAAGGTAAACGCATGGAACCACAAATATGAGCATTGAAATAAGACGTGATCGAGTCTGCAAGCATCATCTGCAAACGTCTCTGCTGCAAATGCTGTTGGTCGCTTCTGTAGGTACATGCTTCTCCAATCCTTTCCCAGCTGTGGAATCCAGTCCTGCCGATCTTTGTTCCAGATAGCACAAGTGAAGACTACACCGAATATATAGCAGCACTTAAAACTTCTTACTTCATACTTTCATTGGCATCCTGGCAGGAACTGGTAATTTCTGCAAGGGACCACTGGTTAAGAGAGCTACTACATTCTCTTGGGAATAATGCTGTTGTTTCCTATGATTAATATTGTTAAGTGCCAACCTTGGCCAGTTTTTACTTTAGAAAAATAAAGAGTGAGATTCAGATTATAGTCAATAATATTGTATTAACTTTGTACAGTGACAGATAGTTACTAGACTTATTGTGGTGATCACATTGTAATGTATATAAATGTCTAATCACTGTATTATACACCTGAAACTAATATTGTACCAGTATATCCACTACAATTTTAAAAAATATATTTTGTTGTTGTTAATCCTCATCTGAGGATATATTTCCAGAGAGTGGGAGGGAGGGGGAGAGACAGAGAGAAGAGAGGGGGAGAGACATAGAGAGAAACGTGACACATCAATCGGTTGCCTCCCCCCACACACCCCAGGGCCCAGGGATGGAGCCTGTTAACTGAACCTGGAACCCTTCAGTCTGAGGGCCAACACTCTGTCCACTGAGCCAAATCAGATGTTTTCTGTGGTCTTTCTACCTAGTCATACGGACTATGCAGGTAAAATATCCCTGTCACAGTGTTCGTTAGGCATGGCGTTGAGCAAGAGAAACTAGTCACAGTGCGGGGTCTGGTACGGATGGTGATTCAGGTCAGGTTTATAGAACTAGCTGTGAGTTTTTACTGTGTTTCTTTCTGTGATTCAGAAAATGGTTAATAGGCTAGTAAGAGTTTATATGTGGGCCTGGGCCTGCTTGCTCTGGTAGGAGCATCATTCTGTACACTGAAAGGTTGTGGATTCAATTCCCAGTCAAGGCACCCTAGGTTTGGGGTTCTATCCCAGATTGGGCATATACTAAAAAAAAAAAGGAGTTTTATGTGGAAAACCACTTTCCGATGCTATACATATTTCAAATTCTGTATGGTTAGTTTATGTATTTTGTAGCTTCTGAGTTGGAAATCTTACTTTCTGATTTATCTCAAATTAATAGTGACACTTAGCCTCACTTACCAGCTTTGATGACATCCAATGTTGAAGAGATGCCTCTAGTTACTGTTTGGGGAATTTGCTATAGCAGAGGTTGGAGAGATGGCTGTGCACTGATTGTCCTGAGAATTTCTTTCCATTAGCTTCTTCTACCTGACTACATATTCCAAACCTCTATATATTAAAAATGAACAACATCTTATTAGTCTCTGGACCTTCTATTTTTATATCACATTTATTTTTACATCAGGCTGCTTGAAAAAACATCATTTATTGATACTACTTGCAACTATTTACCACCTGGTGGCCAATAGTGTGCTAGGCACAGGGGCACAAAGGTGAGCTAACAGGCATGGTGCCTCTTGCTGCATTTTCCATTCTGGTGAGACAGAAGCACCATCCCTCTGTTTCTTCACTTGCTCCTCGCCCTCTTGCTCCTTCTACGCTAAACACCTAACCCTCTGTTGGGCTTTTCCAGAACTAATTTTGCTTGAACTCTTAGCAGCAGTGGACAGGTCAGCTTTCTTCCTCCAAATTCCGTGTACAGCTTTGGCCTCTGTGACATTGCGTTTCTCCTCAGTTCTCCCTGGTTTTAGCCTTGGCTCTCCTTTCAGAACATGCTTTTCTGTAACAGCTCCCTCCTGCTCTCCCCAGGGCACCCGGTGATGGCTCCTGAAAGCCAGCCTTCCCCCTGAGTGCAGGTGTCAAGCTCCTCACTCTCACCCATTGCTCCCACTGTGTGTCCCTCTGGCACTTTGATTAAACAGAACGTAACACCTCCCTCTCCTCTGCCACGTCCAGGCTTCCCATTCTTCCTTACATCTGCTTTGCATTTCTTTGCCTTATCCTGCAACTTAATTTCTTTTCTTTTTTTTATTTTATTGATTTTTTACAGAGAGGAAGGAGAGAGGGATAGAGAGTTAGAAACATTGATGACAGAGAGACATCAATCAGCTGCCTCTTGCACACCCCCTACTGGGGATGTGCCTGCAACCAAGGTACATGCCCTTGACCGGAATCGAACCTGGGACCCTTGAGTCGGCAGGCCGATGCTCTATCCACTGAGCTAAACCGGTTTTGACCTGCAACTTCATTTCTGACGTCCCATCTGTCCTCCGTCGTATTGAGTTTTGTCTCCTTCAGGTCCCTGGCCCAGGTCGCCTCTTATACTTATATTTGAGTCTTCTAGGTCTCTCCCTGACTACTGCAGTGGCTCCCTAGTGGCTCTTCCGGCCTCTGGTCTCCCTTCCCTTGCCTACAAATTGCCATCAGATCAATCACCCCAAGCACAGCTCTCGCTTGCTCCCTCTCCACTCCTTGCTCAGAAATCCTCAGTGGTTCCTGCCGCACCGTGACGAGAGGCCAGCCAGAAAACCGGACGGAGGCTTTCCCTCACCTTCACCAGTCTCCCTGTCAGACTGGACCTCTCCTTCCCTTTTGCACTGAGTTCTTCACCCCCTGTTCATCAACCCCAGATTTGCCTTGCACTTTCCTGCTTCCTTTTCTTTGTCCCTACAGCCCTTTTTTCATTTTTTAAACCTATTTTCTGCTCTTTTAAAGTGCAACTCAGATGCAGTTTTTCTTATTTCCCCTTATTTAAAAATTTTTAATTTTATTTGTTTTCATTTTTTTAATTACAGTTTACATTCGGTATTATTCTTTATTAGTTTCAGATGTATAGTAAAGTGGTTAGAAAAATCATGTACTTTACAGAGTGCTATTCCTGCTGCTTCAAGTACCCACATGGCCCCATATTTATCTCGATTATTGACTGCACATCCTATGCTGTAATTTACACCTCGATGGCTATTCTATAACTTATCAGTTTGTACTGATAAATCCCTTCACATTTTTCACCCAGCCCTAACCCTTCTCCCCTCTGATAGCTGTCAGTCTGCTCTCTGTATCTGTGAGTCTGTTTCTATTTTGATTGCTTCTTTTGTTCATTCAATTATACATATAAATATTTGTCCTTCTCTGTTGGACTTATATCAATATAACTTAGCATAATACCCTTCTGATGCAGGGTTTTTTGCATGTTTTTTTTCCTGAGAAGTTCTCTGTAATTCCTTTCTAGGCTGCAAGCCATTTTTACAGGCTTTGAATTTTTGTGAAAGTTTGTAGGTGTTTCTGTATGATAATTCTTGTTATTATTTGTAATCCCATCATATACTTCCTCTTAGACTGCAGATTCCTGCTGGGTAGGAGCATCCTGACACCCTGCAGCCTTTTCAGACATCTGGACCAACTCTTTGGACATAGGAGTCCCTTTAGTTGTTTATTGGAATTGGCACAGTGTAAAGTGTAGACCACAGCTGGCAAACTCTATAGCCCATAGGCCCACTATCTGTTGCATCAACCTGTCTGTTCCACAACTGAATGCCCACAAAGCTTAAAATAGTTACTAACTGACCTTTTACAGAAGAAGTTTGCCTACTCCTGGTATAAATCATTGTCCAGACTTCAGAAGGATAGGGTATCAGCTGTGGAAGGAAGTGAAGGAAACAATGTTTGCTTAAACTTTTAACTTTTTGCTTTGACTTTCTGACATATCTATGTGGCCACCATAATTAGGGCACTGGGATTTTTTTTTTTTTATTGCCTTGTTTAAAATGAAGTATAATTACTTTTGTGTAGACAGCCAAGTTAATTTAGATTTTATCTCTATTTCGTTGACATTAGGATAAAAAGTTACTGGTCAGGCTTTATCTAATTAAAATGACCCTTAAAATGTGTTTTGTATCCTTAGTAAAAGTAATCTGCAAGAATCTGTCATCTGCACCACCAGAATTATGTCAACGCTGGGAACCCTCCTTTATTTTGACTGCATGTTCAGGTGCCTTTTTCTGCAGCTCTGAGATCTGAGGAGGATGGCTATGCATTGCCAAGGTTTAAAGGTCAAGTTTTGTGAACTTTCAGATTAATACTGTGTTGCTTTTTTCTTTTTCTTTCTAGATGGACGTATGGTCATCCAGGATATTCCTGCTGTCACCAGCAGAGGGCACATGGAGAACGCACCTGACCTGGTTTCAGAATCCACCTACTACAGCAGCTTTTACCAGCCATCTCTGTTTCCATACTACAACAATCTGTACAACTACCCACAGTACCCCATGGCTTTGACTGCTGATTCCCCTTCTGGGGACATGGGAAACCCTCTTGGGGGATCCCCAGTGAAGAACAGCCTTCGGAGCCTCCCAGCACCTTATGTGCCTGGTCAGACAGGAAACCAGTGGCAGGTAAGATGTTTCCCAGAGTGAACTGGATATGTGAAAACCACACATATACCCCACTTCTCATATGTATATGCACATTATACAAAAGATGTAAAGAATTTTTCTCTCTACATATAAGATTATTTAACCTCATACTTGGCTTCAAGGAACTGTAAAGAAATATGCTTATATTTGTGTGTCTTTTAATTTTACTTTTCTCATTTTCTAATGTCATTTTGCATAAATACACACTTGGCCATAGTCAGATTCAAAAGTAGCTTACTATATTATGCCCCACCTTCTCCTGCCTTGCCCCCATTTTCTTTGAGCAGCAAAGGAAATGTTGGGTGCAGTCTTCTGTATAGCAGTAATCTTCCTGATGAATTAATTTTACCCTGGGAGTAAGAAGTATCAAAATCTGTATGTATGCTTAAATGGGAGAAAGGTAAGAAAAGGAATTAGGTTACTGCTGTGCTGGGCCAATGTGGGTTTTTAGCTGGGAATAGAGGTCAGTCTCTCATACTCTGAACTTTTTAAAATAGTGTGTAATGTAAAAATAGGGTGCAGTCAAGAGCTTTTTAATATTTGGGGGGAAACAAAGCATTTTCATTACCAGGGAATGAGCGTTTATCAGAGCTGTTCCTTTTCCTCCGTTTTGACCATTCCATTGAAAGCATTTTCAGGTGGTATTACCACATGGTGGGAATGTGTATAAACATGAGCTCTTGGACTCAACACCTCCAAGTCCCCTCTATCCGTAAGCTGTTATGATTTCATGATAAATGTTCTCATTTTGGATGCATTTACTGTATGTAAACTTTCTCAGCTGGGCATGGATTCAGAGACAATACAACTTACATTTAGGTGTTTAGGGCAAATCTTTGACCTTCTTATGTCAATTTTTTAAAAATGTGAGTTGAATTTTTTTGAGCAACTCTATTTTTCTTTTTTTAGGTGTTGGGAAGTTGTTAATATTCAAGTCATCCCACTTTTTGTATTCTCTCACTATTCCTAGGGATCTGGCTTTTTTTTGCATATTAATATGTCAGCTTTAATACCTTTTATTTTTAGAATCATACTTTTTAGAAAGGGAACTTAGAACATTGGTGTTAAAATTGAGGGGTAGTATGAGTATCAAAGCTGGGCCCCTACACATCTTTCAAAGTGCCATTTGGATTTTATGATTTGAGGCAGGTTCTAGGCTGATTTCTACTAAAGACTCTCTACTCTGAAAGGAGAAAGACATCTCTTGTAGGTAAAAAAACAAAACAAAACAGTTTATGCTGCAGATTCCCCAGGAGAGTTTCCTGGCTGCTTCCAGGCTTTAAGGATAAAGTAGGGAAGATCTCAACCTGCTGGCTTAAGAGAAAAAGGATGAGAAAGAAAAATCTTAGGTGTTTTCTTAAAGAAAGACAGCTTATGGTGAGCTTTCCAGGAGAGTCAGAAATCTCCTAAATTAATTTACCCTCTACTTTGTCAAAGCCTTTCATGCATGTGATGCCTGACACACTAATGTTTATTCTTACTCCACCTGGGAAACCTGGGAAGGGTCTGGCAGAGGTCTTGGGTTTCCATGGTGATCCCTTACAAAGGTTCTGTCTTGGGGGTAGCGAGGAGAAGATGCGGCTTTCTTGCATGGCAGCGTGGCCTGGACTTGGAGGACTGTCTCAACCACTGTGCAAGACCAGTTTCCCCTGAGGACACGTTCTTGTGCCCTTGCTGGAACAGCCTACCCGGTCAGAATCCTGAGGCTCGCTCTTGTGTGTGCCTGCACACTGAAAGCTGCTTTCATCGCTTTAGGTCTGTCTCCAGCCTGTGGAGATCTGTGGCCCAATCACAGATTCCTGTCCTGTTGGGAAACAGGAATAACATTTGTGACACTGGTACAGACTCACGATGAATAGCTGGTCCCCCTGACCAGCGGCTCAATTTCACTTCTACATTTAATTGCCTGCAAAAGCTGTTTATTGCCTTATGCACTCCTCCACGGCAACATTATCTGTTAAATAAACATGTTGTACCAGGTTGACAAGGGAGAGGTGCATATCAAGTGAGTAGAAATAAATATGGGAGGACTCAGCAGTATCTGAAAGTCCTTTCTACCCCCGTGGCGGGCAGGCACCTTCTTGATTGCTTTTCAGAACCTTGTGCCACCAGAGTGTAGTCACATTCAGACCACAGTGAGAGTGTGGTCAGATGGCCACACGGGTGAGTTCCTTCCTTTGGTGACTATTTTGGGCCCATTCTGAAATGTCTTATGATATGCTTGTCCCTTTATGATCAGGCACCTCACTGAAATGCATTCACTTATTAAATAAACATGGATGGAAGTCCTACTCTGTGCTAGGGAATCTACCACTGAACCAAGCAGACAGAAATGAAAAGCTGGTCTTGCGGGGAAGGCTGCTCTCATTACCTGGGAAACAAGAAGGGATGTTGGGGACAGTTTAAAGTAGCCTGGCTTTGAAACTGAGTTAGAGGCAGGAAGGAAATTCTATCCTAGCACCTGTAGCTTGGACCGCAGAGGAAGGTGCTCCCTTGTGAACATTCCTGGGATGGCCTTCCAGCACCTGGTGTTTTAGTTCTATAACCAGCAGGCTGACAGGGGCCCTGGTATTCACACAGCCGCCTCTTTTCTTAGCTTGGCTCAGCATCAGAACATCCTGTTAGCTAAAAGAATGTGGAGAAGTGAGTTCTTGAGCATTTGCTTTGTGAAAATGGCCATAGCCCCTTCACTTCTGTGTCCTGGGAACTTCACAGGAGGGTCCAGCGGTGAGGATGGAGTGGAGAGCAGGATATGAATCCAAGGTTTAAACTGGTCTCCCATTCCCAGGGAAACAGTCATTAGTTTAAAATGTTCCCAAATTTTAAAAAATGTTATGTTAGGAAGAAGGTAGAATGCAAAATCCACTTCAATTTTTTTTATGTTTTTATTGATTTTTAGAGAGAGAAGAAGGGAAAGGCATGGAGAAATAAAAACATTGATATGAGAGAGACATATCATCAATGGGCTGCCTCCTGCATGCCCCCTACTGGAGATTGAGCTGGGAACCTAGGCATGTGCCCTGACTGGGGATTGAAAACCAGTGACCACTTGGTTCATGGGTTGATGCTCAGCCACTGAACTACACCAGCTGGGCTCCACTTCAATTTTTAAGGTGAAATAGGCCACCAAGCTGCACCATCAGGCCCCAGAATAAGGTGCATCTGGTCACTTCAGATTTCCTAGTAATTCTGCACTGAGAGAGTTGAGTGACCTGCCTGAGGAACACAGCTGTTAGTGGAAGGCCAGGCCTAAACCTGGGCCTTCCTACCCTTGGGAAAGTGTTCTTTCTACAAAGAGTCTTGTGATCCACTAGGCTGCCCGCCCACTTCCATTGCTCATGTCTTTAACAGGTTAAACTAGCTCTGGCTTCCCTTGTTATTGGTCACTATCTATTGCTAGATAACCTTGACTATTTTTTTGCCTCTGGAAAGAAAAATTGACAAAATTTGCAAGCAGGCACAAGAAGGGTTTATTGGAACATAAACAGTTTAAACCATTTAAAGCAATTTCTTTCCTCAAGAAAGGGTAAAGTAGTTATAGTATTTGATTTGACCTATTAGGACTAACAACCATAATTTGTTTCCTTAAAGGGGAAATTATTGAGATAATTAGAAGCCCAGTGCACGAAATTTGTGCACTTGGATGGCAGGGGGATAGGGGGGTTCAACTCGGCCTGTGCCCTTTCAGTCCGGGAGCCCTCAGGGGATGTCCAACTGATGGCTTAGCAGTCGGACATCCTTAGTGTTGCCATGGAGGCAGGAGAGGCTCCCGCCATCACTGCTGCACTCGCCAGCCATGAGCCCGGCTTCCCACAAGGGGAGCACACTGACCACCAGGGGGCAGCTCCTGCTTTAAGCATCTGCTCCCTGGTGGTCAGTGCATGGCATAGTGATCGGTTGTTCTGCTGTTTGGTCTATTTGCATAGTAGCCTTTTATTATATAGGATAAATTTCTGTTAATGATTGAAAGAGTTACAAGTTTTACTTCTATGATGTGTATTTTATATCTGGCCACTTTTTGAATGCTTGTAATTCTAATGATTTTATAATTGCTTATTTACGTGTTTCTAGTTAGGTAGTCATTTTACAGAAAACTATTGATCATTTTTCTTCCCTCTAAAAATATCTCCAGGTCTGATTTGTAGTCTTAGTGTGTTAATTCAGTTTAGATACCAGTAGTGCATACTGGTTCTTTCTTTTACTGGGAATGTGTCTAGCAGTTCATTGTGATATATGCAAAATGTTACAAAGAAATGAGGAAAATAGGATAAGTGGATTTTTCCTAAAGCTAAATTATTCAGTTCAAAAACTTGTTTTTATTCAGACCATACCCTTTCAACATTTAAAAAAATAAAATATGATCCTGTTAATTATATATTATATTTCGGGGGCACTTAGCAATATAAAAAGTTGGTAAAGCCCTGGCCATGTTCCAGTTGGGTGGAACATCATCCCATACACCAAAAGATTGTGGGTTTGATTCCCGGTCAGGGCACATATTTAGGCTATGGTTCAATCCCTGGTCAGGGCCTGTGCAGTAGACATCCAGTTAATGTTTTTCTCTTGCATCCATGTTTTTCCCTCTCTCCCTCTATCTTTAAAATCAATAATTAAAAAGAAAACATAACCTCAGGTGAGGATTTAAAATGAAAGTTTGTAAAACTACTTCTGTATCCTCACTTCACCCTCTTTTTTTTTCTTCTTCTTCACATTTTACCTGTTTGAAGTCCAGGGAAAGCCTAGAAGCCACTGCATCAGTCACCATGTCACCATGACAACAGCAAAGTTTTTCTGGATTTTCAGTATGCTTTTTAAAGAAATTGTGTCAACTTAATCTCAGTTTAATTTCTTATAGGCAGAGTGCTTTGATCTTTTCTTTTTATGGCAGTTCTTTGATTACCCCCATGCCAGCCCAGAATTCTGTGGGAGTCCTTCATGTGCACCCTAGTTAGGTCCTGCCTTCTAGTGCAGTAAGGACACAAGGCTTGCCAAGTCCAAAGGCCAGTCTTAGAGAATCTTGTTTAAAGAAATGTGAGAAGTCCCAGTAGATGACAGGAAGTTATGTCAGTGCAGTGTAGGTGTCAGACTTCCTCAGGATTGGGGCTTCCATTGCTTTTACTGTGAACTGTCCCATAAATTGCCTGTCAAGTCTTAGCCAAGTCTATAATTTTTTCTGTTAAAATATAACTCCTTATTAGATTCTTACTTTTTAAGGAGAGATAATACACCCAGTTCTCTCAGACCTTTTCAGCATATTTGGAATCTTACAGGGAGAAGGGCTTCTGTTGGCCAGTGGGCAGTGAGGTCTGCCATAGTGTGAAACCTTCCAGAGCTTTGCAGCCCAATGAATGCAAAACTGACTTTCTAATCTTCCCCCTATTCTCCTCTGTAATAAAAGCCTACTATGCTAAGTGTCTGGTCATCCGGTTGTTCATTCAACCAATCAAAGCGAAATATGCTAATGATATATTAAGGCCATTCAACCGCTCGCTATGATGTGCACTAACAATGGGGGGTGGGGAGAGGGGCAGACAGTTGACTGGTTGACCAGTTACTGTCACGTGCAGGGGGCAGACGCTCCAACTGGGGTAGACGCCCCAACTGGTAGGTTAGCTTGCTGCTGGGGTACAGCTGATCAGGACTGAGTGAGATAGGCTGGACATGCCCTGTAGCTCTCCCAGGTCCCTCTCTGGCCCCAATAATGCACCTGTGGGGTTCCTCAGCCTGTCCTGTGCCCTCTCACTATCCAGGATCTCTCGAGGGATGTCAGAGAGCTGGTTTTGGCCCAATCCCACAGGTCAGGCTATGTACCAGGCTCCTAGTTTACACTTATGTTCACAAAGGAATTGCTGTTTTGTCTTGATCATGACAGCCATCCTCTGATTTTTATTATAGTTTCCTGAAGGAATTGCTGTTTTGTTTTGGAAAGCATGAAGTTTAATCACTTCATGCTTTCCATTTTGTCTTGAGGGATGTTTGTAAGCATGGTGCTGTCATGATGATGTTTCTGGTGGCTCTTGCTCTGGAACCAAAGCTGAGGGAACTCATGGGCATTTTAGAAACTGAACTCAGACAGATGGTGAGAGTTGGTGAGGAATGTCCCATTAACTACAGCAGTGCACAATAGGCTCATTTAAAAATAAAATACAGCTGAAACCGGTTTGGCTCAGTGGATAGAGTGTCAGTCTGTGGACTGAAGGGCCCCAGGTTCGATTCCGGTCAGGGGCATATGGATTGGTTGCGGGCACATCCCACGTAGGGGGTGTGCAGTAGGCAGCTGATCGATGTTTCTCTCTCATTGATGTTTCTGACTCTCTATCCCTCTCCCTTCTCTGTAAAAAAAAAAATTCAATAAAATATACTTAAAAAAATATATATATATATACACACACACACACACACACACACATACAGAGAAACATCGATTTCAGAGAATCATTGATTGGCTACCTTCTACACGCCCCCTGCTAGGGTTCAAGCCTGCAACCCTGGCATGTGCCCTGATAGGAAATTGAACGGGACCTCCTGGTCCTTAGGTTGGCACTCAGCCACTGAGCCATGCCTGCTGGGCTGCACTAGGGTCATTTTTGCAGAGCATTTGGTTAAAAACCTGTGGGTTATAAAAGAGAGAGTTTCCAGCCCCCCTGGAAACCTGGGCAGTGGGCCTGCAGCTGTGACTCTGAGAGAAGATCTGGGGCAGGGCTGGGCTCTGGATATTCTGAGGGATGTCTTCTCAGCCTGGCTGTAGTGGCCTAGCAGCACCCAGGAAACCCAGATTCTTGGGAACCTGGGGGGACTACAGTAAAAAATGGGCTGCTCTACAGGTTAATTCCCATTCTTATAGGAGTTCAGTTTGAACTGGACTGAGCGGAAAACCTTTGAAAGGGCTGATTTTCTCTAGGGACTGCTCCACAATTCCGTTGGAGAGGAAAAGAAATGCATTATCAGTTTGTTGTGAGATTTATTTTTTTGTTACACTTGACCTGACACAATAGCATCAGGTTGGTAAATTATACAATCATTGGGGGATTCTGTAATCTTCTTGAAAATTAGATATTAGATCATGGTTTTGAAAACTTTCAGATTCAATTTGCTTGGTCCGGTGCCAAAATCTTATCTAGTTGTGTTTTCCATTTCACTTCCCCCCCTGTTACATAAATGAGAATATGATATAAAACCAGTTACTTATCAGAATGTTTTAGTATGTGGATGAGAGATTATCAAATTTCTTGAGAGTTCATACTTATGTGGCCTGTTACATGTCCTTCATTAGTTGAATAAAGGCCAGAATCAAGGCAACGCTTAATAGAAGCTGATTTGCATTTATTTTTTTACCTTGTTAGGAATACCATAGGAGAGATACATAACCTCCTGAGAGGGGGGTTCTTAAGAAGATTGAGAAACAAGAAAAGGATAAGTCCTCATTTTATTTCTCAAACCATTTTTATCACATTACCTCTCATATACATTCTTTTTTGGCAATTCCCAGTTCTTACCAGCCAATAGTGGGAGAAGGAAAGCACACGCATTAATTCTGTGTCTCAAGTACATGTAGAAAACCAGAAACGTGAAGGGATGTTCTCTCTTCCCATCTCTGTGTTTGATAGTGGCAGTGTATGACCTTAAATTGGTTTTTCAACTTTTTAAAATTATTGAAAAGTAGAAAATTTTCAGAGACTGAATTTTTCTTTCAAATATTAAATAAAATGTTTAGGTCCTTAAAATGTTTAGGTCCTCAAGTATGCAGTGGGCAGGTTTTTCGGTCTCTGTCTTTATTACGAGAGCCCTGTCATACCTGTGAAAGGGTTCAGAGTTACTTGGTAGCAAACCCAAAAGCATGGCCCTCGGGGGTGACCAACACCCCCTCCAGGATGCTCCCACCATGGGAGGCCCCTGAGGGGACTGAGCGGGGAAGGTGGACAGGCCAGTTGTTGAACAACCTTATGGTACTGGTCACTTCATATATCACATTGTACTGAACCATTAACCACACCCCTGTCAGAGATTGTTACCCCTTTTGTGGCTGAGGAAACAGATGCTCAGGGGGATGAAGTAACTATGTACACAGCTGGAAGTGGGGGAGCTGTAGTTGGAACCAGGTTTGCCTAATTGTAGAGGCACATTCATTCCCATTATATCTCTGTCTTCTAAAAACATTTCCTCATGTGAAGCCTTGAGAGGTATTTTCTTATATCTCATAATATTTTACAAGATGTCACATGTATAATGTTTCAGAGGCTTGACATAGTAGAGGGAATGGAATTCTATGTCTTGATAGTATTAATCAAATTTAAATTACTAAACATAAGGCTCTTTAGCATGGTTCTGTGCCTATACATGCGAGCACGCGCGCGCGCACGCGCGCACACACACACACACACACACACACTTCTGTGTAATTTAGGAAAACAGATTTTTTTTTTCTATGTTGTGTCATTTTGGTTACTTAAAATGGATTCTCTCCATCCTGGTTTTGGAGTGGGAAGGGTCTTTCCATGCCACTGGCCCACTGCAAGTTGGGATGCCCATCAGTGATCACCAACTTGCATTTGGATTTTTAATGCCAGTTCAGATAAAATACTGTGAGTGTGTATGTGTGTTCACACTTACCAGCAATAGTCATGGGTGTGACTTTGCTATGTTCTATTGGTAGAGGGTGGTCCAGACGATCTCACCTTGCCCTCCAGGCAGTCTATCATGTTCAGCACTCATAAGATACCCTTCACATTGCTGATTTATGCTAAAAGTATCCTAATGTTTCTGACAGATCATGTGTGACGCGAATATAATCCATATTTCTTAGAGCAGCTAACCCAACTGGCTTATTTCCTGATACTGCTGATGGAGCTATATCTCTTGGTGTCGCAGCCATTGAGATTCTGGTGGTAACATATTGTTTGTGGGTCACTAGTTTTGTCTAAAACAGTAGGTTGGAACAGAGTAGCAAAGGTTAATTAAGTTTGTCCATCAAAATGGGAACAGATATGCATGCCTCTGTTACTGCCAGTCCTAAAATCAAAGTTCCTGAATGTGTGATTATAGGCATATTTTCTTCTCATTTTCAGATTACCCCCCCACAAAAAAAATGCTTGTTTTAAAATATGAGGAATTGTTAAAAGCCGAAGGCAGTGATTAGATCTTTATAACAAGCAGATATCTAGTTAAAAACAGGGACAGGTGGCTTGTTTAGAAAAGAGAAGCTTCTGGGGTCCAGTTGCTGTGAATTCTGCCTCCTCTCTGCAGAACCACGTTACTTTATCACTGAGCAGTTTATTTCCATGTTGATGGTGATTACATTATGATGACTCCATGAGATGACAAGTCTCTAGAGTATCTCTCAATACATGCTCATTTTCTTCCTCTAAAATTCCATTAGTCCCATAGTCAATAAACCAATACTTTTCCAGCAAAGTTATGTTAAGAATGTCACTGTTACAAGCCCCCCCCTCCGCCTGTCTTAAGAGATGTTCTATAATGCTCTTAGAAATTCGACATATTAAAGAGACTAGAGAGGCCTATGTCCTAATAATTATTAAACAAATATTAAAAATACAATCTTTGCCATTTCTTTGTCCACCAGCTCATTATAAAAATACAGTATTTGCGTTTCTTCCTGGCTCTGTATATGACTTTAGTTAGGTTTGTGCCTTAGATTTGTGAATGAGACAAATATAAGTTTCTGGCCTAGGAGCTGGCAAATCTTGCATAGATTTGGGATAATGAGGAAGGTGCTGGGCTAGTGCCTGCCAGAGGCTGTCTCTACATGGACCACCTTCATTTCTTTTGTGAGCGCAGCAAAACCTTCCAGTTTCCAGAAAAACCATCTTTCTTTTTTTTTAAGACTATCTTTTTCCTATTTTTAAAGGTCCTTGCTTCCATTGAATTGATTTATATATCTCAGTCTTGCAAACATTTTAGACTGAGACCCATAGTAAAAAATGTTTTATATTGTGATGCAGTATATATTTATATGTACATATAAGGACAAAATGAAGTTTATAAAACAGCTCTTCCACATATGATGGAGTGTTCTGATTTGTTTTCATTTTGTTGCTATACTGTTGGTTTGTTTTTTAATTCTGATTACCACCCAGTGAGTTATTTTGGAGCCCACTCAGTGGTCACAATGCTGCATTTTTGGACAACACCATCCGCAGGAGTAAACTTCGTTCTGTCAGTACAACTAACACAGATGGTGAAAACCACCAACTGAGTGATACAAGTTTGAAAACTAATTTGGGTTTTTTAAAATGTGGAAATAGAACAAACAGAATGGACCACTAATGCATACAAGTGTAACCCTAATATCACATGGGGGTTTCATTCCTTAGAGCTCATACAAGAGTGGTCTGAGTCCCTGTTCCATGCTCAGTCCTATATTTCTGGGAATTGGAGAGGGGGCTTGGTTTATGTTTTAACAGTCAGTGTTGGTTCTGTAGTTCTAAATGCCTTCCTTATTTTTTTCTTGGTATATCTTATAGGGTTTGTTTTGATGTTTTAAAAATTTACTCTGGTATTAATGCAAGCCTGGAGTTGAGCTCCTTTCCTTTTATTCTTTCTGAAAAGCCTACCCATACAAAGTGCTGTTTCATTTTGGCACAGTGTCACAGATGTTCTGAAGCTTTGGGAAGCATGAGGTTTACAGCTGAGAGCATCTGAGATGTATAATTTCTCAAATGATTTTCCTGTCTGCCATATTGCATGAGTATTCTATTTCTCCTGTCATCTCTCTCCTTTCTCCCCTCCAACCTCCTTTCTGGGGACGAAGAGCCCTCCCATTTCTGGACCAACAGCTCTTAGTTCTTTAGCCTCTAAGTGCTGACCCTCAAACCCAGCGCCGCCTTCTTTTGCTCATTGAAGGCAGCCGCCCAGGCTTTGCAGGAATCCCTTCCAGGGTCCAGAATCCTCACAAGACCAGTCTCCCTCTCTCCTTTTTTCCCCTCCTCGCTCTTGGGAGGGGAGTGGAGGGCATTGCATAATATAAACACTTAACAGAAAGTAAGATGAGGGCAGTCGAGGAAGTGGATGAAATCAGGAGAGAAAAAACAAGCACCCAGAGGACCAGAGGGACAGGAAGAAGGGAGGGACAGACTAGCTGAAGGGAATCTGCTGTGTCACATTACTCACCACTTGCCCTGTTACTCTTTCAGTAATCTCTGAAATGTGAGCAACAATCACTTTAGCCTGTATATAAAATTAATTCTCCCCAGCTGTGTGATATGTGGAGCCTAGAGGATGGATGAGGTACATAGTACAGGAGGTGAACAGGCACTTGCTTTTTAGGTAAAGAACTTGCATAGGTGGGGTGTATGGACTAGGACAGCTCTCAGAGGTAGTTAGGCGAGGTGGGAACAGGCGTCCCTTTAAGATGGTTTGAAAGAAGCTTCTACTAAAACTAAAGAACTCCTTTAATGAGGGCAAAAGTGAGCCCCAGTCTTTATTCTTAGCAGGAGATGTAGGATTCCACAGCATGTGACAAGCCCTCTTTATTTTTTTTAATATAAACAGGTTTTTGTTCATAAAACCAAAGGTTCATCCCACATGTAGCTTTTGCAGTTTAAAAGACTGTAAGCCACATGCCAGTGCCAAGAGAATCTTTACACTATTTGTTTAAGCATCAGAGTTTGGAATTAGGAGCTTTATCCATATATTCACTCTTCTCAGGAGACCATTCTCTTTCCCCACCTAATTCTGTGCTGCTGAGCCATGCTTTTTAAAACAGCCAGACAGCAAGTTGGTTTTCATGATCTCTTTCCTGTTACCTGGACCGAGTGCTCAGTTTTGTGTAAGACCAGACTCTTCCTATCTGAAGTGTTAACAGATAACCAATGAGTGGTATTTAGGAATTTTTATTTTTATTTTATTTTTTATTTTTTTAATAAGTTTTTATTGTTCATATTATTACAAATGTTCCTCCCCCCCCCCCACCATTGCTCTCGTCCACCAGGTTCCCACCCCACCCTTTGCCCTTTCCCCTCTCCCCATTGTCCTCATCCATAGGTGCACAGTTTATGTTCAGTCTCTTCCCACGCCCCCCTCTCCCCTTTTCCCCAAGAATCGTCAGTTCACTCCCCTTCCATACCTCTGATTCTATTATATTCAACAGTTAATATTGTTCATCAGATTTTTTTAATTTCCTTGGTTTTTAGATTCACTTGTTGATAGTTACATATTTGTTGTTCATAATTTTTATCTTTGTTTACTTTCTCTTCTGAAAGAACCCCCTTCAGCAATTCATATAATTCTGGTTTGGCAGTGATGAACTCCTTTAGCTTTTTTTTATTAGTGAAGCGCTTTATCTGACCTTCAATTCTGAGTGATAGCTTTGCTGGGTAGATTATTTTTGGCTGTAGGTTCTTGCTATTCATCACCTTGAATATTTCTTGCCATTCCCTTCTGGCCTGCATGGTTTCTGTTGAGAAGTCAGCTGACAATCGTATAGGTGCTCCTTTATAGGTTACTACCTTCTTTGCTCTTGCTTCTTTTAATATTCTCTCTTTGTCTTTTGCTCTTGGAATTTTAATAATGATGTGTCTCGGTGTGGTCCTCTTTGGATTCCTTTTGTTTGGAGTTCTGTGCGCTTCCTGGACTTGTAAGTCTAATTCTTTCACCAGGTGGGGGAAGTTTCCTGTCACTATTTCTTTCAGTATGTTTTTGATATCTTGCTCTCTCTCATCTTCTGGGACCCCCATAATTCTGATGTTGGTTCGCTTGAAGTTGTCCCAGAGGTTTCTTACATTATCTTCAATTTTCTGGATTCTCTTGCCTTCTAGCTTCTGTGGAGGAGTGTCTTCTGGCTCTTTATGTTATACATCTTTGACTTGATTCTTGCGATCTTCCCTTCTGTTTTTAGGACTCTGTAAAATATTTTTTATTTCAGACAATGTATTCTTTATTTCTTGTTGATCCCTTATCATTTCTTGTTGACTCCTTATTAATTCTAGTTGATCTCTTTTCATATCCTCATAGGCCTTATCCATCTTTTCTAGGAAATTCTTGAAAAACCTTATAAGCGTAGATTTGAACTCTATATCCAGACGCTTTTTGTCCTCCATTTCTTTCGTTTGTGATCTATTTTGTTGTCGCATTTCGCAGTTACAGATGGGGCGGGGTTTCAGGGTGGAGCCTGCAGCTTTGGCTTCCGTCAGCCCCGCCCTATGCGGGTCCTTCAGTGCTCGCTGCCTGCACCTCTGAGAGAAAGGTGCCCTCGATTTTCGCCTGCTGCCAAACTGTCTATGCTCTCCCACAATGAGCCGGTATTGGGGTTCAGTTCAGTTGGAAGTGGAGTTGGAGGTGGCGTTCAGAGCAGTCTGGAGCCCCAGTCTCCTTCCCGTCAGGGCAATCCCGCGGCACAGCCGACCGTCCTTTCTCTGTGCGCAGTGTGCGCACCGCCGGGACCTCCTTTCGCCGCTCCCTGGGGTTCCGCCTTACAGCCCGGCTCCCTATGGCTGAGCCTGAGTCCCCGGGGTCTGGCCTAGAACTGGGGTTCAGAGCAGTCGGGGGCCCAGCACAGTCGGAGTTTTATCTCCTTTCCGCTGGGGAACGCCCGCCAGGCACTCGGCCTCCCTCCTCTCAGGCTCCGTCCTCTCCGCGCGCTGCGTCTCCATACCTTGGGCTTTTCCAGCTCCTCTGCGCCTCCTTCTGGTTTTCTCCTTGCTTCTCGCTGTAGAATTTCCAGTCAGTCAACCTTCCTGTAGTTCTGGGCAATGTCCGTTTTATATTTTAGTTGTATTTTATTGAAATTGTTGTGTGCGGCTGCGGTTAGGTGTTCTCCTGGGCGCAGCCATCTTGGATCCGAGACTTAGGAATTTTTAAAAAAATAAGTGAGTTCTAACATTTTTATGTTTTGCTGGGATTTTATTGTTACTATAAAGTATATGAAAGGAAACCAGTGGTTCAGATTTCTTTCTTATGCTTTATGTTCTCAATAGTTTAATAAAATAAAATCCAAAGCACCTAGTTTTTCCTTTAGGGTTCACACTAACACTGCGCATGTTCCACACTAGCCCAGCTCCCATTCATAGGTCATATTCTGGTTCAGAGCCTTGGGATGGGTAATAAGAATGTAAAGCATGCCTCTTGTTTGCCAGCTACCACATGTTAATAATAATAGGAGTGATAAATCACTGGAATCCTGGCATTTTAGGTTCACTTTGTTTAATTTAAAGGAATAAAAAAAATTAGATAAGAACAAGGCAGCATTACATAATGGAAAAAAAATCATATCCTTTAGCAGAAATGAACAATTCCTTTAATTTATGAGCACCTATAGCTCTCGGTAGAACTTTGCTTCTTAGTGGAGATGAAGGGCTGAGCACAATGAGTTAGTAGTGTTAGGTTAGTTTAAAGCAAGTTTTTCAATCTTGGCACTATTGAGATACTGGGCTGGATAATTTGTTGTGGGGGCAGTCCTGTGCATTGTAGGA
This sequence comes from Pipistrellus kuhlii, assembly GCF_014108245.1. Classification (NCBI taxonomy): domain Eukaryota; kingdom Metazoa; phylum Chordata; class Mammalia; order Chiroptera; family Vespertilionidae; genus Pipistrellus; species Pipistrellus kuhlii. The sequence continues at coordinate 32,181,724 of NW_023425427.1, forward strand.
TGGTTAGCAGCATCTTTAGTATCTGCTCACTACAAGCCAGTAGCACCTCCTCACCCCCAGCCAGTTGTGATAATCAGTGGTGTCTCCTGGCTTTGCTAAATGTCCTCTTTTGGGGAGAGGCAGTGGGGAGAACAACCTGCCCTTCATTGAGTACTTCTGGTTTAAAGTAAAACAACAGACTTCAAAGGTTTCCTTATTTACCCATTTTGTCTAATTTAAAAGTAGCAGGCTGTAATTGTTTTTTAAGCTGGGAACAAGAAGTGACTTAGAGTTTTAAGTTACATTTGGCTACACCTCTTTCTGGCTTTCTGGGTGAATCACAGTTCAGTTTCAACTCCATGTTTCAGAGGTTTACACATGCACTGAGAAATACATGGAACCATACTTCTTTCTTATGTCTAAGTTGTCACATGGATGGTTATTTGTAGATTATTCTTCCAGTTGTAAGCAGCTGAAGTGATTGATGGTCTCTGTAAGTTCACATTTTGATAACCACAGATGGAGTCTGACCCTTTGTATCTCTCTCTCTCTCTTTTTTTTTTTTATAGTAGTCTTTTATAGCTCAATGATCTTGGGGATTCATTGGGAAAGTTGAATGTTTGAGTTCAAATAACTCAGTTCCTATTTCCAAATGATTCTTGTCATCTGATGCTTTCTAAAAACAGAAATGGAATTAAAGCGGAAAATAAACACACATGGATTTGATATTGTGTTTATTTTGCAGTGAGCTTTCAGTAAAAGGAAAGAAAAAAACCTTCAGTTTATCTGAATCCCTTTTCAAATAATACACACATTGGTCTTGGCAGCAGTTGTCCAGTCTGTTTGTAGAGTTAACCTTTCGCATTTTGAGTTGACACTGGGGTTTCATACTTATTGGGGTGTGGGAAATATGAAGGTAAGTCTAGGTATAGATAACTCTAACTGGTTCTCAGTCTTGGTTTCAATTAGAATTATCTAAGGAGCTTTGAAATAACGCAGAGCCCAGGCCAAATCCCAGACCAAGTTCTCTCTTCCCTTAATCTAGTGGGAGTGAAGGTGGAGAACCAGGGTCCATTTCTGTAAGTAAAGTTTTATTGTAACACAGCCACACCCATTCATTTACTGATTGTCTAGAGACCCTGTGGCTTACAAAACCTAAACTATTTACTGTTTGGCCATTTACCAAAAAAGTTTGCTGACCTCTGTTCTCAACTCACAGTCAACATTTTCCAAGTATTTTGAAAAGAGGTTTTATACAAAATTCATAGTAAAAGGGGGAATTCCAGGATTTTGCTGAGCCTATAGGCTCAAATCCTGTCAGTTTTCTTGGACCTGTGGAAAGTTTAAAACATTTTCCTTGACGAACTGACTTGAGGGTTGTGCCCCAGCGGAGGAAGATGTAACCAACTCAGCACCCCGGGGGGGGAGGGGGGGGGCACGCCATTATTTATGTCAGGACACTTTTTACTTAATAGTTGGCTCTTGCTCTAATAAATGTTCATCACTTAAGACTGTGTTGACTTGAGGGAAGGCTATAGATGCAGAAATGTTTCTCTCACAAAAAGTGTGTTTGAGCATGTTATTACCACTGTAGCCATTCTAGATGGTTGTGGACCTCTGAAAAATAATCTTAGTTCTGGGGAATCTCATGTATAAAAAGAAAGCTAATGGGAAATTTAAAGTAGCATCCTTTCTGCCTTTTCTTAGTTTGGGTGGAAAGTTGTAAACAGTTGGTCAAAAGAATTTTTTAGAAAGTTCTCCTGTGGTCATAGGCCCCTAATGGTGTTCAGTGTGAGAGAAAGGATTGTTTATTCTAGTACCTTGTCACCAGAGTGAGATTTTATTTATTTTTACTTTTTAAAATATTTTTATTGACTTAGAGAAGGGAGAGGGAGAGAGAGAACCATCAGGATGAGAATGAAAAATTGATTGCTGCCTTCTACACACCCCCTACAGGGGATCAAGTCTGAAACTGGCAATCTTTTGGTGCACAAGATGATGCCCAACCAACTGAGCCATACCAGCCAGGGCCAGAGCGAGGTTTTGAGCCAGCAGAATCAGCTTCTCCCGAGAGTGAGTTAGACTCTGAGGCTCTACCCAGACTTACTGAATCAGTCTACTTTTTAACAGGATCCCAGGCCGTTCTCATACACACTCAGAGAGCAACAGGGAGTACTAGTCTAACGGATAACTGGGTCAGTGCAGAAAGCACCATTGATAGTCCCTCTTTAATGATTTCACAGTTCCCTGATGGCTCTCCTGACTTGGGCCCACTCACTAAAGGCAACCAGTTCTCCCTTTTGGCTATTTCCGAGCATTGCTGCATGCCCTCTTATTTAGTAAAAAATTATATAATGGTAGAAAATGAAAATTGGATGATTAAACTGAAAGAGATACCATTTTTATATGCTATAGAAAAAAAAATAGAAAGGATAAAAGGAACTAGGCCAGATATACTTCTCTTGAAAGGTAATAATTAAGTGGAACGGAGTCTTCTTTCTTTTGCAAGAAATAATCTACACATCAAGCATACATTTATGCTGGGGGAACAGTTGGGAGGGGCAGAAATGAACTCCTTGAGCTTCTCAAATTAGCACACAGAAATCAAGGACTTAGGCCTTTCCACCAAACACTGCCATAATATTCAAAGTTTACTTTGGCCTATATTACTGGGGGAATTGCCAAAATTTGGATGTTCATAGAAAATCTTGAGGAAGCCTAGGACCTAATTTTACCCTTCCAGGATAAAATTTTTCTAAATCAAATAAGTAGCTTCTAGAGATTTGATTTGAAAAACATTTCAAAATTATTCCTTAATTCTTGAACAGACTTGGTTTATCCAGCACATTCCTTAGATTGACTTTTTTAAAAAATATATATATTGATTTTTTACAGAGAGGAAGAGAGAGGGTTAGAGAGTCAGAAACATCGATGAGAGAGAATCATCGATCAGCTGCCTCTTGCACACCCCGTACTGGGGATGTGCCCGCAACCAAGTACATGCCCTTGACCGGAATCGAACCTGGGACCTTTCAGTCCCCAGGCCGACGCTCTATCCATTGAGCCAAACAGGTTTCGGCTAGATTGACTTTTTTATTTATTTATTTATTTATTTATGTATTTTTTTTAATTGATTTTGTACAGAGAGGAAGGGAGAGAGATAGAGAGTTAGAAACATCGATGAGAGAGAGTCATCGATCAGCTGCCTCTTGCACACCCCCTACTGGGGATATGCCCGCAACCAAGGCACATGCCCTTGACTGGAATCGAACCCGGGATCCTTCAGTCCCCAAGCCAACGCTCTATCCATTGAGCCAAACCGGTCTTGGCTAGATTGACTTTTTTAAATAAAGTTAATATCATCTGAATTTAGTGTTTTTGAAACTATAAATAATCAAAGTCTAGATGTTCTTGCTGTGAAGTCAGGGTCATGCATTTAATGTCTATACCAGGGTGTGTGTAGGAAACAATAATTCTAGGTGTTCGCAGAGTGGCCAGGTAGAACCAGGAAAGTGGAAGTGGGGTGCTCTTCTAAGCCTGCGGGTCCCGTTTCCTTAGCTTTGAATGAGAGGCCAAGAAGCTGTGTGGACTGTTCTTTATATAAAAGCTGCCCCATGCCCCCAAAGGCAAGGTCTGATTGCCAGGAAAAAGGCATGAGTGCCGAGTGCCAGCTGCTCACTGCTGCTGGAGGAAGTATGTGCTCCTTTTGCCTTTCATTCTGTCTTCCAGATCTCACTCCATGTCTTGTTAGTAGAATCCAAATCACCTCAGAACCCTGGTGACAGGAGAGTCTGGGAAACATATCATACTTTTGTTCCTTGTTACAGGGAAAAGCACAGAAGGGGGTGGGAATGGATGCTGAGTGATGATATTCAGCATAGAATCATGCTAGTGACAATAGCTTACTTTCACCCTATTTTCATGTTTTTGAAAAATATTCTTGCCCTGACCGGTTTGGCTCAGCGGATAGAGCGTCGGCCTTCGGACTGAAAGGTCCCAGGTTCGATTCTCATCAAGTGCGTGTACCTTGGTTATGGGCACATCTCCAGTAGGGCGTGTGCAGGAGGCAGCTGATTGATGTCTCTCTCTCATTGATGTTTCTAACTCTCTATCCCTTTCCCTTACTCTCTGTAAAAAAATCAATAAAATATATTTTAAGAAATATATATTCTCTACTAGAGGCCCAGTGCACAAAATTTCTACATGGGTAAGGTCCCTAGGTTTGGCTGGTGATTAGGGCCAGCCGGGGCCTTCCTTCATTCCATGCCGCCCCCTGGTGGTAAGCACACGTCATAGCGAGCGATTGAACTCCTGGTCTCACAGCAAAACTCCTGAGGGGACACTTTGCATATTAGCCTTTTATATATAGAGAGAGATATGCATTGTATATTAACTAAGATGAATTGCCAGTTTTATATGTGAAGAAATATGAGAAGGTTAAATGACTGGCTGCTGGTCAAACAGGAAGTCATTGTGATAGTAATGCCATGCTCTCCTGTTTTTCCTGTCCAGTTCTCTTTAGTACTTGTTAATTGGGTATCATATGATGAGAAGGGATTTTAGGGGTGCTTTAGCAGGAACCCCAAGATAGAAAAGGCACCTCAGAATGCACAATTCTAGCATTTTCAGGGTTAGTATACTGGATGGTCTATTCATGGTTGAGGACACTACCAGCTTAACAGGGTATGCCCTTAACTTACAAAATTAGGCAATTCTTGAAATTACTATAAAATGCAACTTTGGTCTTAATACATTCCTTCTTTTTTCTTAAGCAGATGAAAACCTCTGAGAACCGCCACCCTGTGAGTTCCCAGTACAGGATGCATTCTTACTACCCAGCTCCCTCCTACCTGGGCCAGAGCGTATCCCAGATCTTCACTTTTGAGGATGGCCCTCCTTACTCGGAAACCAAAGCGAGCGGTAGGTGTCTGGTTACACAGCCTGGATCTGGGTGGAGAGGATGAGTGTTCAGCAAGGGGTCTCTGGCTCTCCAGAGACAGTTAAGAGCTATTGGGAAGTTTTTTGCTGTGTAAGTCTTATATAAGTATCCTTTAAGGTGTTTTGTTATGGAATGATTTTGCTTTGCCTAGATTCTTAATATTACATTTCTCTCTTTTATATACCCAGAGTGACAGGAATAAGATTAAAGACTCCTCTGAAACTAAAAATGTGTTTTCTGAGGGATCAATATGAAACACAGGGGCACTTTAAAAGTGGTTCCAAGTCCTGATGTTTTTGGTAAAGTGAATTTCCATATATTGAATACTTGTTTTCCAAAATTTTCCATTTTAAAATTGAAGGTATATTTATATTTTGGGGAAAAGAAATAAAATAACATAATAAAACATTTTTTAATTCAACCGATCTCAGAGTTTATGCAGTAGCAATGTAAATAACTCTGATAAAATGGCTTTGAAGTGAAAAATGACTGCTTAATGTACCAAAGCACTTTGAAATACACAATTGCTCAATTTCAGTTTTAACCTTCTCCCCAGCCTTTACATTGTGGAGACAGACAGGTCTTTTACGGCTGTTGTGTTCCCAGGACCTGTTTTTAAGTTCTTTATATTGAAGCATTATCTTTTGACCTGGGAAAGTGAGAAGCTTACACAGTCGAGGCAGTATGTAAAAATCGGGGCAATAGTGAATGACTTGGTAATTTCAATAACTTGATTCTCTATAGAGAACTGGTTTCTTTGTAAAGCAAGTACTTAGAGAATGAGAATCTGAAGTCTAAGAAAGCTGGGCAAGTGACACTTCATTTATTATACTAAAAATAAAGGATTCCATTAACGTGGAATATATAGGTTAAGGGAACTGATAAGTGTGAACTGAAGTACATATTATTGATTGTATTTTGACTTTATTAATAGTCATATTTCATAACTAGTATGAATATTTATACTGTATAACATGTTCATATGGTCTTCCTTTCATACTTTATTGATTACATATATGTTTATCTGGATTGTAAGCTTCTTAAGGATAGTGAACACATCTCATATCTTTTTATCTGCTATGATGCCTTTTTTAAAATTTGTTAGTATTTATTAGTTAAGTGATGAATAAATAAATTAATCCATTATTATTTTAAGTAAGTTTGTTCTTTAAGGAAACATAATTCTGAAAGGTCAGAATCCTAATAGTCTGATGGAGTCCTTAAAAAAAGTTTATTCAGAAAATTAGCAATGAAACCTACTTTAAGGGGGGAATTGCCTGACCTTCTTTCTCCAGGAATAATGGAATGTTTTTAGAAGCACTGGCATTCTTGAGACAAAGGTATAAATTCAGAGGAAGGCAATAAGACAAAAAGATAAGAAGAATTTATTAGAGCAGAGATGAATTTGAAGAGGAGCAATAGGCATTTGAATTTATGACAGAAAAGGAAGAGATTCAGAAGGAAAGAGGTTACAGTCCAGGAAAGAAAAGATTGGTTGTTCCAGTATTCATAAGGAAAGACTGGGTGAATAACACCTAGAATTTCCTTAAAACTTTTCTGGTGATCTATGTATCTGAAAATGTGATTTAACCTCCCAGTAACTCTCTAACTCACTAATAATTAATCAGGAGGATCAAGCTTCAGACATGAGGGCATAGGAAGAATTGCAGTGAAATCTCTATTTTGGAATTGATGGAGAACGAGAACATGAATTAATTGAAAACCCAAGACTCAGTATTTTTAAAAGCAGTGTGGCTTTCTGGCTTCCATGTATGGTATCATGGGCTCTACATTGTATGAGATTTTTAAAAATATATATTTTATTGATTTTACACAGAGAGGAATTGAGAGGGATAGAGAGTTAGAAACGTCGATGAGAGAGAAACATCAACCAGCTGCCTCCTCCACACCCCCAACTGGGGATGTGCCCTTGACCGGACTTGAACCCGGGACCCTTCAGTCCGCAAGCTGACGCTCTATCCACTGAGCCAAACCGGTTTCAGCTGTATGAGATTTTTATAGAGCTGGTGGGAAGGGAAGAGGAAAGAGAAACTTGTGTGTGGACATCCCAGGTGCCATCTCATGGAGCACAGGTTCCTCAATTTTATCAGTATTGACACAAGTGGGGAGCTCTTTGGGGACAAATTAGGCCCTTAATGGGGCTGAGGCTAGTGGCAGGGTGCCGTGATTGGGGATGAGGATATCAGTGTTTTTATTTGTGAGAGTGACAACGTCTGACTGATAACCAGTTACATTTATCTGTCAAGTTTGAGTTGAAGTCCTTTGGTTGGTCGGGTTAATAAGTTAACGGTTAGTAAATAGTACATCAGTTATTCTATGTGGGCACTTCTAAGTAATTTGAAAAACAGTATTTTCAAGAGGTTTAATGTTTTCTTTAAAGTCTTAGTTAAGTATAAGTTTGTCCGTTAAGTCCATTTTTCTTCAGTTTCTTTAAAGATAACCATTACCTCACTTTACCATCTAAAAAGAAACAAGTCCAAGTTCAATGTTTTCTTCTGGTTTTGCTGAAGATTGCCACATGAAAATATAATGTAGGGAATGCCATGTTTCTACTCTTCAGTGTTTTTCTTTGTGAAAAGGCTGAGAGCCATTCTCCTTTTCTTATCCTGAAAAGTGTTAGGAGGTAGATGGCAGGTCCCAGACTTTGTAAGCCATTGCAGGCACTTGGCTTTTGTTTTGGGTGAGCTGGGAGGCCACTGGAGTATTCTAGCGAAGAGGTGACATGTGGTTTTAAACTCTGGCTACTATTTAAGAATAGACTGTAGGGATGTGATGTGGAAGCAAGAAGACCAGTTACTAGTAAAAGGCTGCAGTAGTAATTCTCACAAAAGATGACAGTGGTTCAGTCAGGGTGGAAATGTGGTAGGATAACAAGTGGTTGAATTCTAGATGTATTTTGAAGATAGAACCAGTAAGATTTGCAGATGGATTTGGGATGTGCCATAAAAGAAAGAGTGAAAGATGACCCCATAATTTTTAACCTGACCAAGTAGAAAACTGGAGTTTCAACTTATTGAGGTAAAGAAGACTATGGGGAACACATGTTTGTAGGAATCAGGAGTTTAATTTTGCACATATTTAGCTTGAGATGTTCATGAATCATCCAAGTGGATTGTCATAGGAATTGGATGTATGATGACTAACATTGAGGGGAGATGTCACTGCTGGAAAAAAGAACTGGAAAGTTCAGTGCATAGATGTTATTCAGTGCATATTGGAGGCAATATGATGAGATCCTCCTCCCTCCCCAAGGAAGGGAGTGTAGGTGAAGAAGAAAGGCCCAGGGATTGAGCCCTGGGACCCTCTAGTGTTTAGAGCTCTAGTGGATGAGGAGGACCCACAAAGGAGAGAGTAAGATAGAGCAGCCTATGAGGTAGGAGGAAAACTAAGGGTGAATGGTGTCTTGGAAGCCAGTTAAAGAAAGCACTTAAATGAAAAGAGTCAAATAATGTTGATGGATCAAATGAGATGAGGACTAGAATTGACCATTGGCTGCTGCAAGAGATGTTTGATTACCCGGACATTAAAGTGGATGAGTAGCCACTTTGGTGAGGAAGTGAGAAACACAGCCTTACTACATTCAGGAGAACATGGGAGAGAAGACTATGAGAACAGACAGTTCTAGAGGAAGTTTTGCTCTAAGGAGGGCAGTGAAATGGAGCACTAACTAGAGGAAAAGGTAAGTTCAAAGAAGGTCCTTTTCTCTCTCTTATTTTTCTTCCCAAATATGGACGATACTTCGATGAGCTTGTATGCTGATGGGAGTAATTCAATAGGGAAGGAAAACTAGCTGGCCCAAGGTGTGGGTTTGTGAATGCTTTGTTCCTAGTCTAGGAGGAGATAAGTAAAGAAATTAAGATTAAATAGAATGCCAGGCTGGTGTGGCTCAGTGATTAACCATTGACCCATGAACCAAGAGGTCACTGGTATGATTCCCAGTCAGGCCACATCCTGGGTTGTGGGCTCAATCCCCAAAGTGGAGCATGCAGGAGGCAACTGATCAGTGATTCTCTCTTATCATTGATGTTTGTCTCCCGCCCCCCTCTCCCTTTCTCTCTGAAATCAATAAGAATATATATATATATATATATATATATATATATATATATATATATTAATTATAAAAATGTAAGGCAGAAACTGTCAACTTCCGTATTCTCACATGAAAGCCTGTCACCATGTTTTACATCTTTCTATTTCAGCAAGTGCCTGGCAATGGGCTCTGCACATAAAAGTGATTATGTTCATCAAGAAGGGCTTACTTTTTAGCTCCAAAAGGACCCTGTTTGAAACTAACCATATGTGGATTGTAATTCTTGAAATTAGCTAGACAGACATCATTGTCTGCTGAGTGAGGAAGGTAAAGCATAACATTTTAAGCATATAATAAACATTTAGAAATGGCATCTTTGAAAACTTATTTTTAACATATCACACATGATATATTTCCTACATAGAGCAAAGGAAATAACTAGAGGAAATGGGTGTATAAGAACACAGCAGGTCCCCTTATACCTAAAGAATAGGATAGAGGGAAACTAAAATGCTATTTGATGAGGGCACACATATTTTTGTATTTTCTTTAAACCTCTTTTTCTTCCTCCATGAAAAGAACACCCTCCAAGGCAAACGGTGGAAAAGGCTGAGAGCCAATGTGCACCTAACATGTTCTCTGTAAAACTCTGGCTTTTGACAAAGTCATCACCAGTCTAAAAATAGCAGGCACTTCGCAGGGGCCACGTGAACGCCATCATACTCACTGCAGTAAGGAAATACTCCACTCACTGCGGCACTTTAGTAAGAATCACCAGGGTGTGTTTTCTCACACACGGCACGGATCACAGTCTCCCAGCTTTGTGTTTCTCCAGGTGCCTAGCATCAGTCCATTTCTCAGAGGGCTCCAGGGGTGGTTCCTGGTTTCTTGATTGAATAAGAAACTGACTTTTGGATCATTTCTGCCGGTGCCTCACTGGTAAAACAATCCAAATAGATCAGGCATGAGGTTTAAACCTACGCTGTATTTTCTAGTATATCATGTAGAATCTTTCCTTTGGAAAACTTGCATTTTAAAGACTTAATTCTTTACATATACTTGGTTTATGATTAATAACATAGCCATGCAAGAGAGGAAGTGAGGAACTTAATAACTTTACATATAATAGAGATTGGGTGGAGTTGCTGGCTGGATGCTGTGGTGTCCCTGAGCTTTGGTGCTGGTGTTTAGGAAAAAGAGCCAGCATAGGAACCCAAGTTTTCTGAACCATTTCTAGGCATTCTTTCTACTACTATATCCTATCATTTCCTCTTCCTTCCCCTTCCTTTATTTTTCTCACAGTTATTTAACTCTGACAATCTCTATAAGACTGTGCACGTGATGGGGATAACTTATTTATCTATCTATCTATCTATCTATCTATCTATCTATATGTATACTAGAGACCTGGTGCACGAAATTCATGCATTGGGGTTGGGGGGAGGGGAGTCCCTCAGCCCAGCCTGCGCCCTCTTGCAATCTGGGACCTCTGGCTCCTAACTGCTTGCCTGCCTGCCTGATTGCCCCTCACTCCTCTGCCTGCCTGTCTGACTACCCTTAACCACTCGCCTGCCTGCCTGACCACCACTAACCACTTGCCTGCCTGCCTAATTGCCCTTAACCACTTGCCTGCCTGCCTTATCACCCCTAACCACTCGCCTGCCTGCCTAATTGCCACTCACCCCTCTGCTTGCCTCACCCCTAACCACTCACCTACCTGCCTGACTGCCCCTAACCACTAACCTGCCTGATCGCCTCTATCTGCTCACCTGCCTACCTGATCACTCCTAATCACCTCTGCCTTGGCCACCAGCAACCCAGCTTCGTCTGAAAGGATATCCGGAAGGTCGTTTGGCTGCCCGGTCTAATTAGCATATTACTTTTTTATTATAATAGGTAGATAAAAGCCTAAGCAACTGAATAACTGGTTGACTGATCACTATGACATGTACTGACCACCAGGGGACAGATGCTTAATGCAGGAGCTGTCCCCTCATGGTCAGTGCACTCCCAGCCAACCTCCCGAGGCCCCTTTCTCCCCGGCCAACCTCCCGTGGCCCTGCTTGGGCCCAATCACTGGCCAGGCTGAGGGACCCCACTCATGCACAAATTCATGCACCATGCCTCTCATTCAATTCTTATAATAGTAGTAGTATCCCCATTTTGCAGATGAGAATATTAAGGCATAGAGCTGATGCCTATGAAGTAAGGAGGAGAAGGGGTCCTCATTTTCATGTGGCAGATGGAGAACCAGCATGGCGATGACTTAGCTTGTTTGGAGTCCTCTGGACAATAGTCATGCAATAGGACTTCTTGTGCTGTAATGATAAAATATCAGAACTTGCTCCCTCAGCATGTGCGTCATGCAGAAATACCCCTATATGGGGTTGTCTTTCTTTAGCATGTTGGTATTCCAGGGGGGAAAAAAAATCGCCCAACAAAAAGTAGCTTTAAAAAAACACACCAGCATATCAGTTGTGGTATTTACATTGCTATTCCCAAAGCTAAATATAAACTTTAAAACACCTTTTTTACTTAATTAACACAGCAAAGTTGCTTTTTTTTTTTAATATATATTTTTTTATTTCAGAGAGGAAGGGAGAGATAGAAACATCAATGATGAGAGAGAATCATTGATTGGCTGCCTCCTCTGGGGATCAAGCCCGCAACCTGGGCATGTGCCCTTGGCCAGAATCGAACCTGGGACCCTTCAGTCCATAGGCCAATGCTCTATCCACTGAGACAAACAAGCTAGGGCCAGCAAAGTTACTTTCAATTTTGTGGTTATATTTGAATACTCTTGTTATAACAGGAGAGAGTGAAGTTAATATTTGATAAAGGAGGACATTACAAAATAAAATAAGGAGTTACTGGCTTTGAAATTATAAGTGTATAGAAATACAATTAACTGCTTTTGTAGTTCTTTTTGTCCCCCCCCCCCACCCTCCCATGGACATAAGCTATTATTTTAAAACTAGAGGCCCGGTGCATGAAATTCGTACACTGGTAGGGTCCCTAGTGGTTGCTGGCCAGGGCCTTCCTCCTTCCCCCAGCGAGCCACACCCCCTGGTCAAACTCCCGGTGGAGGGGACAATTTTCTTACTATGCTTTTATTATACAGAAATTAAGAGGAGTGTGGATAAAAGGCCTGCTGATTTTCCCAGATAATTTTTTATAGAGAGATGATTTTACACTCTACTTAGTCTTTAAGTGGCTTATTGTGAGATTTCTTTTACATCTTTAACATGCTTAAAAAGTTCTAAATTCCAAACGCAGGGCACATTTGCAGGGGTTTTCCTTTGGACTAAAGATTGTAGTCTACAGCAGGATACAGAGAGCAGGAGCCCTGGAAAGTACACCTTTAGGAAGTGTCCTGACATAACCAGGCTGAATATAATGACTAGAAAACATTGCTTGCCTATCTTTTCAATGGCAATTTTATCTTGATGGGATTCAGGTGTGACATACCTGCCTGCTCAGTGCAACACGAGGAACAATTGCAATTGCAGGTGTAAGGTGCTGGCCTCTAGGGGCGGCACAGGGGATAGTGCAGGGGGCCTAGTGTATTGTGAGCACATCACACATCAGCAGATTTGCCTGTTTCTGTTACTGACTCAGTGACCATTTGCATTTTAAAATCCTGAAGATGCAGCACCCATGTGGGCATTGGCTTGGATGCAAGAGTAGCCACTCTGGTAGGGGTGTCGAACTCAATCAGAGAAGGGGCCAAAATCTAAAATCCAGCCTAAATCGCGGGCCGAATGGTTTACTGAACAGTCATAAACTGTCATTGTGATGGAAACGCAGCGGAGTGCAGTGATGACAGTGCGGTGTGGGCCACATTGCAAGGCCTGGCGGGACGGATTTGGCCCGCGGGCCTTGTGTTTGACACATGTGGATTACAGGATCCAGCATCATCACATATGGGGCTTCTTCATTCCAATCTGGCTTGGATGCCCTGGGCCTTAGGGATGTTTTTCGGTCATGGAGCTGAGCAGGAGTTTATTTCCCCTGCTCAGCCCCTCAGAGGCACAGCCCAGGCCAAGTACAACTTGAATAACCTTCAGGAAAGCTGTGTTGTCCTTCTGTCTGCCGCTGTCTTTGAAAATTGCCTCCAGAGTTAGTGAGCAGGAACAGTTAAGATTTACAAACAATGATGAAGCTTGTCATGCATCTTTCACCATTCATCATCCAGGTGCCGTGCCTGGGCGGTGAAGTGTTCTTCATAAAAACCAGCTCAGTGTGAAATACACCTCGCTGCAATGTTTACTGCTCTGAAGCTCGTCAGAGGCCCTTTATAGTAAATCCAGATTGCGATGTGACATTACAGTATATCATTGCCCAGCGCGGTGGGGTTTACACTGGGAATGAGCGCAGTGCACACCAGATGAGGTGTCCAAATTGAGTTATGTCAGAATTTGGCTGTTATATGGGGATAGCTTTTGTTTTCTGAACACTGAAAGTTAGCTTTATATGTATTTATATTTATATATAGGCATATACTTCCCATCTTGCACATATACATGGGTATACAATATGTGCTGAGGTCAGGTTCCAACTGGGCTTCTGCTATAAAGGATGGTGACCAGCTTTATGTACCTTCCAACTGTTGTTCATTGAAATTGGCACAAATGGAATCTTCTGGGGGAACTAGAGGAGATGGTTATTTCATCATGGAAGTGGGTTTAATTTTACTGTGTGTACAGTGGTCATGCTTACCACTGTTTTTTTATAAAACCAAGGACCCCTCTTTCCTGGGATTATTGTATCAATAGTACTGGATGATCCATTTGATATGAGGGCAGAGAGAAGAAAACCCATTGGGTACATCAGTAGGGGAGGGAGGTCTCTGAAGTTCATTGCTTATTTATTATTTTTTTAGTGGATATCAAAATCTTAGTGTTGCCTCTGTATCTTGAAAGATGTTGCTTCTAAGAAATTTATGGTGTTTTAGCATAAATCTTCAAAATAAAAGAACACACGGAATTTATTGCATGATCATGTTTATTTACATTGACCCTAAAAGTGCTAATATTAAAACTGAGCTCCATAAAAAATATAATATTCAGAGATAACAGTAGGCCCTATGGTTCCATGATCATCTTTTTGTAAAATATATTTTATTGATTTCAGAGAGGAAGGGAGAGAGAGATAGAAACATCAATGATGAGAGAATCATTGATTGGCTGCCTTCTGTATGCTCCCCCATTGGGGATCGAGCCTGCAACCAACTCATGTGCCCTTGACTGGAATTGAACCTAGGACCCTTCAGTCCGTAGGCCTATGTTCTATCTACTGAGCCAAACCAGCGAGGGCTCCATAATAATCTTAACACACACATTTTCATAATTTAAAATTCTCTTTTCAATGTAGCAGGGTTATAAGGAGAACCATTTAGTGACCTTTACACACCTGGCACTAGATTGCACCCAGGGACTCTCCCCATTTACACGAATCTAGGGTAGGGCTCCATTCACTTTAAATAGACCTCCCACCATAGTCCTCTGTTGTTTCTTGTTTGTTTGTTTGTTTGTTTTGTTTTCCTGTGGTTCCTTTTAGATACAGTGTCTTCTTACCAGAGATTGATAAACAATAGTGCCACATCTGAGTTTCCTAAAGCAACACAAGGAAACACTTGCAATTGCAGGTGTAAGGTTCTAAAACTAGGGGTGCCATAGGGGACAGAGCCCTTCCATCAGCTCTTAGAGAGCGGGACGGGGGTTGTCAGCCAGTGCAATCACTTCATTAAGCTGGCAAGATCATACACAGGACGGCCAGTTATAGTCAAATCTCAGATAAACCACAAAAAAAAATTTTTGTCAATACTAAAAATAATTTATTGTTTCTAAAATTTATATTAATTCAGCATGCTGTATTTTTACTTGTTAAATCTGGCAGCTTTATGCTTCATCAAAGTCTGCTCCAAACCACTGTTTTAGGACCCTGGGGTAGAAGGCAAAAAAAAAACACAAAAAAGCATGGAGGAAAGCAATACTTTCTCTAAGTATACTGAGCAGTTTTAAGAGTTTCATGTATTTTTCTACATAAAGAGTACAAGAGACAAGCTGATCATGCTTGGAACGGTTTCCTATTTTGGCTGAAACCATTCTTGGGTTTCTCAGTGAAAAGTTTCTGGGTTTTAATTTATCTTTGAACATATTAACTGTATTGTTTAGGTAATTCATAGGTCCAGATATTTCTTTTTTCATATTCTATAGGTTAGCTCCATTAATATAAAAGTGGGGAAAAAGAATGCACAGCTGCTCAGAATCAAAGTAGAAAATTGTATTTTTCATGCATTTGGTTCAGTTATCCCCTGGTAGCTTTGCCATCCATAACAGTAACTCTTAAAATGCTCTGGCAAGCCCAATTCCTCTCTCTATTTCCCGATACCTGCCCTCTCCCAGCATATATACTGATAGCTCAGTCAATATATAAGTAATAACTTCATTGAGTGAGTGCCAATTATGTGTCTTTGGACCTAGCATTATGCCTAGGTGATGAACCATAGCAGAGAGCATGCTGCAGTGATCCCTAAATGTCAGCAGGTCTTGGGGGCACACATCTTTCTTTCCTATTCACAGAACAGCCTTGCTGTCCAACCTCCACAGGGTGGATGCGGGAGTAGACATGTACCCAGCTGTCTTGCTCTCATTCAAGACTTGGTTGAGGTCTTCACCTGAAACAGAAGGGAGAGTTTACCTCAGATTAGAGAAAACAGGAACACAACCAAATGTGATATGAATAGATGACCCAATTATTCCTTTCCAGGCATGTTTCAACTTTGTTACTTATATGGTTATTGAGGTGGGATGGGCTTGATTGATTTGTTTATTCACAACAAACCAGTTTTTAGTTTTATTGACATATAATTCACATACCATAAAATTCACCCCTTTAAAGCATACAGTTCAGTGGTTTTTAGTATATTGACAAAGTTGTGCAGCCATCTCCCCTACCTAATTCTAGAATATTTTCATCATCCCCTAGGCCAGTGGTCAGCAAACCGAGGCTCGCGAACTGCATGGCTCATGAGCCACGGTTTGCCAACCACTGCTCTAGGGAGTCCCCATTACAGTAACTTTTCATTTCTACTTTCTTACCAGCCCCTGGAAACTACTACTGGACTATCTAACAAAGTAGCACAGGCTGGGTGGCTTAAAAAAGGGAATGCATTTTCTCACAGTTCTGGAAGTTAGGAGTCTAAGATCAACCTATTAATACATTAAGGTTGTTTTTTTGTGAGGCCTCTGTCCCTCTCTCCTTTGGCCGTGTGTGGGGTGTGTGTGTGTGTGTGTGTGTGTGTGTGTGTGTGTGTGTGTGTGTGTGAGAGAGAGAGAGAGAGAGAGAGAGAGAGAGAGAGAGAGAGAGAGAGAGAAGCTTCTAATAAGTTTTTGGGAACACAGTTCAGTCCATAACACAGAAGGGTTTTCTGTCTCTTCCTGTCTTAATGAGGTTCTTGGGAAATAGGAGAAGGACACTGAGTTTTGGTGGGCCAGTGTAGATAGAATGAATGGAATATCTTTCCTGGTCTAATGTCTTGCATTTGCTGACCACTCTCTCACCTCCCAAGCTCTCTGACAAAAGGCAACTTCCCATGGTTAGCATTCATGAACTAGCTGATGTCCATTACAGTTCAGCCAAATATGAAAAATACTCAATGAAGCAGTTTCACACATCATTTTATTTAATCCTAACAACAGTTCTTATCAAGCAGTAATAGGTTTTTTCCTCCTGACACCAACGATTTTGACAGAAACTGGGTTTTCTGCAATTCAATTCAGTTCTGACACTAATTATCCAAAGTTAACTGACTGCATTGGTTAAGAGCGTAGTTTCACAGGACTGCCCACTTCAGACACCAGCCATAAATGGGGTCCCCAGGCCACCCATATTTCTGCCTAGCCCACTTCAAACTTGAAGGTTCCTATAACACCCCCCCCCCCCAAAAAAAAATCAGGTTTGATGATTCGCTAGAATGACTCACAGAACTCCACAAGCACTTTACTTACAACCATTGGTTGTTTATAAAGGATAATAACTCTTAGGAACAGATAGATGAGGAGATGCACAGGGCAAGAATGGAGTGCGGTGGAGAGTTCCCAGCTCTCTCGGGCAGACAGCACTCGCAGCACCTTGGTGTGTTCACCAGCTTGGAAGCTTTACAGGAACCCTGTCATTAAGGGTTTTTTTCTAGAGGCTTCCTGATGGGAGGCATGCTTGATTAAATTGTTGGCCATTGGTGATTAACTCAATCTTTAGCCCTTCTCTCCCTTAATATTGGGGATTGGGTAGGACTAGACGGTCTAAGCTTCTAATTAAGGCTGGTTCTTTTTGATACTCAGCTCCCATCCTAAAGCTATCTAAGGGGCCCACCAGGAGTCAACTCATCAGAACCAAAGAGGCTCCTGTCACACTTATTACTCAGAAAATTCTAAGGATTTTATGAGTTTTGTGCCAGGAACCAGGGACAAAGATCAGATATCTTTCTGTGAATCCACAGGTAGGTGGAGCAGAAGTCACCGGCGCTACCTTAGAGCAGAGTTAATCTCTGAATAGAGAGACCAGGTGACAGAGCTGTAGTGGAGCTGGGCGGTCTTTTCTCTCCTGATTTAAACCTCTCAGGACATCTTCCAACTTCACATGTCACACCAGTATCAAAACTCCTGTCTTTATCTACTCTGCTGTCTTAGACCCTCACCATCTAGTACAGGACTGCTAGTCACATGCAGCTACTTAAATTTAAATCAATTGAAATTAAAAATCTAGTTTAATTTCACACTAGACACATTTCAAGTGCTCAGTAGCGGCCTCATGTGGCTCATGACTATTCTAGAGAGAGCATAAAAGGACAGTTTGTCCTTTTGGACAATGCTACCATGACAGACAGATGAAGGCTCTTCTGTTATGGACTTTCATAGTGACGGGAAGGGGAATCACTCCTGAGGCAAAAGAGTGACATTACTTCCTTTGCCTCCAAGTTCAAAAAAGCACCATTTTGAAAGTTACGTTTGTGGAAGCATCATCCTTTATTCAAAGAGCCTGTCTGGTTGAGAAGGACTTATTTTTGGATGGTCTAATTAACAGTTGATAAACTCAGTCGACCTTTGAATATAACTGTGGTGCACCCTTTTTTTTTTTTTTTAATAGCAGATGAAACTGAGTGAATACAGTAGAATTTGGTCGATCTCGGTCCAAGAATTGTAGTACTTGCCCAGGGTGGATTTCTATTTAGTTCTATGATCTACTTTGAGTTATTTTTGTTTTCACTTTGAGTTAATTTTGACACATAGACTAAGGAAAGGATCCAATTTCATTTTTTCCTTTTTTGCATGTGGGTATCCAGCTTCCCCTGCACTATTTATTGAACACACTGTTCTTTTCCCTTGGGATGGTCTTGGCACCAAGAGGTGAGAGCGGCAGAAGGCCTTTTCCTCTGATCATCAAAGAACATCAGCCACAGAGTGCTGAATCCTCAGCACAAGCCTGTGAAGTTGCCAGTGACGATTCACCTGGATCTCTGTGGATAGATTTTCTCAGTTATGTTTTTCTTTGGTTCACCGTCTCTCCCTCCTGTCTAAACTGTATCTTTTTTCACTCCTTATGTTCCAAAATCACAGAGAATATGGTAGCAAGGGAAGGGAATCTTTCCCAAGTGCAGATTACAGTAGAGCAGTAAGAGTGGCTGATTTTCCCTTTATATTTTTTTATTGCTGATTTTCATTGCTTTTCAGAAAGAGAGGGAGGGAGTGAAGCATCAATGTGAAAGAGCCACATTGACCAGTTGCTTCCCGCATGCGTCCCAAGTCCCAAACAGGAAAGAGAGCGAACCTGCAACCCGAGCACGTGCCCCCAAGCAGTCCTTCAGAGTGAGGGCCGACGCGCCAACCCCGGAGCCACAACTGCCGAGGCAATTTCCCATTTTTCTGATTGGAAATTTTTCTAATAGAAAGTGACCAGTGTTGATGTTTAAAACTCTCAGTGTTTAGGGGTCATCTAAAAGCTGCTTATATGGAAGAGATAGCAGAACCTCTTCAGGCAAGCCCCAGTGGAAAGCCCTGAAATCCTTTTGTGTTCTATGGGAGTATTCCTAAGCAAACAGACTGCTGGAACTGAGAACAGAGATGCTAATGCCTGGCTGGCTGGCTGCAGCCTGTAACTGTCAATCACCCCTTAATGTTTACAGAAGCAAAAAGTCAATGTGTAGTTGTTTTAATTTGACACACTCTTGGGTTGAGAGTGTAATCGCTGGAGGGGACATTTAAGTGGCTGTGCTCCCTGTCAGCTCCTCTGAGGCTGACTCCTGTGCTAAGTGCTTTCCTGATGAGCAATAGATTGGGTTAAATACCGGGGGTAATTGCTCACATCCCCTTACTGGTCTGCAGTGCCTTGTACTACATTTCCATCAGCACTTGCCTGAGGCGTTGAGGTTTATGCTGCAAAGAGAGTCAGTTCTATGTTCATTTTCATGAATCAATGTCGGTTTTTGAAAAGAGATGTTACAGTGCTAAGTAGACTGAAATAAATTACACCCCCTTCGGACCATTGAAGTAAATCAGTGGTCTTTTAGGTAGAAATGACTTTTGTTTACTTTTGAAACCAAATGTTTGTCTCTAGGCAAATGATTTGCTTATTTTTAAAAATCCTGCAACTAGTACTTTCCCCCTGTTAAACCAGAGAGGAAATTCTGTGTAGTTAGACAGGAAAGTCTCTCCACCCACCCTGTGCAATGAGTGACATCCTGAAGTCATTGAAGTGTCATCCTGAAGGCTGGAGACACTTGCCTGTAATTACAACAACTCTGGGTCTCAACTTCTCAAACCCCTGCTTACCAGGTGCCAGTATGTGCAGAGTTCCAAAAAGAGAGAGTGGATCTTGCCCTGGACGGTCCTAAGCAAAGAAACTAAATAATGGAACATGTATATCTTTCATTGGATTGTTTGGCTCTGCTTCTTTATGAAGGATGTGTGCTACCTGATCCCTATTTACTCTGGTTGTTGAGAGAAAACGGGTGAAATAGCTGCATTCATGCCTTTTGACAATTCAAGTGGTCAGTGGCCTGACCCTTCATGGTTGGGACACAGATTCTGCAGTTTGTGTGGCTCTGTTATGAACCCTGTTTCATGTTTAATACTACCCTGTTTCCCAGAAAGTAAGACAGTGTCTTATATTAATTTTTTCTCCCAAAGTTGTGCTAGGTTTTATTTTCAGGGGATGTCTTATCTTTCCATGCACTAGGTCTTATTTTCGGAGGATGTCTTATTTTCGGGGAAACACGGTAGTTGAAAGAACTATTTCATCATTTTATTTTATTTATTTTTTTGGTTGGGCCACTGTCTTCTTCCATTTACCTTATCCACTGGGCTTGCTAGGTCACAATAAATAATATATTGTATAATAAAGAGCTAATATGCTAATTAGATGACCTCTGGACTGACCAGTGGGTGGGGCCTCAGAGCCATGAGGCAGCCGGGGCTGTGAGGGTTGAGCCCCTTGCACAAATTTCATGTATTGGGCCTCTCTTTTATTTTTATTATACTTTTTCTTATTATACTTTTTCATATGTGTGTGTGTGTGTGTGTGTGTGTGTGTGTTTCCCCGAAAATAAGACAGTGTCTTATATTAATTTTTTCTCCCAAAGTTGCACTAGGTCTTATTTTCAGGGAATGTCTTTTTTTTCCATGCGCCAGGTCTTATTTTCGGAAGATGTCTTATTTTCAGGGAAACATTATATATATATATATATATATATATATATATATATATATATATATATATATATATATATATATATATTGGGTCGGCAACGAAGTAATTGCGGGTTTCACACATATATGGCTTCAGTTGAATTTTTAGGTTTGCAGACGTAGTACAAATGTAAAACACATTTTGTTATTTGATAGTTGGCTATTCAGCTGTTAATCAGTAAAAAAAGTTTTTTGATCTGTTTCGTAGTTTTTGTTTGGCGTTCGTTGAAAAATGGAAAATCAAAAGGAACATTTTCGTCATATTTTGCTTTTTTATTTCCGCAAAGGGAAAAACGCATCGCAAGCTCATAAAAAGTTATGTGCTGTTTATGGTGATGAAGCCTTAAAAGAACGGCAGTGTCAAAATTGGTTTGCCAAATTTCGTTCTGGTGATTTTTCACTCAAAGATTAAAAACGCTCTGGTCGTCCAGTTGAAGTTGATGACGCCCTAATCAAAGCAATAATCAATTCGGACTGTTACAGTACAACACGTGAGATTGCAGAGAAGCTTCATGTATCACATACATGCATTGAAAATCACTTAAAACAACTTGGCTATGTTCAAAAACTCGATACATGGGTTCCTCACGAACTGAAAGAATCACAGTTAACGCAACGCATTAGCAGCTGCGATTTGCTAAAGAAACGTAATGAAAATGATCCATTTTTAAAACGACTGATAACTGGCGATGAAAAATGGGTTGTTTACAACAATATCAAGCGGAAAAGATTGTGGAGCAGGCCAGGTGAACCAACTCAAACAACATCAAAAGCTGATATTCATCAAAAGAAGGTTTTGTTATCAGTTTGGTGGGATTACAAAGGAATTGTCTACTTTGAACTCTTACCACCCAACCGAACAATCAATTCTGATGTCTACATTGAACAACTAACGAAATTAAACAATGCAGTTGAAGAAAAGTGGCCCGAATTGACAAATCGAAAAGGTGTTGTATTCCATCATGACAATGCCAGGCCACACACATCTTTGGTCACTCGGCAAAAATTAATGGAGCTTGGTTGGGATGTTTTGCCACATCCACCATATAGTCCTGACCTTGCACCATCTGATTACTTTTTGTTTCGATCTTTACAAAACTCCTTGAATGGTAAAAATTTCAATAATGATGATGATGTCAAATCGTACCTGATTCCGTTTTTTGCTAATAAAAACCAGAAGTTTTTTGAACTTGGGATTATGATGCTGCCTGAAAGATGGCAAAAGGTCATTGATCAAAATGGGCAATACATTACAGAATAAAGTTATTTAGTTCCATGAAAAAATTGTCTTTGATTTTCTTTAAAAAATCCGCAATTACTTAGCTGCCGACCCAATATATATATATATGTGTGTGTGTGTGTGTGTGTGTGTGTGTGTGTATATATATATATATATATATATATATATATATATAAATAAATTTGGCACTTTAACCATTTTAAAGTGCAGGATTTAGTGCCATTAAATACATTCTTAATGCTGTGTGACCATTAAAGTTCTAAGGCCATCATTGTCCTGTAAAATGAAGGTGCCAGGTTGTCAACTCCAGCGTGGCTTTCTGTCTAACCTGCCTTCCCCCAAGGTTGAGTTGCCTCACCCCATAGCATTCTCAGGCTACCTCCAGGGCACCAGTCATACTCCATTCATCTTTCATGTGTCCCTCTGCCTAGGAATCTTCTTTGTTTACATGCCTGCTGGATCCTGGCCTTGCCCCTGCCATGCCCTGGATAGTTCAGCGTCTTCTTTTCTGAGGTGACCATGGTGCCTGCTCTTCGCCCAGGGAACACTCTCCAGGCCACCAAGGACATTCTTTAACTGTCTGCCCATTCCTGATGAACTTAACTCCTAGATTGTACTATATACTGGGAACAATCTTTCCTCCCTACTCGGTGCTCCAAACGGCCTCATTCTTCATATCCTCTTCTTTAATTGCTAGCTTTGAAACTCCTCGGTCACTATGTTTTCCAAAGTGAGTTATAATAAGTGTTAATTTTCCCTACTCCTGGTCACTTGAAATATGAAACTTCCATACATATACTAAAAATAGTCCTATTTTTTGTATATCTAACAGAAAATAGGACAATTTTTCTCTTCATTCGTTCCCTGAACATTATCATTTCTTTATTGGCTCTTGATATAGACCACAACTGCCTAAAGAGGGTTTTTGCATTATTCTGTGTATAATTCCTAGTTCAAACCTTCATGCAAGCCTATTTTTATCCATCATTTTTACAAAAAGCAATATAAAGTAATTGGGAGGAAAAATTCAATAATACAGAAGTTTATTTAAACCAGAAGTTTCATAGTGAAGTTTTATGATTTCTTTCATTGCATTTTTTGTGTTCCTTTTCTCTCTAATAAAGGTTATGACAATACCAGAGGCCTGGTGCATGAATTTGTGCACAGGTTGGGTTCAACCAGCCCGCCCTGATCAGGGCTGATCCCTATCCCTGATCAGGGTAGGGGTTGGGGGCAATCAGGATGGGGCGGGCTGGGGGAGGGGCCATGGACAGTTGGCCAGCCAGCCTGCCCCCTGATTGAACTCCTGGTCAATCTCCGGGTAGAGGGGACAATTTGCATTTTAGCCTTATATTATATAGGATACATTAAAACCTGTAAGAGTGGACACTGTATTTATAGCAAATGTCTTTGGCATTCATCAAAATAACCATGAGATTTTTATCGTTTTACTACAGTTAAATGTAGAACCATCCTTGTATTCCTGGAATAAATCTTACTTGGTCATGAGTCATCATCTCTGTAATACATTATTGGGTTCAATTTACCTGTTTTTATTTAGGGATTTTGTATTTTTAGCCATAGTGAGCTTTGCCTTTTTTCCTATTTTGTGTTATCATACCATGTTTTTGTATCATGGTTACACTAAGCTTATAGGATGAAACTGAAGTCATTCATCTTCTATTTTTTGAGAAGTTTAAGTGCACAGGAATAACCACGTCTTTGTGTTTGAATAAATTGCCCATAACATCTAGGCCTAGGTCCTTTTGCAAATGGGAAATAAGTCTTGATTAACCTTTCTATTTATTTTGTGGAAATCATTTTAATGAGCTCTCTTCCTGATTTGTTTTTGGCAGTTGGTTTTTATTTGAAAATAAATATTCATTTTTACTTTTATTTTCAAACTTAATGATAAAAATTATAGTGATCTCATAAATTTTTGAAAATACAATACCTGTGGTTATATTCACTTTCTCATGTTTAATGCTTTGCTCTTTCTATGCTTACTAGAGTCCCAGCGCTCAAAACTGCGCAAGATCCAAAGACCCTCCTGCTGCCACCACAGGACCCATCAATGCACCTCCTAGTGACCAGTCATTTAGGCGTTACAGCATTATGGCCACTGGCCTTTTATAATATAGATTTTCTTGTGTTCATGGTCAAGTTTTCCAAAGATTGATTTGTTTTATTGGTCACTTCCTAGCACTATTGTATGAGTTCATTTGTTCATGTGTAGCTATTGCATGACATATTTTACATTGTTCTTAAAGAGATTTAAAAAAAAATTTATTTCTACATTTTTCTCTCAGTTCCCACAAAAAAAAGTGAGTGCTTGTAGTAATAAAGCCAACTGGCTTGATGAAGCTACTGCCCCAAAGAATGTGGCAAATAAATGCCAGAGCTCGATTTCACATTCCAATCTATCCTTAAAGCTTACTCTACTCCCACCCCCTGTATTGTGTTGCTTGCTGAGGTATAAAGGGTCTATTTTCTATCTTGAGTAGAACTCAAGACAACAAGAACTTGTATGCTATAGAGTATTGGATAGTAACTCCAAGGAGGAAGAGTGAGGGGAAGGAGAAAAGCCAACATAAAGTTGTGTCATTAGAGTCCCGGCATTAGCTCTGGAACTTTCTGAAGAGCTCCTAGAAAGCATCTTCGAATCATCCATCTGAGGATAAAGAAGAAGCATTTAATATATCTGTATTGATTTCAGGGAGAGAGAAACATCAATGATAAAAGAAAATCATTAATCGCTGCCTCCTGCATGCCTCCTACTGGGGATCAAATCCATAACCCGGGCATGTGCCCTGACCAGGAACCAAATCATGACCTCCTGGTTCATAGGTTGATGCTCAGCCACTGAGTCATGCTGGTCGGGCAGGAGAAGCATTTTTCCATGAGTTCCCATTCCCTCACTTTAAGCACATGTGTGCTTAAAGGCTAGTATCTGTGGCATCAGAGAAGCCCTGGGGTATGGAGTAAGTGACCCATGGTCCACTCTTGATATAATATGCTGTTACAGGGAGTTGAGTTGAAGCTTGCACAGAGGTGTTGCTAATAGGATGTGAGTCTAGCTCTAGAGGCATCTAGCACCGTATATAGTAATATCATTTGCACTCACATGAGAGTGCATTTACCCAACTTCTTTTTTCCATGAAAGTATCTAACACACATAGCCACCTAACAACTAGGACCTAGATATTAGATAGTGTGGATTATTTTTATTTCGTTAAAGTTAAAACGCATTGGGATGGTGGGCTATATGATCCATTGCCAAATGGACTTCGTTTTCATGTGGGAACATCAGCCAAAGGAAGGGGAACCAGGAGGACTGGTTATAAGTAAGTCTGTTGAAGATTTTCCAGGAGACTCCAATTTATTTGATGAAGTACCCATTCTAAAGAAGCATGGGAAAGAAGCTGTTTTTACCATTTTTAATCAAAATATATCTACTTAAAGAAAAGATGAATTTAAAGCTATGAGTGCCCCCTTCAGAGAACATGTGTTGGCTTTGGATTTAAGCACTGATTCTTGGTCATATTAATTTATTTTTATTTGTATTTGAGACGGGGATGAGGTACCAGTGCATAATGGTTCAGGGCATTGAGTTTGATGTCTCATAGTCCTGCATTGTCACTTAGTGCCATGTGACCTTGGTCAAGTGTCTTCCTCTCTGAATCAGTTTTTCCATCTGTGTGTTAGAGGTGACAGTATGTATCTCTAACTAAGGTTTATTTTAAGGTGAGATAAGTGAAGTAATGTCTGTAAATGGCTTGGCCCTGTATATGGTTAGTGCTTAATAAGTTGTACTTTTATTGGTTTTTGAAGAATTTTATGATCTTAATTGTATGTTTCTGATTGAGTTGGCATCTGCCAGAGTTCTTAGAAAGAGTACGTTGAAGGTGTTCCAGGAAGCACCAGTTCCAGGAAATAAACAGAATGATTGATTAGTAGGGTTGGACTTCCGTTGTTTCTCCTCTGGTGTCCTCACACAGTAAGGGCACATACTCATGTAGGGCCTTTTCTTACTTCTAGTAGCCTACTTCCCTCCTGCTTCTCCCTCTTTCTAGAAAAACAATTAGATAAATAACACGGTAAAATAATAATTGATCATATGTCTTAGGTCTGTTGATTATTTGCATTTTAAAAGGACATAAGTGTTTATTCTGAATAAATGAATATTTAACTGTGAAATGTCAGATATTTTGGTCCTTGGGTGGCAGGTATAGTTTCAGGACAGAATTTCTTATCCCCTAAATCTCATATCATTTTTGTGTGTACATGGAATCAAGCCTGATTCAAGGATCTTCATTTATAAAGTGCTTTTAATTTAGTATCATTACAAATACTGTATGTATCCCTAATGTAATAACAGGCTCTGTGTCATAAAATATTACTATTCTAGAATGTTTCAAATATCATAGACATTATAGAATATATATATTTTTAATCTTTATTGTTCAGATTATTACAACTATTCCTCTCCCCTACCCCCCCATAGCTCCCCTCTACCTGGTTCCCATTCCACCCTCTGCTCTTACCCCCCCACACACTGTCCTAATCCACAGGTGTACGGTTTTTTTTCCAACCTCTTCCCCCACTCCCACACCCCTTTCTCCCCTAAGAATTGTCAGTCCACTCCCTTTCTATGTCCCTGATTCTATTATATCCACCAGTTTATTCTGTTCATCAGATTTTTAATTCACTTGATTTTTAGATTCATTTGTTGATAGATATGTATTTGTTGTTCATAATTTTTATCTTTACCTTTTTCTTCTTCTTCTTAAAAGAATACCTTTCAGCATTTCATATAATACTGGTTTCCTAGTGATGAACTCCTTTAGCTTTTTCTTATCTGTGAAGCTCTTTATCTGACCTTCAATTCTGAATAACTTTGCTATAATCTTGGTTGAGGTTCTTGCTATTCATCACTTTGAATATTTCTTGCCACTCCCATCTGGCCTGCTTAGTCTGTTGAGAAATCAGCTGACAATCTATGGGTGCTCCCTTGTAGGTAACTAACTGTTTTTCTCTTGTTGCTTTTAATACTCTCTCTCTTTGTCTTTTGCTCTTGACATTTTAATTATGATGTGTCTTGGTGTGGACCTCTTTGGATTCCTTTTGTTTGGAGTTGTGTGCACTTCCTGGACTTGTAAATCTATTTCACCAGATGGGGAAAGTTTTCTGTCACTATTTCTTTAAATAGGTTTTCAGTATCTTGCTCTCTCTCTCCTTCTGGCACCCCATAATTCGGTTGTCGGAAGTTGTCCCAGAGGCTCCTTAGACTATCTTCATATTTTTGGATTCTTTTTTCTTTTCTGGTTGTATGTTTTTTGCTTCTTTGTATTTCAAATCTCTTACTTGATTCTTGCATTCCCCTAGTCAGCTGTTGGATCTCTGTATAATATTTTTTATTTCAGTCAGTGTATGTTTAATTTCTAGTTGGTCCTTTTTCATATCCTCAAAGGTCTGGCTAAATTTATCATTTTTTTCTAGAAAGTTCTCAAAAATCTTTATAACCGTGGTTTTGAACTATATATCCAGTAGTTTGCTTTCCTCCATTTCTGTAATTTGTGATCTATTTCTTTGCCTCTGCATTTTGGCTGCTTCCCTGAGTTGATAGAGTGGTTT
Organism: Pipistrellus kuhlii; assembly: GCF_014108245.1. Lineage (NCBI taxonomy): Eukaryota > Metazoa > Chordata > Mammalia > Chiroptera > Vespertilionidae > Pipistrellus > Pipistrellus kuhlii. The sequence goes on from NW_023425427.1 coordinate 32,209,317, forward strand.
TGTGTGCTAGGTGTCCTATAGAGCCCAGTGGCTCATCCTCCCCAGTTACCTGAGGTGGACACTCTTGGTGCACCCCTTTGTGGGCTGTGTGTACAGTCTTGTAGTTAAACCTTGATTGTTGTTGATATCACTAGGAGGAATTGACTTCCAGGCCAGGTGGCTGTGAGGATCAGCTGTGTCTACGCTGGGAGAACTTCTGTTCTGGAGACACCCTCATGAGACAAGACTGCTTCAGTGGGGTTTTGGTGCTCACAGAGTCTGCCCCTGAGTGTGTTCCTTATGGATCTGAGGAGTTGTAATATGTATAATACAACTCTGACCCCGGGTACACTGGCTCTTAGATGACCTCTGCCTGAGGCCATCCAGCAGGAGCTATGGAGAGATCTGCAGATTCCTCTTCTTTATTTGGGTTTTGGAGGTGCCCAGATGAAGCCGAGCTGTGAAGCAGTGCAAGCTGCTGCAGGGTCTTGGGCCTTCTCTTGGATGTTCTGGGTGGGTCTCACTGACTCAGCTGTAGTTTGTTAGGTAAGTTTAGAATTCAGAGGACCAGGCCATTCATATGCAAAAGCCTCTGCGCTCACCTTGGATAGGGTGGAGTCTCAGGGCTTAGCAAACAGCAATGGCTTTTCATCAGCCGTGTCCTAAGAGATCCCCCAGGTCTCAGTGTCCTGTGGTAATTATTGCAAGCACCTCTGAGAAAAAGCTGCCCTCGTGTTCTGTCTGCTGCCAGACAGTCCAGTTTCTCCCGGTATGAAACTTTGGCCCCCAGAGTCTCGCCCAGATCTGGAGTTCAGAACAGTCTGTAGCTTTTGTCTCCCTCCCGTTTGAAAAAGCCAGCTGTGTACTCAGTTGCAGCTCTCTCCGCATGCGTGCCTCCATACCTCTGCCTTCTGCAGCTCCTATGAGTCTCATTGTGCTTTTCTCTTTCCTTCTAGTTGTAGAATTTCCACTCAGCCAGCCTTCCTGTCATTCTGGATGATGTCTGTTTTGTCTTTTAGTTGTAGTTTCGAAATTGTTGTACTCGGCAGCAGTTTAGGTGTTTACTGATGCCACCATCTTGGTTTCTCCCTCCATTACAGAATATTTTTATTACAGTTGTCAGTTGCTTTGGAAGGTGCATGACTACTTATTAACTAGATAATTTAGGGAATGTAGTTGCCCAAACTACACCTTACCCAATGACTAACTTAACCTAAGGAATTGTGCAGACCTCTCTGTTGGATCAAGACCTGCTGTATTGTAACATATTGGCAATAATAATGAAATGAAATGCATACTTTATCAACAAGTTAGATCTTTTGCAATGTACCATTTCCATAAATCAAAATAGTTTTAAGTGGTTCATGTTAACACTGTAACTAGACTTTAGTTAATGCTTATCTATACTAATAATAGGGTAATATGCTAATTAGAGCAGACATTTTCTGGATGTCTATCCAGACAAAGACACAGTGGCTGTGAGGGCCAAAGGCAGGCAGCCATGGTGGTGGCTGCGTGGCCTGGGGCTCAGGCAGCCATGGGCTCAAACAGCTGTGGGCTCAGGTAGCCATGTGCTCAGGCAGCTGTGAGTTCTGGTGGCTGGGAGGCCTGGGGATCATGCCTGGAAGCCATGAGCCCCAGTAGCTGCAAGGCCTGGGGCTCACACCTCACAGCCATGGCAGTCGGCAGTGGTGGCAGCAGTGGGGTAATGGGGGCTGTGCCTTCCCTTGATCAGCCTGGTCACCTCCCACAGAGGGAAGACAGAGGCAGCAGCAGCAAGGGGTGATGGGGGCGGTGCCTTCCACTGATGGGTCCGTCATCTCCCACAGAGGGAGGCCAGACTGCAGCTTAGGCCTGCTTCTCTGCGGGGAGCAGCCTAAGCAGTCAGTATGACATCCCCTGAGGGCTGCTGGACTGTGAGGGGGCAGGCCAGGCTGAGGGACTCACCCCCCCTCCCGCCCCCAGTATACAAATGTTTGTGCATCAGGTCTCTAGTTCTTTCATAATAGTTTACAGTCAGCCATTTCATACTTCCATCATGATGAAACTTCCTATACAGCTAACTTTTGTACTTTATTCATCTAAAAAGTACCATATAAGTCAGAGATTTGTAAAAGAGCAATTAAAAATAACGTTGGAAACTTTTTTTCCCCAGAATGTTTCTGTACGTAGAGTTAAAATAACTTGTTTATTTTTGCTTAAATGAACAGAAGAACACTACGATTTTTCTTTTCTCTAATTCCCTATGAGGGTGTTTTTTTTAAACCTGTTTTAATCTTGGTGTACATACTGTTTTGTGGATTTCCCCCCCTCAATTTATTTAACAGTTTGCTTCAAGAGCTAACCATATATGTCATTTCAAATCTTTTGCTATGAAATCACATGCAGATATGTGTGTCTGTAGAAACACACAGTTTGCTTGGCTTTTTACATGGTGTACATCTTGTTCCTCAAAAATGCTTTTTTTAAATCAACAGTCTTAGAGATCTTTCATGTCAGCTTTATATTTTTAACAGGCACATAGGATTCCATAGTTTAGGTAGATTATAGTTTATTGCTTAATATTGTTTCAATAGTTTATTGATGATAAACTATTATCATAGTTTATTCCTTATATATTGACAATCATATTGTGTTAAACAAATGCTGCAGTTCTCTTGTACACATGTTCTGGTGTTTTTCTGGGGAGATGCTAAAAAAGGGCATTTCAAAGAAAGCCTGCTTTAGATTATATTAAATATCACCAAATTAACCCCAGGACTGAGCTTTCCCTGTTTCAATCCCTAAACTTTTGCTAGCATAATATCATTGAACATCTTCATTTTTGTCAGTATGGAGGTTGCCCTCCTTGTTCAGCATCTGGGCAGTGATTTCAACACCAGCTGACCTGGACCATTTCATCCACCACTGTTTCCTTCTCTCCCTGTAAGAAAAGTACAAGCCTGGGTCACAGGCCACAAGGTCAGGGTCTCCAGCGTAGTCCATCTCTGCCTGACAGTCAGCTTGCACTGGATCCTAATCAATCTTCACATAAAAACACCAGCTCTTACATAAGCAGAGGTGCTTGTAAAGACCCTAGTGATTGTCATCTCTTGTGATTGTCTCATTACTAAAGGACCTAATTTAATGGAAGACAGGCCAAAAAGCAGAAAAGAGAAGGCAACTTTCCTGTTTTCTTGATGAAATGTGGGGACAACTGTGTTTCAACTTGGCTAAAAATGTGGTTTTCTCTGTAGTAAAGGCTAGGGACGTGGCCTCTCTGTGCTCTGAGGGTGTGTCCAAGTCTGCAAGGTCACACTGGACAATAGTTGAGATTCACACAGAGAGCAGTGACTGACCTGCCAAGGACTGGGTTCTAGACTGAGTCAACCAAGGCACTGAAGAACCACTAGTGTTAGAAAATGCATCGTGCAAAGTCAGATGATGATCTGATTTCCACTAAGCCATCATAATGTGATCAGCGTTTGATTCTGAGGCAGAGGCTGTACATGTCACTGGAAGCTACATTTGTTTTTGTTTTTTTGTGGAGTTTTGTTTGTTTGATTTTATTTGTTTGTTTGTTTGTTTGTTTGTTTATTTTTGTTGTTAATCCTCACCAAAGGATATTTTTCCATAGATTTTTAGAAAGAGTAGAAGAGGGAGGGGGAGAGACAGAGAGAAACATAGATGTGAGAGAGACACATCAATTGGTTGCCTCCTGCGCATGTCCAACCAGGGCCAGGAATTGAGCCTGCAACTAAGGTATTGCCCTTGACTGGAGTCGAACCTGGGACCCTTTAGTCCACTGACCGATGCTTTTTCCACTGAGCTTTACTAGCTAGGGCATAAAGCTACTACTTACATACAGGAGCACAAAGACGGAGGAATTGATCCTCCTCCCATTTCACAGTTGAATCCCAGTTATTGGAAAGAGCTTAATCCATTATTGACAGAAAACATTAATGTCTCTATTAGGGAAGAAAAGAGGTTAATTTCTTGCTTCAGAAGTAATCACTTGATGCTAAATTACCCAGCTCTGTTTATACTCAATTAATTCTGACTTTGAACAGGCACTTAAACCTTTAGACCTGAAAAAAATGGAAGTTTGAGAAATTGTAACAATAAGAAATTATAATACACAAAAAATTGTTTTGGGGAGAGAAGTTAGAAGTCATTTTATAAATGTGGGAACTGAGGCATTAAACATTGGCTTGCCTAAGAGACAGAGTAGTCTTAAATACAAACACCATGTGAGCCCATGAGTTTATTATTATACTTTGCACCGTTTCCTGTTGCTCTGGCTTTAGATTTCAGCATGCACTGGACTCTGTGTTAGCTTCATTGATTGATAGGTTTCTCCTGCTGGTGGCCCTGGCCAGGCACTATGGCATTTCTGTTAGATGTATCAGGATCCCTTGATACTGATGACCGTAAGGTGCTGGAGCCTCCTGGGGTGAATTGGTTCATTTTTCATTGTCTCCATCCAGACTTCATGAAAGGTCACATGAGGTGGAATAGGGTAATTACTTAACTGCCCTGAAAACTCACCTATATGGATTTGCTGAGAATTTGGCCCTCTTGTGCCACATGATGCTGAGCAAGACATCCACCCCACCCCCTGCTGGCTCTGTCCTGCTGTCTGTTCTCCTTCCTCTGTCGGATGTGTACTTCCTCTGATGGACAGTGCACATCAGCTGAAATTAGATGAAGGGAAAAGCCAAGCTTTCACATTACTAAGGGGCGTTGTTCCCCTTTCCTCTTTTCTCCCCAGACACATGGAATGTGTCTTGGGAAAAATATCCCTTAAACACTCTTTTTTGACACCACAGTGTCTGATAGATAGCTTTCAAATTCCCAGATCCTATTGGTCTGTTCCAGTCTCCCCTGCCAGATGTGTGAGCCTTGGTAGAAGTCAGCATTCTCTCCACAGCCCCTGGCAGGCCCCGTGTTGTCCCCAGGATTCAGTACAATCTGGTTGTTAGAGATAGATGATGCTGGAGGGATTTACCTTGTGACCTGTGACCCCACTTTGCACTTTTCTATCCTCTTCTGTGCTCTACTGTTTCAGGGCTCACTGTCCTCTGCAGCAAGAAGTGGCTTTTGAAAAGAGTGCAGGGTTCTGCCAAATGACTCTCACTTTATTTTCTGAAACACACAACCTGATAGGCAGCAAACAGATAACCCTTCAATCCACCAAATCAGATGATGGATCCCTGAAGTCTCTTCTGCTTAGAAAGTAGGTTTTTAAAATGTGGGACTTGGGGTCCCTGGATAGCTGCTTTCCTGGACTTGTTTAGGAAGGCAAACCTGCAACTCAGGTGATGCTTGGGGTTGAGGTTTGTCTTTTCCAGCAAGATCACAGTTTTCTGGAGAGGAGCTCATACAGCAACTCCATGACTGTGCAGAAGAGCAAGGGTCAAGGTGACTCCTGGGTGAGGTGAGAGTTGGCAGGGTGAGAAGCAAACCTACTGTAATGAACTGTGGCCTGGTGGTGGACATTCCCTGGTTTGAGTCCTGAGTACATATTCTGACACTCAGCACTTGTGTGACCTTGGATGTTAATCACCCTCTCAGCCTTAATTTTTAAAATCTATCAAATGAGGATATTAATACCACCTCCCCAAAGGGTTTATGTAAAAATAAGTAAAGGACAAGGCCTGGAACATGATAGAGGCTCAATAAATTATAATGATTATTATTAATAATTATACTAATAAATAATGTGGGCTGAACCTCATTTAACAAGCTCTGCTGACCTAAGGCAGCACTTGCCAGCTCCTGCCTGAGGCCAATAGACTCTTCCTGGGAATTCCTGTTCCATCTCCCAGTGCCCACCAGCCTGCACTCTACAGAGCAGTTCAGTCCTATAGCCCAGGGAAGAGCTATGCCTCCAGCAGTGGCTTCTGTTTTCTGTGACTGACTTTCAGCCTTACTTTCTGTCTTTTATGTCACTTTTTATTACTAGGAAAATAATACATGTTTATTAGAGCAAATTAAAGCCGTGCTATCTGAGTTTTGACACAGTTCTAAGTACTTTTTAAATAAACAGAGGACCTTAGCTTAGCATCATGAAAAAATTTATCCTTTTAACTACCAAACACATTTGTTAGCTCATGCTAATATTGGTACCTTTCCCCTTTCTCTCATTTTTATCTTTTTAGTATTAGAACTACCCTGTTTCCCCGAAAATAAGACAGTGTCTTATATTAATTTTTGCTCCCAAAGATGCGCTAGGTCTTATTTTCAGAGGTTGTCTTATTTTTCCATGAAGAAGAATATGGTACACATTTATTGTTAAATGAAAATAAGGGAAATTTATTACCTGTATACAGTACAGTAGTACGATAGTTGTCAACACAAACCAGACAAACTGTGAATCCTACAGTATCAAGAATTTACTCATTTATTCAATGATAACCATGTCATCATCTTCTGGAACATCATCATAACAATCCAATTCCTGAATTTCCTGGTGAATTTCTTGTGACTCCATTTCTTTCAGAATCAGTGGACCAAATCTCTCATGTTTAGCCTTAGGGGGGCCTTATTTTCAGGGGGATGCCTTATATTTCACTCAGAAGGAAACCTGTAAGTAGGTCTTATTTTCGGGGAAACACGGTAGCAGTATTTTTTTTTAACAAAAATAAAAGTTCATTTTATTCAACACTCTGACAAATACTTCATTAGTATTCTGGAACCCCATTGAAACACTAGAGAACATGAGAGTTTCTGATCGTGGAAAAAAATTGTCTTGAAATTTCTCTTCTTTAAATACCAGTGATATGGTTAGCTATAGCACTACATTCTAATTAAGATTCTGAGGGCAAAGTGCAAGGAAAGCTGATTACCAACTTGAGAGTCTCTCACCAGTCAATACTTTGAAAGGCTGTGATTCCGTTCTAAGGTGGGGCTGCAGGCCAGGCATGGACCAGAACCTCACTCAACAAGAATGCCTCTTTTCTGTAAATTATGAAAATAATTGAGGGACAGTGTCACCTTCCTCCTGATTTTGCTTCAGATGGTCCCTGTGTACATTGGAAGCACTTACTGTTTGCTCCCTTATAGACAAGCAAAGGGAGGAACTAATGTCAAATATTTGGTGTATTTTATTTTTAATTATAACCTTTAGCATTGTTTTTTTTATTAATGGATGAGGAATTGAGGTTCAGAGCTGTTAAATTACCTCCCAAGATCACATCAGCAGTTAAGTGGCTCAGCTGGAATCTGGTCCCAGGTGTTCCTGGCAGTTTCCTTGTGAGAACAGAGACATGTTTTATTCCCTTTATATGCAACAGTGCTGGGCACAGAAGAGATGCTCAATAAATATTCCACAAATTAAGTAACCTTTAAGCACAACACTGCCTTCTTTTATGCTTAAGAAGAGTTTTAGCTACTTCTTTATGAAGAAATAGAGGACCCAGCCAGTGTGGCAGGCTCAGTTCCCAGTAGGGGGCATCCAGGAGGCATCCCATGAATGATGTTCCTCTCTCATCAGTGTTTCTATCTCTCCCTCTCCTTCTTCTCTGTCTAAAAAAAAAAAATCAGTAAAAACATATTTTTAAAAAATAGAGGACCAACAGCAGTCATGTTCCTGAGAGTATTTAGCTTCCTAAGAGGCCTCTTCCAACACCTTGTTCATAAAATAGAGTGTGCTCTGAAATTTATGTTTTAAAAATTGTGGTGTAATCAGAAAGCCAAACAGTGCATAAACTTGACAATTTATGCAATTTAAGTAAAGTTTCCAATCCCCAGGACGTTTGCAGATGACTGGAAAGCATTGCCACATGTAAATTGGTCACTTCTGAGATGTTTCGTTCTGAAATGAGCTGATTACTTAAGCTCTAAGGAGCTGAGGTCACCATTTGTTATTTGTTTGCTCTTTGCTGTAAGTTTTGAGGGCAGCCAATAATGTAGTGACACTGGACTTGCACTCTTGTTTTCAAATTAAAGATTTAATTACCGTCTTCACTGAAGATGAACCAAGTGTGAAAATGACTGATCTGCTTGGAATGTGGGTTTAAGGGAGGAGTGTGTGGGTTGGCGCCAGTGCCTGGGCATTTAAACACTTTCAACAGTAGCTTTAACGGTGAAATCAATCATATTGTGACCAATCCTGGCTTGTTGGTTAGTCAGAGTTAATGAAATTTATTTCACCTTATCATTTTTTTTCAGAGCTGAAGGGTTTTTCCTTTGTAGTTATTCTGATAGACTACAACTTAAATCTCCAAGATTTCTAAGGTTTAAAGGACACATTTTTGAAATGAGTGGAGACCTGCTTTGTAAAATGAGTACATGGTCATTTTGTGGTAATGTGCCAGGTGTGCTTGTGAAGAATGTGGCTTCACGCGTTGGGGCTGGTTCTGTGTATGTCTGTGGAATCAAGCTTACATCTTCAGTCAATCAGAAATCAATGAGTCAGTGATAAAAGCAGTCTATCAAAAAGCTGTCTGATAGCACCACATTACCTAGTTTTTGAAAGGTAATAGTTTTAATGCACTTCAGTTACCATGGAGGGAGAAAAAGTTTGTATACCTTTCAGTCTTCCAGCATGTTGTTCTTACATTTCTGTTACTGTCCAGAATGAAGGGACATTTGTCCAAGCACTGGGCATAAGAATGAATTCATGTCTGTTAACTTGCCATCATTGAGAAATAATGTTTCACAAAAATGAGTTTTCCAAATAACTGATGATTTCTCCTGCAATTGCCAAAGTTTCCTGCTCCCAGCCTTTGATGACAGGATATTTATAAAATAGACTAGAGGCCCAGTGCACTAAATTTGTGCATGGGGCAGGGGGTATCCCTCAGCCTGGCCTTCGCCCTCTCGCAATCTGTGACCCCTTAGGTAGGATCCCTGGGCGGCAATCAAGGCCTATGGGGGCTTTCTTCCCCAGCTGCAGGCAGCTGGCCCTGCCCTCACCACTGCCACTGCTTGCCATCTGTGCGGCTCTCTCCCTTCTCCCCCACCACCTCACCTCCCTCTGTGAGCGACAGGCATGGGGTGTGATCACTCTGCTGGCCTGGGCCTTCCTCTGTGGGATGATTATGGGGGTGATGGCATGAGGGTGGAGGGGGCCATGACAATTTGCATCAAACTGCCTTGGGTGGCCTGGCACCAGTGCGTGTCATAGTGTGGGTCATTCTGCTGTTAGGTCGTTGGGTCGATTTGCATGTTACACTTTTATTATTATAGAATTTCTCCTTTCTTCCCTTCAGGTTGCTGAACCTTTCTTGAGATTCAGTTTCATTGTCACATATGTGTTCCTATGCTAGTTCCCCAGTTGCTTTTTAGATTTCCTTGCCCCTTCCTTGATGTGCGACTGGCTGCTGTCATTCCTCTCTTGTTATGATCACTGATTCTGCACCATCTTTCCCTGCATGCTCATCCATGTGCTGGTCATGAACAGTGGTTTCTAGGAAACAGATCAGCTGGCTTTGACCAGTGAGACTTGTTTCATTCATCAGCTACTACTTGTTGAATGTTTACTAGGGGTAACACTTTAAAAAAAAAATATATATATATATATATATATATTTTTTTTTTGTTTGTTTGTTTGTTTTGTTTTGTTTTGTTTTTGTTTTTTGTTTTTGTTTTTTTTGTTTTGTTTTTTTTACAGAGAGAAAAGGAGGATAGAGAGCTAGAAACATCGATCAGCTGCCTCCTGCACACCCCTCACTGGGGATGTGCCCACAACCAATGTACACGCCCTTGACGGGAATCGAACCTGGGACCTTTCAGTCCGCAGACCGACACTCTATCCACTGAGTCAAACCAGTTTTGGCAAAGGGGTAACATTTTTTTATTAGTGGCCATCAAAGGTCGTCAAAGACAAATAGGATGTGGATCCTATTCTGTTTTGTAGGGGAGCTGTTCTATAAGGGAAGATGATAGGAAGGTGACAGTGATAGTGCCACAAGAAAGGCAAAATACTCAGAGCATTAGAGGTGGGAGGAGTTGGCTTTTGAACTAGGTTTTTAACTGTGGAGATTGGGGAGACTGGGACCAACATGAGTTCAGTGTCAGAGCCAGAGAACGCAGGCCCATCCTAGAATGAAGAGCAGGAGTGAGTCAGGAACATGATTTAAGTGCAGGGGAGAAATGGAAAATCAGGATGCTTCAAATGCCAGGCCAGAGAGTTTGGATTTTTTCAGAAGCCACCAAAGCTGTTTATTTAGGAAAAATGCCTCGTAAGAGACATGCTTCTGGGAGATAAGATTGGGTACTTCATCGGTGAAGTGGAGAGAAGACTGGATAGAGCAACAACGCGCTAGCAGATTAAGTATGAGTGTGAAGTGAGACTGGGCTGTGGTGGGATAGGTAACTGGGAAGGAGAAATGTGTGGAAGAGCTCTGTGGAGTCACAAGAGCAGGACTTAGCAGCTGTTTAGATGTGGGAGGGAGGTGGGGATGGATCTAAGATAATGCCTGAGGCTCAGAGCCTGAGCAATCAGGTGAAGTGGGCATGCTCAGGACCCGAGAGAGGAGGGAGCATCAGGTCGATGGTTGGAGGAGGAGATGGTGGGTTCATTTCCAAATACTGTGAGTTTTACATTGCAAGAGGTTCAACCCGGTGGAAATGTCCAGCAGATATTTAAAATACTGAAGTAGTTCTTAGGGCAAGAGATATAAATTGTGAAGTCATTTGCAAGGAGATGACATTTAAAGCTTGTATGACAAGGGAGGATGCAGTGGAAGACTGAATGGAGCCACTCTATCTTTTCCATTTAAAAATATATATATATTTTATTGATTTTTTACAGAGAGGAAGGGAGAGAGTGAGTTAGAAACATTGATCAGCTGCCTTCTGCACCCCCCCCCCCCCCCCACAGGGGATGTGCCGTAACCAAGGCACATGCCCTTGACCGGAATCAAACCTGGGACCTTTCAGTCCTCAGGCTGATGCTCTATCCTCTGAGCCAAACAGGTTTCGGCTCTTTTCCATTTTTTTGTGTACTGCATTATAACAAACAAACAAACAGTTTCTTCCCTTTGTGTTGAACTCTGTCCGGGTCAGGGAGTAGGTTTAGGTGCATTATCCCCTAGTTTCTCAAGCGTAGGAAAGCTGGTCTGTAGCAATGGCTGGGCCAGCTTGGGATCTAGTCCTCAGACTCTCCCATGTGCTACAAAAGGACACTTGAGAGACTTCTGTTTATTTTGAGAATTAAGAAGTTGTTCTTAGTGAAGGGGGGTCAAAAGAGTTTTTTAAGAAAAATCTACAGGCATTATTTTGTGAATTATGCATGCGTTTTAGAGGGAGTTATTGTTGATACTGCATAAGTATGTACTTTCTAAGTTCACTTCATTTTTTAAAATGGTAATTCCCAGTGTTTACAAAGTTATGATAGTTATATCAAGGAAGAAGCACTAATAATGTACTTATTCCATTTACAGGAACTCTCATTTGCCATGGCTTGGCCATTTCTCTATACAATATGCAAAGTGCAGAGCTGGCCCCTCTGGACATTAGTTGCTAAGATAAAATTGGTGTTAGATTTTAGAACTGACAATTAAGATATATTTTCAGGAAAGCATACCTCACTCCTCTTTAATTACACTTATCTGGGGAAAACATTTAATTGTTTCAAAGATTTATTTTTATTTTTTTTACTAAATATATAGGAAATGGGGAAGAAAAAAAGGGCTATTTTTTCTGAGCTTGTGGTTTCTAATTACATCAGTTACAGCTTAGCCTTCCTCTTAACTAGAATGCAGGCATGAACTGGAAAAGAATGAGCTAATCCATGATAGATCAGGTTGAATAAAGATCTCCATTCATATCTTTAGCTTTTATCCCTTGTTCTGAGTGCCAAGAATTAATGCTGTTTGAAAGTGCAAACTGAACCTGCCAAGCTTTGGACAGCTAAGATAATCCTAATTATTTTGAATGTTAGTGAGAAGGGCCACAGTTCCACTCTGGAAAAGAGTTCTGTTGTGAAACATTAAATATCTGCTAAGTGGTATTGATTGGACATGATTTTACTTCCAAACACTATGGTTATCATGAAGCAGAAGAATTTGCTGTGTGAGAAATATTCACCAGCTTTTCATCAGATTCTTAGGCCTGTAAACTAGGAAACTAAAGAGGCCAGCACTTTTTCTCCCTTTGTCTGCATCTAAGTGAAGGGTTGCTAGCAATTGAAAAGCGCCACTTGTATTTTTATTTTTAAATGGTTTCTTAGTGAGAGTTTAATAGTATATAGAAGAAGAAATTTTTTTTTCCTCAAGCATGAGTATCCGGTTTTCTCACATCACTGGAAGAGAATTATTCGTTCCAGTCCATTGACTTCCAACAGATCATTCAAGTTAAAAGTCAGGGGTCTTTGCAATGTCAAAAGATTTAGCAGCTAGAGTGGTTTTTGTTTTGTTTTTCAGAGGGGTGGGGTTTGGGGCAGTACATATTACCTTCCAAAAAAGAATACTGATGGTTTAGATGTTATCGCTGAAATCATCTTAAGGTCCCCCTCCCATACCCCCAACATTCTTGGTAAGAGTGGTTATGTGTAAGTTTTTGTTTGTTTTTAAATAATAATAAATATCCTTTAGATTCTGTAGACAAATAGGCTACTTGAGAGAAAACAGATACTGGGCTTGCTGGTTCAAACAGGGGTCACCCTCAGAGTTTACCACTTTCTTTGTAAAATGTAAAAAGATCAGATGGGCAGGTTTCCCTTTTTCTTCCTGTTCAGCATCTACTTGGGTCTCCACCAGTCATTGCTTCCATTTCTGTAAATACTGGGAGCCTGTTGATGATTACAGGGTGGTGTAATCCTGAATCGCTGATTGCCTGTGATTGCTTCCTAACCCCCCAGCCCTACTCCGACCCCAGCACCAGAGCACAGCACATCTTTACTGATGCAAATAGTGGCGTGTTGAGCATCGATGGGCCAATTAATCTTTCTTTCTTGGGGCTTATTCCCCAAAGTGGAATTACCAGGTCAGAGGGTATGAACAGTTTTATGGTTCTTATTACATACATGTCACTAGACTGCTGTCCAGAAAGATTGAACCAATTTCCAGTGCTACCAACAACAGCCCTTTCCTAAACAGCCCCACTGACACTAGACATTACTATTTAAAAAATAATCATTAAGAGAAACATTTAGAGTTGAAATTAGCCTTGTTCGGGGCTCATTAGAATCAACTTAAAAAGAAAAAGGGATAATTTTGACTTTTGAATTTTTAATTCGCATAAAATTATTTACAATGATCAATTTATTTCTCTTCCACCAACACAGTTTAATGAAGCTGCATTCAAATGGAGAGAGTATCTTTAAGGACGGTAGTAAAATAGGTTTTGACTTTAGTTACTAAGATAAACAGTTACAAAATCTGTAATGCACTTGGATCTACTTTTATGAGGTGTTACCAAAATGAGTTGAACAGGTACTATCCCTAATTTCAACAGCCCATTATTCAAAGACAGTGCTAAGCTTTGAACAGAGTAAAATCACATGGATTTAAATTTTGAGTGGAGAAATGCTTTTAAAAATAAAATCTTGGGTTTCAAGGCATCTTCTATGCAGTGCAGTCATGCATTAAGTTTGCTTAGAGCCTCCCTAGTCTATGTAGGTGACAGCACTCTGCATGTTTTTGTAGCCCCAAGTCATAGAAACACTTTCCAAGAAAATAGCCACAAGGCAAGTAAGAGCAAAAGGGGGTCTAGCCCCAAATTCCTTTCTTTTGCAGAATTCCTACCCCACCTCCCTTTTGTAGGCCCAAATCCCATAAATGGGGAGTGGGGGGTATGTGACTGGATGAGGGGCAGGAATTCTAGGTCAGCGGCTAACGGAAGGCAGAGGCAGGCCTGGGGCTTAGGAGGCCCGAAGAACACATCGATTCCTTATAACCTCTGCATTAGTCCCATAAGAGTCCGTTGTTTGCCTCTTTAAGCTCAGAGATTAGGAAGGTTCAGTTGCCAGTGATTAAAAAGTACACAAGGGTGGGATGGTGCAGAGATGAGAGCAAGCCAGAGGGCCAGGCTGTCCAGTGCCACACCGCCCTTGGCAGCTTCCACAGGGTCCCCTATGTAA